>NC_141667.1:12492500-13133928 GCF_028749965.1 Puma concolor | reverse complement strand
AACGAAAAAGGAGGGAACATCTCTGGACCACTGTGTTATTACTGCCATTCTGGATATCACACTTTACATTTTTTTTTTTCAACGTTTATTTATTTTTGGGACAGAGAGAGACAGAGCATGAACGGGGGAGGGGCAGAGAGAGAGGGAGACACAGAATCGGAAACAGGCTCCAGGCTCCGAGCCATCAGCCCAGAGCCTGACGCGGGGCTCGAACTCACGGACCGCGAGATCGTGACCTGGCTGAAGTCGGACGCTTAACCGACTGCGCCACCCAGGCGCCCCTGGATATCACACTTTAAATGCATATGAACAAAGAAGAGTATATTGAGAACAGAGGAGCCAACCCATTATTGCAGTCAATTCTGAAAACTTTACAGGAGAATTGATTCTAAGTTACATGAAGAAACTCATATAGGAGTCATCCATATGAGTCTTTCAGCCCATTGAGAAAAGTCTGAAGGTAATGAGTAGGGACATGGACAATGACAGTTGGCTAATTGTCTACAGATATTGCAAGAGTCATCTCTGAAGAAGGGAGCATGCACTCCACACACACACACACCTACATCCCGCCCCCCAACCATTTTTAATTTGTCCCTTGATGGTATTCTAGGACCAACATAGGCAATGATAAATACTGGAAGGTAAACATTTGAGATTGGTGTAAAAAAAGATTGTATTTAATAGTCAAATCTGCCCCCAAATAGAATGGATAACTGTAGGGAGCCTTCAGATCTTCAATGAGACAAACAGCGGCTACAGTAGACTAGGCATAATTAGGAAATAGCATGCAAGTTGGACCAGAAGGAAATGGACAGCACTGGAGAGTTCTGGTTCCTCATGGCTGTCTTGAACTTGTGTGGGCTGGTCAGATGACCTTTGGCTTCTTCGAACCCCAAAGTTCTGCAGAAATGAGTGTAAAATTCATAGTTTTTCGAATCTTGATCATCCATGGCACTCTCGAAAGAGGCTAACGTAGAAAATCTGGCCTTTCATATCTGAAGTATATAGGCTATGTCACTGAAACTGTAGTGTTTTATAAACTCATAACAAATGGGTTATGATTTAATAACTTTACTTTTTCAAATGGAACATGAGAAATCTAAGCAATTGCTCCAAAATGCCTAACTATTAACCTTGATTTATTGGTAGCCAAAGCAATTACATATTCTTGGTAATGTAAGCCTTATGTAGACACAGTATTAATATTTATTAAATATACAGCAAAAAGAACTGAACTATTTTTTTCCAGCAAACCAAAATTCAGCACATTTTGACTAGCAAATAATACCGTTAAACACAACTATGAGTATGTAACTTAGACTTTTCATCTTCTCAAACACCATAGTCCAAGATTGAACTGCTGTGGGCCAATCTCTTAGGAATAGATGCAGTCTGGCCAGATGTCTTCATCTTTGTTCACCATATGTAGGTCATAGAATGAGTGCTTTGATATTCTGGAAAGTAATTGTCTTTGGAACAAAGATGATAAAATGCTTCAATATTTTATGTTATTTATATATCATTTATATTCATTTTCTTCCATCATCCCACACTCCTTCAAACATGACAGCAAATACTACTTGAGAAGAGAGAAACACAATATCTTTCACAGTTTATGGTGTTTGTAGGTGTGCATTATTATTTTCCTACTTTATATTTTTGCACTTACAATTACTAAGAATATCATTTTAATATTCACTGCTCATCAGACCCATTTGACTGGAAACAATGATCATACATCAGCGAGTTTGGGGAACACAGGGTTTTATTAGTGCACACGATACATAAAAACGCCCTAAATTCAGCAGGGATGTTCTCTTCTCAATTATAATTAATATTGCACAAGCCCTGTTGCCAATTTTTCTCAACTCATTTTTTCCCTTCAAACTTCTTTTTAATCTTGCTTCTTTCCCACAAATTATGAGGCAAACTGGCTGTGCTGAGGCAATCTTCAGGACCAATAAATCAAGAGTTCCCATAAAACTGTACAATTTCTTGCTGATGGCACTTGAAGAGGAAAGTTATTAAATCATTACTCATTTAATATGAATTTTTAGGATGCTCCAACACTTCTCACTATATACTTTGCCTGGTACAGTCAGAGTACAGAAATCTAGATATTGCGTACAAAACGTGGGCAAGTTCTTAGTGATTTTCAGGGTTTAATAGTTGGTGCACTGTTATTAATGACAGGAAAGATGAGCCGATAACTTTCAAGAATGCCTCTTTCCTTTACCTGCAATATCCAGGGCCGGATGCCATGTCACAATGGAAAAAAATGGACTGGAGTCAAGTATGCAGATATGACACCCTTGCTTGGTTATCTCATGGAGTGGGACTCTCTAAATCATCTCTGCATTCCCATGGCTTTGCCTTGCAGACTGTAGATTGCCAGTGATTGATGAGATGAATTTAATGCTTAGTCATTAGAGAGAAAAGGTAAGACACAAAGCCATGTAGATGAAGAAAGATACTCATCTTGTCAGACAAGTGAGCTGATCCTTTGCTTTTCTTGGAAGTGGAGCAGCGAGAGTGGGGTCCCCTCGAGTGTGGTAGTAGTAGGCTTTATAGCTGGGACGAAGATTCTTCTCCATGGGGCAAGAGTTGATCTCTTAAAGCACCTGAGGTTGTGACAGTCCTGAAGCACGAGGCTTCAAATTTTATTTGTAGTCCACGATTAGGAGGTTTCAAAGGACAGAAAATCCTGGCCCACGGCTATATTTTTATAAAAATCTGCTCTATCATAAATTTCAGGGGTACATTTGCTTCTGTGTGGACTGAAAGAAAATCTCTCAGAAGGTGACTTTTAGTTTTTAGTCCACCAAAATCCCACTCAGTAAACTGCCTGAGATACTGAATGGTGACCTGCTGAATGGCATGTGTTGAGTAGAGAATCCAAGACAGCTGATTTTTCCTCAGTGTTGTGTCCATCCTATGAGGGCTTTTACAACAATAATGTCACCTACAATGGTCTGAGCACCAGTTGATGTGGTTTTGTTTATTTAACCAACCACAGGGTAGGATCGCCCCGTGGGAAAAGCTAGAAGGAGAACACTTGAACCTGAAGTTTCAGTCCCCTTAAGGGGCCCCTACCTAAAACTCTACCATTACCAATGCATTTTTTGCCGTAAGTATCATCATCTTCCTCTAGTTTCCTTTTTCAAATAGCCCAGATATATATTAATATATTAAGTCACTCATTAACACCTTAGGGTAAAAGAATTTGTCACATCCATATGCAGCAGGAAAAGGTAGGGAGACAAAAAGCTCAGTGTAGTGGTGGGGGAATAGGAAAATATTTCAATAAAAATGGTTTTATTGTGGCTTGCGGAACCCATATGTAAGCATCAATTTTATAGGACTCTCTTGTCCCATGAAGAATTTCTCCCATTTTATTTATTGATAGGGTGGGAAAATTCTTTGGTGTGTAGGGCTGTCCAGAACATTGTAGGATGTTTAGCAGTATCCTACCTTCTACCTAGCCAGTTATGACAGTTGTGACCAGTTATGACAACAAAAAACGTCCTAGATGTTGCCAGACGTCACCCTGGAGGGCAAAATCACCTCTTATTGAGAACCACGGGTCTAATGTAAATTGTAATCAAGATGTTAAGGGTAGAAGTCAGTATAACTGATTTCTCCCATAGATGGAGCTCTTGTTCAACAAAGCGCCTCATTAAAAGGGCAATGGCAAATCTAACCAGAAGGAATAACACCGTTAATTCAATGGCCACTTAATCAACTGCACACTGTCTCTCGGTCTTGCCCCTCTTTGAATCAGCAGGAAATGGCAGCACTGGAGAGTTCTGGTTTGTAATGGCTGCCTTGACCCTCTGTGGTCTGGCCAGAAAGGCTGATTTTGAAGATGGAAGGTGCCAGTTATCCAGGCCTCATCCAGAGGGAGTCCGAGGCCACGGTGGGTGAACGCCAAGATTTGCAGAGCATTGCCCAGAGCAGCAGGCCGTTGACATGCTTTCGATATTGCCGAAATTGTTCCTCGTTACTCTGTACATTTTGTCTTTAAATGGCTTCCATTGTTTTCTGTGGTCTGTGTACCCACCTCATTTCTTTCAGCTGGCAGCCGTAATATTTCCAGCGGTTAGCTTGTTTAACAGAAGTTCTTTGGATGTTTAGGCCGAGGAGTCGACATCAAGTTGAGGGGTAGAGGTGAGGGTTTGAAATCCATAGCCCTGAGATGAGAGGCAACTTCTCATAAAATGTCCTGTTACCCAAAAGGAGAAGGAATCTTCTTTGGGCACTCAAAGCGATGCGAAGCAGGTCTCAATAACCACTTTGAAACTTTGCTGGAATTATATGAAACGGGTTATGTGTGCGCCAGGCCACTTGCCGGCTTCACTTACCAGCTCAGGGCGATTTCGCGCGACTGGAAAACGACACTGATGCTTTTGCAGGGGACTCACACTGCAGTCCTAACCCTTTTCTCTGCCATTTAGTTAGTGAGTGGCTTGACAAGTACAGAATACAGTGGATACTCAGAGCTGACACTCTCTTAATTTGTCACTAGCAGCAGTGTCCGGCAATAGGACTGAAATTCATCATCCCTGGGATCGGTGGGCTGCACCTGTTTATTACCAATAAACTCTTTTAAACAAGTTTCACAAGAACTCCTGTTGTGTAGATAAATACCCCGCGGCCCCGAGGTTCAGGGCCCTAGAGAGCTTCCTTTAGATTCATTCATTCAACAAGTACTTTCTGTAGACATAAACTTTGTTCCGTCTTAGGCAATGATGTTCCTCCCAGATGCCAGTAGTAAGAGTAGCCCCACCTGGAAGCACAGAAGCCCATACGCAGGACACTATCCTGCTTGTCAACACTCCAGAATCTCCTTTTCAGAGGCTCTCTGGGGATCTTTTCCTTTGCAGCGGCAGCAGTCGCATGTGAGCTGCTCCAGAAAGCAAGTTACATATGGTCTCCTCTCCTTAATGCTGCCCACCCGCCCTCACCAGGCATGACAGATGTGGGGGGGGGGGGAGGGTTGTAAACTAAGGAGCCTGATTTAGGTCAAGGGTGCCACTTGGATTCATAATCTTATAAATCTCCTTGGATGTTTCTTGTATGTACTACTGTCTTAGACCCATTGTTTCGATAGAGGTTCTCAACCCTGGCTGCACATTGAAATCACATGGGACAGCCTGAGAAATACCACTGTCTGGCCCCATCCTTAGAGATGCTGATTTCATTAGTCTTGGATGGGCTTTCCTCTGCGGGGAAGTAATATTTATATCAGTGGTACTCGATCCTGGATGTACATTAAAATCAGTTAGGGACCTTTTAAGTATCTTGCTGCCTGAACCTCATCCCAGAACAATTAAAAATGAATATGAAGGCTAGAGTTCCAGCATCTGTAGTTTTTTTTTTTAAGTTCCTTAATGTATTCTAATGCATAGGTAAATTTGGGCCCACTGATACAAATTCTGTTACTTTCATGTAGAGAAAATATATACCAGCAATCAAAATCGCAGAAAGGGTCAGTAAAAAAAAAAAAAAAAAAAAAAAAGGTCAGATTGGGATGATTCTTTATGGATAAGGAATCAAGACCCAGACATTTCATCCGGAACTGGTGACAACACGCGTGCACACGTGTGTGTGCGTGTGTGTGTGTGTGTGTGTGAGACCATTGGCAGGACAGGTTTTGGAGAGCTGCATGAACAGGAGTAAGATGCTCTTGATTAAGAAAATACACATTCTGCACCATGAACACCTATGAACATCTCCTATGTGCCAAACGCTGCCAGGGAAAATAAGGGAAAACTAGATCCTTTCTCATGATTCAGAAGCTTGCAATCTCAGAAGGAAATGTTACTTTGACAGGCCTACAAGAATCAGAGGGAAGCATACGAGAGAAAAGACCTAATTCTGGCTCATGTCCCCAGATTTGTCACTTGTATGGTCTTGGGGGAAGTTCAATACCTTTATAAACCTTTGTTGCTCACCTGTAGAAGGTCCCATCTAGAAGGTCCCATCTAGTTGGAGAGGCGACCTCTTGCACCCTCTTCTTCTCTATAATTTCTTCTCCCCCAGAGAAGCTTCCTACTGTCTCACTCCCAATATACTCTGTACTCATCAGTGTCCCGGCATCCAGACCTCTTCCTAAGTCCTCCTTCCTCCTCCCCCATGTGATTCACCCTGTCATCGATTCCCTGTTCCCTAGGGACCTTGTTCTCTGAAGTCCCCAGTGATAGCTGATGAGCCATGAAATTCTCTACAGGTGAGGTGCTAATGAATACTATTGGCATATTTAATTTCCCTCCCAAGGATGAGTAATTGGGAGCAACATGTCCAGAAAGTTTATTTCCTGGTGGGGATTGATGAGATGTGTAAGGGAAACATGGAGATCTCTGTGAAGTGCTTCAACTGACTGCTAAGAGTGAGCTGCTTGTTCAGCTTGGGAAATACCTGAGTGAGGGACCAGTTCTATGGGCACATTACCTCACCCCAGGAGGGCTGAGTCCCACTGCAAGGAAGGAACGGGCCCTCTTTACTCTGCCATGATTTATTAATGGGAGACCCTCTGTAAGGTTAAAAACTCATAATTTTCCTTTGAGAATAGTAACTAATTTCCAAAGAAGACTTTTATGAATTGAACTGAATCCAAGGCACTCTGTGAGGAAACAACATTTTTGGAAACAGAGAGTGATATCATGGCTTTCTACTGAGGCGATGGAAAAGACTATTTAGCTCAATTACCCATCAGATTCAGATCCTTTTACCATGTTATTGATAAAACCTCCTGTGTTATTCTAGCAAGAAAATATTGCCCTTGTATCTGAAATGTGTATCTAAATTTATATCTGAGATTATAGAAATTTATTTTCATTTTTAATAACATACCACTTTCTCCTCATATGATATTGATTTGGGTATGTATGTTATTTTTTTTTTTTTTGACTAGACTGTAAACTCCTTCAGGGAAGATCTCACTTTCTGGATGGTGCTGAGCCCAATGCTGGGCCTGTGTTCCAAATGGAGGCATATGTTTATATTTTTACATTAAAATAATATGGGAACAAAACAACCAATCCCATCATGTGTATTATGGGGGCACAGTAGGAAAGATTAATTGAATTAGCTTTACTCCTATGTCATAAAATTGTAAATGAGTGGCTCTTTGGGCATCTACAGCAAGACCTTCTGCAACATAAAGAAGTGTTCAGTGTTCATTGTGTTGAGAATCAAGGTGTCAGCAGGTTGAGATCTTGTCTGAAGTTTCCGAGGAAAAATCCACCTTATTCTTATGAATTTTCTTACGCTCTCAGCTCCTAGAGGCTTCCACATTCCTTGGAATTCCTTGGAATTCCTTCATGGCCCCTTTCATGTTCAAGTCAACAAGGGTGCATCAAATCCTTCTCATGCTTCAAACCACAGACTTCTTTGTTGATGACTTCTAGAGCCATATATAAAAGGCACATGTGATTAGGTCTGGTCCACGTGGACAATCTCCACTCATAAAGTCACTTGTGCCATGTGACCTGACCACTGGAGTGAGATCTCACATCACAAATTCTGGGGATTGCATGCGGTGTGTACACGAGGGGTTGGGCATCCGAAAGATGATCTCTCTCAGTATTTTTCCATTCTTAGCCAAGCTTCTTGATAGACAGAAACCTAAGATGGCTCCCAAGAGGCCCAACCGAGGAGCAAGGGGCCAACGATAAAGTCTAAATGGTAGAAGAGAAGCTAACTCTTGATTTTCCCCTGTGCCAAAGTAATTGCTTTCCTTGTTCAAGGGATTTTGGGGGGCAACAGTAACTCAGAAACACCCTGAAGAATAAATCTGGATTCTGGCCAGTTCTTCAGCAGTGTCTTATTTGATAGACTCTCTCCCCTTACCTGTTACATGAACTGTTTCACCAATATTCTCAAAGGTCACCACGATTTATCATAGCGCAACAGATGCATCCAAGTGGGATGTACCGGTGGTTATATAAATTAAAGTTCATTCAAGATTCTAGATGAATTAAAATAGACTAAAATTACCTTCTCTGTACCGTGGATCTATACAATTGGATCTCCATGAGCCACTTATTATACTAGTCTTCTGACATTTTGAAGAAATTCATATATTCCCAATAAAGTAAGCCACCAATTCACTGATTCCTCAATTTGCTTTTTAAAAAAGTCCAAGCGACTCCTTGAGCCAGGAGATTATTTAACTTCTGACATTTAAAGGCATAGAACAAGATGAATTTTAAAATTAAGTTTGAATAAATGTTGAATAATATGTAATATCAAAAGTTCCAAATGAAAATAATTTTAAGACACTTCTGTATATAAAAATAAAATCTAAATGTGAGACGAATTATTTGCTTTATCTGAAGAAATATTGAAAATCGAAAGAAAGCAATACACATTAGTTTTAAAGTCATTCAACAACTGTAAAGCAGATAATAAAAATCTTAATTTATAACAAAACTACTTACAATATTAACAGCATCTACTTCACGGTATGATTTAGGGATTTAAATAGATTAATACACATGAAGTTTTAAAAAAATGATCTCACACACAGCAATAATAAATGTTTAACATTATTATGGAATGTTTGTGTCCCTTCAAAATTCTTATACTGAAGCCCTAACTCCCAATGTGTTGGCATTTGGAAGTGGAATTTTGAGGAGCCAAGTAGGGTTAGGTGAGGTCATGAAGGTGAGGACCGAATGATGGGATTAAAGAAGAGAGAGACAAGAGCACTCTCTGACCACCATGCGAGGGCACAGTGAGAAGGTAACTGCAAGCCAGGAAGAGGGCTCGCACCAGGAACCAAATCATCCAGGACCCTGAGATGGCCCAGAACTATGAGAAATAAACGTATGTTGTTTAATCCACTCAGTCCATGATATTTCATTACAGCATCTTGAGCTGACCAAGACAAGCATTATCACCTAGCTATGAAAATAGCTATGAAAATAGAATCCTATTCAGTTCTCTTATTTGAGCAATAGTGAATTATAAGCATTTCCCAAGTCATTAAAAAGTTACTAGTTAGTGCCAAATCTCATTATATCAATACATGAAATGTAAAAATGTGCCATTACTATATTGCTAGTATGTCCTACCTTTCTACGACATACATAAAATCTGTCACATGGAATCCATCAAATTTCTTTGGAAAGTCATCCATTTTTTATTCTAATTTGTACTCATTCTCTCATAGTTGGGCCTCAACTATCTTGGAAATCATCTTCTACTCAGAGTTTCTAATTACCTTTCATTTATGTGCTTCCGTCTAGACTAAGAGCTCTGCAGCAAGATGAAAGAACGATAGTCCTAATACAGTTTTTCACTACTTTTTTGGGGTTAGATGAATATTTGCTGGATCCCCGTGGTCTTTCTTGGTTTACACTGCTGAAGCACATCCTGACCCAACTTCTAAGAAAGGCTATATGGAAGATAATCTTTCTGAATCCATTCATGTCTGAAAATGTTTTATTAGACACTCTAGCTAAGAGTTCCAACTTCAGAGGGCTGGCTCAGGGGGGTAGAGCATGCAACTTTTGATCTTGGGGTTATGGGTTCGAGCCCACATTGGACGTAGAGATTACTTAAAAAATCTTTTAATAAAAAGAATTCTGGCTTAAATTTTTCTTCAATTTGATTTTTAAAATTTTTTTTTTCAATGTTTATTTATTTTTGGGACAGAGAGAGAGCATGAACGGGGGAGGGGCAGAGAGAGAGGGAGATACAGAATCGGAAACAGGCTCCAGGCTCTGAGCCATCAGCCCAGAGCCCGACGCGGGGCTCGAACTCACGGACCGCGAGATCGTGACCTGGCTGAAGTCGGACGCTTAACCGACTGCGCCACCCAGGCGCCCCCAATTTGATTTTTATATCTTATGTATAGTACTTATTTTTCCTCTCAGAGGACTTTTAAGATTATCTCTTTATCTCTGTTGCACAAAATGTGGAAATTTTCCATTAATTATTCCAGCACTTGCAAAACCTTTCCAAATGTAAGACACTTGTATCCCTCCAACTTTTGGAATTTTGTTTTTTAAATTCCTTTGAAAATCCCTCACTTCTATTTTCTACTCCCTCCTCACCTCCCGTCTTTCCCTCTTCTTCCCTCTTTATTCATTTTTTTCCCCATTAGTTGGATGTTGGGTTGAGTAGCATTTTTTTCAGATATTATCTGAATATTATAAATAAATAACATTATGTTATTAATTAATAACAAATGATATCTTCTTAGTGTTATCTTATTAGATAATATTTCTATTGCCAGGTAAACAGAAATCCAACTGAAGTGCTTCATTCAAAAAATATAATTTTGAATTTTCACATAAGAAGAAATCTAGAGGTAAGAAGTCTAGGTCTGGTATGGCAATTACACAATGCCATAAAGACCCAGGGTCATCCTATTTTCCTGAGCCATAATCTTTAGCATGTACCATTCACCCTCACCCTGCCAAGGTGGTTGCTTCTTCCTTAGGTAACTTTCCTATGGTCCAGTCAGAAAGTAGAGGGAAGAGTGAAGAAGAAAGGGAGAAGCCATTGGAGGTCCCCTTTAAACCAAATATTAATAAGGTTGAAATGGGGAATGGTTGGTGAGTAGGCATCTAAAGTGTTTGCTAGAGAAGTCTTGATTTAATCATCTCTATGTCCCTTATTATATCTGCCATAATTATGGCCTCCATTTCTTTTTTGTTCTTGTAGATTTCCTTGAATGCATTTTACAACCCTTCTATTGAACTTTTAGAAATCTGAACAATCATGATTTTAATTTGTTAAAGCTCCCCTATTCTTGTTTTATGAGGGCAAACTTTTTTTTTTCCTATTTCTCTGAGGGACTCATTGAAGGATTTAATAAATGTCCTTTGGGTACCCGAAATTGTCTCTGTTTGCTATAGCTCAAAATTTTGTATCTTGATCCTTCTCTTTCATGTTTCAGGTTTCCTCAAATGTCTAGTTATTTTGGTGATGTCATAGTAAAAATGTGGTTGGGAACTCTGCACATAGCTGGGGCGTTTCACTCAGCAGGCTATTCTAAATATAGAATACTCTCCCTGGAGTGAAGTCCCTATTCCCCCAACCCCTGCAACCAGCACACCCATACTTACACACACCTGGAGTCCATTCCCCTTTCCTGTACTTGGCATTTACTTCATCCGGGGCCAGATGTAAGCAGGATTGGAGAATGAAGGAAGAATAGATTGAGGAAACCTAATACTGACGCATTTGAGAAATGCTATATTTGATTTCACTCTTGGAACATAGACTCATATCCTCCTTGATCTTTGGGATCTTTCTTGATCAAACTCTTTCAGAACTAAATTAGAGGTAATTCAACTTAGGAAATCAGAAGCAAAGTGGGGGGAAAAAAGCAATAGCATTTTGCATCCCCCAGTGAAGGCATTTAGGATGACAGCCAGATTCTGAAAGGGCTTGAGTCCCACTTGAAGTTAATTTTGGTATAAATTATAGGGTAGCTTCTCATGGAGCACCTCTCCTTTATCTAATTCATACCATATTATCACCCAATATAATTTGTTTTTCGGAAGAAACAGTAGTGATTGAGAATGGAACGTAAGAGAATTTTATTTAACTCTCTTTTTGCAGCATGATTATGAATAAGAATGTCAAAACAGGGGTGATTTATAATGTTAAAGAATGAAGTCTTTGTGTGCTCTTTTCTTTTTGTCTATTTCAGAGTATCTCATGAATACATATTCTGACAACATCATTCTGAATGGGCTTCTAAGCTTTTTGCCAGATATAGGAAAACATTTTCTATCAAGAGCCAGTAACCTCACACATACTATATCAATTTAAGGTTTACATGAAGAACGATCATCTTAATACAGCTTTAGCTTTTTATTTTGAAAGAGAAAGTTTTTAAAACTTGGGTAGACAAGCTATAAAATTTGATAATATCAGTTACCTAAAAATATAATTCGGTTCTATACTATGTATTAACATAGGACAGAAGGTTGGGTGAAGGAGGGAGAAGAGGGAGAATGAGACAGATGGGAAAAGGAGAGGAGGAACAGATTCAGAGACCAGTGAGAGCGGACAGAAGTTCAATGGCTTGTGAAGTGTGAAACTATTTTTTGTAACTTGATGCTGTCTCCTTAGACTGAGTTGTGTATTAGTAGAATCTTCTGAAGCATTAATTTATTAGCATCTGTTCACACATCCTTAATTATTCTTTATTCTTAAATGCAGTGAATAGTCACAGTGGCTCACCATGGGGGCTACTTTTTAGACTGCATTATGGTAACTAGGGGAATTTTATTAAGGGGCTAGTACCTAGACCCCCCCCCCTTTTTTTAAGCTAAACTACAGATTTAATCAGATTTCATAATTTTCTCACTGGTGTTCTTTTCTAGCCCATGATTCAATCCAGTATTCCACACTACACTTAGTTTTCATGTCTCCATATTTTCTCCCAGTCTGTAATAATTTCTGTGTGTGTGTGTGTGTGTGTGTGTGTTTGCCTTCCAAGACCATATTGGACACGTATTTTGCAGAATGTCCTATGATTTGGATTTGTCTAATTTTTTTTTTCATGAAAAGATTAAATTTGTAGGTGTTTAGCAAGAATGTCACTGAGATAATGAGCCCCCTTAGTGCATTGTATCAGAGGTGCCTAATGCCAGTATGTTTCATTATAGGTGATGTTAACCTTGATTACTTGGCTAAGATGGCATCTGCCAGCTCTTTCCATTAAAAAATTACTATTTCTCCAGGGCGCCTGGGTGGCTCAGTCAGTCGAATGTCTGACTTCGGCTTGGGTCATGATCATGGTTCATGAGTTCAAGCCCTGTGTCAGGCTCTGTGATGGGAGCCTGCTTGGGATTCTGTGTCTCCCTCTCTCTCTGCCCCTCCCCGCCTCATGTTCCAGCTGTCTGTCTCCCCAAAATAAATAAATGTTAAAAAATTACTATCTCTCCTCTTGTAACCAATAAATATCTTGAGGGGAGATATTTTGCAATTGGGCAAATATTGTCTTCCTCCTGAAAGTTTTAGGATTTATTGGTAGATCTTGTTGCGACAACTTTCACTATTGGTTCTAATGGTATTTTCTATTCTTGTGTTCTCTTCTACATTTATTAACTGGGAGAACTTTCCTGTCTCATTTATTTATTTACTCAACTATTTTTCGGTCATTATAGACTCATGATTCAAGTCAATGCATGGAAACCTACTTAAGGTAGCTGAGATCAGCAACTGAGTCTTTATACTAAAAACAGACCATAATGTTAGGCAGTCCAAGAGTTGGTAGGAAGCAGTTTAGTCATTTCTACTATGATTTTGTCTCTCCCAAGTCAGTGAAGGATAGAGTAAGGGGAAAAAAGATTTCCATATGGTAGCATAGTAAGGAACTGAGAGCAGAATTTAGTCATTTGCTTCTAATGCCCTTGATAACATCCACACCAGATGTCCTGCCAAATCTGAAGTACTGTAAAAACATTATTTATTTACAGAATCATAACATTTCTTTTTTGCTTTGTAAACACTGCAAGAATGCTTCCTGTTTATTTTCTGTTTCATCCCAAACATATCTATATGGATATATCTGTATATATATGGAAAAAAACCGAGGATGAGACGACAAATGAGTGAAATTATTTTTCCACTATAAATGTATCATTTGTGGAAACTCCTTGGATTTCACTTATCACAGGAAACTTAGAACAATCATTCCAAGGGCATCCATTGCGGTTTGGAAACTAAAGAAAAGTAGCATATGGTCTTTTAAAGCCTGCTTGTGTATTTGTATATTTGAAAATTAATGTGTTCACTGATATCTTTTAACAATTTCTTATTATACACAGGTTGGAAGGATGCTTGCTGGGGAGAATATAATTAGGTATGTGTGGTGGTTTAGAAATTAGTCCTGTAAAGGCAAAGATCACTCAGAGAAGTTTAACTATTAAATTCTATAAAGGTACCAACTGAAAGCCTGTATTTCCAATGATGTCTTTGTGGAAAGATTCTGATGAAGTAAATTATGTTGTGCTATGGCAGACATGTCATTGTGATTTTGGCTGCAGGTTACCTTGGCCTAGAAAATCGGATAAGATTAGATTTTGAAGGAAAGTCTCTCGTTGATAGTGCACTTTGCTATTGGATTTACTAAAGTTTTGCTTACTTAATATTTTTATTGTGGTAGAATACACATCACATAAAATTTACCATCTTTTTAAAGTGCACAGTTCAGTGGTATTGAGTACATTCGTATTGTTGTGCAACCATCACCACCATCCATTTTTAGAATGCTTTCTAT
Organism: Puma concolor; assembly: GCF_028749965.1. Taxonomy (NCBI): domain Eukaryota; kingdom Metazoa; phylum Chordata; class Mammalia; order Carnivora; family Felidae; genus Puma; species Puma concolor. Next base: position 13,119,677 of record NC_141667.1, on the reverse strand, counting down.
GTTGCTAAGTGAAAATCTATCCCCATTAAACAATAACGCTCCTTCCCCATAGACCTGGCAACCTCCATTTCACTTTTGATCTCTATGATTTTGACTACTCTAAGTACATCGTAGGGTGGAATCCTGTAGCATTTGTCTTTTTGTGACTGGCTTATTTCACTTAGCATAATGTCCTCAAGTTTCATCCATATTGTAGCATGTGTTATAATTTTCTTCTTTTTGAGTGATATTCTACTTTATGTCTATGAAAGATTTAACTTAATTGTCTGTTCATCCATGGATGATCACTTGGGTTGCTTCCATGTTCTAGCTTCTATGAATAACGCTGCTATGAACATGGATGTACAAGTATCTCTTTCAGACCCTACTTTCAAGGGGAATTGCTAGATCACATAGTAATTCTATTTTTAATTTTTTGAGAATATTCCTTACTGGTTTCCACAGTGCCTATACCATTTTACGTTTCTACCAAAGGTTTCTGATTTCTTGAAAAATATCCTATGAGCACTTGAGAGAAATGTGTATGCCGTTATCGGGTAGCATGTTGTTTATGTCTGTTAGATCTAGTGGATGTATTGCATTGTTCAAGTCCTCTATTTCCTTACTCATCTGTCTGGTTGTTCTATCTTACTGAAAGTGGGATTTGGTAGTCTACATCTATTATTATAGAACTATCTATGTCTTCCTACAATTCTATAGATTTGCTACATATATTTTGATGGTCTGGAATTGGTACATAAATGTTTGCATTATCTTCTCACTGTATTAAACCTTTTATTAATATATAGTATCTTCCCTTTCCTCTTATAAACTTTTAACATTTAAGGTCTATTTTGTCTGATAGTATAGCCACCCTTGTTCTCTATTGGTTACTGTTTGCATGGAGTATCTTTCCCCATCCTTTCACTTTCAAACTATTTTTGTCTTTGTATTTAGAGTGAACCTCTTGTAGACAGCATGCTGTTGGATCACGTTTTTGTCCCCATTCTCCAATCTCTGTCTTTTGACCGGAGAGTTTAATCCAATTATATTTAACATAATTACCAATAGAGAAGGACTTCTGCCATTTTACTATTTGTTTTCCACATGTCTTAGATTTTTTTGTTCCTCATTTACTTTTTTACTGTCTTCTTTTGTGTTTACTTGATTTTTTGCAGTGAAATATTTAAACTCCTTGCTCATTTCCTTTTGTGCATATGCTATAGCTATTTTCTTTGTGGTTATCATGGAGATTATATTTAACATCCTAAAGTTATAATGCTATAATCTGAATTTATACCAGTTTAACTTCAATAACCTACAAAAAGCCTAAAATCTCTGTTCCTTTACAGTTCCTTCCACACCCCCATTCAGTTGTTTGTGTCACAAAATTACATTTTTATACAGTGTGTGTAAAAGGTAGATGGCACTATAATTCTTACCTTCAAGGGGCTAACAAATGAGAGCTCCTCTGGCTCTCAGGCTGCAAATGTCAAGTGGGCACTAAGAAGTTCAGGTTTCAAGAGGAACAAAAAATTGGGGAATCAACTCTAGTGTGAAGGTATAAGGTTTAACCAAAAATGAGGCCTAAATTTAAAAGTATGAGTAAAGATACATAAAGAAGAGTTATTATGATTTCCACATGCTTTTCTATGAATGAGTACTTCTCCGTAATGAATTTTACCATGATAAAACAAGGAAAATATAAGGACTATATTATGAAGTTATTAAATATAAGAGATTTTGCTTTATTCTGAGATGTGTCCTTCCTAGTTTTCTGTGTTAAAATTGTCTCTCTTAATAATAACTATTTGCACTTGTGTGTGTATATGCAGAGGGAGATAGTAAGAGAGAAAAAGAGACTGGCAAACAAACATTAAGAAAGAATGAAACACAGAAAGAATGAGAAACAAATGTGGCAAAATATTAAAAATTAGTGAATCTGAATAAAGTGTAAATGGGAATTCCTCATATTATTGCAGCTGATTGTAAGTTTGGTTATTTCAAAACAAAAAAATTAAAAAGTCTTTTCATGAATGAAAATAAGAGTATAGTACATAGTAATTATTTTTATTTATAAAATTAAAGGTTGATAGCATTTTTCATCACTTGTGAAATTCTATTGCTGTGTAATTCCCAATGGTGGACATATTAGTTTCCTTTTGCTGCTCTAACAAATTACTACTAACTTGGTGACTTAAAATGTAAAAATGTATTATCCTACGGTTTTGGAGGTCAGAAGTCCAAAATGGATCTCACTGGCCAAAAGTCAAGATGTTAGCCAAGTTGTGCGCTTTCTGGAAGCTCAGTGAAAGAATGCATTTCCTTGCCTTTTTCAGCAAAAAGAGACCACCCTCATTCCTTTGATCATGGTCCCTTCCTCTATGTTAAAAGCTGGCAGTGTAGCATTTCCAAATCTCTCAAACTTTGACTCTCCTGCTTCCTTCCCTCTTTCACTAATAAGGATCCTATGATAACACCCAGATAATCCAAGATGATCATCCCACCTGAAGGTCAGCTGGTTAGCAAACTTAATTTCACCTTGCTGTGTAACATAACAAACTCAGATGTTCTGGTAATTAGGATGTGGACATCTTTGGACTAATATTCTGCCTACCACGTAAGGAACGTTGGAAGAACATTTCAGGCCCCTAGATAGCAGTAGAAAGGTAGACTGTGGCATGAAGGGACACTGGAGTAGTGAGGAGAAGCCAGGTGGTGCAGAAGCTTTTTGGGCATGTCAAGGATCTGGTCTTCACCCACTGGGAAACCACAGAAGGGTTTTGAGTGGAAGCTGACATGTTCGGGCTTATATTTATGGAAGTTTATCCTGTCTTCAATGGAGAAAGTAGGCTGGATAAGAATGGGTTGCTGAGTAGCAGGTCATGAAACTATCTTGCTGTTCTAGTGAGAGCTGATGGTAGTATGGACTTGGCTTGGGGTGGGTGGAAGGACAGAAATAAATTGTTCTCCATTAGCCCTGGGAGAAGTGAGAAGTTGGAACTGGATTCCCCAGGTGGCATCGTCATCTTCAGCAAGACTAAGGTACTACTTAGACAAAGGGATTGACAGGACTCGGCGAGTGACTACATGGATGATTGGGGTTTACCTGTCTGGAGAAGCAGAGCTAGTAGGATATGTGGTTTTCATATATGGATTTGTTATTTGGAATTGATTTTACAATTCTGTGGCTGATTAAGTAAGCCCAAAACCACAGGTAGGCAGTCAGAGAGGGACGATCGTGAGTGGGCTGGAACTCCATGGGCATGGGCTAAGGCTTGTTGCCCACAGACAAGCAGTTAAGAAGGAAGATCCAGGAAGAAGGGGGCATAATTACAGACTCAGCTTCTGTGTGGAGCCACTGGGTTCAGGGAAGTTCTAAATTCTCTGCTAAAGACTTGCAGCTGATTAAGCCAGACCCACCCAAGACCTTGATTAAAATAGTCAATTGATTAAGGGTTTTAATTACATGTGAAAAACCCCTCACAGAAGCACCTCTACCAGTGTTTGACTGAATATCAAATGGAAGGTATGAGTATGCTACAAACTGGCTGTTGCCTTTTTTTCCCATCCTCCAGCTCTTAGAAGAGATACCTCTTGTAAATGATCCAAACCACAAACATACTGGAAAGGCAATTCTTGAGACTGTAGTTCAACCTCGCCAAGTTGACACATCACACAGCTATCACAGAAAAGAAGCAGTAAAGGCTGATCCAAAGATTCCTGATGGGGAGGTGTCTTTGGGGGAAACGATCATGCCTATGAGGCACAATGAGTTACATAGCTGGGAGATCCTTTTCTATTTTATATCCTTTCTTGCTATCATGATCCCACACAGAAAAGATGGTGATAGGGAGAGTGAGATCATAGAAGGTATAGCAACTCAAGTTCAATCTGGACATCTATTTTCCAAGTTTATTGTGACTCAGCCCCATAGCTTCAGGAGCACCAGAGCTGATGGCTGACAGGGTGCCTAAGCCTTGTAGCTTTCCTCTTGAATTTCATTGTCTTGTAGCAATATTCACACATCTTGGATTCTTGGTCTCCTGGACACTGAATAAAAGTGGCATTACTCTACTCAAATGATATTCTCTTGCAAATTAAGAGAAAATATTGTAATCCTCAAGTACTCTATTATTGCAAACTGGCAGTAAATATAAGAAAACAATAAACTAATAAGTAAAACAATATAAATGACAAGAACAATAATCAAATTGAATTTTTGAGTAATGTTATGGTCCTCATATCTTTTGATTTATTTAGACACACTTAACTGAGTGCCTGTGATAAATAAAAAAAAAGACAATTCTGATGCAAATTCTGACCTAAAGGAGTTTTATGTCTGCTTGGAGACAAATGTGACATAGATGATCATAGTGTATGATAGCAAAGGCTGGATACCATGCGGGAAGAGTGAGTATGATTCCTTGGTGAGACAGAGGATAGAAATTTATAGACCAGGAACTAAGTGCCATGATACTGACACTTTCACAGTCTACCTCCCACATTGTGAATTTCTACATTTATAGATACGGTCGCCCCCAATTCGGGCTAACCAAGCGTGAGTCTGTCCGTTTACACCGTCAAAATGGCTGCCATGCAGTGATACAAACAGGTGCAACACAGTAAATCAAAGTGTCATCAATGGCCTTATAAAGGTAGGGCACTCACATGGCTTTTGTAGGAAACCAGCATGTAGTTTGGCTGATTCCTGTTTTTGTCTGGATTTGTTGAATATCTTACCCTATTGTCAGAGTTTGCACAAGCACTTAAATGGTGGTGTGTGTGTGTGTGTGTGTGTGTGTTTGTGTGTGTGTGTTTGTGTGTGTGAGGGAGAGAGAGAGAGAGAAAGACAAAGATAGAGAGGGATCAAAGTCAGAACAGCAGGGTGTAGGGTTGAAGGACAATATCAACACAAAATAAATCTAGGCTCTTATGCCTAAATTGTAGCCCCTATACCTTGTCTGAATTCTAAGTTATACCCCTATATGTTGTCTTTCATTCTTTCTGACTTGATCTTTGTAGTTTCCTTGCTTCTGTGATTCTGAATATAAATTCATGGTCACACACTTCTGCCCATCAAGTTGACATTAGTGCTGTGCTAACTGGCTCTTACTCCCAGGTTTGCCTACTGGTCTTGGGTCTGGGTTTCTCCAACCAGTTCTAGCTTGATGTATGGCAGCCTAGCCGGGGAAGGGTTGTGGACATTCTTTATGATCTGATTTTCTGAGATATGGCAGCTTCGACCGGAACTGGGATCGCCCTTAAGACAAAATGGGCATGTGGTTTGAGTTCATTTAGAAGCTAATTTTAAAAATCAGGTATTTTGGGGCGCCTGGGTGGCTTGGTCGGTTAAGCGTCCGACTTCGGCTCAGGTCATGATCTCACGGTCCATGAGTTCGAGCCCCGCGTCGGGCTCTGTGCTGACCGCTCAGAGCCTGGAGCCTGGTTCAGATTCTGTGTCTCCCTCTCTCTCTGCCTCTCCCCTGTTCATGCTCTGTCTCTCTCTGTCTCAAAAATAAATAAACGTTAAAAAAAATAAAAATCAGGTATTTTTCCCTCCTTGCTGATAAAAGCTATATTATACATAGTGATTATGCACCAGGGAGCCTCATGGAAACTAACAGAAGCCAAAGTATAAGCTTAATATGGTTCCACCATTGTATGTGGAAGGGTTTGTGTTTTTCTAGGAAAAGTGTTGCTCTCCTAAAGCTCAGTTCTTTCCACAATTCAGCCTTGCAAGTTAAAACAATAACAATAATGTGACTTTGGGAACACCAGGGACTTGTAGAAATATTCCTTCATCTTTCAGAGGAAAACTCAGAATTGGGGCAAACCACCCTGAACATTTTCTCCCAGGAAAAGAACACAGGGTCATTTGAGAAGTCTGGGGGACACCACTAGAGAGGGGGATGCCACAGATAAAAAGAATAGTGCAGGTGTGTGCACAGAGGAGTAGAAGAAAAGTCTGCCATCTTGTGCTATGTCAAGTTGGTTAGGTAAAAACCATGTTTCCCAGGCTCCATTCCCTGCACAGTCTTGAGCTGCATTTGACCAAAGATGAATTGAAGCGAGCTTTGGAAGGCAGTAATGAAAACCTGGTCAGTATGCTCTGAAAGTTACTGTGACTCCCACAACCTGGCCATGAGCTTCCCCTTTATAGACCCACATGGGTGGCTTGACACTGGCTTCACAGACAACTAGATGGTGACCCCCTTCATCATCCACTCCCCTCTTGGACCTTCACTTCCCAGCTTCTCCCACAGTTATATCAGATCAAATTCCTATAGTGAATACCTAGTCCCATAACTGAGAGTTTTCTTACCTCCCTGGGGTGAGCCCTGACCTACCTACAAGTGACAAGAGGACTAGACATCTCATTTCAATTCAACATCATGAACAAAACCTACCAAGAGAAAGCTCTTGCTTAACATTGGGCAAAGTGAGAAATTGGAACTTGAGTAATGGGGTATTCATTCATTCATTCAACAACTATGTAGAAAGGTCTCAGCATGTATTAAGTACTGTATGTGGTGAAGATACAATTAAACTCAAAAAGGCCTATTATACAATTCATTCTCCAAGCCAGATCTGTCAGAGAGTTAAAGGGCACTAATAGTAAATATGCCAGAAAAATAAGCATAAACTGGGACTGTGCTGGACAAATGCAAGGTACAGGCAAAAAAAAAAAAAAAAAAAAAAAAAAAAAAAAAAAAAAAGACAGGATTTGGGATTATCATGTGCTGACAATCAAGGCAGAAAGACAGGTGATTTAAAAGTAATCTCACAAATAAACATAGACTTATAAGGTTGAGAAGGGCTACAAAGAAGGGGTCCACAGAGCTGAGATAACATATCATAGATTGACCAGGAGGTCAAGAAAGCCTGCTGATTGCACTGGTATCGTGGGTGCTCCCTCCTCCTCTTCTCCCTCCTCCTCTTTCTTTTTCTTTTTCTTTCCTTTTTTCCCCTCCCCCCTCCCCATGTGAACATTATGCAAATGCTGATAGAGAGGGTTCAGCTAGGTTGCTGAGGATGCAGACCATTCATATGGGGAGTTGGGTGCAGGTAAAGACTGAATGAAAGTGTTAAAGTTAGATATTCATGAATTGGAGAGCATCTAGGTTGGAGGAGGGCTCTTCTCTAGAAGTTAACTTGGTCCTAGTAATCAGGTCCTGACCTGGGTGGGAGAGAGCCTTTCCCGTATATTCATTTTCATCTTTACCCTTTGCTTTCAGTCTAGAAATTTTGATCTAAAATATAGACCTCCCTTTTTGTTAGCTGTTAGACAAGGTTTTACTCCTTTTCAGCCTTAGTGTCCTCTTCTGTAAAATGGTTCATCTGAATAGTAATATATCTCATAAGGTCGTTTTAGAGCTAAATAAGATGAAGAATTTAAATGCTTATGTAATACTTGGCACATAATACCCTTTATATAAATAATACTTCTTGTTGTTATTGTACGATTTTTATTATTATTGGGTCATCGCACTCCTCCATGAAACTCTTCATGCTGTTATTCCTTAAAGAAATATAAATCGTTGTTAAAATGCTTTCATGTTTCCTTCATTTAATCCCTTATAGATCTAAAACCTGACTGTTGTCAAAAGGTCTAACATATTGCAAAAATAGGGACATCTGAGTGGCTCAGTTGGTTGTGTCCGACTCTCGATCTCGGCTCAGGTCACGATCTCATGGTTTGTGAGTTTAAGCCTCACGTTGGGCTCTGTGCTCATAGCACAGAGCCTGCTTGAGATTCTCTCTCCCTCCCCTGCTCATGCTCTCCCCTCAAAATGAATAAATAAACTTAAAAAAATAAAAATATATTACAAAAATGAAGAAAAAATTTTACTATATTTCTACATCTTAACAAAAAACTTTTTAACATTCATTTTTTTTTCAGAGACTGAGAGAATACGAGTGAGGGAGGAGCAGAGAGAGAGGGAGACAGAATCTCAAGCAGGTTCCAGCCTGTCAGCACAGAGCCTGACACGAGGCTCAAACTCAAGAGTCATGAGATCATGACCTGAGCCGAAGTTGGACGCTCACCGACTAAGCCACCCAGGCTCCCCTTCCTATATTTCTACATCTTTTTTTTTTCAAGTTCTTTCACTTTTTTTAAATTTCTACATCGTAAAGATAAATACTGCTAACACTTTGATTTATTGTCTTTCTATCTTTTGCTTTGAATTTTTATGTGGTTGCGTTAAAGTGTATAACATACAGTATATGCTGAATTATTTGAGTTTATTTTTTCTCACTTACAAATTACATGTGTTCATTATACAAAAATTACAAATGCTGACAAAATCCACACTCAAAATACTGAAGGTATACAACTGTTAATACTTTGGGTGTATTTTCTTATTGCCTTTTTCTATGCTTTTAAATAAACATAGTTGAAATCATACTGTGTACCTTGATTTTTAAACATTAACAAGGGACATTTACAGATTCTATATGAGAAACTTTGTAAAGAACTGTTCAGTAATAGCTAATATCAGCCCCTGAGTAGATTTATTGGGATTTTTATAATTAAAAATCTCCAATCACTGCTGTCTTCAACAGGAATGTTAAAGAGGCAAAAATTATTATTTTTTTTATAAAATGTTTAAAGTTTATTTTCAGGAAGAGAGAGAGAGAGTGGGGGAGGGACAGAGAGAAGGAGAGAGAATCCTCAGCACTGTCAGTGTGGAGCCCAAGCCATGAACTGTGAGATCATGACCTGAGCAGAGGTCAAGAGTCAGGCGCTTAACCAACTAAGCTATCCAGGAGCTGCAAGAGGCCAAAAATTATTACACAAGTAGTTTACAATGGAATTGAGATGGCCTATACATCTGCAGTTCTATGAATAAAGGAAACACAATGTTCAGTACTCCTTCTAATTCAGTGTCCCCAATACTCAAGAATGTCTAGCCATGGTTGGCAGGAGTGCACAAAATTAAAGAAAAAAAATCATTTTAGGTGTCATCCACCATGGCTGTGGGGTGATTCTAAAAACACCACAATTTCTCTTACTAATCGAATGAAATCCGAGGGAAGTGATGTAGGGTAACCCACCCCTTGAGTCTCAGACTGGGCTGATCAACATGAACCTTCTCGATTCTAGGTTTGGCATGAATGCTGAAGGATGCTTAACCCGGACAAGTCTTTCATACCACTGCCAGTTGTCTGTAAAGGATGAGATAAATAGATAAGTCAGACACATGCGGTCTGGGTTACTTTGTAGACAGCCTTATATTATGCTATGTTAACGTAAGTTGTGTTGTGTTGTGTTAAGTTATGGTAGGTAGACTACACATTAGATTTAAATTTTGATTCATCTCATCAGTCGAAACTGTTCAAAATGCAAGGGTAATTTTCTGAGCAACTGAATGTCTGTCTGCCTCTTGAGCAACGTGCCACATTAAAATGCCCAGGCTACATAGTTACATGTGACTCCATTGTCCCTTGGTATTTCGTGTTGCAGAGGCACTTGACCAAAGGCAACTTGTATTCAGCTTATTCCAGAAGCTTATAAAATTTTCCTTTACTTTTCAAATTCAACTTCCATCAGGATGTAGGGATCTTGTTACTGAGTATTCCTGGAACACGCTAACGTGCTTTAAATCTGTATCCTCACATTTTATTTATTTTTATTTTTATTTTTATTTTTTTAACGTTTATTTATTTTTGAGACAGAGAGAGAGACAGAGCATGAACGGGGGAGGGGCAGAGAGGGAGACACAGAATCGGAAGCAGGTTCCAGGCTCTGAGCCCTCAGCCCAGAGCCCCACGCGGGGCTCGAACCCACGGACCGCGAGATCGTGACCTGAGCTGAAGTCGGACGCTTAACCGACTGAGCCACCCAGGCGCCCCTGTATCCTCACATTTTCAACCTCAGACTTGGCAAAGTCTGTAAACATGAAAGTTGCTTTCTCAAACACACCTTCGATGATTGCTTCTGCAGTTTCCCCAGGTTCTCTTCCATATCACTTCTTTTATTTTTTTACATTGTCAGTTCTGTATTTTACTGCCTCCCATAGAAAATTTAACTTTGTGACTATATTGCTGACTTCCTTCTAATAATTCCCTGTCCCATTTATCTGTTGTTCATGTCATTGTGTTGCCTTTTCTCAGCCATTTCTCTCCTTGTAGCTTTTTCTTCTTTTCTATAATGCTCATGTGTTTCTCACAGCCATTAATTAATGCCAGGTACCCACATTTTTCACTCCTATGTGGTTCCTATAATAAATGATTTTTAAAGAAGTTTTTGTCTCTGAGTCTCAGGATAATGTTCCCTTCATCTAAGTCTGTTGCATTGAATGTTCACACAAACTTTAGGTGATCAGATCCATTGTTAATTTACAGAAAGGATTAGATTGTATTCTAGCTCTTTCAATGTGATGGCTAATCGAAGCCTTGTGAAAATATTCTGTTGCCCACCAGCTGCTCTAAAGTTTCTGGAGCTCCTTTGGCCTGTGGTTTTCAGTTGGGTTCATCCAATGGGACTCATGGATGTTGTAGTATCCGTTGCTCTGGCCTCCTTCCTGAGGCTGCTGGTCTCTGAATCAGTGCCTTGAATTAAGGCACCCCTTGCACTCAGCTCTTTTTGTCCATATTCTGGTAATCACTTACTCCTCCCCTCTTCTTGTCTTTTTAGACCCACGGATAATGGCAGCCCTGTTGTTTTTCACTTCAATATACTCTACTATCAATTTTGTTTTCCCTTACTTTTATAAATAGTCCCTCCTATAATGTGTCAGTTACATATCAATTGTATGTGTCAGCTTGGCTAGGCTATGGTGCCCAGTTGTTTGGTCAGAGGTTAGTCAAGTTGTTCTTGTGAAGGCTTTCTGTAAATGTGATTAGCACTTGCAATCCACTGACTTTTATAATCGGATTCTCCTCCACAGGATGGGTGAGCCTCATCCAATCAGTTGGAAGCCTTAAGAACAAAAACAGATTTCCCAGAGAAGAAATTCGGTTTCAAGACTGGAACATAGAAATTGCGCCTGAATTTTGAGCTTACTAGCTGCCTTACAGATTTGAGACTCACCAGTTGCCACAATCTTATTTAGCCAGTTCCTTAAAATAAACCTCTCTCTCAATAGAGCTACCTATCTATCTATCTCTCCAACTGGTTCTGGAGAACACTGACTAATACACGCCCTCAAGTTATCATAATTTGAATGTGAAAATCTGATTCCTGTAGGAGCCATGACTGCTGTAAAGCTCTCGATAGCTACAGCTTGAGAGTGGTCTGGATTCCCCACCCCAATTCTCATTCCATCATTATTTGTCTCAGGAACTTCTTTTGTGCTAGTGTCTATGAGTTATTACCCCTGGAATTGGACTGGGAAGATGTAGTCCTTGCTTTGTCAAGCTTTCAGATTCTTGGGAAGCCTGAAAACTGCAATAAGATAAAACAAATGTGATGGTGGACCAAGAGAGGTATCATAGGGCATCTTCTCTTGTTGTGGATGTTAGGAAAGCTTCTGAGTGGAAACCAGCTCCAGGAGGTGAGGAAAGGTATATGGGGTTATGCAGATGAAGAGAAATTGGTAATTGGAGGATTTCCAGACCCCAGGCCTGCCTGTGTGGAGCTTTTAAGGCAGAAAATGTGGGTAGGAGATCCACCTCCTATATGTTGATACTAATCTTCCCAATCTCCCTGGCTCCCTGACATTTTAAAGAGCTAGACCATAGGAGAAACCCCATCCCAAGTCAGTCCTGCTTTCTGGGCTATTTCTGCAGCTGCATCCAGAGTACGTTATTTGGGTGGACTCTTCTCCCTGGATGTTCACTGTCAGCCTCCTTCTTGCTCAGAAGTTTTCTGGGAATTTCAGTCTCCAATGAGTTTAAGCATAAAGGTGCTATCACATTTTCAAAATCACATGTAATACTTCAGTTGATATTTCCTTGCAGATAAGAAACAATGGTCCAACTTTCTGGCTGGTACCATCCTTACCTTTCTTGGCCAGAAGCACACAGTATGTAAGTTTCCATCAATTTTATAGTTAATGGAAATTCCCCCAAATCCTGGAAACATTTGCCCAGCAATTCTGCTTTTCAGAGCGGTATGAGTCATTATTGTTGGATGGATGGATGGATGGATGGATGGATGGAAGGATGGACTGATGGATGGATGGATTGATCTTTAGCCAGAAAGGTCAGAAAATGAAGCAAAATGTTAGAGGAAGCCGGGAGAAGTTTCTTCAGGAACTGTTAGCCAGATGTCATTTTAAAACATGAAGTCTGAACCCATAGTGTTTGATAAGGGAATGACCTTCAGTTCCATTTATATAAGTTAAGTCTGCCGGTTAGAGCAGAAACTTTATCGAATCAAAGAGGACTTCTCTTGGATACTCTAGATAATTGCCTCAGTGGTCCCTTTAGTGCACTTATTTTGCAGAAATAGTGTTCGAGGGAGTGGGGGATGGTAGGGCTAATTGGTGAGTCTGGTTTTATAAGCAGGCTGCTTTCATCTTGCTCTTCTTTGGAAATAATGAGGTTTGTAAAATCACTGTAAATATATGTCTGAACATGTAACCCTCCTCACCTCTCTCTCCTCATGATTTCATAAGCAGCTGGTGCTGCCGGGGCAGTTTAACAGAGTAAACTTGCTGTTTCGAGGACATCTGTATCCAATATAGACTATCTCTGGCATGTCTGGGTCCCTTCTCTGTGTGTAACATGATGGAAAGCAGGCTCCGAGTTTTGGGTCCTTGCCCCATGTACTTCTCCATATCAGGAAGTGGACAGCCACTTCCTTTCCAAGTTTTGTAAATGCGGAGGGGCTTTTCATTTTCTATCAAGAGGATGAGATTTTCTTCCTCCCTGTGATCTCAGAAGTTCTTGTAGCTGGCACTTTGCAGAAAATGAAAAGAAAAAGGGTGGGGGGGCTCTGTCCTCCATTATACCATCTGCTCTACAGTCTCGTAATTCCCAAAACACAGCAAGTCCCAACTTCTCATGTCGGTTTTGTAACTAAAAACAATAGACTTAAAACAAGCCATATTTAATACCCAACGTTGAACAAGGTTGGGTGATGCCTACAAAGGGACAATTCAGATCCACGTGGCGGGTGTGTTCTCCATTTTCTTTCGTTCTGGAATTTCCTTTTCAAAGAAATCAATTTATAAAATCGTCTTAGAAAGTATTCTTTGGCCTATAAATTCTGATGAATTACTTGAAATGAATCATAAATAGATTAACGTACTTTAACTTGATCTCGTCGTATGTAAACTAGAAGAGTTTGCTGAACGAAGAGAGGATTTGACAGAGTTGATGTCCTTCAGTCGTGGCTCTCAGTGTGTGGTCCCCGCGCTCGCAAAATCAGCATTCCTTCAAAATTCGTCCGGGAGGCAAATTCTCTGCCCCATCAAAATCAGAAGGTCCTGGGCTGTGGCCCATCAGCCTGTGTCTTAAGAAGCCCTTCAAGTGATTCTTGTGAACTCCAAAGCTGGGGAACGTCCAGGCCCCAAAGGGCAACTGGACAAGTAGAGCTGAAGTAGAAGTTGATGTCTCTACAGGGAAGCCCAGAGAAACAAGTGGCAGTGACTGAGAGGTCCAGGCAATCCTGTGACAGAGTGATGGCTCTGGCCACGTTTGTTTGTTTAGGTAGCCACAAGGTAACTTGGCAGCTGGTGTATGTTTTCTGTGAGAAATCACCTGAGTGTTCTGATTTAAGCTGTATTAATTTAATCTTCACAACAATCCCACGTGGTAGGTACCGTCATCCTTGCTTTCAAGATGCAGAAACTAAGGTTACTGCCTTGTCCAGGCCACACAGCTCAGTCAGCAGAGAAGGCATGCTCCTGCCCAGTATCCCTGGGGTTTAGAAATGGCCACCTCTCCCTGGATTTGCAGAAATCCAAGAAGGGGCTAGAGACCTTTCACCAGAAATGCAGGAGCTCTCTCGGGGTAGGGTCTGAGGCTGTACGTGCTCCCAAAAGTACAAAATTAAGGAAGCGTCTCAGGAAAGCTAGGATACAACTTCATATGGCACAGATCTTGTGCTCTCTGATACGTAAGCATCCTTGTCCCTAGAATCACACTCAATCGTAGCATCGGTTTATGTAGGCAAGTCCATTTCTCAATGCTCCTGCCCACTCCAATGGAATATTTCTCATATGTGGTAGGGATCTATGTAAGATAGCACGTTTTCATTTAGCTAGAAGGAAACCAGAGGCAATGTTCAAATATTAACGGTTCTCCTGGATTGACAACATGAAGCAACATTATATTGCGGTATCATTGGTAAGAGCATTTGATTGTATTATTTTGTGTATCTATGTTTTAAGGGAAGAAAAAATCAGGAAAAGCTTAGTGTGGGAAAGGTGTGGAGATTTACTCTTCACCTACTTACTCTTTACTTCCTTCTGTTGATTTATAGCTATTATTTTACAACATATTCATTTATTTCTTTTTAAATTCCAGTAATTCACACAGTGTTATATTAGTTTCAGGTGTACAATGCAGTGATTCAACAATTTTATACATTACTCAGTGCTTATCACTGTAATGGTATTCTTAATTGCCTTTACCTGTTTTGCCCACTCTCCCACACACCTTCCCTCTGGCAACCACGAGTTTCTTCCCTATATTTGAGTCTGGTTTTTTGTTAGTCTCTTTTTTTCCTTTGTCTGTGTGCTTTGTTTCTTAAATTCCACATATGAGAGAACTATGCTATTTGTCTTTCCCTTGACTGGCTTAGCTTAGCATTATATTCTCTAGATCCATCCGTGTTGTTGTAAATGGCAAGATTTCATTCTTTTTTATGGCTGGGTAATATTCGGTCGTGTATACATACCACAACTTCTTTATTCATCTGTTGATGGACACGTGGGCTGCTTGCAGAGTTTGGATATTGTATGTAATGCTACAACAAACATAGAGGTACGTATATTCATCCGAATTAGTGTTTTCATATCCTTTGAATAAATAGCCAGTAATGTGACTACTGGATAGCATGGTAGTTCCATTTTTAATGTTTTGAGGAACCTCCATACTGTCTTCTACAGGGGCTGCACCAGTTTGCATTCCTGACAGTGCATGCGTGTTCCTTTGTCTCCACATCCCATCACTTAGTTAGCTATTCTGATAGCTTATTTTATTTGACTTTATTTTTTATTTTTTTTAATTTTTTTTTTCAACGTTTATTTATTTTTGGGACAGAGAGAGACAGAGCATGAACGGGGGAGGGGCAGAGAGAGAGGGAGACACAGAATCAGAAACAGGCTCCAGGCTCCGAGCCATCAGCCCAGAGCCTGACGCGGGGCTCGAACTCCCGGACCAGGAGATCGTGACCTGGCTGAAGTCGGACGCTTCACCGACTGCGCCACCCAGGCGCCCCTATTTTTTATTTTTAAAAGCTTACTTACGACATTGAGAGAGAGAGAGAGATAGAGGGAGAGAGAGATTGAACTCAAGCAGAGGAGGGGCAGAGAGAGAGAATCCCAAGCAGGTTCCATGCGACCAGAAGAGAGCCTGATGCTGGGGCTCAATCTCACAGACTGTGAGATCATGCCCTGAGTTGAAATCAAGAGTTGAACACTTAACTGAGCCACCCAGGCACCTTGACAGATGATTTTGATTTGTATTGTGGTTTTGATTTGCATTTCCCTGATGATGAGTGATGTTAAGCAATTTTTCATGTGTGTGTTGACCATCTGTATGCTTTCTTTGGAGACATCTATTCATGTCATCTGTCCATTTTAAAATAGAATTATTATTATTATTATTATTTGGTGTTGAGTTGTATATGTTCTTTAGAGATTTTAGATATTAACCCTTTATCGGATATGTCATTTGCAAAGATCTTCTCCCATTTGGTGGGTTGTCTTTATTCTATTGATGGTTTCCTTCCCTGTGCAAAAGCTTTTTATTTTGATGTGGTCCCAATAGTTTATTTTTGCTTTTGTTTCGCTTGCCAAAGGAGACGTGTCTAGAAAAATGTCTCTAAGACTGATGCCAAAGAGATTACTGCCAAGTATTCTTCCAGAAATTCTACGGTTTCAGGTCTCACATGTAGGCTTTAAATTTATTTTGAGTTTATTTTTGTGTATGGTGTAAGAAAGTGGTTCAGTTTTATTCTTTTGCATGTAGCTGTCCAGTCTTCCCAACACCATTTGTTGAAGAGACTTTTTCCCATTGCATATTCTTGCTTCCTCTGTCATAGATTAATTGACCATATAATTGTGGGTTTATTTGGGGGATCTCTGTTCTATTGATCTATGTGTCTAATTTTGTGCCAGTACCATATTGTTTTGATTACTACAGCTTTGTAGTATGTTTTGAAATCTGGGATTGGGGCGCCTGGGTGGCTCAGTTGGTTGAGAGTCCGACTTCGGCTCAGGTCATGATCTCACGGTCCGTGAGTTCGAGCCCCGCGTCAGGCTCTGGGCTGATGGCTCGGAGCCTGGAGCCTGTTTCCGATTCTGTGTCTCCCTCTCTCTCTGGCCCTCCCCCATTCATGCTCTGTCTCTCTCTGTCTCAAAAATAAATAAATTTTAAAAAAACATTAAAAAAAAGAAATCTGGGATTGTTGTACTTCCAGTTTTATTACTCTTTCTCAAGATTTCTTTGGCTACTCAAGGTTTGTACCCATTATTTGGACAGTTTCTTCCTGGTACCTAACTTGGGCAGCCCAAGTCACAAATACTCTTCTATACTTTCCAATGAGAGGTGACCAGAATCCACAAACCTGGGCTTCTCTTTCTATCCAACTACCACTAAGAAGACTGGGTGCTCACTATTTCTTCCACAAGCCCTAGTCAGTTTTTGCTCACTTCTTCCACATCTGGCCGTGGTCGACTCTGTTCACTTGCTCATCCCAGCTAGGGATGCTCAAGTGGCTGGTGTTGCTGTCTGAGCACAGTCCGTTGGTGTGGCTGGTGGGTCACTTCTGTCCTCATTGATGAACGTGGCCAAGTAGGTGAAGAATACATACATTTAAGCAGCAAAGGCTGTTCTTGAGCCATAAACATGTTAAAATTAAACTTAAGGATATTTTTAAGAGTATCCTCTTGATATTCAGAGATAGAGTATACAGATTGCCTTAGAATAGGAAAGAAAATTGAAAGAATTTAAACAAAGTTTTCTAGCATAATTTTTTTCCTTCATAGAAGACCATCTTGGAAGCCAAAAACACTGTATTTTTAGGAACTTTTCAGAGAACAGGCTACTCTGAACCAAGTTTGTACCTTATAGGTAGAACCAAGTTTGTACCTTATAGGTCTTCACCAAGAACTTAATTGTAATAAGAAAGTAAATAAATCAGTAGTTGACTGAAACCTTACCATTTTTCAATCACAGTGAATGTTCTTGAGTTCAGAGTGGCATCTGAAGGTGGCTTCAGTGATATGATGACTAAGAAGGCAAACATCTATGCAAATAAAAGAGAAATGAGCAGGACTTCTTGGAGACAACCATGGAGAGCTAGTGGAGCAGAACATGAAAGCAGGTGTAAGATCTTGCTGGGTTGGCGCCCTGAAGACTTTGTTGGAAGTGCAGACAGGTTACTTATCCTTTTACGGGACTTCAGAGTTGAGAAAGTACTTTCCTTTATCATCCCTCAGTCTACAACCAGTAAAAGAGGGCTGGGGCAAATTCCCACATGTGAGGGATGAAGCCCTGAGGAAAGGATTAAGTGACCTGTCCAGGGTCACATAGCTAATAAGTCATAGAACTGACACTTTAAAACATATATATATATATATATATATATATATATATATATATATATACTATTTATTTATTTATTTATTTATTTATTTATGTTAAAGAGAATACAAGTGGGGAAGAGGAGCAGAAGAGAGAGAAAATCTTAAGCAGGCTCTATGATCAGTGTGGAGCCTGATGTGGGCTTGATCCCATGACCCTGAGATCATGACTTGAGCTGAAATTAAGAGTCCAATGCTCATCCGACTGGGTCACCCAGGAACTGTAAGGCATAGAACTTATACTTTTGATGCCAGGACTATTGGTGACTCCATGACTCCAAGCCATCTCAAGAGATGGCAGTGAGCAACCATACTTTGGCCATTGCTTCTTTGTTCCCACAAAATCATGAAGGAAGTAGTTACAGGAAGCAGTTGGTAATAGTACAGGGGATGCATGATGGTGACTAAGATGGCATTGTCATAGCCACCATTCATACTTCCTGATCCCTCTGGACAAAAAATAGTAGCTGATGAACTATACTTCTCAGTCCTGTTATCATAACAAACACGAATAAAGGGACACACCGTCCATCAGTTCTTCTGACGTATATATGTCTGGCACCTGGATATTTGAGTCAGCAGTTAAGCATCCTACTTTCTTCACTGAAAGGTTTGCATCTTTGCATGGATGGGTTCAACTGATATCTTGAGGAAAAATATCACCATGTACTTTCAAACAGAGATGAGAAGAGAACAGAAATAGGCCCTCATTTATCAAAGTTGGCCATTGGCATAATAGCATGGAAATATCTGGAAAAGCTCTGTCTGCAGCACATTTTGAAGATGAGAATAGAAGCTGAGTGTCACTAGCAACACCATCTTTGGATGCATAAATATTTATATCCCCTTGATGAAAAGGAAACACTACTGTAGTTTTTTTCAAAGGAAGAGGGGAAGAAAAGGAAATATCTGCGTGTCTTTAGCTTATCTACAGAGGACAAATTTTTCCTGGTTCTGAATTTCTACCCACAGCCTCTCCCCATGCCCCCCACCCACCCCAACAGTTAACACTTTATTAGACTGTAAGATCAAATTAGATGTTGGAAATGTTACTCGGGTATGATTTCAGCAGAACTGTACTACTGCAAAAATCTTCTGGGCCAAATGTGCTCCTCTGTCTTTCTTTGGGAAAGCAAGAAGGATATGTCAATAAGATGTACCATGAATATGACCTATGGCACCTGCATTTTAGGATCTCTCCCAGACCACAGGAGAAGGTGTTATGCTCTTTACCAGTCTGCAGGTTTAGAAAAGCAATTTAACATACACAGCGTTTTCAAACAATTTCAAAAGAGGAACAAAAGATGATAATTGGTGGGTTTGAGCCATAAGGAATATGACCAACTGTGGCATTTTAGAACTGAGTGGAGAAGCACACACTTTGGGCCTTACAGGAAACATCTTGTCTTTGATACTTCCCTCTCCCTATTAGCATTACCTTACCCCAGTAGGGTTCAGAACAGTGAATCGTTGATCCAGCCGACCATGCTTTAGATACTTCCAGAAGTTCACTTGGAATGTAGCCAATACCTTTAACATCATTGGGTTTTGTCACTATATTCCCTGTGTTCAGCTTCTATGTGGTTTCTTGCCTTCAAACCAAATTACAGACAATTACAGTTTGATCCCAATTATGAAAATATTGAAAGCTTTAGTTTTTATTCCTTTGTGAGAGGATATAATAGTGAGTTAATTAACTAGGACTGTCATAACCAAGTATGACAGATGGCATGGTTTACACAACAGAAATTTATTTTTTCATGGTTATGGAGATTAGAAGTCCAAGATCATGGTGACCACAGGGTTGTTTCTTCTGAGGCCTTCCTCCTTGGCCAGTATATGCCTATCTTCTCCCTGTATCTTCACATAGTCCTCCCTTTGTATTTGTCTATGTCCAGATTTCCTTTTCTTATAAGGACACCGGTTACATTTGATTGTGGCCCAACCTAATGAACTCATTTTAACTTATTTACCTCTGTAAGGACTCTATTGCCAAATACAATCACATTCTGAGTTATTGTGGGTTAGGACTTCAACACAGGAATTTTTTGATGGGAAGACACAATTCAGAACACAAAAAATAGTATCCAAGTTGACTCAAAGGAAGAACGAATCTGAGTCATCCCTGGCTGGCTCCATGATTTTCAAAAAAGAACATATATAAAAGATAGCCTCTTTCTCAAGATACTGGAGGGGTCAGCTAAGAGTCCTTCATTTTCAGCAGTGCCATTGGAACTGAGTGACAATGCTTATGTACGTGGACCTGAACTTTGGAGCTTGAGTCAAAAATCATTTGCTCTTGGCTGAAACTGTCATAATTTACTATTTATTTGGAATATAAATCCTGCCTACTGCAAAAGGACTAGAGGGGGCATATAACTTTAAATATAATGAAAAAGAGAAGAGTAATCATACCAAATATAGAGAAAGAATAGATGTTACTAGTTGACCAGAAAGTGCTAAAGATTATAGTTTGGCCTTGATTATTTTCTGGATTTCCCGAAAACAAAAGAAGATAGAGAAATATACTGAGATATGTCAACTTCATGGACTATTAAAAGAAAGCAGACAAGCCTGCCTGCAGAGTCAAATTTTTTTTCTGGAACTAAACCCAAGGAGATATTTATTGCGTGAGACATTTTGCAGAGACCCTGAGTGAATTAAGAGTGTCAGACGTTGAATAAGGGGTAGTGGATCATAAAATAGGCAATGTCTTCAAAAAGGTTTAATGAAAGTAATTATTTATAATAAAAATTGTAACTAACTTTCTTGTTCTAAGGGGAACATTTGGCATAATTCATAACTTTGGGGAAATAAAATCCTTCAGAAACCCCATTTTCTCTGTGATACTTGAAGTGACTGCTAGTGGAAGAAAGGAATCTGGAGATAGTGAATAAGCTACCACATTACAGTAAGGCCTGGTACTGAGTCTTGGGACACGAAGTGCCGTGTCTAGACATGATCTTGGCTTAGGAGCTACAAAACTGAAAGACTTTCCAAAACAAATGCAGAAATTTCTTTCTTTTCTTTCTATTTCTGTCCTCCTCTTCCTCCTCCTCCTATTCCTGCGTTTCTCCTCTTGGCTCCCAAGAGACAAGGATTAGAAGAGGTAGTCCATACCATGCCTGAATAACTAAAAGCTGAGTGGCTTTCAAGAATGGGATGGCATGGATCTGATGTCTCCAGCCTCCAAGATAGCCTCCCAGTGATCCCTGCCATCTGGAATTCATGGCTTTTGTAATTCCCTCCGACACTGTATCAGGGGCAGTCCGTGTGACCAATAGGATACACCAGAAGTGATGGCATGTCATTTTAAGACAAGGTCATTAAAAACATGTGGCTTCCTGCTTGCTATCTCTTACCCTCTTTCTTGGATCACTCACTCTGGGGGAAACCAGTTGTGTCATGAGCGGCCTCATGGAGCGGCCCATATGGCAAAGGCTTCCTGCCAGTAGCCATTGAATGAGATTGTAAGTGGGTTCTCCAGCCTGTCAAGCCTTCAGATGACTACAGCCAGAGCCAATATCTTAACTGAGAGACCCTGAGCCAGAACCATCCAGCTGAGCTACTCCCAAGTTCTGCGAGATGTAAAACTTGTGACACAGTGTTGATACGGTTCTGTGACCCACAGAAAGTGTGAGATCGTAAATGTTTGTTGCATTGGGTTGCCAAACATTGGGCTAATGTGTAATCTGTAATAGGAAGCTAATAACAGAATTCAGTTGCAAATTGTTCGCATTGCTGCAGCGCACATACATTCTCTTTCCCGCTGGAATGCCATCCTCCCAAAGAAGATTTCCCTAACCGTTCTAACACCCCCACTCCCTTGGGTATGCACCCTACCCTTAATCTACTTTAGTTTTCTCTATAGTCCTTATCACCCAAGATATAACATTAAGTTTTTGTTTATTGCCTGCCTTTCTTTAAACAAAGTAAGTTTCACAAGCATAGAGAATTGTTTGCTCATTTCACATTTTTGGTACCTAAGAAAGTGCTTGGTACATAATTGAAGCTCAGTAAATATTGGTTGACTAAGCTAAACGATTAACAAAGTCTGTGCTAATTGTTGGCTTACAGTGCTGGGAAGAGCCAGTGCACCAGGGGAAACGGCTTGAGAGATGGCCAGAGGGAATCTGCTGAGTGCAGGGTCAGCCAGGATCCAAGGGAGGTTGACAGATGGAGGTGTCAAGTAGTCTCTGTGTGGCTTTCCAGAAATTTCCTTGGGAAGTGAACTAACCGGCAGTGGTGGCTCCAGAATTTCTATAAGGAGGTTTGGTTAAGAGACAATCCGCTTGAGGATGAGTTCTCATAGTCTCTTAAGCAAGATTGAGAAAAGCCGAAGTGTCCATAACAAAGCAAGCGGTTTGACGGAGGGTTGGCTCTAGTCCTTCTATGTTGTTTTTGCTCCAGTTGCCAGTGTGGAGAGGCGAATGGACAGCTCCCCGTGAACAGGAGGGGCCTTTGAAGTTTTTGTCAGGCAGAGAGCACAGGAAACACTACCCACTTTATTTTGTGGTCCTCATCAATAAATCTAGAGCATGTTTCAGTTTGCTTGGGGTGATCTTTGTTCTTTTTGTCTTTCCACCCACACCCAATCTGTAGGCAAACCCTTTTGGTGTTTTCTCTCTCCAACATATACCCAGAAGTTGACCACTTCTCATCACTTCCACCTCTGCCGCCCTATTCCAAACCACCCTCATCTCTCACTCAGATTGTTGCAATGGTTTCCTAGCTAGCTTCCCTGCTTGTATCGTGGTGCCACTGTTAAAACACAAGGCCAGAGGCCACCCTTTAAAATATATCAAATCGTATTATTTATTCTGTTTGAAATTCCCTAGTCTCATTGGGAATAAAAGCCAAATTCCTTGCAATGGCACCAGCCTCACTCAAGCTGTCCCCGTTACCTCTGGACCCCATCTGCCACCACCCTGCCCCACACTTTCTGCCCCAGCCATGCTGGCCTCCTTGTACTTCCTGGAACAAGAAATCGGGCTCTTTGCTCTTGAATCAAGACCTTTGCATTTGATTTTCTATGTGCCTGAAAGCTTCTTCGTACAGATGCCCACACTGCCTGTTTCCTAACCCCCTTCAAGTCTTTTCTCCAATGTCACCTTTTCAGTGAAGACTTTTCCAATCATTCTTTTATTTTTATTTAGTTAAAAAATTTTTTTAGAGAGAGAAAGAGTACAAGTGGGGGAGAGGGGCAGATGGAGAGAGAGAGAGAGAGAGAGAGAGAGAGAGAGAGAGAGTTGTAAGCAGGTTCCATGCTCAGCATGGAGCCAGATATGGGGCTTGATCCCAAGACCCTAGGATCATGACCTAAGCTGAAATCTAGAGTCAGATATTCAACTGGCTGAGCCACCCAGGTTCCCCTGATCATTCGAAAAATCAAAACCTTTCTACACTGCACTCCCCATCCTCCTTCTCTGCTTTATTCTAAACCACACAGAATCTCTCATCCTCATTGATATCCACATTGTCAACCATACACACACACACACACACACACACACACACACACACACAATTCATTGATTTTATTTTATTATTTGTCTGCCGCTAATAGACAAGGGCTTTTCAAAATTTAATCTGAGGATTCTGTTAAAATGCATGGTCTGAATCTTTAATATCCCAAATGTTGCTGATGCTGCTGACCCAAGAACCATGTACCAATAAGCAAGTTTCCAGAACTGTGTTGCCCAATACAGCCTCACTCCACATGTTTCTTTATGTTAAAATTTACTAACATAAAATAAATTTGTTTTATTTCTTTAAATTTTATTAACGTTGATTTATTTTTGAAAGAGAGAGAGAGAGGACAGAACATGAGTGGGGAGGGGCAGAGAGAGGGGGAACACAAAATCTAAAGCAGGCTCCAGGCTCCGAGCTGTCAGCACAGAGCCTGATGTGGGGCTTGAACTCACCAACCGTGAGATCATGACCTGAGCTGAAGTTGGGCACTCTACCAACTGAGCCACCCAGGTGCCCCAACATTAAATAAAATTTAATATTCAGTTCCTCAGTCAGGGTAGCCACACCTCAGATCGTCACTAATCACATGTGACTAGTGGCTACCCTATATACAAGACAGCACAGATAAAGAACATTTCGTTACTACTGGAAGTTCAAATAGGTAGCCCTGCCCTAAAACTACTCTATATGGTAGCCACATCTGACTATGTAAATGTAAATCAATCAAAATTAAATAAAATTTTTTTTTAAATTTTTTTAGAAAGAGAGAGCATCCAAGAAGGGGAGAGGGGTGGGGAGGGGGGGGAGAGAGAGAGAGAGAGAGAGAGAGAGAGAGAATCCCAAGCAGGCTCTACACTCAGTGTGGAGCCCAACATGGGAATCAATCCCACGACCCTGGGATCATGACCTGAGCCAAAATTAAGAGTCACTCATCCGGGGCACCTGGGTGGCTCGGTTGGGCGGCCGACTTCAGCCCAGGTCATGATCTCACAGCTCGAAGGCTCGTGGGTTTGAGCCCCGCATCGGGCTCTGTGCTGAAAGCTCAGAGCCTGGAGCCTGCTTCCGATTCTGTGTCTCCCTCTCTCTCTCCCGCTCCCCTGCTCATGCTCTCTCTCTCTCTGTCTCTCAAAAATAAATTAACATTAAAAAAATTAAAAACAAAAGAGTCACTCATCCAACTGAGCTACCCAGGCACCCTAAAACGAAATAAAAAATTTTTTTTTTTTTCGAAATAAAATTTTTTAATGAGTTTTTTATTTCCATGAGTTGATTTCAAGTACTCAGTAGCCACATGTGGCTAGTGACTGCTCCGGTGGACAGCAGAGATACGGAATATTTCTATCACCACAGAAAGTCCCGTTGGATGGGATGGCTTTAGAATCCAAGCTCTATGAGGTCATGGACTTTTGTCTGTCTAGTTCATTGGCCCATCTCCAGTGCCTGACATGATAGGATCCCTAAGTTGGCCTTCAAGAAATATTTGTTGATTTGAATCAAAATGCAATTTACGTTTTGGTCTTCCCTGAATAGATGATGGGTGTCTTGAGGTAGGACTTGTGTTTGCTTTTCATTATGTCTCCAGCAGCTGTTGATGGAAGACCATCAGTCAACATTCATTGTATCGAATGTTCAGAATGCTTTAAACTTTCCAGCTCCTGAGGGATCAGTGTGTTTCCACGTGCGTATAGTTAACTGGGCACAGGTGGAGGCTCTCGTTTGTGACTCTAGTCTTTCTTCGTGGTCAGACATGGGGAGGGCCTAAAGGCTGCTGCCTTCTACTCTTTTGGAGAAGAATTGCTCAAGTCCCTGAGCTGGTGCAAACTCCGATCTGAACAAATTACACCTAACAGCCCCTCTCTTCCTGTGCAGTACTCCACATTCCCAGATGTGCCACCTAAAAAAAGAAAAAGGTACTTCATTCTGAAAAAGTAGCAACGTAAGACCTACAGCAAGTGTTTCTTTGATATCTTTGGACTATTTCATATCTTGAGTCCTTTAATTGTGCCTTTCCGTAATCAGATCTAACTGCTCTGTCCAAAAGAAAACACTAAGAGGCAGCACATACAAAAATTTAGCTGTGTTCTTTGGAAATTATTTCCCTAGAATGCTGGCTATTTCTGATTATCAGTGGTATTCATCCAGCTATATTTTTTTTCCAGAAAAAAGTCTGGCTAGGGCATTTTAAAATCAGTACAAAAGATACATTTCACTACTACCACACTGGGAAAAAAAATATTGTGTTTGGCCAAGAGGAGACTTTGGGATGCCACCAATAAATACCCTCATGTTCAGTCTTGGTAACCAGAACTGAGAAGGAAAATCAGGCCATGAAGTCCTGTCTGCATCCTAATTCAGCTGGGTTATTTATCCCCTTGGCTTTCTCTTCCAGCATTTCAATTTTGTTGGCTGAGTCAAGCATCTTGTTTGTCCTCATTCCAGCATCGGTAGAATATCTCTGTTCTTTTATTGTTTTTAGTTGGACAGATTTTGAGTGATTTTGACAAAAAGGGAGGGCAGCTGCAATGCTCAATATTTTTGATAGATGCAGTTCTGTTGCTCTTTTGTTCTGGGCCTTGAAGCTAATGTGTCTCATGAAGCTAAATAAAATATGAAGCAACTGAGTGTTTCAGGAACCCCGGAAACTTTTATGAAATGGCATCAGTGCTGTGTACTCTGACTAAATATATACACATATGTGTATGTATAGGTATCTATATCTATCTATCTATCTATCTATCTATCTATCATCTATCTACTATTATCTATCTACCTATTATCTATGTATCTATCTATCTATCATCTATATATCTATCATCTATAATTATCTATCTTCTATCTATCTATCTATGTATCTATCTATCTATGTATCTATCATCTATGTATCTATCAATCATCTATCACTGTTTATCTTCTATCTATCTATCTATCTATCTATCTGTTCTCCCTTGTGGGGGTCTGGAGGGTGAGGCTTTCTCTTAGTATGAGACCATATTGAAGTTCTGCTACCACGCAGACTTCTGTATCAAGAGAAATGTTGAGGGACACATTAAGAATTTATTTCAGAAAGCCCCTTGGAGACATCCTGAATGCTGGACCAACGTAAATCCAGGGACATTCGGAAACAGTTAATACAGATTGGGGTAGTGGGCAGAGGCCTGAGGAAAGTTAGGAAAATGGTCGGCAAGTGGTTCTACTCTTTATTCGGATTCTGCGAAGTCACAGAGATGGTGGCTTAAAGCAGTTTTCTGGAGGATTAGGTGTTCAGATGTGCATAGATCCTACTGAGGTTAGCTGCCTGACACTCACTTGAAGCAGATTTAAGTTATTCCGATGCTAATGATATCTTGGAATATGATCAATGATATCTAGAGCTTTTCTACCACCCGGTCCGTGTCTGTTGCATCCATTACAACCCAAACAGAAGGGAAAGGTTTATTTTTCAGTTCTATAATGCGGTGGGAGCAGCGGGTATTACCATGACAAGGCAAACGGAAATGTGAAATCTCTAATCACGATCCTTTCGCCCGGAGCCAGAACACTTGCAAAATGAAATGCGATGTTTTAAAAATTTAGCTATTTGTATTTCTAGTCCCTTACTGGACATATAGAAAGAATATATTTGGTCATTAAAGACATGACACGATACCTACAAACCCCTCATTCCTGTGATGTTCTAGTAGAAAGAAAATGTCGTCAAGAACCCTGACACATTTCTCTAAGTGGCCTTTTGAAATTATTGAACCACATCTATTAGAGGGCTTATCTGTAGTTTTATAAGTTTTCAAAAACTTGCTGTCACTCATCCTTTACCTGAGGGTCCCTGGATTCTAACAGCAGCAAAATCTATCATTGTAAATGCTGCACAAGCAGGAACATCCACGTAAAAGAGGAGGAAATTGTGAGTGATGAATGAACATCTACAGAGAGACCATGAAGTTTTTGGGTGGCTCCCAAGCCCCTCCCCCCCAATTTGTTAAACTTATTGTTTATCGTTATGGAGTACGCTTGATCTTAGCCAAAAGGCCGAGAAGTGATAGTTATGGGGTAATTAACTCTCTGCCTACAGTTTGGAATTCACTTGCCAGGGGTGGAGTGGACCGCTGTGGTCTCCCAGATGGAGGCTCTTTATTTTTCCAAGACCATCTCCAAAAATGTTCCATGTCCCTGACAAATTAACTTCTGTGCTCCAGCAGTGATATTTTCTGTTGGACACTGGGCTATCCACACTGAATACTGCTGCCAAGATGGTCTTTGAAATCACCATAGACCCCCACAGGGACACGTCTCTGTCTGACAGTAGCGGACAACCCAAGAGTGGCCAAACCCATGTTGTGTGTACAACTGAAAAACAAAAACAAACCCAAACCCAAACAAACAGGATAAAAAACATAGAGAACTCAAACCTGAATTTCTATTTCGTCAGTTGCCACAGAAAATGTAATGGACAGGGCTATGCAAAAGGAGAGAAGTACATGAAATTAATCCCACTCAAAGTCAAAGCAGGAGTAAGCTTAAAAAAGTTTAAAAATTTGCATCTGCTATCACCCTAAGAATTACCAAAGGTGACTTAGTTTCAGCCAAGGGAGACTTTTAGCCAGATTTCCCCAAGACCGTTCTTGGATTTCAGCTACCGCCAGGGTTAACGTCGGGCTCCCAAGCCCTGGAGAGGAACTTTGCGATGGGGCAGCCTGATACAGTTCTTTGCGTTCAGAAAGTCGGGTAAGAAAGGTCACTTTTCTTCCTGGACGGGACAAGTTATTGGCTGTGAGCAGTTAGGCATTAGAGCCACAAGGCCAACGAAGTTAGCGTGAGGGAAGTTAAAAAAACAGAAACACTTCAGCACTGGAGAACGTGTGGCTTTTCTTTTTGTAAACGCAAAAGGAGTCCTTCCATAACTTGATCACCTTCAAGACTATTTTGCCACATGCATTTGGGATTAAACACTAGTTTGAAAAGGAAGGGAGGCTAAGGCTCTCCCGTGGCAGTGTTTGTATTTCCCATCGCTTTCCTCTGTGCACTATTTTTAAAAGAAACATTACACACAGGAGCCCTAAGGCGATGGCACCGGTGAAACAATGCCAGCTTGGAAATCCAGAGGAGACTCTGGTTTTCATTATGTGAGCAAGAGGTCATTCATTATTTAAGTGCTTCTCTCTCTCTCTCTCTTTCTTTAAATCTACAGGCTTTTGGTCTCCAGCCTTCCAGTGCATCCATGGTCATTATTCTTTGGATATTTTTAAATTATGAACATAGAGCCAACTGGAGTCTCACAGTCCAACTTGCTAATGGAAAGCCTTTGTGGCACAGACGCCATTCATATAGATCAACTCTGTCGTAAATCACATACTGGCCTCTGTGGTTGTAATGAGAAAAAGAGAAATGGCGTGAATTCTCCCTCTCTGGTTTTCTTACTAAGAGCAGAATCTGTTCAGCAAAATGATCTCTTTAGGGGCTTTACTAAGTGGCCAGGGAGCATGAAAACCCAACACTTCTCACATTTCTTCATTATTAAGGGGAGGGATTGCAAAAATGAAGACTTGTACAGTTGAAATCCAATGCATTTGGGTAGTTATCCTGTAAGTGTGAAAAGTGTAGAAATCTACAAAGGTAATTATATCTACTTTGGTCTCCATCTCCAAAAGAAAGGCTTTGAGATAAAACAAGAAAGGCCATTTATCAGTTGTGACAGTTTTGTCCCATTATCTACTTTCTCAGAAATGAAAAAGACCATGATGAGTTTGTTTAAATTCTCAGCATAAATACCCATGAAGAATACATTATTGATGTGAAACCTGGAATTAAAAAAAAAACTTATAGAGGGTGGCTGTGTTCATTAGTGGTGGTAGAAGTTTGGAGAAAGAGGGAGTGCTGATGCCTGGTTAATGTTTGTAGTTAGAAATCTCTTTCCCTCTATCTTTTGCATGCTTATCTGGAAATGGCCTTAATATGCCTTCTCAAACTCTGGAAGACATTCGGGGCTCTGGAAAACCACAAGGATGGCTGTGCCTCACTGCAGTGAAACAGAAGTTAAAAGCCACCACCCTCGCATTTTCTGATTGCTTCCGTCATTTGGTGAATTCTTACTGTGGCAGATGATTTCACCTTCACAAGCCTGATAGTATTTGAGGTTTCAAAGAACCCATTCTCAGTGAATTTACAAACAAAATCAATTTGTTGCCAATTTTAATGGCTACTTAATCAATTTTACTTGGGCCATCTGATATTTTTGACATTACTGACACAGACTGGTTTGCAATAAAGGGGCATGGTAATTGAGAAGCCTCAATTATTCTGACCGTTCCCATCATAAACATGTAACAATTGGAGTGGTACCAAAGAGCACTTATGTGGGCTGAAGAATCCAAGGATAACTGAGGGAAGGGGCTTCTAGCATCCTCTCCCTGTGCTAGATTCTGGAGAAATCCTGACTGCAGGTTCTCGGGCATGTGACTGTGCTTGAACTGTTACCATGTATGCTGTCTGGGAGGACAGTCAAGCTGGTTGAGGTTTGTCAGAGTTTGTTCGAGAAATTTTGTTGCAGGGTTGTTTTCACAGAACGTCCCCACTTTATAGTGTGTGTGTGTGTGTGTGTGTGTGTGTGTGTATGAAAGCATGTGTATGTGTACCCAGGAGTTACGCTGTGGGATGATGTTAGAACAGAACAGAACTTGCTATTTCCGTATGACTACCTCAAGTTAACAAAGTTAACTTAGAGTTAGTATAGTTAGTATTATGATAATGTTAACCTATGGTAAGGAGAAATTGCTTTATTAGCCTTATTAAATATTGTCTTCCTGAGTGGGCTCCATGTATGCTGTTGTGGATGTTCAAGTGCACCATGGCTTGTGATGCTCCCCTTGACGGAGTTATGAAATCCAGTTCAAGGGTCCCTACCTCTGAGATGAGTCCCTAAGTGCTTACTCCTCTCCATAGGGTGACGAAAATTACTTCTTGGGTAAACTCAATCAGGGGAAGACTCTTAGTGCCACCACAGCGTCTGGCACATACTAAGTTCTTAGTAAATTATTTGTTGGAAGAATAAATGAAAGGGTGTTGCCTCTGTCCTTTTTATATTCCCCTTCCCCTTCTACAGCTCATTAACATGATAGTATTTGATCCAAGGTTCCACTTGGGGTAAGGATATTATCTCTTATCTACCCAGATCCTATAATAGTACCAGCTCGATAAACCTTTGGAGAGGGGTTGCAGGTTGCTGGGTACTGTCTGCTCCTTCAGAAGAAAATGACTGGCACTCCCTGGGCATCCTTTGTTTATGGAGAATGGCTGTAGTTTCCTGTCTCCATCATACGTTGATCCTCATGGGTCAGGACAGAGTTCAGACATCTTGATCTCATCAGTGTAAAACTCGGTAGCTCAGTGACTGCAAAGAGAAACATTCCACAGTACAGAAATGGCTAGATTGGAAATATTTAGGTCAAGGCTCCTTGTTTTTTTTTTTGTTTTTTGTTTTTTTTTAAGTGATCTTCAAGGCCATCCTTGGTACCTGGATGATGCTGGTTGCTAACACCTGAGCAAGAATTCAGAGTTTAAAGGGAGCCCTCCTGGGTGGTTCACAAGACCAGCATCCTAGTTGCAGATATTTCTTGGGACAGCTCTGCTGGAGATGCCACAGGGTGCCGGTGACAGGCAGGGATTGGGCCACCTCCAGCTTCCAAATGGAGATGTTCCTTCCCAGGTGGTTTTAGCAGATCCTAGGAGATCTAGTGGCTTGAAGGTGGGGAGAAAGCCTCTACAAAATGGACCTGTGACTTTAGGAGAGGATGGCGCACTCAGAGAAAAAGGAGGAATAGTCACATGCCGGGTACATCCTGGATGGGGTGCCCCCAATCTGAGTGTCTGTGGGAGTATTTCTCTGCCCAGGTTGAACAGCTCGACCCACCAGGTGGCCATTAATGAAAGTGCCTGAGTTGCTCTTTGGGCACCCAGAGCTGTGTTTGGGGGCGTCTCAGTGGTAGCATCAGCATCCACTGCAGACAGATGATGACAGGCACGCCCCTTCCCCCGTGCCTTCCCTTCCTGCGACATCAAGAACCATGTCTGGTGAATGGATCGAGGAGAAACCACTTGACCAACAGCATGCAAGAGGGAACCCCACCTGATTTCACAGATCGTCTGTATGAACGTTTTCACTTCAGTGTTTACCAGGTCTCTAAATATGCTCTCTCCCCTCCCCTACTGTCGATTCAGCAGTTCTTCCAACTAATGTCTTTCTTAACTAATCATGACTGCTAGCTCTTGAACAAATGTACTACTTTTTGTGACTTCTCTGTGAAAACTTAGACGTGGGTAGCAATTTTATCGAATTACTTTTCCTCTTAAAAATGTCCGACCTGTGTGGTTTCATGCCGCACGCTCTTGGATATCAAGTTTCTTGAAGACTTTTTCTAATTCTGAACAAATGTCAATCTCAGAAGTCATGAACCTCAAGGACAAATGCATTTTACTTACTGCTAGCTTTATTCTGGGATCTTGACAGGAACCGCCTGGGGCTGCCTCAACTTAATGTTCCCAGGTAGTTAACCGTCCTATTGGTTAACGTGACAGTCATTAAGCAGCTGACATAGGACCCGAAGAAAGCTGAGGACAAATACATTTAAAATCAATATCTCTTAAAACCTTTTTACTTGCTAAGGCTGAAGTGTGCCATTCATCTCTCAGTACTTGCTTTCTGCCCTATTGATTTATTGGACCCAAAGGTGTTGGTGAGTAGAGAATCGGCATGTACTTTTTTCCAACTGAATTATAATTTTTCCTTTTAGATCAAGTTGCCATATTTCCCTGCTAGGTGGTTTTAATGCTTTAAGACCTTTTAAAAGATTTATAACAACCAATAGCATAATTTTGAAGATTACTCCAATGTTTGCATTAGGGCCAGGGGAAGTGCATTCAGGTCCACAGTTACGTATCCACAATTCTGAAATCTGGAAATCTCTGAAGGAATAGAAGATTTTTTTTTTTCATTGTGTTTGGTGCAAATTAATTTGGTGACAGAATCTGACCTGAATGGATGCAAGGCTCTTTACAGTCTCTAATAATCTTACACAGTGTGACTATTTGTACCTATTGCTAACATGTTTGACTAATGTTTGACTAAGGGTGCTGTTCTAGACTCTGCTAGAGGTATTTCAAAATACACCACAGGTAGCTTCCTAAAATATAAAAAAAAATTATGAATTCCAAAATACATCTGACTCCAAGAGTTTGGGTTAAGGAATTGAAGACCTGAACCAAACTGTGAAGGTAATGATTTTTCACCCGCCTCCTAATTTTCAGCCACAGTCACTGAACCAAGGGAAATGACAAAATGCAACTTTAAGTGGACAAGAGCTGCAGTGACCTGACTTGCTCTCTACTTCAGAAGAGAGCTTGCTCACCCTTGGATGTCCCTCTCTGAACACCATGTTCCTCTGGCCAGGGTATTAAATGAGGCTTAACCCAATTACCAACATATTGCTTTATTTCTTGGTGGTAGTAAATTAAGGCTTTCTAGAGTCATACAGCACGCAGTGATTGAACATTAGAAATAAAAAAACAACAATGAGCATTCATTTTCGCAGAGGCAGGAAGGAAGCAATGTTTTAAAACAGAGAGATTTCCTAGTGAGGCCTTTTGCTTGGTCTCTAAAAATCTGCTGAGCTGTTTCCCCAGTGACCTCTGCCACAGATTCCCACCCCAAGTGGAGGCAAAGCGGATGAAGAGAAGACGGGGAAAAAGGAGAGACGGGGAAAGACAGCATGTGCTGGGCAATGAATGTAGAGGTCACCTTTGACTCCTGTTTGGAAGACAGTTTAGGTGATGCGGTCAGGTGATGGTGATAAAGGTATTTTTAATGGGACACCTATTCTCTGGTTCAGGGAGCCATTTTGGATCTCTCTTCTCATTCCGGGAGTATGAAAATACCACTTGGAAGACCCCGGTGCCAAGGGGTAGGGACAATCCTCTGTTGGCTCTCAAATTCTGAAATTTTAGACAGTCACAGAGCAGGGGAACGCTACCTTCAACCTCATCCATGACTCTAAACCCTGTGCTATCTCCAGGATACTATTCCCAGGCAAGCAATTCATTTCCCCCCGTGGCACGTAGTCTCGACTGCACACTAAGTTGTTGGCGATGTTGACTGGAGAGGAGGTGATGTCATATGACGCACGAGAGGAACCCCCTGGGCAGGTGCCACGTCACTCTATCTCTTCCTTCCCAACAGAAGACAAAGAAACACAGTGAGCCGACGGTGGGAGTGCAGCTGTTGACTTGCGTGTGGGCTCGATGTGAAACAAATTCCATACACCTGGCTTGGAGATGCAGAGGTTCTGGGTTGGGGAGGTGGACCCTTTGAGAAAGAAACGGCTGAGTACTTGAATAGTGTTGAAGGAGAGTGGTGGCTAGAGAATAATCTGGGAAAAGTCATGTGTGGATTAACCAAAGGCAACTAAATTTCATGAAAATGAGCAGCGGACTTTTCTGGCATCCTGATCTCACACGCATGAAGCTACCAAATGGATCGCCATCCAAATAGGGCCATTTAAAGTTCCTATTTGGCAATAATTTTAACGTTCTATTCCAAGGGCCTGGTTGGTGGACCGGCGCCTGAGTTGTATCAACTTCCTTCTTCCATTTGCCTGACATTTTTGAGTGAACAGTATTTAAACACCTGAAAGTCTGTTGTGCATTCTTGGACAGAGAACATTTAGAGAGCCATGGGAGAAGGCACCCGAGGTGGCAAATCTGCACCGTTAAACACTTATGACTTAACCCCAACAGGCTTCATGCGATGATGTCTGGATGCCCAAAGAAATAAATAGATGAGAAAAGTCGAAATGTGATCTGAATGACAAAGAACCAACAGGCCTGTTCCTGCCAGCTGCCGGGCAGACCTGCCTGATGCAGGCCACAGGTGCACTGAGAGGGACTGGAAAAACCTTGGAAGACATGCGTTCTCTTGGGCCTCCCTTGTTAATTAAAAATCGTGAGGGTCTTTCCTCCTATTTGAAAACACTCAGCAAGATCACCTTGACTGAGGATATGGGCTGTGCTGTGCGTAGGAATCCCACTGCCTCCACAAGAGGGCATGGGGTGCACCCGTGTGGGAAGCCCTTGTCACAGAAACGATCCACCTAGGGGGACAGGGAGGGTGCCCAAGAGACTCACCCACCAAAATAAACAGGGGTGGAGTGACATTCGGATTGGAGTGAAGGAACTATAGGGCATTCACGCTGGCACTTCTGAATCTCCTGAAAGCACCCTCCAAAACCAATAGAGGTGGATGCCTCCTACGGTCCAGGCCAGGGTGCTCCTGTTTATTGACATCTCTGTCCTCTCAGTTCTAAAATGGGAAGGGAGCGGATCCTGGGGCAGGGGTGGCCTCTGATTCAGTGCTGGAAGCTGAAGCCCAGAGAGGTCAAGTGGTTTGCCCAAGGTCACACAGCTATTTAGCGGCAGAGCTGGGGGGAAGAATGCAGCCCCCACTCCCTCTCCCTCCCCTGCACCTTGCTGCCTGGACAAGTGATTCTTTAGAAAAGGGTCGTTAGCACTTTGCATATACCACTTTGTATATTCTTTAACGAGAATCTGCCTGGGTGTGGGATTGATGGGTAGGGCTTAGGCCAATGAAGCAGTTTAAGGGGGAGGAGGTCCGGAGAGCATCACTATTCGGAGGATTTGTGGCTGCTGCTGGCGAGGGCGGGGTGGGGGTGGAGGTGGGGGCGCAGGGGGTGCGCGTAGAAGCCTGGGAGGTGGCCAGGGGCGGAGAGACAGAGAAAAGAGGCGTCCTCCAACACTCCGCCGCCAGCTTGCCGAGGCACGCCTTTCGGGAGACGAGACGCTGCCTCGGCACGACCCGACCACAAGACCGGTTCGCTGTCAACAGAAATTCGTGCCCCTCCCCCCGCTCCCCCGGGCTCTCCCCCCCCCCCCCCCACTCCCCCTTCCTTCCCTTGACCCCTGTGGGCCTGCCAGACATAGGGAGAAAGAAAAGCCGGATGCCTAAGAACCTTCCAGGAAGAAAGAGCTGTTACGAGCGAGCGGCGGTCGGTGCTTACATACGCTGCTTTCTAGAAAGGGGTTCGTGGGGTCCGTGCGGCGCGCGCCAAGCGCGCTCAGAAGAAGGCGGGGTTGGTGTGCTCGATGACGCAGCGCTTGCAGTGGCGCTTCACGAAGCGCAGGGCCTCCACGGACACCTCGCAGTCCTGGACGTTGAGCATCTGCAGGTCGAAGCAGTTGGCCGCCACGATCTGCAGGCCCTGGCCCGTGATGCTCTCGCAGGACTTGAGGCTGAGCCGCTTGAGGTTGAAGCAGTTCAGGGCCAGGCACTCCAGGCCCGTGTCGGACACCAGCGGGCACTTGCCGATGTCCAGGGACTTGAGCTTGGCGCAGTTCTTGGCGAGGTACTCCACGCCGTGGTCCGTGAGGCCCTCGCAGCCCCGGGCGTTGAGGTAGCGCAGCTTGCCGCAGTACTTGGCCACGTAGCGGATGCCCACGTCGGTGACGCGGCCGCAGTGGGCGATGCTGAGGTACCGCAGGCGCGACTCGAGCTTGGCGATCTCGCGCAGGCCGAAGTCGCTGACGAAGCGGCAGTCGCTGACGCTCAGCTCCTTGATGGAGGCGCAGTAGACCATCAGGTAGCGCAGGCCCTCGTCGGTGAGGCGCACGCAGCGGCGCAGGTACAGGTGGGTGAGCTGCGTGCAGTGCGCGGCGATCGTGTGCAGGCCCTCGTCCTCCAGCACGAAGCAGTCCGTCATGTCCAGGTAGCGGATGGAAATCTGTTTGCCGTGCAAGGGGGACAGTTTAATGGAGGCCTCCCGGGTCAAGCTGATGCAGGTCACTTTGGAGCACCCTGCACGGAGAGACAGAACACACGCTCAGAGAACCTCCGGGAAGGCGGGGGGTGGGGGGTGGGCTGGGGAGCCCCGATCCCCTCCGCGAAGGTGGGGGGGGGGTACCGTCGCGGGGTCCTGCTGCCCCGCTCCGCCAACGTGCGCGGCCCCGGCGTTACCCTTTCCCTCCTGTGGCCCCCGCGGAGAAGGGAAAGCAAGAACGGGTCCTGCGTGTTTGTCTGATCGGGTAAGAACTTCGGTTATCTGGGTTGCAGAGGCTTCCCGGGTTTTTGAGTCGGAAAACTGCGCTTTGAATTAATTCCACATCCACCACCAGTTGCCGGATGTTGGGCCAATCAGTCCTTCCTGTGTCTTAAAATGAGGGGTGATCGCTTAAAAGGAGCACTTCCTTTGTCTTAAAAGGGGGATGATCCTGTTCCCTGAAAGGTGGCTGTGAAGCATAAAGGAGACCCTGCTTGTAACACATCTTGCCCTGGCCCAGGAACGTTCCGGAAGCTCCCTAAGGGCCGATTCTCACCCTGCAGTGGTCTGGTAGCTCTGTGGTCAAAGAGGTAAGGTAATGCAAGAAGGGTTGGCCATGGTCTAGGGTTGGCAGAAAGAGCGCTGGCTTGGGAGGCACAGCTGGTTCAGGTCTACCTTTTTATGGCCCCAGGCAGGACGCCTAACTTCTGTGTCTCAAGGTTCTCCTCTATGCAGCGAGCATGAGTAGCTGGTGTGCCTCTACTGTAGGGATATATTGAGAATTCAGTGAGATGATGGGTACAGAGGTACTTGGAAACTCCAGGGAAATACACATAATTATTAATCTGAGATAAGGTGGCCACCTGGAGACTCAATTCAACCCTCTTTGGTCCAAGAACAACTATATCACCTGGATTATTGCTCTAGCGACTCAACCAGTATCCCTGCCCTGTCCTTACTCCCAACTTTATCCTCAGAGCCGCTCTCCTGAAAACCAGAACTGAAATCATGTCACTTTTCTCAAAGCCTCTGGATACCACCCATGGCACTCCAGGTGTGAAACCTCAAGTCTGAGGGGGCCTCTGAGGACCGGTACCGCTGTGCTCTCTGATGTCATCTCTTTCCCCACTCCTCTGACTCCACTGGCCTCCTTGCTGGTTCCCAGACACCCTCAGGTGCCTTCGGGCCTCAATGTCTATGCATTGTACCGTGCTTCCCCGGTTGCCCCGTGGGCCATCCCCACTCTCTTGGGTCTCTGAGCAAATGTCCAACTTACTGGCCAACTCTTCCCCAATCACCCTGTATCAAGTGGTACCCCCGGCTTGACTCCCACTTATTTTCAACACTTTTCATCACTTTGTGGCACGATGCATTTATTTGTTCATTTATGTATTTGCTGTCCTCACTCTGCAATATAAGTTCCTGAGGAAAGGGATTCTGGGCTGTTCACTGCTGTACCCCTCATTCCTGGTTCATAGCTGCTGTTCACTAAGTATCTGTTGAATGAATGAATGAGTGAATTATGGAGTGAATAGAACCTTCTATAGGAAGATCAGAGAGGACAACTTATTTTTTTTTGTTTATAGACAACAAATAATTATTTCTCACAGTTTGGAGGCTGGGAAGTCTAAGATCAAGGTGCCAGCCAATTCAGTTCCTGATTCCTGATGAGAACCCTCTTGTAGACAGCTGCATTCTTGCTGTATCCTCACACTGTAGAGAGAAGAGCAAGTTCTCTGATCCTGTCATAGGGGCTCTTCCCTCATGACCTCACGTAAACCTAATTACTTCCGAAAGGCCCCACCTCTTAATACCATCACACCAAGGGCTAAGGTTTCAACATGGATTTGGGGGAGACAGGCATTCGGTCCATAACACTTCCTTCTTCTTCCCACACGCTAGGCAGACCTTTCCCCTCAGGCCAGTGCTTTCATATCAGAAATGTCTCTAGCAGATGGAAATTAGGGATAAAGCATGCCCAGCACACGAGAGGCCCACCCCCATCAAATGGGGGGGGGGGATGAGGAGTTTTCTCTCTGTAGTTAAGTATGCACAAAATACATGACTTCACCTCTCGGCCCCTGAAGCCTATATAAGTGTCTAGGAAATACTTGCGGACCTTGGTCTAGAGTTACTTCTGCCCCATTTAGATAGGATAATTTAAATTCAAACATTTAAATGTCCTCAGGACTTTGACCATGGCTGATGTATATTTATACTGCAAAACAGGTGTCTATTTTACAATGAATTATAATGCCTTTTATTTGTATTCAATTATGAAGCTTCCAGAATGCTTTTATGAACATTTTCTTACCTGATTCCTAATCCATTTTACTGATAAGGAAATTAATGCTTAGGAAGACTTTTGTGTTTTGTTTTTTTTTTTAGATCTAGAAAGCCCTTTAATACTCTGTCCTTCCTCACATGATTGGAAGATGTCTTTAGCTATCTCCCTAAATCTAGCTATTCTTACCCTAAGAATATGTGTATAAATTATACATTGTATACATCATATACTATATATAATCATATATGAAATACGAATTTCAACATATATTTCAGTTCACTATATATTAGTATATAAATATATATAATATACTGTATATACAAATATACTATATATAAAAACATACAGTAATATACATATTTTACATATGTATACATATGTATTATACACTTTATGTATATATATATATATATATATACACACACACACACACACACACACTTTATGTAGTGGGATGAAGTATCTATCCATACACATTGATTTATGTTATATATTGATGGCACACCATTTATATTTATATACTAAGACTATACTGTAATATACATATTTTACATACATAAAAGTATGCTGTAATATATATATGTATATGTAATATTACAGTATAGTCTTAGTATATAAATATAAATGGTGTGCCATCAATATATAACATAAATCAATGTATATGGATAGATACTTCATCCCACTACATAACGTGTATATATATTTTTCATTTTCTCTGTGCTCATCCTGAATCCTTCTGGCAATTCCAAAGCCAGGTGCTTCACCTCAGGCACCTCCGTGCTCTGGCTGCTCAAGCAATACCCAAGCTCCCAAGTGGTGACATAATAGTGCTAATGGGGACTTTCCTCCCACGTCTTGGCAGGCTGCCCAGGAAACTCTTATAAAATTCAGGCCCTGGGAGTAATGAGGTTCAAAAGCCAAGTGCTACCAAGTCAAAGAATTTCAGGAAGGAGTAAAGCATACAGTCCAATGCTGGAGAACAAAGCTGTGACTCGTCAGAGGCCGTCCACTCTGCTCCAATAGCCTCTGTGGTTTTGCAGAAGGTGGTTCAGCTTCTGCTTTGAAAGTTGTTCCTTTCAGTTTCAACTTCGGCTTTGAAATCGTCCTTTGTTTTGAGTTTCTTTTTTTGTTAGAGCAACTGTAATCCTGTTTCTATGGAATTTCTATGTCCACAGTAGTGGTTTTCCCATCTGTGATGCCTGTGAAGGCACTTTGGTTTTCAAGATCATATGACAACCTTTGTTCCTAAACTCTTAGTTCTGGTTTCTTATTTATTTATTTATTTATCTTCAATATCTAGTAAAATCCGATGCACTCCAGGAAGGACAGTATGTTTGATTCAGGGAAATATATGCCTTGTGTTTGAAACTGAGTCCCCAATTTAATGAAATACTGGTTAAGCTCAGTTTTGGTGGAAGACACTACTTTGATATGCTTGCATTGTTTTAGAGCAGTAATTTTAAATTTAAGCTTTGGTCTTAATTCCTACAGGCTTGTTAGGTTTGGCTTGAGAAGAAAATAAATTGGTCCGTGGCTGAGTAGGTAGTATCTGTGGTTAGTTCATGCATTCATACATTACAGAGGTGCAGACCACCGTAGAAATCCTCCCAATTAACCTTTATTTTTTTTAAAGGTGAGGTATCTCACACTCAGTAATATTATGGGACTTGTACAGCCAGACTAGGGAACGTTTCCTGATCCAGGGCTTCGGTTATAGGAGAGGAGGTAAGAAATGACGAGGATATGGCAGGCAACTGATGAACCGCATGAGAGATTTACTGTACATGTGTCGGCACGAAGTGAACATTTAGATACCGAGGACTCAGGAGTCTTGGAAGCGGTGATTATCTATAAGGGGATTCTTGACCGAGGGGAGCACTTTGGTTACATAATATGGAGCTCAGGT
This sequence comes from Puma concolor, assembly GCF_028749965.1. Classification (NCBI taxonomy): domain Eukaryota; kingdom Metazoa; phylum Chordata; class Mammalia; order Carnivora; family Felidae; genus Puma; species Puma concolor. Next base: position 13,079,516 of record NC_141667.1, on the reverse strand, counting down.
AGTAAGTAACAGCACAAGCAAATATGAGAGACAAGAAAGCAGGGGGGCAGAGGGGTTGTGACGAGTTTCCACAGGGTGGAATGCAGGGTTTCTGAAACGATTTGATGGGAACTAAGATAGGAATGGTCCACTGGGATCAGATTATGGGGCCTGCCCTAATACTCAGGGTTAGGAGTATGGATAGTACTCAGTGGGAAATGAACAATATAGGTTGAACAGATCTCTGGCGTTTCTTCAGTTAGTTCCAGATTTGGTTCTCCTTTCACAAATATAATCTTCGTTAACACTTCCTCTCGTTATTGGGGTAATACCTCTACCTTCTCTGGGATATAAGATGGTGAAGTCAACATAGACCAAGTACTGACTTCCAAGCATGTTTATAACAATGACAATCCAAAAACAATGACAACAGTCATGACTTAGTGCATGCCTGCTACACGGTTTGGAGCAGAGCATACATGTTTATTTGATACTTAAATATTTAATATTTATGTTAACCATTGATATTTATTAATTTCCCAACCAAACCACTTCTACTGATAAGGAAGTTTTAGCCACAGTAGCTTCCTAAATGCGTGTTTAGAGTATTAACCAATGGCAATTTTGTCTGAACCTTTTAGAAGTCAAGATGACCACTGAAGACTTTGACACACATAAGTTCACATAACGGTGGTATCCTCAAGTGCAAAGACAGAACATGCCTCATTTTTGCCCTCATAAAGCTTATAATGAATTGAGAGAAAGGAATCTGGGAATATGCAAATACTCAATTGCAAAACCCAGTGATGCTTTACCTGCCTGTACTCAAAAGGCAAAGAGCTGGGAGGAAACTTAACTTGCTGGGGGTCAGGCAGGGAAGGCTTTCCTTAGGGGATACTTGGATTAGAGCTTGGCCAATGAGAAGGCTGTTAAGAGGGCTGTTGGGGAGGGACAGATGAGGGAACAGCATGTAAGCCAGAGAGGTGTCCACACGCCCCAGTGTGCACAGATGTGATGTGTTTGGAGAAACATACACACGTGTAGAGAGCCAATGGCTCCATAGAGGGGAGCACTGAGTGGAAAAAGTGACATGTGAACCTAGGGCAGCTCATGAAGGGCCGTCTACGCTTTGCTGCAGAACTCGAATTCTTCCTGGAGGTTATGGGGAGCAACTGGAAATTTTATGCAGGAAAATGTATGGTTTGACTTGCTGTTTGAAAAAAAGTGCCTCTGGAGGTTGGTTGTGTGGAGGGTCGGTTGATGGGGTTGAGATGAACCTAAGGAGAATGGCTAGTGAATCATGCATCGTGGCAGCAGGTAGAGGAGAGGGGAGAGAATCAAGGTACTGGGCAAGTAGAAACACCTGCACAGGATTCTACTGGTTCTGTGTATAAGATCAGGAAAAGAAAAGCAAGGAGGACTCCCAGGTCTCCAGTTGGAAGAGGACCCTTTGAAGCAATTTCATCTGCAATAATTACGTGGTTTTACACTTTGAAAACTGCCCGGCTTTACCACATTCCATTGATGTTCAAAGATATTATTAATGGTGACAGTTAATTTTATGTGTCAACGTGAGTAGATGACAAGGTGCCGAGACACGTGGCTAAACGTTTCTGGGGGTACCTGTGAAGCCGTTTCTGGGTAACATTAACATCTGAGTCAGTGGACTCAGTAAGGCAGACTGCCCTCCCCAGTGTGGATGGGCATCATGCAATCTGTTGAGGGCCTGAACAGGCGGAGGAATGGAGAATTCTTTCTCTGCTTTCACTGTTTGAACTGACACATGGGTCTTCTCCTGCTTTCGAGCTGAGACTTATACCATCAGCAGTCCTGGTTCTCAGGCTTGTGGACTTGGACTGAACTGCATTTCCAGTTCTCCTGGGTTTCCAGCTTGCAGATGGCAGATAGATCTCTTTGCGCGCGTGCGCGCACACGCGCACGCACACACACACACACACATACACACACACACACACACACACATATATTCTGTTTCTCTGAAGAACCCAGACTAAATATTAATACAAGGTAATATGTGATCATGACAAAACCCTACAGCTAGTTGTAGTCAGTTTCAATGACTTGAAAAGATAGCTTTTAAAGTGGGCACACTAGGTTCAAGGAAGGCAGTCTCACATCCTCTCGGGGAATTAAGCTCTAGATCAGGGATGAATATTGCAAAGTCAAGTTTACTGCCAACGAGAAGGTCAACTTGAAAACCAAAGGGAACAAGGCATAGGGAAATTATCTCTGGCAGCCCTCTGGCTTCTCCCAGTATCAACATAATGTTGCCAGATTCCCTCAAAACTGGAGGGCACCATTTGGACACCTCCCCCCCCACCCCAGCTGGAATTCTGTGCTCTTAACTTGGTGAGTTAGAGATTCCCTTGTGTATATAATCGCCACATAGATCACAGGGGGTCACAGAGAGGGCATGTGAGAAAGCCACAAATATATTAGGCTCTGCAAATTAGGGTGATACAGAAGGAGGGCACCATGGCTTACGTAATGGTTAGTCAAAAGGGCGAAGCAGGGTCCACTCACTCAGTTAGAAGCCCAGGAATTTCCATTCCCAAAGTAGTTTCCACATTTCTGAATTTCCAAAGGACTCCAAAAGAGAGGGCACAATTTGCAGCCTGGATGAAGGGTGCGTGGGAACTCCTTTAACAAAGATGGGGATTCCAAAAACAAGGCCTTCTCTAATCTGATTTTCGAAAAGAAAAGGAAACGAGGTTCTGAAACCAGGCTCACAATGTTCAGAATCTTAGCATGTTAAAGAAGCCAATTCCTCACTTTTTTTTCTTTTAACTGAAGAGGAAACACATCGAGAGAAAGCTGTGAACTGTCCCAAATCACAGAGTTTTGAAACCAGTCTCCATCACATCACAATGCGTTCTCTTTCCAGAATTCCTTGGAGGAAAAATGTAAGAAAACCTCTTTGTTTCCTGCCTCTTTATGCCCGCAGCTGCTCATGACTAACTGAACGTACGGTTACTATGGTTTTGTCCTGAAGCCAGCTGAAGGAGGGGAGAAACGAGTTGCTTTCCAGCAAGGGAAAGAATCTGCGAAAAATAATTGACTGTCATCTGAAATAGTTTCAGATGTCGGCTTTTGAAAGAGAGAGCAAGCTCAGAGAGTGGACTTTTCCTTCAGATTTTGTTGCAGGGTCTCATTTCCCTCAGATGCTTGTAAATCCCAAGTTCTGTTTATTTGCCTGTCACCGTGGTTTTTACTGCTTGACCCCTCCCCAACCATCCCTGAGGTGGTGGCTCAGGCTGTTCGTTTCTTTAACTCCCTGGTGCATCTTACACATTTCAGCCTCTCAAATGTTGGCCTTTTGACTGGGCAGTGAAGGAGATAAAGGCTGTCAGTCCGGCTGGATCCTCGTCTGGCACCAAAGTGTGAGTCTGGGTTTTAATTCTTCCTGCCAGAGAGAGGTTTTCGAGCAAAGCAACCATGCTGGGATTTCCTTCAATTTTAAAAAGATCTAAAGGCTTCCCTTGATGGGCCTGATTCTTGCACTACGTAATTGAGAATGCTGCTTAAAAAATATATATATACAAAATCAACCCAAGGGTGAGGAGAGTGGAGGTGAAATATAAGGAGACACTTGGACAGGATGGATTTTCCCCAGTGTCTGCAAGATGGCAGGCAATTCTGAGCACAGCCCAGAGCACAGAGTCAGCTCAGACACAGCTTTTGGGCTCAGGGTGGTGTCTAAACTGCCTGTGTCTGAGTTAGTTACTTGGTTCCCATTTCTGTGGTTGCTCTGACATTAAGTGACAGCCATGGGGAGGAAGGGTGTTATTTAAAAGTCAGACTAACTTAACGGCCAGACAAAACGGTGACACTAGTGCCTTTAAGAAGTTGGCATTGTCTGGGGCGCCTGGGTGGCTCAGTCGGTGAAGCGTCTGACTTTTAGCTCAGTTCATGATTTCGTAGTTCGTGGGTTCGAGCCCCGCGCCGGGCTCCGTGCTGACAGCTCGGAGCCTGGAGCCTGCATCAGATTCTGTGTCTCCCTCTCTCTGACCCTCCCCTGCTCACGCTCTCCTCTCTCTCTCTCTCAAATAAATAAACATTAAAAACTTAAAAAAAAAAAAAAAAAAAAAAAGAAGTTGGCATTGTTTGATGAAAGGGAGACCTCTGGCCTCCTGGGGTCCTGATTACATAGAGACGGTTTCTCTAGAAGAGTCAGCCTCCCTGCTGCCCACCCTCTGTCCCTACTGGCTATCAGGGAGGGGACCTTCTCCAGGCAGCGGTGTCCCTCTCCCGCTTCGGGACGGTGCACCGGAGGGCCCCCCCGACGGGAGGTCAGCTGCTGTTTACCTGACACATCCAGGTGCTCCAGGTTGGGGCACAGGGACACCACGTCGAAGACCGCCTCGTTGGAGATGTTGTAACAGCCCGAGACCTCCAGGCGCCGCAGTTCCGGGCAGCACTGGGCGATCGTGTAAAGCCCTCGGTCCGTGAGCCGCCTGCAGCCACTGACAGTTACGGTTTCCAGCATGAGACAGACGTTGGGTGTGTCCTGGCAGAGTCTGCGGGTCAGCACCTTGAGGGCGCGGTCCACGTTGATGGTCTCGCCCGTCAGGCGGATAGTCCTCCAGAGCCGCGGGTCCCAGGCCAGGTTGTACCAGCGGCGGCACACGCGCGCGCAGCGGCACAGCTGGTTGGTGGGCAGGAAGGAGAAGATCTGCACCATGGACTGGTCCGGGAGGCGCTCGATGCTGGCCTGCTCCTTCTGGGGTCGGGAGGCGAGCCGGATGAGCGGGTGGGTGAGGCGGGTCGGGGGCGGGGAGTGGACCATGGCCACCGTCTCCCCTGTGATGGACGACGAGGAGGTGGACGAGCCCCTTCCATTCTGAAATCCGGGCAGGGTCGGTGGACATATCAGGGCCGGGCTGGGCGTGCTCAGGGTGCGCATGCTCAGGTCGGAGTCTGGCAAAGGACAGAGAGCAAAGGGTTAAGGGTGGCGGCCGCGGAGCCCCGGGAAGGAGGCCGACGCCGCCGTCACGCGCATTCCACCGGTAACCCTTCCTGGGCATCCATCCCCCCGGCTGCATCCATCACCGGAAGCAGCAGCGCATGCACGTTTCACCCGTTCCAGACAAAGGCTAATCCTCCATCATCTCCAGGAGGGGCGGGCAACCTTTTCTGGGAAGGACCAGGTATGGGCACTGCAGGCCACACGGGAGCTGTCTCTGCTGCCATCAGTCAGCCGCGCCACCGTGGTGCCAAGGCCGCCACACACCGTCCGTAAACAAACGGCGGTGGCCGCTTCAATGACACTTGTTCTATCGAAACAGACCAGCCGGGCTCGTCCCGAGGGCCACGGCTCGCTGACTTCTGATCTACGTTCCTGGCGGTTATCTCAAGGGCACACCTTCAAAGGTTCATTATTTCTATTCTGGGAAGAAACCTCACATATTATGAACACAAACTCTTTTCCTTTTTCTAATCACATTTTGGTCAGGCGGATAATGATGTTCCGTTTACAGACGCGGGAACGAGTTTCCGAAGAGAAAGAGATACAGAGAACACTGCTGTCTTCGCTCTGGCCCGTCCCCCAGTGTCCAGGCCCCCATCTTTTGATAATGGCACCCCAAACTCTGCCAGGGGTCTGAGGATCCACCCACTTCCTCCATTAGACCGGCCATTTCAGATGGTATTTCCAGGCCTTGACTACCTGTGGCAATATATGTTTTTCCTTATTAACAACTGTCTTCCGCATTCCAATGATGTGATTCGTATTGCTCCCTGACACCAGAAAAGATCACTTAATGAGGATAAAAGTGGTTTTTAAGCTTTTGAGGGATGAAGAGTTCTTTAGAATACCAATTCAAGAAGGCTGCTCACTTCATATCCCCACCTTGATAGCTATATCTATATGAAATAATTTAGTTTCTATATAAATATATTTATTTATCATACAGTTTACATAGATAGCTGGACAGATGTATTTAGGATGACATTTATTCTGTCTCTCTAATGTCTATATATTTCACACACGCACGCGCGATCACACACACACACACACACACACACACACACACACACACACGCAGAGTATATTCATCCCCAAAGCATGAGTTTCTTATTCTGTAGAATAAATGATATGGGCTAGATGAATTCTAAGGTATTTCTAGCTCTAATTCCAGTTCCAAAGACTTAAACAAAAATTCTGTTCTTGTGTGCTTTTCCACATTTCATACTTGGGAATTTTCAAACACTTGTTTTTTTTTCAAAGAACTTCCAATAATAACAGAGGACACAGGAACTTCTGACACGGGAATCTCCACTGAGGGTCTGTCTGCAGTTTTCCTACTGGTATCCTTTTTCTACTGCTATCATGTGTTCTTTCAATTTATTTCTTTATAACCTGACACTGAAAACGTCCTACACGTGCCCATGACTTTGCTCGTGGAGCATCTCTGAATGACTGCCTACTTCCTCTCCCCTTGTCTGCCTCTTGCAATACTAAGAACGAATGCTACCTCCTCTAAAAATATTTTCCTAATGTCTTTGAGAAATAATTAATCCCCTTCCTATTCACATCTCCATCCTTGGTTATTAGGCAGTTGTGAGTTTATCTTTCCCTGATGTGCTTGACTGTATTATTTTTCTCAATGTTGCACCTCTCTCTACAGCCACACATTTTTGCCAGGTGACTCTGCCGTTCCTTCTAGGTGCAGTATATTTGCTCCATCCAGTGATGCTGGACTTGGCCACGTGACTTGCTTTGGCCAGTGAATATGAGGAGATGTGAACATGCCTGGCTAGTCCACTGACCTTACGGTGGGGAGAGGACCATGGAGAGGACAGAACTGGCTGAAACCTGCAGCTTAGAGCCACGCTCAACCAAACCCAGCTGGGGGCAGCCGATGCCCAGGTGAACCAGAGATGTGTAAGCTAACCCACTGAGCTTGGGGCGACTTGTTACACAGCATTACTGTGGCAGCAGATGACAGATATGCCTTCATTACACTAAAAGCTCCTTTGAGACAGTGACTGAATCCTTTTCTTACTTGTGTCCTGGAAGCACCTGACATGGTTTATGGTACACAGTAGCTGCATATGAATGTTCTGAATTGAGAGGAAATACTTAGATGTTCAGAAAACAACGGTTTCTAGCTTGGCATGTGCTTCTGTCTCCCAGGTGGTATACCTACTGCATTTTAAATCGTTCATAAGAAAGGAAGTGTGTACCTCTCTCTTTTGTAATCAGGTAAAATAAACAGTAAATCCGTAAGGACAAGTTTGCATGGAAACCAATTAGGGATTTCCAAACTGCCATCCAAGCTACTGTGGTACTAACCTTCGTCATTAGGTGAACTCTGAGAATTGCCTCCAAAGCCAGCCTTTTCCTTAGGCAGGTGAACAGCTTATTTAGGGCCAGGAGGGGAGGTCAATCTCAGGCTTTCAGCTCTGACGTTTAGTGGCTACGAGGGCTCTGACATCTCTCTCCTACCTGCCTACATTCTATTCACCTTGAAAGAGAAGCAGTACTCTGCGGAGACCTGCACATCGTGAGTTGGGCCCCCTGCGGGATGAACATACTCATAGTGGGGGTCGGGGCAGCTTCCTAAACCTGCATCTTTCGCCAATTCACTTTTCTTCGCGTTCACACCCCCCCCCCCCCCCCCCGCACTGAGGGAGAGAATGGGAATGCATCCAGACTGACCAGCACGGCTGTGCCTTTGGTGACGCGTTCAGGTTTTTCTTTGCCAACAACCATACCCGAGCGTTCCAGAATTCACACTCAGAAACGGAGGGCAGCCTCGCATGTCTGTGAGGAACATTCTGCCCTGGAGGGGACTCAGGAGCAGGCACTAGCTCTCCGTCCTGCCTTTTCTAGAGCTCCACAGCAGGGTAGGAGTAATTCATGATCGCGCGGCACTGCTTACCCACGTGAGGAGACAAGTGGAGGGGGTCTGGGGGATTTCCACCAGGGCAGCCGGGTGTCTCTTTTGCTAGAATGTGCACCAGCATTCTCTGGTTATTTCCTACTTACTCAGATCGAGAACCTTCAGAGACTTTTTGAAAGGATATAATTTGTCATCATTGAATAAATAACACTTGAGAATTAAATAAATAATAAAGAATAATGAGTCATGCTATGGTCTAAATGTTGGTAGCCCTCTCAAGTTCATATGTCAAAATCCTAACCACCGAGGTGAAGGCATGAGGAGGTGGGGCCTTTGGGAAGTGATCGGGTCCCGAGAGTAGAACCCTCACAAATGGGATTAGTGCCCTTATCAAAATCATTGTTATATCTCTTTGTTATATTACCTCCTTTATTATTACAGTGCCCTTCTTTGTCTCTTGTCACAGCCTTTGTTTAAAGTCTATTTTGTCCCATTGGGGCGCCTGGGTGGCTCAGTCGGTTAAGCGTCCGACCTCGGCTCAGGTCATGATCTCGCGGCCTGTGAGTTCGAGCCCTGCGATGGGCTCTGTGCTGACAGCTCAGAGCCTGGAGCCTGCTTCAGATTCTGTGTCTCCCTCTCTCTCTGACCCTCCCCCGTTCATGCACTGTCTCTCTCTGTCTCAAAAATAAATAAAACATTAAAAAAAATAAAGTCTATTTTGTCCCATATAAGTATTGATACTCCCTTTCTCTTCACATTGATTTGCCGTGATAAACATTTCCCCATCCCCTCACTCTCAATCTGCATGTGTCTTTAGGCGTGAAATGAGTCTCTTGTTGGCAGCATATAGATGGTTCTTGTTTTTTTAAATCCATTCTGACACCCTATGTCTTTTGATTGGAGCATTTAGTCCGCTTACATTCAAAGCAATTTTCGATAGATATGTATTTATTGCCATTTTGGTACTTGTTTGTGGTTGTTCTTGTAGTTCCCTGGTTCTTCTCTTGCTCTCTTTCATGGCTTGCTAGCTTTCTATAGTGATGTGCTTGGATTCCTTTATCTTTCTTTTTTGCATATCTATTACTGATTTTTGATTTGTGGTTAGCATTAGGTTTGTCTATAACATCTTCTGCCTATAGCAGTCCGTATTAAGTTGATGGTCACTCAGGTTTGAACCCATTCTTTACTCACCCCCAACATTTTAGGTACATGGTGTTATATTTTACATCGTTTTATTTTGGGAATCTCTTGACTGATTTTTACAGATATACTTTGTTTTACTGTTTTTGTGTGTCCCACTTTTATAACTCTTACTTATGGTCTTTCCTTTTCATTCAGAGAGTCTCCTTTACCCTTTTTTTTCTTTCTTTCTTTCTTTCTTTCTTTCTTTCTTTCTTTCTTTCTTTCTCTTTCTTTCCTTCCTTCCTTCCTTCCTTCCTTCCTTCCTTCCTTCCTTCTTTTTTTTAGAGTTGGTTTAGCAGTCATGAACTCCTTTAGCTTTTACTTCTCTGAGAAATGTTATCTTTCCTTCTGTTCTGAATGACAGCCTTGCTGGATACAGTATTCTCGGCTGCAGATTTTTTTTTCTTTTTAGCACTTTCTATATGTCATGCTACTCCCTTCTGGCTTGCAAAATTTCTCATGAAAAATCCATTGATAGCCTTACGGAGTTTCCCTTGTATGTAACCATCTTCTTTTCTCTTCCTGCTTTTAAAATTCTCTGTCAATAATTTTTGCCATTTTAATTATCTATGTCTTAAGGTGGACATCCTTGAGTTGATTTTGTTAGGGGATTTCTGTGCTCCTGGATCTGGATATCTGTTTCCTTTCCCAGGTTAAAGAAGTTTTCAGCTATTATTTCTTCAAATAAATTTTCTGCCCCCTTTTCTCTTTTTTGTCTTCTTTTGTCTTATAATGTGTATGTTACGCTTGATGGGATTCACTGAGTTCCCTACATCTATTTTCATTTTGTAGATATATTTTTTCTCTCACTTGCTCAGCTTGATTACTTTCCATTACTCTGTTTTCCAGGTCGCTAATTCATTCTTCTTCTTCTGGCCTGCTATTTATTCCATCAAGTATATTTTTCATTTCATTATAGTGTTCTTCATCTCTGATTGGTTCTTTCTTATCTCTTTATTAAGGATCTCACTGATGTCCTCCACTCTTTTCTTAAGTCCAGTGACTATCTTTATAATCATTACTTTAACTTCTCTATCAGGCATATTACTTATCTCTGTGTCACTTAGGTCTCTTGCTGTGGTTTTGCCCTGTTCTTTTATTTGGGACATCCTCCTCTGTCTCTTGATTTTGTCTAACTCTCTGTGTCTGTTCCTCTGTGTTAGGACAGTCAGCTACATCTCCTGCCGGGAGTAGTGGTCTTCTGAAGAAGAGATCCTTCAGTGCCCTGCAATGCAATGTTCTCTGTTCACCAGAACCTGGTGTGTCAGGGTGCTTCCTATGTGTGCTGTGGGTGCCCTGCTGTTGTATCCTGGCTGCTTTTTCTTTTGTTCCAGTAGTCTGCAAATGCTCTCTTTTCCTGCTGTAGATAGGGTTGGCTCCCTGCCCAGGGTGGGGCACACAGTTTTAGAAAGATGTATGTCAGTCAGCTAGTGAAAGGAGACCTGCTGCTGCCACTGCTGGGACTCAGGCTCTGCAAATCATGCCAGTTGGGAGATGCAGTGTTGGCAAAGTTCACGCCAGTCTTCTGGGAGAGGGGGCCCACAGTTCCAGGACTGAGGCAAGTGAGACTGGAAAGGGTGGCTCCAAGGAAGCATGGTGGGGTTTGGTGTGAACAAGTAGGGTAGTGAATTTCAGAGCCACGATGGTTCTCACAGGTGGCCATGTGTTTACGCTGCACGGGCAGTGGAGGGAAATGGCACCTGCCAGTTCCTTTGTTTCTGGAGAAGTCCCTCAGTGAACCCTGCGCCTCCTGGACATGCTCCAAAATGAGTAAACTATTCTCCTTCCTGTATGTTCCAGGCATTCTGCAAACTGCTGCTTCTGCCTTGTAGCTTTGTGGGCTGTTTGTCATGCTGTTTCTTTAAGAACGGGGACTCAGCTTCTTCTCACCTTCCAGGCTCTCCCAGAATTGAACCCACAGATTTGAAAAATTCTAGGCATTAAGTCCTGCTGGTTGTAAAAACTCATAAAATCCAGCTCCTGTTGTTTTCAAAGCCAAATGTTATGGGGATTTGTCTTACCCATGTGGGCTCCCTCGTGTGACAGCCTGTTTCTCGCCCTGCTCTGTACCCATGGATCCCTTCCCCCACTGGGTGGCTGCAGTCCCTTTATTCCCCATAGCATCTCCAAATGCATCTCTGCGCTTCCTACTCTGTTCAATATGGCCTCTTCTCTACCTTCAGTCATGGAGTTTGTTCTGCCAGTCTTCGGGTCATTTCCTGGGTCATTTACACTGATGTGAGTGTTACCTATTTGTATCTGTGGGACAAGGTGAGCGTAGGCTCCTCTTACCCTGCCATCTTCCCAACCTTCTCCAGAGCAGATGGCTTTTGAAATTTACCAACACTACTCTTTTCCCTGCAGACATTTTTTGAGGAAAATTTTTTTCAAAAATAAACATATAAACTGATAATGAAATCTGTTAAATGTAGACTCAATGAGTTACTTTGTGGTAGGATGGATGGTTGCATGGAGGGGTGGACAGACAGCCAAAGGTTTAAGAGGAAAAAGTATAAAGTCTGCAAAAAAGACATGTCTGGTTAATTACATTTTTTTTAAAAAGTGTTTATTTATTTATTTATTTATTTATTTATTTATTTATTCATTCATTTAGAGGACACAAGTGGGGGAAGAATAGAGAGATAGGGAGGGAGAGAAAATCCCAAGTAGGCTCCACACTGTCGGCATAGAGCCTGATGTGGGGCTCAAACTCACAAACTATGAGATCCTGACCTGAGCCAAAATCAAGGGTCAGAGGCTTAAGCGACTGAGCCACCCAGGCACCCCTGGTTAATTGCAAATATAAGAATTAGAGAAGAGGTTACCAATTATGAATATGTAAGACTCTGTAAGAAAGACAGAGACACACATATGAAAGTGTCATGAAAGCAGAATGTGAGAATTTAAGGAAATGAGCATGTATTTTCGTCATGAGATGTGTATTTTGTGGCCTGTGTCTCTTAATGATATTGGGAAGGTGGTTGTACACAAAAGACTGAAATCAAATGAAAAATACACAGCACTGATGTCAACAGGAATATATAGAGAGTGGATGGCAAGCAGTACACAGGGATAGCCACTGGGTACGAAAATGCAGTAGGTTGGGCTGCTGCAAATTCTAGGATTACAGATTTATAGGCAGAAAAGAAAGTGACGATTCATTCTTTCGTTGGATCATTTACCACACATTATTACTGTGCTTGAGTGCCCAGTGGGGTCTAGGAAGGGAGGGGTTTTTGCATTTGACTAGATTCTAAAGCAAATATTCCTAGCCCAGCTCCTTTCTGTACCACAGTCCCATTCAAGGACCTCCACAGCAAAGATTTTGACCTCTCCAATTTCTTGCATCCTTTAGGGAGCGAGAAAAATGACCCTTTTGAGAATGTGCTCAAATCAGCCTAAACCCAGGATGGTAAGGGATAGAACAGTTTGTCTAAGCCTGGAACAAAAGACGGTTTTCAGAAGTCCAAGGTAAAAACAATGACTACAGAATCTCCCAGTAGCATAAAACATTTGAACTCAACAATATTTTTGGTAAGCTTTTGGACTTTCTCAAAATGGTGCAATCTTTGTTTGATACAAAGGAGATCTTAAGGCAAATAAATATAATTATACTTTTTTATTCATATTTTCATCTATTGACTAAAGGAAGAGAAAGTTTAAGCACTGGTGATTACATTAATGATTTAAAACATTCCAAGTATGTAATTTATGTGGGAACAATACATTTAGTGTACTTAGGTTACTTTACATATGTAAAGACTACCAAAAAAATAGCTATCTTGGGGCGCCTGACTTCGGCTCAGGTCATGATCTCACGGTCCGTGAGTTCGAGCCCTGCATCGGGCTCTGCCCTGACCGCTCCGAGCCTGGAGCTTGCTTTGGATTCTGTGTCTCCCTCTCTCTCTGCCCCTCCCCTGCTCATGCTCTGTCTCTCTCTGTCTCAAAGAGAAAATAAAATATTAAAAATTTTTTTTTTAAATATAGCTATCTTATTCTGGGGGAAAAATAAAACCCAATAAACTTGTTTTCTCATGGTTTCAAAAGTCCTGGAAATTTTGCATCTTTAGTAATTATAGTGCAGTATCAAAAATATTCAAGGCATCTCATACACTCATGCTTATTAGACACATTTTCCTCTAACTAGATAGCTGCCTGTTTCGTACAAGTTTTTATTTTCAAACCACTGCTGTTTACACGCGAGGAAGTCATATTTACATTACACTGGCCTTTCAAAGTCAAAATTTACAAAGCTACTCTGCATTTTCCCCCTCTGATTACCAAAACTTTTCTGCAAGATGCTTTCCATTATAAATTATCTTTCTGCTCAAGAACGCTTGCCATAAAAAGCAAGGTTTCTTTTCTTAGCTTAAACTCAAGCTTAAAAAAATAGATCTCTAAAACCTCACTAGTGAAAAAAAAAATACAATCTGAGGGATCTTTTTCCTTCTTGTTTTCTTTCAAAATATTTTCTTTTAATGTGGTTCACATAATGTACACACCCCAGAACTTAGTTAAGGTATTGGTTGTATAAAGTGGAAATTTATATAGACAAGGTTAATTTTGCATTTTACCTGGAGAAAGTTACCTCTAGGACCCAAAGATTCTTTCTAGGATTGTCGTCCAGAAGGTGGCACCCCCCAACAGGATCAGATGGTGACAAAGACTTCTGTCCAAGAACAAAAACCTGCTTTGTTAGTCACGTGGACCAGTCCCATAAGGATAGGGTTACGGTGATTGATCCTTGCAGTCTTTTTTTTTTTTTTTTGAAGTTTATTTATTTATTTTGAAAGAGAGACAGAGCGAGTGGGGGGACAGGCGGAGACAATGGGAGAGAGAGAATTCCAAGCAGCCTGTGTGCTGTCAGCACAGAGCCCGACGTGGGGCTCAAACTCATAAACCGCAAGTACGCGACCTGAGCCGAAATCAAGAGACGCTTAAGCCACTGAGCCACCGAGGTGCCCCTGATCCTTGCAGTCATGATGAGGATGATGAAGCTTCTCTCCTGTCAGGGCATATGGTCTAGTGAAATGCCTGGCTCAGTCTTTATGCTGAGCACCAGTTCCCCAGTGTATCCAGTGTTTGACCCTATACGATGCTGGGTATGGATCCTCTTTGACCTTTAATTTTTCTAAAAGGCAACAGTCATACTGCTAAGGAAGCTTTTTTAAAGTGCATTGTTCTAAAGAACATAAATATAATCAATGAAATGTAGAGAATGGCATCTTTAGAAATGCAGTTTGATTTTGTCTCCAACGTGAATATCTACAAAAGATGTTTTAGGAAAGTAACGCCAGAGGAAATAACAGGTGACCTCAGAAACTATGTGAGAGTCCTGGGTTAAATTCATCAGCCTTATGGTTTTATCCTAGGTTGAAATGATGACTTCTCAGCACCTTTCTTTTTCTTATCTATAATATGGCAAAGGGAGATGACCTTATACTACTCATCCTTTAAAGGAACGTAGGATGCTTCATCCCTGTGAGAATTCACTGCTATTAGATGCTATCCTTTGCAAAAGGCAAGGGGATGTTCTTCTCATGGTTGAGCCTCTTTTGAGAATTTCCGTTTGAAGGTCTCAGATGCAAACTCTTTGACAGGCATCAGTAGTTAATGACATTAATTTAATCATATTTTAATTTTTTTATTGTTCATCATAATTTATTTATTTTTATTAGAAATTATCATCTATTTATCACAAGTGATGCTGGCCTTTCAAGTATGTGGCTTTTAGGCAATAACTGAAGTTTACTTTTAATGATATTAAATTCATAGTAGTACAGGTGGTAAGGAGATCGCAGCAAAAGTCATGACAGCATTTGTCAGTGTCTTAAGTTAAGGGAACGCTGTTAAGGTCAAAAAGAACATTGAATACAGATGGCCCTGGGTTCCTGTCTCTGCTCTACGACGTGCAACCTGCATCGTCTAAGGCAAGCAGCCTAGAGCTTCATAAGACATAAGCCTCTTCTTTTGTAAACTGGAAATAATTCCACTCATTTTATAGAGTAATTAGATGAAGTCTATGAAAACTGGTATTGTTACCGGTAGAAGCATTTGACAAAAATTATACAATCTCTCAGAGGACTTCATGGGGAAAAAATTCTGGGCCCTCCCGTTGTGGAGCTATGTTTTAAGGGGTATCTGGTATCCATAGTCCCATCTTTATGAGTATTGTTGCCTCCGTAAACTTTTTTTTTTAAATTTTTTTTTCAACGCTTTTTATTTATTTTTGGGACAGAGAGAGACAGAGCATGAACGGGGGAGGGGCAGAGAGAGAGGGAGACACAGAATCGGAAACAGGCTCCAGGCTCCGAGCCATCAGCCCAGAGCCTGACACGGGGCTCGAACTCACAGACCGCGAGATCGTGACCTGGCCGAAGTCGGACGCTTAACCGACTGCGCCACCCAGGCGCCCCTCCTCCGTAAACTTTTGAAATATCTTTCATGCTGGTGGGGAATGAGAGGGGGGAATATCATAAAAATCCATGTCTCCAGCACACAACATACTTAACTCTTGCTGAACGCAATATGGCCATTGCGTTTATTGGCGAAGGGATGTTGTAATTTTGAAATCCCTTTCTCATGGTTTGTGGGGAACAAGCTTAGGGATTCCCTGAGCTTGCACTGAGGGGTTCACAAGGCATGAAGAATTAGAAAGCCATAGGATGAACACACCCAAGTTTGGATAAACAAGATTAGGTAAACAGGGCAAAGGCCCCCAGTCTAGCACAAAGATGGAGGAATAGAAAAGCCTCAGGATGAAAACATCAAGAGCGAGGTAAACAAGATTAGGTATTCATGGCGGTAACACTCCCCAACTTAGTACAATAGCAGAAAGCTGCTTTCGTAGGAAGGAAGGACCAAATTCGGTAAACAGGTAAACAGGGCTATAGACAGCAGCGGGGTGAAGCTGTCCAGAGGGGAGCTAATTAGCAAAAGAAAGGTGCCTTGTGGACCCTGAGGTAGCATGCTCTGTCTTTCTTGTACCCTAGGCAAGTTTACATAAACACAGGTGGAGCCTCAGTCTGCTGCAAACAGCCATCTGCCTGGCACCAGGACTTTGTTTTGTATTGGCCCAAACTCCTAACACCGCATATCTTCCAAACCCCCTTTCCTTCACACCCATGAGTTAATGTCCATGGATCCATTGTCTCTTTGTGCACATCCATCATTCTTGTAAACCTCTGATCCTAATAAAGATGGGGCAAGGGCCCTTAGCTGGGGCTCTTGTCTCCTCCCAGACATTAGCCTCTCTTGCATTTTAATCCTGCATTTGCTCTCTTGCTGGACAAGAGTCTACGACAATAGTTTATTTAAGAAAACATATTTTTATACAATATAGTGGACTTGCTGTCTCATTTACATTTCTCCCATGGCTTTTGAAATACCATCCTCTCTTCTCCTTTTTCTTTCTTCTTCTCAGATGCCGTTTGCTCCCCCTCTTCTGTGGTGTACCAATTATATATTGCTATTTCCCCAAGGTTTTCATTCTTTACTCTTTGTTAGCATCTGGCCTCCCCTGAGATGGGGGGAGGTGGGTTCATGCACTCACACGGCTTCAGCAGTTGCCCATAAGCTCATGACTCCCCAAACTCAATCTCCAGTCTGGACCAGGCTGTGTATCTCTCTCAAATATTAAACACGTCTCCAAATACCTGCCATATCATTGCTACCTAATATATGATGGACCTAGCCACATGGGACTAGGCAAACTAAATTTATTAACATTGAACTAAAAATTCAGCTCCATAGGTGCAGAATTCAGGAGCTCATGAGCCACTTGTGGCCAGTGGCTACGGTACTGGACAGCACAGATACAGAAAAATTCCACTGCAGAGAGTGTTAGTGGACAACACTATCTATCCTTTCCCTGAAAGGATATCTAGTCCTTTCCCTGAAAGTGTACTGGATATACCTTGGTTACAATACACACAAGGCTGAACACATCAATGTCTTTGCAGAGAAGAGTCTCCTTCCCTTCCATTCCATGTTACTGTTAATGGTACCAATACTTGTCAGGTCTGCCTCCTAAGCTAAAAACCTGGGAATGATTTTGAATCCTACCCATATCTGACCAGGTGGTTAGCTTATGGAACTAACAGTCCCCTCTCCCCTTTTTCCATGGCTACCATCCCACTTGGAAGTTTTCAACATCTGTCTCCTCTCAATAATTCCTTACCTGAGAGTGCTGACTCTTCCTTCTAAACCCACCACTTTCATATAGCCTTTGCCCTGCGTTTTGTGTTAACCTTCTAAAATATGGTCCAACCTCCTGCCCCCAAACCTTGAATGACTCATTCCTTCTGTTGTGGGTTGAGTTGTGTCCCTGGCAAGATATGTTGAAGTTCTAATGGTATGGGTGAATGTGACCTTATTCAGAAGTAGGGTCTTCGTGGGGCACCTGGGTGGCTCAGTTGGTTAAGTGTCCAACTTTGGCTCAGGTCATGATCTCGCCGTTTCTGAGTTCCAGCCCCACGTTGAGCCCTGTGCTGACAGCTCAGAGCCTGGAGCCTGCTTCAGATTCTGTCTCCCTCTCTCTTGCCCCTCCCCTGCTCATGCTCTGTCTCTCTCCCATTGTCTCAAAAGTAAATAAACATTAAAAAAAATTTAAAAAAAAAAAGACGTAGAGTCTTCGAAGATGGAATCAAGTTAAGATGAGGTCTTACTCAATTACAGTGGTCCCTAACCCAATATGATTCGGTGTCCTTATGAAAAGAAGAAACAGAGACACAGGGAGAGAAGACAGAAACACATGGACACAAAGGTAACATGGCAGCTTAAAGCTGGGAGCAGAGATTGGAGTGATGCTATCATAAGCCAAGGAATGTGTAGGGGCACCAGGAGCTGAAAGAGACAAGGCTGGATCCTCTTCCATGTCTCTAACAACACCTTGATTTCATACTTCCAGATTCCAGAACTGTGAGAACATAAATTCTGTTGTTTTTTAAACCACCTGGTTTGTGGTACTTTGTAACCACAGCTCCTGGAAATCTAGACACATCTTTTGACACCTTTTTACCCAATGCTTTCTACGTGTCAGACATGATACTAAGCACTACTCAGGGAATAAAGTTCAATTTTTTAGACTATGCAGGAGACCAGAAGTTCTATTCCCGCAGATTAAGTGTAGATTCCTAGTCATACCTCAAGTCCCGGGTGGGAAGTCCACTTCTCTGGCAATCTTTCCAGATCCACTGGGGCTAAATAATTTACTTATAGTGTTTCCCTTGATATCATATCCACCTGTATCTTAGCCCTTTGCACATAGTGTGTCTCTTCTCACTAGACTGTGAGCACCTCGAAGCCAGGAGGTGTCTCACTCATCTCCGAGTGATTCCAGAGTCTTTCCTTGATTCAGCCATCCAGCAATCATTCAACTAATGCACCACAAGGAATGCTCTTTGCTCGGTTCTACCACAGATCCCTTTCAGTTTTCTTTTGGTTGCTGTTGGAAACATTTATAGGAACTACTTGGAGGAAGGAGGTGTTTCAGATTGCGGAAGAAGTTGGAGCATCTCTGTGCCTTATCAACATTTCATTTTTAGGTCTGTTTTCTTTGCCCCTCCACTTAATATTGGCTGAGGTAGTACGCACACTGAGCTTAACGGTACTCATCTACTCAGAACATATTTAGAAAGACACATGCACACATAAAAACAGTCTCTTGCATGGGGCGCCTGGGCGGCTCGGTCGGTTGAGCGAGTTCGACTTCGGCTCAGGTCATGATCTCATGGTTCGTGAGTTCGAGCCCGGCATCGGGCTCTGTGCTGACAGCTCAGAGCCTGGAGCCTGCTTCGGATTCTGTGTTTCCCTCCCTCTCTCTGCCCCTCCCCTGCTTGTGCTCTGTCTTTCAAAAAGGAATAAACATATAAAAAAATAAAAAAAAAAACCAGTCTTTTGCAGCACACATCACCTAAAGTTTCCCAGAGTCAAATTCTTAGGGCTTTTTGTCCTGATGCCCCTGCTATTGTAGTTTACTCACATCTCTGTTCACTCCTAGTAACAGTGAACCATAAAAACTCACGATAAATAAAAAAGAATGACACTTTTACATTGGCTCAGAACTGTAAGACTTATTTTGTTTAAGTTTAGTTACCTAAAACGGAAGAGGAACTCCCCCCACCCCCGCCCCCCTGAACTGATTCACACATCAGTTGTAAGAAGCACAACTGACTTTTTCTTCACAGTGTGGGGAAGACGGTGATATTTATTTGCCGTTCTCTAGAGAGCTCATGGATAGCTTTCCAAAGCTTGGGAAATGAGCCAGCTCTTGTCTTGACAAGGGAAGAAACACAGAGATTTTCATGAAAAGCCTTGCAATCCATACCATTCAACCTTCAAGTTATACTTTATATGGCAGCCTTAATTGTTTTCTATCTTCAATTGTCAGATAAT
Source organism: Puma concolor (assembly GCF_028749965.1). Lineage (NCBI taxonomy): Eukaryota > Metazoa > Chordata > Mammalia > Carnivora > Felidae > Puma > Puma concolor. The sequence continues at coordinate 13,060,095 of NC_141667.1, read as the reverse complement.
GCTTCCACCTTCTTTCCCCATGAACAGCTGCCAGATCCCAACGTTTGCATCTTTCAATTTGAAAGATGCAATGCATGCTAGAGTATTGAATTTAGATTCTTACAAAGAGAAACTTCTAAATTGTCAGTTCGCAGCAGAAAGCAAGCCTCACAGGGAGCTCTAGTGTAGCTCACACATTCAACTTTCCAGTGAGGGAAAAAGCAAAATCTCCAGTAAACTTAGGAGCATGTACGAGAGCAGTAATTAATTAGAATGTTCCCAAAGCAAAGCAATCCTTGCATTTCCTTAGCCATTTGAAAATACGATCCACTGTTGTTTAAATTCTTACAATGATTTGTTTTAATGTAAAAATACATGTAAAGCATTTATTATATACAAGGCACTGTCTTATGCACTACAGAAATATTGATTCATAAATGCAAAATCCCTATTACATTTTTAAATGCTTGGGAAAACCAATGACCAAATGATGTGGAGAAACATTTTATTCTCTCTATATTAGCAAATGGAGAAGGCAACAATTAAAGAACTTAGTCTATATAAATATTGTTTTATCTACCTGCTGACGGCCTTGCTGCTTCCTGATAGGTGGATGGATACCTTACACTGACCTGGGATACATTTTGCATGGGGAGTTCCCTGGGTCTACCGGAGTCCAAGTTCATAATCTCTTTTTGAGAGATTTCTGGGCTACCCTATAGAGTGGGGCTTTTCCAAGGAATAGAGCCTATACTCAGTAGCACAAAGATTGGCTTTCATTGGGCTCCTAGGGTTTGGGGGGCAGGACTTTACATGGTTGGCTGATGGTTCCAATTCTAGACTATCTTATTTTTCAAAAGGGAAATCATATTTTTTCAGGGAGCCCCCATTTTAAATGGTAATCAATAATAATCTTTTGGAAATTCAGCTGCAGAGTAGAATTCAAGCAAGCTAAAATACCTCTGGGAAATCTCTCCACTCCAACGGCATAATACTTTTCTGGAGAATTAAGACCTTTTATCATAAACCTTCCAATTCATCCTAATCTCAATCAGTCCATAATTTTTATTTCTCTTTAGGAAAATATCTGTAAACTTATATTTATTGGATATACCTTTTAATAGCATTACAACAATAAATCTAAAAGTAAATTCTTAATTATAAATGTGGCATTAATCAGTGTTTAAAGCCCCCACTTAATCCAAAGATCATTAAAAAAAAATTCCTTAGGGTGGAGGCTGGAAAGCTGGAGGGATGGAAGTATACATTTGATAACGTTGGAGATCGTCTCTATTTAAGCCCGCTTTTCTAGACAACCTGTGCTTTTAGTTGCCTTTTACTCAAAATTTGAGACTTCTATTTAGTCATAAAGCAAACAAAATGGTAGATTGTGGCTCATCACTTATAAGATATTCTCTGTTTAAGGATGCAAAATATTCGGTACTAGATTACAGTTCTAGTTCCTTCTTGGAAGCTAACGTTTGACCATGTAACACGGGTCAGTGTGGGGATGCAGAGATCCCCACAAGTGGAGATAATTTAAGACTCAATTCCTCCAGCCTGTCCTCTGCCTTCTTCCCTTTGCTTCCCCAACTCTTACTGGGAATCTATGATGCTTTCACAGGTGGATCACTTTGCTTACCTTCATATGTTTAGATCTGAACTGAAAATACTTTATTTTTACCAACAGATGTTAATACTCTCATTTTATATGACAGGCTGGTGGCTTGAGTTTTCCTCAAGGTTTTTTGTTGTTGTTATACTGGTTCATTTTGTTTTAAAACACCTATTAAATCAGTAAAAGCAAAGATCACCAAAGATGACAAAAACATTTTCAGATTCATTCTTCGGAGGTTGACCAGATAGAAGCCTTGAGGTAGAAATTGGTTTGGTGCATTCAATATGAACTGTCTTAAAAGAAATTCCTTCCTTCTAGATCAGATGATTTACAGGCTGGACCCCAAGCAATAAATTAGTCCTTTTTTTTTTTTTTTTTTTTTTTTTTTTTAATTAAGAAGACAATCACTTCTCTTAAAATGGTTCAAAAAGGGAAAACAAGATGAAACAGGCACCTTAAGTTTGACTTTGATGACAAACTTCAGTGTTTTATTGTTTTCGAATTAATTTTAGGTCATTTTAAATCACAACAACAACAAAAAAACATAGCTAGAAAATTTATAGCTAGAAAATTGTTTCATTTTGCTTCCTGGATCAGGCAAATAAAAATATGATTAAAGCAGCATTTGCAAAAGGGTCAGTTTGGCTCTTTTTGGTCACGTCGAGAGCCATATGAAATAATATAGCCGAATATCCAGTGATTAACTATTGCAAGTATAGCACAGAGTAGCACAAACCACAAAGAAATCGTCAGATATTCTTACTTAACATTCTTCTTTGGCCAGGGATGTTAAGTAAAGGACACACATTTTTGTAAGTATTAAAAAATAACCCACATAAATACAAATAGTTATGGAGTAAATATTTTGCTTTCTTAGGAAAAAATGTAAAAACATCTTGACCAAGATTAATGTACAAGACATCCAACATGCGGTCAGTTTTTCTTGCTTACTTATTTATTTTGAGAGAGACAGAGAAGTGCAGGTGGGGAAGGGACAGACAGAGAGGGAGACAGAGAGAATCCCAAGCGGGCTCTGAGCTGGCAGCGCAGAGCCTGATGCAGGGCTCGAACCCATGAGGTTGGGTGAGCCGAAACCACAAGTCAGACGCTTAACCAAACTGAGCCACCCCGGTGCCCCTTGAACATGTAGTTATTAATGGAGCTCTTTCTTTCTTGTATCTTAGCATTCCTGGAAATGATTTTGAGCTCTGAACAGAGCTGTCCTTTATCCCTGGAAATACAATTTGAATTGTGTAAAGACCTAAAATAAAATTAGAAGCAACCTATCACAACCGTAATCTACCTAATACTTAATCATAGCAAGAAACCTCTGGGTTTGCCACAAAATCCACAAAGGGTTTATAATGACCTCCCTTTTGAGTTTGCTGGCTACATAATCAAAATAGGGAACAAAAAGCACTATGTGTTCACATCAGGGTTGCAAGTTTTGCATGTTTACACTGTGTATGTGTATACAAAATGTCAGAGAAAGGTCTGTTGCAATTTACATTTGACTAAAAGATAACCTACTATGATCAAAGATGGCTCAAATCTTAGAATATATCAAGACACAAGAATACGTCTTTAAATGAGAGTAGCCAAGAAAAACAATGCTTGAAGTTGTCCTCTGACTTTGCTGATAAAAATGAAAATTATAAGCACAATAGGAAGCTGTATCTATGAAGATTTAGAGATACTAATATATCATACCTTGAAATGTGGCAACTGCCTTAAGATGTACCAAGGGTATTACATCTCACAATGTCAACCTTACACTTGGGTCCCTAAAATAACCATTATGTCTCCAGTTCTTCCCTTCTCTCTCCAGAAGCTGTAAAAATGTAGTCTCCAAAAGTTACACAAAGAGAAAGTTGTGATCCACAATTCCAATCCCTGGACAGTGAAAGAGCAGAAGACAGAAGGATATTCTACTGTGCCTGCTGGACTTCTTTGAATGAATTAGTGGCACTCTGACCTCGAATTTGTTTTTTAAAATTTGAGCTGGATGAGAAATAGAAAAAAAAAATAATAAAGCAATCGCTACATTGTACAGTGTTTTAATCTCCTGTATAGAAGATTCCATAAAGATACCTATTCATGTTTCTATCTTTCAGAATTAAAAACTAAAATCCTGTTTGAAAAAAAGGTCAACTGTCTGAACAAATTCTGGGTTCTGCTCACCTCCCCCCCATTATTGCACAAAGGAAGGACTGTTGCTTGGTAGAAAGGGTCTGTTTTCATGTGTGTATGGCCAGAAGCCATAAAAAGATAAAACTGTACCAACCACAAAGTGTCGATCTTTCCAGAGGGAAGTGTGCCAGAGTATCGAAGGATGAGGACAACATTAATCAGATGTCATGGTGTTTACATCTAAACCCCCTTCTCCCAATCCCTGTATTTAACAGTCTGCGCTGGCTGGACACAATACTCGAAAGGGAGCATCGTGGGTCATGGGGATTGGAGAATGACCGCCCGGGAGACACCATTTTTCAGAATCCTTTAACTAAAGAGGCATTTCCTTTTGTAGCCGGGTCTCACTTTCCACTCTTTTATTCCTGAAATGTTATACAGGGAGTTTAATATCCTTTGAAATGGCCTCTACTCCTCCATGTATTAACTTGGCCTGCTTGGCCTTCAACCTGCTCTATTTTTGCACGTAGCTCCCAGCGATCATGAAAGTGGTGCTTGCTGGGTCTTTTGCTCTCGTCGCTTTTGCTTTGGAGCCCAGAGAGTTGGTCGGCAGGTCACCAGTGAGTCCTACAGGGCTTGCTCTGCTCTGATCCAGACCCACTCACTACCTGAAATCCCCATTGCCGATGTTATTACCACTTCGTCGAGGGGCTGTATACCACGATCGCCTGGAGACCAGAGGGGCAGAATCCTGAAGTGACCCTGGAGGACTGACAGTGATAGCATGGCGTTGGATTCCTGAGGACAGCCTCGTGACTTCTCTCAGTCCAGGGGATTTGGTGAAGGGGCTGCACTGTATTGCCGCCTCTTGAACTGTGCCAAGCCAACCTGAAACCTCTCGGGGGAGGGGGTCCCCTAAAAAGGAAGCTAGAAATTCTCTCCTAAAAAGTAAGCTCTCCACTCTGATACGGGCCAGCTGTAAATATCAGTATCACTAATTAAGCCATATTTCTGGATTATATTGCAGATGGAAGCATCTCTCATGTGGAAAGCTGGGTTGGACCAACATTCTCAAGTCATCTGGACACTTTTTTTCTTTAAATCAAAGCACTGAATTCTTCCTTGTGCATCCTTCAGTTGTCTTCAGTCGACATAATGGCAGCAAATGGCGAAAATGTGCCGGCTCAAAACATTAGACCACTTAGACAATAAGAACTGTGTAAACATAGATGTGATGTTGGGCACTTTGTGCTATGAGGACATTAAGAGCTCTGGGACTTTGCATGTTAGGGCATCTGTGCCTTCTAAGGGAAAACAAACTGATAACTCCACAACTTTAAACATCCTGTTCCATCTCACATATTCAACATATGTCGTACAGGGAAAGAAAGCACAGCCATGTGGAAGCAAGGCAACCAATATAAAAGTGTCACTGAGCACAAGACAGGCCCAGAGAGAAGACTAGGAGCGACAAGATGAGAGTCAGCTGCCTAGGACCTTTCCCGTTTGCTAAACTGGACAGAAGCGGAGAAGCAGGGTCTCTGGAATGGAGTGATTTTGACTCTTAATTGAATGCAGTTTTCTGCTCAGCCCATAATCGCATCACCTTTGATCATCTGCACAAAACAAACTTGAAGGCTGCGGTACAATCCCCGTGTACTTGCGTTCCCAAATGAATAATATTGATCTGGATAAATAAGCCTGTGGCATATAGAGCAAGGCATGGCAATCACTCCCAGCTTAAAAGTAATTAAGAACACAATGCCAATCATTTGCCCTCATGGCTGAGTATTTAGTGCATTATGCGGGGTATGATTCAAAAATCCTTCTAGAGGTGGGAGAGTGATCTTGGCCTTGGTTCTACTCAAAAAGAGTAACGCATTGTGTGAAATTTAGTGGTATGACCAAACTCTGACTTTACCAGATTCTGGTCTGCTCCAACGTTCTGTGGGTTCATTAAGGAAAAATCTTGTGGGGAAATCAGTGATGACTTATTAATTTAAAATATACAATGAGAGGGAATACGAGGGGCTTCGAGCATCCATCATGCAGTAAACTTTGGTGTTGGGAATACGTGGCTTTTAGAAATTGGGAGTAATCACTGAGGAGTCTCTATTTCCAGAGTGGCAACTAAAGAATCCATTTCTGAGTCCTACGGCTTTTCTACAAAGGTCTTTGAAGTTAAGCAGGTTTCTGCTTGATATTCTGGAAGAATCTGGGTTACAGTAAGAATCCAGAGTACTAGACCTTCTAAAGGGTTTTAATTTCAATTAAGCCCTAATTGTGAAGTAAAATTGTTCTAAGAAAACTAGAAATCTACTAATTAGGCCAATAGGTACAAACGCGGAGACATTATCAGAAGTTATAGCAACAGTGATTTTCTCCTTCGTTGAACCGAATTCATTACATTTCAGTCAATACTGCTTCAATTTGTACAATCATAGGCTTCAGTTTAATTGACTCACTTGTTATTTGATTGGAAATATGTATGATGCACTCTGATTGTTGGCTCATAAAATTCTAGAGTTTATACATTTGATTTATTTTCATAGGTTTCTTTGGTTCTAATAGGGAGTCCACAGAGTAAGTTTGCTGGGAATTACAAAGTATAATTTAAAAGGTAAATGAAAATCCTCAGGAAGTGATTCTTTTGCTTAGTATATCTCTACCTGTCATTCTTTCTCGCGCCACAGCTGGCTTTGCCGTGAACAGACCCTAAGGACTGGAGCACCAAAGTATTACATTTTTCCTCTATTTAATTCTTCAGGACAGATCCAAATTTGGTGTTGCAGAGTCAGCTTATGAGAAAGGACTACGCTTCCAGTTTAGGAAAGCGGTGAGTAGGACTTCCCTTATCTGTCCCCAGTAATGGATTTTTGTCTTTAGAGATGCTCTCCTGTGATTCCAGATTAAAATGAGGATATCTCTAGGACAGGTGAATGCAAAGTATTAACCCATCGGTTTCTTATGAGAATAAATTGATTATGTTCTTTTGGGCATGGACTACACTTGCTCTTGAGTGTACGTAACGATATTTTCATTTTCTCTAATCCTCAGTACCAGGGGAAAACTTCTACATGAAAGACCTTGAAGACAAATTCTTGGCGACATGAATTTCTTAGGGATGTACGTTTAACATTAAAGATTAGTTTCTCATCTTTGATCATTATCAGCAACATTCTTATAATAAAATAAGCCTATTAAAAGCTCTATCCCTTACCGATTCCATTGGTAGGATGATTTTATGGGCTCTTGCTTCTCTCTCTCTCTTTCTGTGTGTGTGTGTGTGTGTGTGTGTGTGTGTGTGTGTGTGTGTCTCCTCCTTTCTTGTTTAGGTTTCTCTTTCAGTCTCTGAACAGCTCCTAATTGGGCCAGGTTGCATGGCATTACTCTTCCAGACTTGTCTAACACTTTACTTTGATAGGATGACTGCTCCCTGTGTCTTAAGAATTGCTACAGCCAAAACCAGGGTTTGTTTGTTTCTTGAATTAATTTCTCGAGTCATTCAAGACCAAAATTTTAAGCTTATAAAAAGCTGTTTTTTTCAAATCTGTTTATCTCAATGACAACCCCTTTTCTGTGTAAATGATCTTACAAGGTGTCATTCCATTCAGCAGAACCCATGACACAGAACATATTTCAGAATATTTAAAGAGTCGAAAATACTATAACGATGGATAGCATGTATGTATGTGTGTATGTTATACAATCTTTATATATATCTTACATTTATATACAAATATATATACAAATATATATACATATGCTTAAGAAATAGGTATATTCTTAGCTTTGAAAGCTCTATGAATTATTCAGCCCTCTTCAAAAAGAAAGGCTAAAAAAAGAAGTCCCTGTAAGAAACAGGAATAACTGGCCAAAAAATAAATACTTGGCAGGAGATGAGCAGGTGCACTGAAGTGACTTCCCAGCCGAAAGGGAAGATAAACGGAGGAAATGGCACTGTAAATGCATGTGATGTTAAACAGGTTCATCACACAGTTCCGAACTTCAGCTCTTCTGCAGGTATAATGGATTGGCGGAGCCAAGAAAACTTGGAGTTTTATCCCTGTGTCTATGGAAACGATTTCAGGTGGAAAGCAGTATCCTGACACATAGTTTTAGCTTGGGGCTAAAATCTAAATTTTACCATAAAAACATTTTCCACACATCTACGCCCAAGGACAGTTTTGTTGGGATCAGTGAACCAATGTTCTTTGAGAATGATGAGTGCTCAAGTCAAATTGCTCATTTCTCTCTTTTGTGCTGCCTGATATGTAAGATCTCTCTCTCTCTCTCTTTTTCTCTTTCTGTCTCTCACTCACATAAACGTTACGTGTCTAGCAATCAATCTAGCTGCCGGCCAGCACTGCTCTACCGCCAGAAATCACTTCTAGGTTTATAGTTTACTGTTGCTTATGACCTCTCCTTCATGTTTTCGAGTAAGCCAACAGAATTTCCAATGTGTTTGGAGAGAAAGAGGCGACTTAATCAGAAATGGGCAGCTGATCATTGCTATCTGAAAAAAGGTTCTAGCTTATGAGGTTCCTGGCTGGGGCCAGAATCACTATGGGAGTGTCTTTCCTCTGCATATGGGAAGAATCACGCTTTCTCCTATGTTAGTTGTGATAACTATACTCAACCAGGTTAAAGAGAGATCTTTATATTCATGAGTTTGGAAAACACATGTATAGGGGGGCAGGAGCTCCATGGGGGTGCAAATCTCTGACTAGATATCTTTTTTTAATTTTTTATTTTCCCTCCAGATCCTCTAAATGTATTCCGTTTGCAAGCTGGCTCTGCAGTGCGTTTCCGTATTATTATTTACATGCGACACAGTGACATGATGGAAGATGGCTAATGCTAGTGACAATCCTCCCACTGGGCTTCACACCTTTTTTTCTTGGATCGATCTTTGTTTGTTTTTGTGTAAAGGGTCACAATTTTTGCATCCCTGGAGTGAAGCTGCCGGTTAGTCTCCTTCAGTTATGGTAAGTGCCCTGTGCACTGAGCTAGCAGTGGTTGAAAGCCTGAAATAGAACGCGATAATCGCCTTGGTGGAGACTCTGATGTCCGGATCAATCTTAAACCACACCTGTTGTCCACCCAATCCCAAACTCAACATCCGGCATTGCTGCCCCTACTGCCTGCTGAATTCAGAACAAGCCTCCTGCCTCTTCACCGAAGGCTGGCCTTGTTGGGACTTTGACACATTTTTTTCAACTTCCTCTGCTAGTATTTCCCTTGGTGTGGCCTAACCTCTAGAAATTAGACTATTTGCTATTTTTTGGAGCACAAGCTAATCAAAGTCCCCCTTACCCACGCTATCTCCTCTTCCATCTTGTGAAATTATGTTGTTGTTTTTAAATCCTTTTGCGGCTGACCCCAGTACTTTCTTCTTCATGGGATACTTCCTGAGTCCATCAGCATATGACGTGTGCCTCCTTTAAACCATTGTGGCATTTTCCATCTCAAATAAGGCTTACTAGGCTGTAAACTTCATGATGATAGGTACCCTGATTATCTTGTTCACAATTATTTTCCTAGCATTGACACTTAGGAAGTATTCAATAAGCGGGGTACATGGATGGCTCAGTCGGTTAAGCGTCAGACTCTTCTTTCGGTTCAGGTCATGATCTCATGGTTTCATGAGTTCAAGCCCGCATCAAGCTCTGGGCTGATGGCACAGAGCCTGCTTATAGTTCTCTCTCTCTCTCTCTCTCTCTCTCTCTCTCTCTCTCTGCCCCTGTCTTTCTCAAAAATAAATAAATAAACTTAAAAGAAGTATTCAATAAATATTTGCTAAATAAATAAATGGGATGAGTAAAGGCTTTAGATTTCACTCCTTGAAGTCTTCCTTTTTATCTCCTGCAGCAGCAAGCTAAGTGATTGCATTGATGACCAATATAGATTTGTTGAATTTAGAAGACCCTGCAAAAATATGTGCTGAATTGGGAAAAATGGCACTGGCCCATGTATAAAACACTTCTTTGTGTTTTCCCCCCCAAACTTAATGAATTAAAGTGAGTAAGTTAGGTTTTTGTTTTTTGTTTTTGTTTTTTTTTCATTTTAGATTCAATTGAAAGTCACAGGGAGAGACAATAAATAGCAGCCTTGGGAAAGGACTGCTGGTGTCCTGGTGTTCATCAACGACAACAGACACCTAAGTAAGCTATCGAGGTAATTTCCATTTCACAGGGTTAGAGGAGGCAAGAACTGGCAGGAGTTATTCTTATTAGCCTGTGATGCAGGCACATCAGCTGAAGAATTAGGCCACCACGGTCTTGATCCTTCAGAGCTAGGACATATGGATTGGTTCTAAGGCCATCATCTTCACACCAGGTGAGATTCTCCTCTTCCATCTCTGGAACTATGAGATGGGTAACTTTAGAGGCAATTTGGACCATTCTAGGCTCTTGGGATGTACTGCTGGTTTACCCACCATATGTGGAGTAGGTCTCTGAAGTGAGGAATAGGTAACAGGCCAGCAATTTTGGTATCATGTGCATTCCACACCTAAGCTCCCACCTTTCTAATATAAACATCTAAGGTCAAAATGGACACTCCATTATTAGAGGGTGGTCGACACAGTCAACCTTGAGTTCAGTGCCTTAAATCCCAACTTTACAATTAGCCCTGGGCTTAAAAATATGAAACAAGAATGTCCTGAGTATCAGCATTAGATGATCATTCCTACAGACAATGGAATTTAAAGAATCAAAGACATGTGCGTTTTAATGTTTGCAAATGAAACATCCACTAAAATGTAATGTGTACAGCTTAAGGCATCTTCTTTACTTATTACAATTAAATTTCACATTTTTTTTCCCTTAAAAAACTCTTAAGGATTTTCAATGATTTTTTTAAGGCTTTCTGTAAGAGTTTCAATTATGCCCCAATCCATATGTTCTATGCTATGCATGATACTGGTTTTCTTGTCTTCAAAATTAACTAGATCTAGATCTTTTAAAACATTTTTAAATAGCTTTATAGAATTTTAGTTCTATAAGTAATACATGTTCCATGTTAAAATTCAGAAGACATAGAATAATATGAAGACCGAAGATGGTATCTATAATCTTTTGACTTATAGGTAATGTATTTAACAGTTTGATTTGTATCTTTCTAAGTATAGGTAGGAAGGTAGGTAGAATGGCCAAGTAGAACAGTGAGAACAAACATGCTTTGGAATGTTGATAGTTTTGAACTACTTCTGAAACATACAAATGTTTTGATCTTCAGAGTTGGGTGATTCATTTCACAAAAATAAATTATTCAATACCTGAAACATTATATAATAAAATCCAAATTCTTATAACTTGCCATTAAACGGTATAGAAGGCTTATTGTGCCCTCTTCTGTGAAGTAACTTGCTATCAACTATTAAAAAATGAATATCCACCCTGTCTAATTCTAATAATAATAATAAAAAACTTTAAAAACTTGATGTAAGCCTCTAATTGGGCCCTATGGTACCATTAGAATTGAGTTGAGGTATGGCTGTTGAGCAGAATCTAGACATGCCCTTCTGTGAATTTACCTTTTCCGGAGGGTTAATGACAGCCAGAACGCGACCTCACAAATATATGTCAAGATACAACACGCTTTATATACACTTACTGACATCTGGCAGAATCTTATCCTTGGAAGAAGTTTTTTTAGGTAACTCCCATAGGCTTTGGATAAGAGCTCATCTAAATTATAAACAGAAAATACGATAGAAAATACACTTTTCTATGTAAGGACATGTTCCTACTATCAATCAATAACCTCTCCCTGGTTCTTGTGATGTTCATGATATCGGTCACTGGTATTTACTGTTTGTGCCTAATCGGTGGGTGGTTAGGTAAGTCACATATTTCAATTTTCCCTGCAAGAAAAATGGTATCAGGGCTTATTTTTGTTATTAGAATATTCTCTATCAGCTGTGTGTTACAAATGACCAAATACTGCAGTGGTCCCCCTGATACATGTGTTACAGTGATTGGTATCCATGAGCACTATCAGCCTGGAGCCAAACACCTAGTTTTTCCAAATGTTGACATCCTTTGTCTACAGCCCTATCGGATGGACTGGAATCTCGCCCAAATGCAAATTTGATCATGCCTCCATATGGCGGTTGACAAAGTGTGTGCATTGAGTTTGCGTTTGCCTCTTCAATGCAAAGTACAGTGGAGAGAAAGAATTTAATTCATTCCATAGCACTATGTGCTTAAATATAACTTCCAATATAATATATTTGACCTAAATGATTTTGACCATGATGGGATAATTCTGTTTTAATCGTTGACTAATTTTGGCCTAATGTTGCATTAGAAATGTTAAGAAGAACGCACAGTGTCATTATTGCTCAAATGGACCCTGTAGACGAAGGCACATTCAGGATTAAAAGAAATTCATTAAATCCAGGCCATGCTTTTATGCAGTAGCCTAACTAAAATCAACAGGTACTCTGTTCATTGTAGTCTTTTTTGGATGTTTGCTACTTGCTCTGTTCAAATTAGTTGTTTAGATGAGGAGTTCCTTGGTCCCACCAGTCCTCATTTGCGTGCATACACTTAGTACTGATCTATAACATACCAAAGTATGATGTTCATTTCTGCCTACTGCAATGGATACAAATTTAACTCTGACCGTTTTTTTTTTCCCATAAGTTTGTAGGAGTCTTTGTTTTTTTTGTGTGTGTTCTGTTTTGTTTTGAGAGAGACAGAGTGTGCGCACGGGCATGCGTGTGTGTTGAGGGTGTGGGCAGAAAGGGCAGAGATGGAGAGAGAGAGAATCCCAAGCAGATTCCACACCCAGCTCAGAGCCCAACATGGGGCTCAGTCTCACAACAGACCTCGAGATCAGGACCAGAGCCAAAGTCAAGAGCTGGTGCTTAACCGACTAAGCCACCCAGGCACCCCTCATAGCATCCTTTGAAAGAGATGTTCAGAGAGTTTCTCGAGTGTTACATTAATAAACAATATCTGTGACTTGTGTTGTATCTCTGGCCATTGGTAGTGCAGGAACACTGATGTGAGGTCAGATAAACTGATTCCCACCCTGCATCTCCCCAACTCAAGGACTTTGCACACATCACCTTTAACTCTCTTGATTCTTAATCTGAGAAAGGGGGAGGAATGGGGAAAATACTATCTACCTCATTGTGGGTTATGAAATGAAATAGAAAATGAATAAGCCTCAGTTAAATATTTAGTGCACAAGTGCTCCATAGAAATTCCTTCCCTCTTTTCCCTGAGCTAGAGAACTGTCTGAATTCATGCTCTGCACATCGTAGCTACTTAATACATGCCATAAAATGAATGAAAGTATCACGAAAGGTGTTTGGATGCAATAAGACGGCAAACCCGAAGAACCGCAAAACTGATACTCTCAACACTTCTAACTCCTGCTGCTTCCACTTTATTTCAAACTACCATCATCTCCCATCTGAACTTCTGCTCCGAGCTCCGGGTGACTGTAGTCATTTCCATTCTACCCCTTAAGCCCTGTTTTCCATATGGTACTATGGACTCCCCTGCATAAAAAATTCCCCTCGTATCTTTACCTCACTTTACATAAGATGATGGCCAAAGCTTTGTGGAGTCCACACAGGCCTGCATTATCAGGCTCCCCCTTGCTTCAGTGACCCTGATTTCTACAAGATTTTCCTTTAGCCCCTGAGCTCCTGCCCCGGAGACCCCCTTGCTGTTCCTACAATGTGCCAAGCATAGCCCTCTTTAAGAATCTTCCTGCTGGTTGGAGTGTGTCCCCAGAACGTGGGCTGGCTCACTCCATCTGTCCCCTTTCTCCAATGCTCTCTCTGCCTCTTGCTCTCATGCTGACCTCGGTGAATTCCTTCTCCCAGGCTCCCTTGTCCGTGGTTTCCAGCCAGGAGGTATTGGCAGGAGGCAGGAAAGCAGGCGGAGGCAGGGAGAGAACATCTTTCTTTCCAAGATTTTAAATGTTAAAGGCAGCGACTTAATATCAATAGCAACTACTCTGATCTGGTCAGAGGAGAACTTAAGGGTTAGAGGGAGTATAAAACCACTAGCCGGGCATCTGGGTGGCTCAGTCGGTTGAGCGTCCAACTCTCGATTTCAGCTCAGGTCTTGATCTCACAGTTTCGTGAGTTCCAGTCCCGCATCTGGCTCTGCACTGAGAGCGTGGAGACTGCTTGAGATTCTCCTTCTTTGTCTGCCCCTCCCTGGCTCTCACTCTCTCTCAAAATAAATAAATAAACTTAAAAAAAAAGATAAAATCACTGAAAATCTACGGTTCTTAAGTTAGGCTTATAATACAAGTCATAGTACCTCTCTGACCTAAGCGAGAACTTGTAGATACTTAGAGTCTCCTTTTCTGACTTCTCTAAATGCATATGGCAGAAATAGGAAGTGATGGATTAGGCAGTGTTATTGGAGGGCTTTTAAAAGTGTTTCAACTCAGTTGAAGTATCCAGATAATAACTTACAGCAGCAACAGTAGAAGGAAAAGGGTGACTTATGCAGAGGAAACATTAAAAATCATTTGGCTATAATGAAGCTTGAATTCCCTCTGCACAGATGATAAATTTTAGCATTTCTTAGATTTTTCTAATTGTATAGATTATTTTAAAAAATGCATCACTATTTCAGTAATGCTGTTTTAAAAAGGGATTATCACCAAATTTATTATCAGAAATAGTTAATAAACTTTTTTCAAAAATGTTTTAATGTTTATTATTTTTGAGAGAGAGAGAGAGACAGAGAGAGCAAGCAGGGGAGGGGCAGAGAGAGAGGGAATCACAGAATTGGCAGGCTCCAGGTTCCGAGCTGCCAGCACAGAGCCTGAAGCGGGGCTTGAACTCACAGACTCGCAGGTGAGATCATGACCTGAACTGAAGTCGGTTGCTTAACCAACTGAGCCACCCAGGTGCCCTAGTTAACAAACTCTTGATCTCTTTCTGAATTTGTTTATAGTATTCAGAGTTTACATATTGAAAGATAAGGCTAATAAACCAATGTTCTTGGCGTTCCATGTCAATTGCCATTTTCAGACCATCTTTGGAGGATACCAAAGTTGCGTTATGTCAATGCTCTGCATTTTACTTAAAAAGAGAGAATGAAGCCTGATATTCCCAAGAATTTTTGTCCCTTACAAAGTCAGCGCTATGAGAAATCTACATCAGGTTAGGAATGGCCCACCCTCCTACTACCTTCCTTCTTAAAGTGACCTGGGTTATGGCACCTGGTTTTTTTGGTTTGTTTGATGTTATAAGTCTTCGCCCTGCTTTTTATTTCGGAGTAGCTGCTGAATAACCATATGTTTGTGGAAGGAGAAAATAAATGGGGCCCGGAGGTAGTAATGATCAAAGAGAGCTACACACCAGCAGACACTCACAAGTGCTCCGATTCTTAGACCTAGCTGCACGTTGAAATTCCCTGGAGAGTTTTAAAACAACGGCGATCCTGGATCTTCCCTCCTGAGATTATGATTTAATTGGCATGGTGTGCATCACAAGTACTGGAGGTTTCCAAATTTCCCATATGTTCCAATATGGAAGAGAGTTGGAAATACCCTGATTTAGGGAACCTGAGCACCACCGCATACCTTTAATGAAAGTTTCAGCTGATTCTAGCCATCCATAGCTTCTGCTGCTTTAACTCTAAAACCACCACTGATGTTCCCCCATTCCCTCACTTTGGTTCATTATGTAAATCTCTGTGGCTCAGTAATTTGCTAGGAAACACGAGCCTTTGCTTTTTAGTGAGGAAGACAATTAGAAGTCACGTGCAAGCCTCCTGATAAATCACACAAAGAGAATCTTACCTTAATCCCTGGTAAGGTTGTTTAGGGGTACATCAAGAAGGATGGACAGCTACTCATTGAAGAGAAGGATAAACTCTCCACATGTTAATCTTTAATCACTGGAACCCAAACGGGAGTGTTTTCATTGGCTTGTAGCCAGCTGTTGGTAAATTTCATAGTGCTTTCTAGCACTCATGGTCTCTGGGAGGCTATTAATGCCCCTTCCTCTGCCTTCTTTTTTTTCTGTTTGTTTGTTCCACTGGATTTTTGTTGCCCGTCTGTGATTTAGAGATATGAGTCTGGGTAGTCTTCTAGGCATGAACAAAGAAGCAACTCTCACTGGGAGAAGGAACTCTACTATTGCCTGAACTTTGCTCCAGGCTTTAGGATGATAAAGACTAATTTTGCCATTTTTTCACAACACACAGAGAAATTTGCCCACGAATGGTGGAGTAGACACTGGTAACATGATGCAGAAGGTTATGTGTCTCAGTCTCATCTCCCTATAAGACTTTTTTTACAAACTTGACCAAGTGGTTCTCTTAAGCACTTAATAGTTTAAAAATGTCATCTTACAAAGATTAAAATCGAGGGAGGAAACACTCAGTGGCTTCTGGAAGGCATTTGTGTAAGCATTTTAGGTGGACCTTATAGGTAGATCACAATTCATCAGAATTGGGAAGGCAAAATTAATAGTTATTGAGAAGTTCTTGAGTGACAACGCAATATAAATTAATTTTAGTGACTATGAAAGCCCTTTATGAAATCTCGTTAAATTGGCCTCTCAGATCGTCCAGACAGGCTTTTTTGATTGAGGAGAAGAGTTCAGGGACATGCAGAGCTTATGGTAGCATGATATCGGACCAAGGAGGCGTAACCGTAGAGTCAGGTGTCCGGGTGCCTGGAAGAGCAGGTAGATATGGAGTAGAACAACATGGCAGCCATTAGGGAACAAACAATCCCAGAATAAGTTACCTGCTTTTTTTTTTTTTAAGATCGGCATTTCCTTCCCTCTCCACTGGAAAAACACATGTATTTAAAATAATTTCACAGACACTAACACACACTCAATCCTTCTGGCTTCAGCAAAATAACCACATGTTATACCTTCTAATTGCCACAAAGAAAGCTACCGTATGCATGATTACAAGTAGACTGCAGACTGACAACTATCATGGCTGACAGAGTTAGTATGATAATAATCGTATTTCGTACGGCCCTCACGGCCTCGCTATGTTCAGGGACAGCCCCTGAACAAAGCCTAGAAATGCACACGGTCAATATTTATATCAGGATGGTTTGGAGCCATTTCCAACAACAGCTGTGCAAATGGTCGATGCCGTACTGTTTTCAGACTTAAATCTCCATTTGGCAATTCCTACATATGTCCAAACACTGAAAATATTTTCACTTTTGATATGTAGGAGAATCCAATTTGGGATTTAAGTGTTAAGCCAAGAGGGATCATCCATTCTCCTGCCTTCCCTTCCACATGTTGCTTTATTGTCCTCCCACGCTCTCCTTCTCAGTGACAATGCACACTGCCATGACTTCCCCTTGAGAAATTCCCAGAGCTTGCTCTTTTGTGCTGTCATAAACATAAGGGGTGAGGCATTGGCTGGAAATGTAAACTTGGATCAAGCTTCCAAAACACAACAGAACAATTGGTGGTCTCGTCGGGTCCAGTCCTTTAATTGGACAAAACCATAGTCTTGACGAGGCTGTACTGTTTATAAGGCTCATCTCCACATATAAACGATTTTTAAAAATTATGGGAGACCCAGTTTATAAATGCAATGAGTCTTTGTTTAGAAAAAGCAATTTATCTGTCTCTTGACTTGTTCAGTTTTTTCTTATTCCTCTTTCCAGCCCAAAGCAAAACAAAGCACCGTTAGGTCTTTTAACTGAGGCGAGCCACGGTGAACTTGCTCAATGCAAAGAAATCTTGATGTAAATCATTTTGAGGAGAGTGTGATTGTTAGATCAGCAATGTTGCTTTGCGAGCTATGACTCTTGGAAAATATGTGCTGTGAGCATAGGCACGCACCTGTGCGCGCGTGCGCACACACACACACACACACACACACGGGCAAACACACATGTAGCTTCCAAAGTTTTGTCAGACTTTATTAGAAAAGGATTTTCTCTTTGGCTGTGTATACACTATTTGGACCCTGACAATTAAGGAAGTGGAAGATCTTTGGTTTATGGGGTGGAAAGCCCTATTGGCAGGATGGTCAAGCATAAACGAGCATAATGAAGGGACAAAGTAGGGATAACTGACATTAGCCTCCATTTGAAGACAAAATGGAAGTGGGAGATTTGCTAAGTACTATCCGCTAGGATTGCTGTTTGGAGAAAAAAAGAAAATTGCATAGTTTGGAGAAAGGAAATGGCTTTTGGAGACAACTAATTTAGGCTTCACCAACTTAAAAAATTTCCTGTGCCCGGTTTTACTGCCATAGTGAGAAAGGAGCTAGGTAAACACATGAGGCCACCCACTGGGACCCGTGTCCTTTCCCCCACGTGTGTTCTCACTGTGAAAATCCGCATATGCGCACATATGAGTGCATGACCACGCACATGCACAAATACACAGCGCAAAATTATTTCTTCATAATTCTTTCAGCTGATTAGTAGAAAGAGAAACAGGGACACAACATATCTGGCTGCATTTGATACAGAACATTCTAGTTGTTTGCCTGAGTGGATTTTCTTCTCTCTTCTTCTTGATATCCTTTCTTGATTTACTTACACACATTTTGAACAAGAAAATGTCACGTTTGAATGTATGACTAATGATAATAGGGACTGTTAACTTGCCCAGTTCTGGCTATACATATGGTCATGGAAATTGAATCAAGTCCTGGAGAGATGATTTGTATATACTTTTTAACATTTTGGAGGAAAAACTGGAGAACTTGAATATTACCTGATCTTCTACGTTTCATGTGGCCACCATTAAAGTGGAAACCGATCACCGTGTGTGGTAGGGGCTTTCTGATAGGGTCTCAAAGATCTCACTTCCTTTTATTTGCCTATCCATGTAATCACCTCACTCTTGAGTGTGGATGGGCCCTCGTTATGTGCTTCTACAAAGTGAAATTTAGACAAGTGGGAAGATGTCACTTCCAAGGTTAGATGGCAAACGTGGTGACCTCCCTCTTGCTGCACTCTCTGACTTGCTCACTCCAACAAAGAGGATGTCATATGTGAGCTGTCCTGTGCAGAGGCCCATGTCAAGAGGACAGGGAGGCCTTCGGCTAATAGTTTGTGAATAAGCGGGCCGTCAGTCCACCCATCTGCAAGGAGCTGAATCCTGCCAAGAACCATGTATATGAGCATGGAGTGGATCCTCTCCCAGTCAAGACTTGAGATGACCATAGCTCAGCTGATACTGTGTGCTGTCTTGAGAGGTACATGGTGCCACATGGCACAGCTAGGCGGGGCCTGATTTCTGACCCAGAGACATTCTAAGGTAACAAAAGCTGTTGTTCTAAGCCAGCCAATCTTGGGGTAATTTGTTACACAGCAATTAGTGGCCAATAGACCATTCTAAAAACGTTCACCGTCATTCATGGGTAGACTCTGAGTTTTTCAAAAAAGGTAAACACAGTCACATACAATTTATTACAAGTGTCTATCCACTTTTTGGGGGGAGGATTTTTATTTTGAAAACACCCACACCCACCACTATTCTCCTTCTAAAAGACTCTGGTGAGTCTTAAATGGTGAAAATGGTCCCGAATGAAATGAGACGGTTTATAGCAACTGAATTCCTTACTCAGAAAACTGTCTTTTCTTCATTAACAGCCTGAATTTGATATTTTTAACTATCTCTCTATAGTTTTTAAATGTCTATTTTTGGAAGAGAGAGAGAGCGTGAGCATGTGAACAAGTGGGGGGGGGAGGGGCAGAGAGAGAGAGAGACAGAGAGAGAGAGAGAGAGAGAATGAATCTGAAGCAGGCTCCAGGCTCTGAGTTGTCAGCACAGAACCTAACGCGGGACTCAAACCCATGAGCCGAAGTCGGGTGTTCAACCGACTAAGCCACCCAGGCGCCCCTTAACTGTCTATATTGAATTAATTTGTGAGCAAATTATGTTTTTCCGTTTTAGTCTACCTTTGTTTATTCATTTCAACAACAAAATAACAGATAATCAAGATAAATGCAATTAGTTGGATGAGCCATTACCCCCTTTTTTTTTGTACAAAAATAATTCCATGAGCATTTAGTAGATAGCTAATTCTATTTGAATCTACTATACGTTTGAGGGGATAGTTTGATATTGGTGAGCAAGTTACCTTTCCTTGGAATAGTTTCTCAAAAATAGATGAGTGTTAGGATTTTAATTAGTCTTAAGGCTCCAGCCACCTAGTCTTGTCCTCTGTCACCCTCTGAAAAATTGTCTCCAGATGTGCACTGAAGCCGAAAGACCGACAGAAGTGGCAGTTTGGCCAGCAGTGATCTAGGACTTAAAGGAATGTTCCCAAGACCACATCTTGGACTTGCTGCTAAATCTGTCCGACGAAAAGGATTCCTTTCTCGCCACCTGTAAAGTGATCGGCTCGTAATGCCCAACTTGGGGTCATAAGACCCATTTCTTACAACATCAAAAATTGTTACGCCTCCATCCTGTGAGGGGAAACCAATGTGCGGGAGAAGCCTTACTCGGTGAATAATAGCCTTTCTGTACATGGGTTTAGAAGCCATTGAGTATCTCATGATTTATTTTCAATAACAGTGCAGCAAATGGGTAGTATTTTCTCTTCTGGGAAAACCCCCCAAACCAAACAAAAACAAATCAAATCTTCAAATGGTCCTGCCAAGGATCGAGGGCTTGGGAATGTGCATTCTTCTGAATTCCCTGCCCTGTGATGATGGTCTCCAGTTGGCATCAGTGCCAAGATAGCAACTATACCAACACTGAAAATGCAGATTAAAAAATAACCTCCTGTTTCCCATCTAACTTCAAATGTTTAAAGAACACACCATAGCATATGAATGATAAATGTGAAGAGGATGGTTTTAATCACACCAAAGAATTTTTCAACTGTTGAGAGTTTGAGAGTTGGCCACCATCTTAAAAGACAAGAGAATTCAGGATCATCTGTCTGAGACTAAGAAGGCAGGCTAGGCCTTACTTCATTAATTTTTTTTTAAATGACTGGACCGACATGTCACTAAATATTTTAGTTGATAATACATATTTTGGTAAAAAAATATACGAGGTTATTTTTCAATATGCCTTTCTGAAATTGGGACTATATTAGTCTTCAAAAAAATCACCTTGCCTGGTGATCCCACACTTATGTTATGTCTGCTCTGCAAACTTAATAGTTTCACTTCAGTTTAGCCTTAGGGGTTTGGTCAAGGAGAAAGAACAGGTTCTGTGCCCATAAAAAAGAGATCTTCTTCCAAAGGGGAAGAGACTGAGAAGAGATTGTGTTTACTGCATTGAAGATCACTTGACTTCACAGGATTCACTGCTCATATTCCCCTGCCTGGAAGCACTGATGTATTTCTGGATCTGTACAGTGACTTCCATCAGGTCTGAAATGTGACTTCTGTAGAAATCTTGGCTGCTTATGAAGAATGGGGGAGCTGTTCTGATTCCTCGTCATCGAGAGCAGACATTTCCTGCCTTGTATGACCACGCCTCAGACAAGTCAGATACACAGAGAAAGCTCTGTGCTCCAACACGAGCCTGGATTGGGTTCCACAAGAGCGTCTTGTATGACTTCTGGCCCTTACCCCTCAGGCGCTGATATACTCATCTCCGGTGGGTCACTGAGACCGCAGCACCAGATGACCCGTAGCCAACACTTCTCTCATCGTCTTGTGGGAGCTTATGCTTGGTAGCTGCACTTTCTCAATGAGGCAGATAAGAGAATTTGAGTCTCCATGGAGAGATGCTAGTAATTTACAGAGAGAATTATAGGATCTCTGCAGAAAAGTAAAAGCCTCAAAAAAACAAACAAGCTCAAATTTGGAAACAACAAGTCCAGCAGAACAATGAAATCATCTATCTTGTGAGCCATTGTTTTTTAAAAATGGCGTCTGGCTTCCTCCGAAAAATAGCATATCTGGCTAAAGAGTCTGTGTTTTAAAGACAACTTTTGGCAGTGAGTAATAAGTTTCCTCCTGGCTGCCCTACGGAGGGGAGTCCACGCAAGAAGGTAATGCGTTTGGTGGATGAGAGTGAAATTTCTGGAAACATCCTGCTTGGGAAAGTTACTTATCTCTCTGTTGATTAGTTTTCTCATCTGTAGAATGGGAATGGAGATAGTAGGAGCCTGCTGGGGGAGTATCCAATAAACATAGGCAGAAGGATTACGGTAAGTACTCAGTACATGATTTTTTATTATTAAGTGAAAATAGAAAACTTTCCTTGGCCTACATCTTTCAGAATTTATTTCACTCAGCACATGTTACAAACCAAAGTATTTATGTGATAAGGAGCAGGGCTTCTCAGCTCCCTATTGTTAAAGTATCAGTGTTTTGTTTCCTACCCATCCCAGGCCAATACTTTCGCAAAATTAGTAACAGTGACTTATTAGGAAAGGGGAATGAAACTGGGATAAAGATACCGAGATCCAAGCCTAAGCTGCTGTATAAAATGTTTCTGAGAGCTTCCTCTAGATTTTTATATTTGTCGCTTTGTAGGCTGGTCACACAGTTCACGGACTGGTCTGTGGACCCCACCTGGAGCAACACCGGGGTAAGAGGGCTACTGTTTTTCCCCAGGACTGTCGTGCACACCTGCACATTCTCTAGTGTTGGGCAACTGCTCCATCCCTGAAGTGACACTTCCCTCTACCTGCAGGCACTGAAAATGCTAGGACCAGCCCTTGGCCTGGGTTCAGCCACCAGGTATAGACTTGGAATGGAAGCTAGAGAGGAGAAGAAGCAGAGAACCAGAGTCCATTCCAGTAAATGGTGGACAGAGCACAAGTACGACTCAGCCTCCAGGAACAGAAGCGATTCTAGAAGCAGCCTGGCGGGGGGCGAGGGGGAGCGCGGGGGGTGTCTGTGGGTGCAGTTCCTTACCAGACCAGCATCTGGCCACTTTGATTTCAGATTTTCCTGGCGGGTCAGTGATCTACTTAACATTCTTCCCACCAGTTCCTCCTGCTTAAATTAGCTGGCAGATTTGTATTGTTTGAAACTGAGAGCCCTGAGTAAGTAATTCACATGAATTTAAAAGACAAAGTCAATGGGGTACCTGGGTGGCTCAGTGGGTTAAGCGTCTGACTCCGTCTGACTTCGTGACTTCAGCTCAGGTTATGATCTCACGTGGGTTTGAGCCCCGTGTCGGGCTCTGTGCTGACAACTCAGAACCTGGAGCCTGCTTTGGATTCTGTCTCTCTCTCTCTCTCTCTGCTTCTCCCACGCTCATGCTCTGTCTCTCTTACTCTCCCCAAAATGAATATACGTTAAAAAAAAATTTAAAAGACAAAGTCAAGCCTATGGGCTGTCCTGGCATTTGACATTCCATTGAGTCTGGCTATCGTGGGGCTGTTTAGAAACATTTTGGGCATTCTCATCCATATTATTGCCTCATTACTAACCCCAGTTCTACTGACTTCTTTTTTTTTTTTTTTGCCTAGTTCTCTACAGTACCATCGTGTGTATAAAGGCGCCCTTCAGTTTAGTTCCAAAATCAAGCTGAAAATCGATGAACATTTTGTACTGCATTCTGACAAGTTCAAGTGACATGGGCCAGTAGGGAGTACATGTGTCACAATTAGATAGGAAATCGGTCTCGCTGGATTGTCCTTTTTTCGCACCGAGGGAATTATGCTGAGAATTTCCTCTTTTGTGGTCTTGAACAAAATTTAGCCCAGCAAATTTTCCCATGTAGGAGACTGCTCAAGTGGAAGCCTCCTGCCATTTAATGGGTGACGGGGGTAATTTTCTGCCCAATCAACAGAAACCTCTTTAACCTCGAGAGAGGGGCAGAATGGTGAGTTCCCCTCGGGATCTGTGCCCTTCCATTCGTGTCATGGTGGATGCAGAGACCATCCAGGCATCTTCTAGGAAAACTTTAGATTTCAAAAATAAGGAGATTAGACCTGAGGATTTCTTTTCCTTTCTTAACTGAGAGACTGGCTGCTGTCCTTAAAGCTCTCCTCGGGCCGTTATGAAAGCTGAGCTTCCTATTTGAGTAGCCAGCACACTGTGCATCAAAATACTTCCTCCTATGTGATCTCTGCAAGGACATATAAGGATAAAAGAAAAATGAAGTACCTGAAATTGTCATTAGTGGGGCTAGGACTTCGCTGGTTTGTACAGGGTCGTATAGGTTCCATATCAAGGTGCACATAATTATTGAAAGAGGAAATAATGAAATCATCACCTATTACTGGTGAGTTAGCAGAGATCCCTGTTTCGACTTGCTTTTGTCTGAGTACCCAGTTAGCTGACAGCAAGCAAGTTCATTTGGGAATGAGAGAGTTCAGGGCAACAGGTTCTTGACCTTGGCTGCATATTAAACTCTCCATTATCCGCGTCTGGTCCCACTTCTCAAGAGTCTGATACTCTGAAGGGTCTTCAGGAGATCATACCCCAAACTTAGAAACTCCACTGGTGTCTTCACATAAAATCTCAGAGTAAAAAATCTTACTTCTTAAAATAAGAAAGTATTATCTTTTGTCAGTGTTTTTGTGGCTTATTTCTTTCTTTATTTTGAGAGAGACAGAGAGATCACAAGTGGGGAGGGGCAGAGAGGGAGGGAGAATGCTAAAGCAGGCTTCGTGCTGTCAGGGAGCCATGAGATCACGACCTGAGCGGAAACCAAGAGTCAGACACTTAACTGACTGAGCCACCCAGGCGCCCCCTGTGTCAGCTTCTGGACCATTCTGCTTTATAGTCAGGTACGTTTGCAGTCTAAACTCCACTTCTTTTTGGTAACCAGGAGCTTCTGCATCAGTTTCCTTAAAATAAGCAGTTCTTGACAATAAATAATTGCAAAGTCAAGCTCAGTTCACACTTTCTGGAAAATATCTTCATTGTGTGGTGCAATAATGGTTCTCCAGAGGCAAACTAATTTATTAACAGGGGACCTGGAACCCTGTTGATAGGAGATAGGTTATACGTATTTTGTGAATTGATGAATGAGAGGTTCAGAGGACATTCTCAACCTACGTTCATGTGGCTTCATAAACTCTCATGTCCAAGAGCAGGGGTTTTGAATATTTAATATCTCTGTGAATTCGCTTCCCTGGAGATCAACTAAACTTTCTCGATAACTGCATAGTGCAACTACCCTATCTCCAAATTCAGAAAGGTCGGCTGGCTCATCTCTGATCATGCAGCTCTTAGCACCAAAGCCAAGTCAAACCCCCAGCTTACAGCGTCCTATTACCCCCGAAACAGCCGTTAGTGGATTCACATTGTACCCGCCACCGTGTACCTTTACAGCGGCTTCTTCTTTAGTAACGCACAGACATTTTGCCAAGTACCCCAGTTGTCCTATTTCTTCCATGCTTGTGTTCAGATTACGGAAAGAGGAGAAAGCCCGTGCAGAGGCTCGAATGGGAGACTTTTTGATCAGTCCCTCTGCCGTCTCGACTGACCTGATAATATAACCTTCAGAGAAAAGTTAGACCGATGTGAATAGTAACGGAGATATTAATTTCCTTCACGTTGCTTGTTAATGGATGTGAAGGGTTCATTTAATCATATTTAAATTCCGCAGAGATTAAAGAGATGCAATTAGCAGACTACGAACAATCTATCTTTGTGGTTGCAGCTCCTTGCTGTTTAGATCTGGGAGGCTGGCAAGGTAAATAACACTGAATAATGAAATAATTTCCAAATATTACTTGGCGCCATCTCTCAGTGAGTAGCAAAAGACAGATCCCATAACAGGGGAAATTAACAAGCGAAACAGAGAAAATTAGTCCTAACATAGATTTCGAGTTTGCTATTATTTCTGCATCACTGAACGCATCCGAGGGGCTGATTTTTCCCTTTAAAACAATGTGTAATTCTTTCTAAACTCCTGCTGGTCTAATCACCTGGCTTCTAAAGACATTGCTGTTTTTAAATATTTCTGCAAAAGAGAAGCATTGTCCTGATTAGTTAACTCTCTGAAAAAATATCACTCTTCCACGCCTGTCCCTCTTCATCTTTAAAGGTTTGTCCTCCTTCATGTCTTTTCACATGGCTTCCTGCGTGACTTTCTAGCCTTGCCAGACTCAGCCTTGGTCCTCAGAAGGTCCTGGGTTTCAGCCCTATGTGAGCATAGCTTGATTCCACCGATGCAGACCAGATCACGTGCCCATGGGCTCCCCAAAGTACCTGACCACGAGGACAACGTGGGCATAAAAGGACCATGCAAATGTTTCAATCATCCTGGCCGACAACTCATGGAATACCCTGCTTTCAAAGTCAGCCACATCCTTTTGAATGAAGATCAGCCCAAAAAGTCCAGGAAGTTGGCTTTCTTAAGGATGACGGGGGGCTGACGTCACCATACAATGACGATAATGGAAGCTGTTTGTGAAGATGTCCTATTTCTGTTAATAAAATCCCTACCACATATAGATATAGAATCACATGAGAAACTCAACTCCAATGCCCACTGCCAGCCCCTTTCCTGCCAAATCTCTCTCCAGATTCCCTGGTAACTCAGCAGCTGCCTAGGCCAGTTTCAGCTCAGAATTTAATCCCCATCCCAGAGAGCCCGGAACTTGATCTTCCAACTATTTAGAACTCATTCTCAGATCACAAT
The DNA here is from genome assembly GCF_028749965.1 of Puma concolor. Taxonomy (NCBI): domain Eukaryota; kingdom Metazoa; phylum Chordata; class Mammalia; order Carnivora; family Felidae; genus Puma; species Puma concolor. The sequence goes on along the minus strand of NC_141667.1, from coordinate 13,033,864 downwards.
CTAGTCTCCACATCTCCAAGGCCTTGAAGAATTCTCCAATGTTTAGACCTACTCATTTCTTGCAAAAAAACCTCAAACTCTTTTTTCTGGTGGTCTTTTGATGGCACTGCACTGCCTTCTGTCCAAATCACAGCACAAGCCAGGCAGCCAACTAGGAGCGTGAGCGAGATAAGAGAAGCTGGAGGGGAGGCCAGGCTCTTTATCCCTATGTTACATGTTAGAGGAGGTGCAAGCTACTTCCCTTTTAATACATCCTCTTAAACCAGTGGTATTCCCTCCTCCTCCTCCTCCTCCTCCTCCTCCTCCTCCCACTTCCAGACGCCCTAGGTATTCTCAATACCTCTTGGCTGACCTACACTTGGGTTACACTTATTCCAAGGAGTGAAGGCAGAACCCCCAAACCCCACCAGAAGCCAGAAAACATCAATATTTTAAAAAGTTTCCCAGGTGATTCTGACATGAAACCAACACACGGCTCCCGAGAACGCCTGCTTCCTGGGACTCACACCCTTATGTGACTGCCTCCCCTTAAGCACGTGCTGGGCCTAGTGACCACCTCCTAAGAAACAGAGAATAGAGGAAGTGATGGGATGTCACTTCCAAGATTCGGTTATGAAAGCGTGTGACTTCCATTTTGTCACGCTCTCGTGCCTTCTAGGCTTGATCGCTTTGATTAGATGCTGCTTCTGGGGCTACATCTCTTCTGTCTCCTCTTCCACTTAAATTTTTTTTTTAATGTTCATTTATTTATGAGAGAGACAGAGAGAGAGAGAGAGAGAGAGAGAGAGAGAGACCAAGCATGAGCAGGGGAGGGGCAGAGAGAGCGGGAGACACAGAATCCAAAGCAGGCTCCAGGCTCAGAGCTGTCAGCACAGAGCCCGATGAGGGGCTCAAACCCACAAGCGGTGAGATCATGACCTGAGCAGAAGTCGGACGCTCAACGGACTGAGTCACCCAATGCCCCTCTCCTCTTCTGCTTTTAAGGACCCCTGTGATTAGACTGGGCTTACGTGATCATCCAGCTTAACCTCCCTACATTAAGTTCCACAAACTTAAGTCCATCTGCAAAGTCCCTTCTATCATGTAATGTAATGCATTTATAAGTTCAAGGGATTGGCCTGTGGACATTGTGGGGGCAATTGCTCTTCCTGCCACAGAGGGGCACTTTGGGGAAACATCAGAATTACTGAAGATGCTCAGATGCTCTACTGCAGTTGAATGACAAGTAAACCAATCACTGCTATGACTGGTCTATGGGATCAGTCTACCTGCTAGACGTTATCTATGGGACCAGCCATCCTCTTCCTTACACTGGAGAACTGTAAAGAAAAACTTTCTGTAGGAGGTGTGCTTGAGTTAGGTCCTGCAGGATATACAGGAGAAGGGCAGAATTGATAAGCACACTCTTCCGGAGAGAGGAAGCCCTGAGGAGAGTCAGTTCATCAACAGCACAGAGCTAGATGCCAATAACTCACACTACCTGCTTTGGGGGAAAGAAGGGAGTGAGTGATCACAGGTCTGAGACAGGGGTCTTTAAGTGCACAGTCAGCGTAAGAACTTTATCCTGAAAGGTAGAGATTAGAATTTACAAGCTGTTCCCATTGAGAAAAATTTAAATACCATGATTTATACATAAAGTAGAAACTCTGTGCTTCTGTATGCTTTAATGCACTCCAAATATGTGTTCTTGCCATAATGCATGCTTCTGGTTTCTAACTAAAACCTAAGGTTAGGTATGGACACAAATTGGCTCATTTTACCCCATTTCATGTAAGCGATGGGCATTAGGTACAGATAAAATGAAACTTGTAAATACAGGAACGATTTCTCACAGAAGTAGCATCTGGAAATTTCTGATCACATGTGGCTATGGACATGTGTGCATATGTACACACTAGTGTACCTCTAAATGTATATTTATAATCTGTAAATGTCTTGCTGGCTTTCTCTGATTGGCACATTACATAATAGACATTGATGTTAGTGGTTTAATTCTACATATGGTTAGGGAAACATCTGTCTCAGTACCATCCATGACCTCCACTCACCTAATGATTACTGTTTTGTGGTTCCCATGTTGTGTCTACCGCATCAAGTGTAGAATTGCAACCGTTCTCTGAATGTTCGACAGCAAAATCTACATCTGTCTCATTTGTGGACCATTTCTGGGAAAAGGTGACCTTCTCTCTGGTAATGAATGTGGTCATGTAGATTTCGTCTTAGAGAAAAGACATGCTCACAATTGTTTGTTTGTGAGAACTGGTTGGCCACCGTGGGCCTTCTGGGTTAAGGGGTCCCATTGTTGGTGTCTTTGAAGATAATGAGAATGGGTAGGGGATCTATTCTGCTGGGAAAATTAGAGAATTACATGTGGTGATGTCAGGAAGGGAGTAGTCGCTTCATGTGGGCACTTCCCCTGCAGCTGGTAGTTAGGGGATTATTTTCTCTGACCCTTGAGGCACTTTTAATTTTCTCAACATGGAAAGGTCAGTATTTCATCTCAGCAACAATTATGGTGAAAACAGCTCTAAGTAAAAGTGGATTGAAAGTAATTGTCCTCCCCAGTGGTACTATTGTACATTGTTTTCGAAAGGCTATTTTAAAGAGAAAGAGGAGGCGGGGGAGAGGGAGGGGGGAGGAAGTAGGGGGGAATGAGACACAGACACAGAGACCCAGAGAGAGACCCAGAGATGGAGGACAGAGGGAGCACAAGGCTGAGTGAGCATGTGATGGGCTTGGGTGGATGTTTCAAGGTGGGTCAAGACCTGCCATCAATTCTGAGCACCCTCCAACAGACTTGGGAAGGGCTGATCTGGAGCCCAGCTTCACGCGATGCCGGAGGCAAGCTGTATGTAGAATCTTCGTTGATTCTGGTTCCCTCCGACAAATCTAATCCCAGTTTGAATCTTCCTCCCTTTGGTTTGCAGAGTCTGTACTCTGATGAATGTCCTCTTCCAATATCCAGGAACCTCCCATTTTGCTCCTAAGCTATTTCTCCTGCTGGGGGACCAAGGTCTCTTCAAGCCTGTAGCACAGAGCTGTGACTCCTATGTGCCCTCTTTGGAGCCTTTCCTGTGGGACCCACCCATCCCCACTTTGTGGGATAAGGATAGAGCTGGCAGTCCGGGGGCGGGGGTGGGGTGGGGTGGGGTGGTGATTGCTCCTCCCATGAAAGCTGGACAAGTCATGCCTGCTTACCCACTGGAGACTTTCTGGGAGGATGGAATGGATGCTTGGAGCCAGAGATGTTTTCTCTCCTTATGAGGTTTTGAGTTATTAGGAACACTTACATTTAAAATGGTTATCCTTCCCATCGTGTGAAGAGAATTCACGGGCAGTGAATGAAAGCAACACTGCAGAAATCAGATCCAGAGTCAGTTCTCTGAAGCCATCCACAGAATCCCTAAATTTAGCCAGTCTAAAGCAAAACAACACCAGAACTTTTTAGTCGCACTAGCCAATAGATTCCTGTTTAGCTTAAGGCTAGTTTCAGGTGGATTTCTATTTCTTGTACCGGAAATGTTTTCTTCAATATCTTTTTAAGTCTGATGTTCAAGGTTAAGGCCGAATCTACTGACTGGGTTCCACTGAAACCTAGACCACGCATCTGGGCTACATTCCCACGGTAATGGAAATCTGCACTATTGTTCGGGCTTCTCTCCTGAAGTTTCTCTACTTGCTTGGCAGACCTTGTGTTAAATTATTTCTGCCAAGGTCTGCTCCTCCCCGCTGGGAAACCTGAGGGCTAATCCTATATTTTCATCCATTCGCACCTCCGAATCCTCAATACCCACCCATAAGTCTGGTCAATAGAAGAACAGAGACGGAGCACCCACCTCATTCTAGCCGTGGAAGGTCAATGACAGCAACACAGAAACAGTGGTGGACAGCAAGGAGAATACTGTCGTGACAGTGAGGTCACATCCACGACTCTCTGAGATTCCCACGTAAATATTTTTAAAATCTACTCCATGTGGATGAAATTAGCCTGGTACTCCTTAAATTTCTTCCTCGATTCATGTGAACAGAACCCTACACTCTCTGGGAAAAGAAAAGGCATCAACACTTTTTCTTCTCAAATAAAAATGGGTGCTTCAAGAGAAAATGATGACCGGAAGGGACATGCTCCTTGTGGAAAAGATTAACACTGGAGATCCTTAATTATTGGCGATTTTCTCAGTCCTTTTGTGGTTTCTCTTTCTGGCTTTCCACTCTTGAGTTTTTAGTACTGACTGGCATCGAAAGCCGATGAAATGAGATCTGATTTCGAGTGGACAGTCTGCCACCTGGTAGGACATGTGGGAAACTTTAGTAGAGCAGGTCACTGGTTAACCTTCTTGCTGTATGGAACATGCTGGGATTACAGTCCACCGAGGTATCTCTGTGATGAGCGTACATACACCCACACAGAAGATCATGCTGTCAATATGCGCTGACGTGCACATACAGGAAAAGGCCTGCGTCCCCCGGGGGCTTTCTTAGATGGGGATGAGCAGCCACGTGCCCCTCACATTTTGGATGTGGCAAAGAGCAGAGAACGCTGGGGCGGATCCCCTGCCACCAGGTTAAAAAGCACGTGACTTCCCACCAGCTGGACTCAGAGGGAGCCACGTTTCTTTTCTGCTACAGGTCAGTAAGCCCCACCTTCGGCTCCAGCTCCAAGTAGATGACCTTCGCATTGCTCATTCCTGTCCCATCTCGCTGCCTTAGAGGCACATTCCCGGTCAGCAGGCCAGGCTGGCCCATTTCAGCATTCTCCTCCACGGAAGGCACTTTGAGTACAGAAAAAAGCAACATCGGGCTTCCCTCCTGGCTCTCCACTCGCTAGTGGTGAGACCCAGGCACGTTATATTCTTAATTCGTAAATTGGGGATAATCATGATTCCCTCACAGGTTCTTGAAAGGACTCAGTGCAGTAATATACATAAAATGCGTGGGTTTTATAGATGTTCTATAGACAGGATCTCTTCATTCTCTTCCTTCCATTCCCAAGGGGAGTTAGTGATAACTCTATCCCTAAGTTTAGTTTTCCATCTATTATGCTAGTAACTATGCCTGGCCCATAGTAGATGCTTCATAGATATCATTTAATCAATAATTAAATGAATCCAGCTGATCACATATCATCACATTGTGTTTGCAGAAGGTAAACGCAACCTGGCTCCTTATACAAAGACACTTGGAATATATATGACAGGCTGAGCATGTGCCACAGTCTCCAGAAAGGGGACCCCCACAATGTGCTGCACTGCAGAGGACCAACTCCTGCAAAGGGCAGCCAACTTTCTATGGCCGACAATCCAGCTGGTGAGAACACCAGCATGGCTGCTGGCAAGGTTAACAGAACCATGGCACCAGCTTTCTCTTCTGTTCATAGCTCTGCTGCTGTCTTCCAGAAGAGTCTGTGCCTCTACCTCTACTTGGTCTTACAACCAGAGGTTGGAAGGTCTGGGGAATGAGGCCGACTCTCACCTTCCCATTGAGTCTGTACAGATGTGCTTTGTCTGGGTGTCCAAAGAACTATCACGAAGCTGTGCTCCCCACACACCCCGTACACAGTGCGTCTCACCTTCCAACCTACATATGACTGAACAAAAAATGGCTTTGGCTCATGAAGAGAACACGAGGATTTGCCTTCTGCCTTCTAGTTTGAGCAACTATGTTTGCTCTTTTAAAAGACAATAGAAATAAAGGGGCGCCTGGGCAGCGCAGTCGGTTAAGTGTCCGACTCTTGGTTTCAGCTCAGGTCATGATGTCATGTTCTGTGAGTTTGAGCTCTGTGTTGGCCGCCATGCTGGCAGTGCAGAGCCTGTTTGGGATTCTCTCCCTCCCTCGCTGTCTGCCCCTCCCTCGCTTACGCTCTCTGTCCCTCTCAAAATGAATACGTAAACTTAAAAAAATAATAAAAGACAATAGAAATATGGACAAAACAAATGTCTGCCTGGTAATATTCTTGCATATGTGGCCTGTGAGGCAGCCAAACTTAAGAATTTGTGCCTGTGTCTGATCTATCAGAAGGCTGTGACAGCAATGACATTTCCTCTTCCAGTGCTTAGCTAGGTATTGCTTCTACAGTCATCACACCCAGGCCCAAGAAACCAGGTGTTATCTTGGCAAGGCTAGTTAGGCCAGAGAAATAGGCCGTGTTAAAGAATACCCAGGGAGCAGAATCATATCACTCTCGAATCAACGATATGGTCTGTGGAGTAGAATTCATTACCATATAGCAAATACTACCTTGAACCACATTCCAGTGAGCTCTATTACTGGAAGAAACTTGGTCAAAATATGTAGTGTAGAGATCATGGAAATGAAAATCAACAGATAAAGACCATGGTCCCACTGTGACAGCTCACTGGCTATTGGCCTTGCCAAGACACTCACCCTTGTTGGCTCTAACTTCTCTACCTACATAAACAGGGGACTGGACTGGACGCTCTCTATGACTCCTGTCAGTGCCAGCATCCCATGAGTCATTTGGGCCCAGAGACCAGTGCTTTTCCAAGACGAATCCACTGGTAAGAACTGCACTACCCCTAAGCATTTAAGTGGTTAAAGAATGCTTGAGTTTGTTGGGAGGGACTATGGAAATGGGAAACTAATAGCCAGGTTGAGGAAAATTGATATGCTAATGAGCAAATGTGAGAAGACAATGGGGGTAGGAATAAATAATTTTCAAAGACGGGCTCCAAGGACCTAAATTTGAATAAGGGCAGAGGGAACCCAGCATCCAAAAGAGTGAAATATTATCACTAAAATTGGGAGTTTTCAATATCACGTGCAAGGCGCAATCAGAATTCTCCACTGGTAACCTGGCCACCCTGGACTTCTCTGAAGAGTGGTAACAAGAAGAAAATGAAGGAAGTGGGATGGCCAGAGGGCATTTCTTGATATTTGGAAACTAAAAATGAAAAGTTACGGAAATAACACCTAAAATAAAATGTCTGGGCTGATTTTGGCCTGAGTTTGCTACTCTCAATAAATTCTGGCAACTCTAGGCTGTCAGACAGGAGAATATGTCTGTGTAAACAGGAGAGCATAAGGAATGAAATTTCATGACTAATAAATTGGTTGAAAATAGGAATTTATGTGCGCTGGTGTATTTTCTCCATGTGCCCCTAGTTGAGCTCCGATTTTCTAGAAGTATTGCCTTTTGTTTAATATTTCTGCATATAAACCTTCAATGGCTCCACAATCCCTCTAGGTTACAGTCTCCTCCTATTCATAACTGTCTATAATTGGATGTTGATCTACATATTCTGATTTTATCTCTTACTACCTGAGAAGGGATGAGTTTCAGTGATAAAGCGTATCAACTTATGAGTCAGCCCTGGGTTTTGATTCTAGCTCTGACATTCACAAACTGTGGTCCTTTAGAGCCTCAGGTTCCTTATCTGTAAAATGGAACAGGGTTTCTCGGCATTGGCACTATTGACATTTTGGGCACAATAATCTAAGTAGCATCCTGGACTCTGCCTGGGATGCCAACAGCATACCAAATGCATACGTGTATTTGGGACAACCCAAAATGTTTACAGACATCACCCAAAGTACCCTGTGGGACAAAATTACCCCAGGCTGAGGATTTCTGCATTGGGGTATTTATGCTTGTCTCGTGTGTCACCAGGGACATGGGATACAAGAAGAAGAAAAAGCTCCTGGTACCGTCTGGGCCTAGTAGTTGCCTACACACCTTCTCTCTTGATTCCAGAATTAGCGAAAACACTGGGGACCTTCAAAGACTCCATCTACCTCCTCCTGTGTCCCTGCAGCATCTACTCAACATGGGGACCTAAATAATTGGCCTCTCTGATCTCTGTTCAATGCCTGATGGTGGTGACTGGCTTTGAAAACCTCACTTTAAGTGACATAGATAAGGAAGAGGAGGGACAGGATCCAAGGTATGTTTTAGAAATCCCAGGATAGGGCTTCCGGGGGGCTCAGTCGGTTAGGGGTCCAACTTTGGCCCAGGTCATGATCCCATGGTTCTTGAGTTTGAGCCCCACATCGGGCTCGCTGTTGTCAGTGCAGAGCCGGCGTGGATCCCCTGTCCCCCTCTTTCTCTGCCCCTCCCCCCAATCTCTCTCTCAAAAATAAATAAACATTAAAAAAATTTAAAACAATAAACAAAATCCCAGTATATTAAAACAGGTATTATATATTTATTAAGCCATGCGAGTAGAAGTTTTTCCAGACCAAATCGTGTACTAGTCACATTACAGTTCATCGCCATAGAACAATATTTTATTGCATTAAATTTCTGGTGATCCATGGTATACCCTTAAGCACAGTAAGGATGAGCGTATAAAATAATACCCTAGGTCATTTAAAAGTGAAAAAAAATGGTACAATCTGAAAAACGTTTCTATTTTAGCTTTGGCCAAAGAGGCAGAGACAAACAACTTAAATCGGGCTAAAGAATCAAAATAATTTGGTGGTTTTAAAAAGAAAGAAAAGAAAAGATAACCGCCCTCCCCCCATGAACACTTGGCCAATGTGGCTTGCTTCCTTATGAATTCACAGCTGGGCAAAGTAGTAGAAATGTGTACATCAGATCATTCCCAACAGAGCATCTCTTTGCAAATGAAATTAATGGACACATAAGGGTATGATTGCCTGTCCTGTATAAACATGGTACTTAACAATAAATGCCCTTAGACAAATTTTTCCAATCCCTCAGAGCCAACTACCATAAAAGGGCTTCAGCTACAAAACCACTGGCTTTCTCCTGCAAACCTTCTTTCCTCCACTGAATACCAAAAGAATACTTTTACTGACCAAAACATTGACTGAATGGTTTAGTGTAGAATAATCCTTTATCTTTGCTATCGATGATGATGCGTTATTTGTGGTATTTTTCATATGATGAATTGTTTGAGTGTTTGACACATCTTAAACTACACACACACACACACACGCGCGCACACACACACACATACACACAAATATATACCGTGGTTGTTTTTTTTTTTTTCATTCTCTAATAGCTATAAGGCTGAAATTTGCTATGGTTCTCTTAGAGTGTTACAGAATTTTAATGTGAAAAAATAAATGGAATAATACTAGAATATCAAGCCATGAACTTGGAAAAAAATCCAAACTGCCATATTGATGAATGCTACATTTTCTTGAGTCTGTGTGCCAGCTTGTAACAACTGTTTAACTTGTCTGTTTTTATTTCCTCAATTTATGGCTGTTGGTCCTTGAAACAGAAACATTTCAAACATATGCATCAAATAATTATACACATATATATCAGAAACTGTACGCTATATACTGGAAATCACCCTCTGCTCTCCATCTTTACATATATCTGTTGGGAGTTAAAAAGATTCAGAACTTTACTGGAGGAAAAAGGAAATCTTTTTTTAATGTATAATTAAACTAAACTCAGATATGTCTCCTGATCCCAATCCAATTGTGCTGGTTTCCCACTGTGCCCAGGACCACAAGAAAACATTTATTACTTTTACCAACTCCCTCGTTAATAGACTCTGAATAATCCCCCATTTCTAGAACAGTGGTTTTCAACCTATGTTCCCAGGAGTTCTAGGGTTCCACAGACCTATGTCAGGGGCTGCCTGGGGAGCCAGGTGGAGGCCACGGAGTTGAGTTTGGGGGCTCTTCTACACTCACTCCCAATTAGCACAGCTTCAATTCAATCTAAAACAAATGGAACCAAAAGATTTCAAAGAGGATCCACCACTGAACCCAAAGTTATCACAAGTTTCCGATGATTTGTGGAATGACAGCTTGGACAAGGGAATCTGAATTCTTAAAATCTTTCGTACCCTGGGCTCATGTTCAGCCAGGTTTTAGGAGAGGAGGGGAGAGGAGGAAAAGGGGGAAGAAGGGAGGGGCAGAGGAGAAGAGTTTCCAAGAACAGGATTTGCAAGAAGGAAATTCCTGTGCCACCAGGTTCTGTGGCAAATGGCAAGTAAAGCCTGATAGACATGCCAGGGCACCATGAGTGTTGGAGGAAAAAGTTCTGCGGTGGCAGAGCGGTGGAGGGGACCACTGAGATTCCCCTGATGTTCCTGGAGAGAAAATGGGTCCCCGAAGTGTCTTGGGCCTCACTATGGAGATGAAGAGGGCAGCTGGAGGTGGGGTTCAGAAGGATGTGCATTTTGCTTAATGTAAGGGTCAGGCATGATGCCCCTACCAAAGCAGGCAGATAATGTCTATTTGCGTCCTCAGGGGCCCATCAACCTGAAGAGAGCTTTGAGGGTATGAGATCCCTGCGCCTCCACAAGTTGCTACACCTAGAAAACCAACAACGAGCTGTGCAACGCACTTGAGTGGAGAATCTTAACTCATTGAGATGTACACTGGGAAAACATTCTCCCCATAAAGTACTAATTGCGCTCTTTTTACTGAATCATAAGGAACACCCTAATTGATACCTCCTTTTTTCAGCCATTTTCAGCTGGGAGGATTTTTCCAGTCCAGTTTATACCCCAGTCTCTTATTCAGTTTGCAGCTTTCTTCACTTGCTGGATTTATGGCTCAAGTGGTTTTTGGAGAGCAGAGCTTGTGTGTGGTCTCTGCTCTTACTCCCAAGAAACCCCAGCTATAGTTCACTGGTCAGAGCTGACCAACACATTCTTCTCTGCTTGCCCGAAACTCCATACTCATCTTTCCCAAGCATTCATGCGCACACACACACACACACACACACACTTGGGGTTCTTTTTAACTCAAAATCCTTGATCCTGCTCTTCCTCTATATTTGATGGTACATATAGACGCTAATACTGAGGACTTCTTAAAAAATTTTTTTAACGTTTATTTATTATTGAGAGACAGAGAGACACACAGAGCATGAGCAGGGGAAGGGCCGAGAGATGGAGAGACACAGAATCTGAAGCAGGCTCCAGGCTCTGAGCTGTCAGCAAAGAGCCTCAGCGCGGGGCTCGAACTCACAAACCATGAGATCATGACCTGAGCTGACGTCAGACACTTAACCCACTGAGCCACCCAGGCGCCCGAAAGAAAGGGATTTTAAAAGCATTTACAGCAGTGTTTGGCTCTAAAGTGCTGGCCATCATTATCATTACTAATACTATGACCTCAGCTGGGCTTGCACCCAGCACTTATTACACCAACGATGATGGGAAAACAAACCTTCAGCACCTCTCAGGCTCAGTGTTGCAACTAGAGAAGTGAAAAGGCTGAATAATCTCCTCCATGCCCTTCTTTGGTTAGGGTTTATAGATGGCGGCTGTGGCAGTGGAATGGGGGCACCTCTACCTGACGCTATACAAGTGACAACGGGTAAAACCTTTTTGGAAGGCGGCTTTGGAGTATTGTTTATAATTTAATATGTGCAAAATTTCAGTCTCAGGCATTTTTACTTTCTGCAGTATATCTTCCCCCAAATACCTGCATACATACAGAAAATAAATACTCAAGAATGTATACTGAACCACTGTTTATGATGACCCAAGATAGGCCTTTATTAGCATTTGGTTAACTATCAAAAATAAATCTACTTTAGTTTATAGCCACTAAAAAGAAGTTGGATACTCATGGGAGTAAATAGCCAGGTGGAAAAACAGCACAGGTTGTAAACAATGTGTATCTCATGATCCCATAAAACAAAACAAAACAAAACAAAAAAATGAAAAGAAAGAAGGAAGGAAAGAAGAGAAAATGAAGGAAAGCAATAAAAACACATGTGTATCTTAGCATATGCATGGAATGCTAGCTGAGAAAATAAATGCCTGACAATTACCAGTAGTTATTCTGGGAGTGGGATTACGGATGTCTTGATCTTTATGGTAGCCCTATCTTCAATATATCATTTTTCCTAAAATTATTTTTATTTTAGAGGGAATTAGAAAATATGCACATTAAGGAGTAGAAGGGTTAACTTACCTGTGCTATTTTACAGTCTGCCCTTCAGGACAAAGTATAGACAGAATCTTCATGTCCCAACCCATCTACAAGCACTGAAGACTGTAAGAGTTATCATTTCATTGTAAATTTCTGTAAATATGTATTTATGTAAATTTATATAAATATACACACACATGTAGAGAAACCCCTTCCTCACATTAACAGTGGTCATCTTAAAATACAAAACTGCAGGAAAAAATTTTTAACTCATTTACATTTTGCATGCTAAAAAAATTTTAACCTGGGGGTGCCTGGCTGGCTCAGTCAGAAGAGCATGCGACTCTAGATCATGGGGTCATGAGTTCAAGCCCCACATTGGGTGTAAAGATTATGAAAGAAACAAACTCCAAAAAATTTTTTTAATGTCTATTTTTTTAAATAAAAAGTGTATATTAAAATGTTGTAAACTTTTCTTTACTTACATTTAAAATATGTAGAATTCAGCAACAATAAAAAATAAACCAGGGTCTTTGATAACCATTTTGTTTTTATTTTCTATCAAAATTGCCAGGGCAAACCTTCAAGCTCATTGTATTCCTGATTTGGATGAGGTCAACTAAAAATTGCAAAGGAAATGAGAACAATGGATTCTGACTTGTTTCTAACATTAGGAAATACACTGGTCTTATCACAACGGTGGACTAATAAAACCCTGGTTTCATTATAAACAATTAAACAAAACACTGGTCACCAAGTGGATGGGTACTATTTGGGAATATTATCTGCTTTTTGCGGCCCATCTGAGTCTGTGATGATTGAGCAGTTTAACTAGGGTATTTTTGAGAAAAAGAGTAACCATCACAGTGCCTACTCATAGAACCGGACTCAAAAATTCTGCTAAGTTAATATAATGGGGCAGTTGCTGTAAGCGATGGGGGCTGTTTGTTGCTGGTTTCTGAGCAGAATAATCTATTCTGTGCTGAGAGCACAAATATGTCATAAGTAGGAGAGCATGTGGAAAAATATGAAATGTTATACTCTCAACATGTTCACATTCAAAAAGGACTAAAAACATCCGGTTTAACGCCTCCCCTTTTATGGAAAAGCACCTGATTTAAACAGGAACGTTTTCTTGAACCTGAACCTGAGCCACATATCCCAACTCAGACTTCTTCCTTCTTTTCTTTCCACCAAAACATGCTAATGTAATTAACATTCAGGTAAGGTCGCAGGGTAAATAGGCCTACGATCACCTATACAGATTCCAAATCCTATTGAATGACAGGATAGTTCACGTGCTGGGTAACAGAATGATTATTTAAAAAAAAAAAAAAAAGAAAGAAAAAAAAAACTTTTGGAATTTGGTTTTTTCAATTTAGGCTGACCTATTCATTATAGTCAACTATGAAATGTACACACTTACGAGGACAAACACTTAGTGTTGCATGTCCAAATGAAGCAAGCATGCCTCGGCCCTCTACAAATATTTGTCAGATAAATTGTTAGCAGATGGTTATTTACTATATGGATTTCACAGCTCCTTTGCCTCTCTCTCTTATTTCTGCTTCGTATTCTGGTGCCAGAACCATTTCTCTCTAAAGGCAGAAAGATGAAATCAGAGTAAAGAAACTCCCAAGTGGTCCACTTTATTCTATTGAACATTTTGGTCCAAAGGCTTGGCAGAGAGAAACTTTGTAAAGGTTGATGAAAACAATCTGTTACATCTCTGTCACTGTTCATTAAGAGAGTCGAAAGGATCAAATATCCATATGTCATTCAAGAAGATAGCCAGTGTTAGAAATGCAAAATTTAGAGTTGTGTCCCTAACAAATTCAAGCTCCACACAACCACAACTGCCATGCTGATTTTTCTAAAACCATCAATTCAGGGGAAATTTCAAGTTCCTGCTCAGAAATGCAAAACCCTTGTTAATTGCACTCTTGCCCGTCCCCTTAACTACATGGCCTGCCCTTTCCTGCCATGCAATTGATAATTCAGAGCTCTGAACGGCTGTACTCCCAAGTCAGAGCATGAGTGCACTTAAATGTGCAGGGCACCAAGGGCTTGGACTGGGGAAAGGCACGGTGCTGTGTTCCTCCAGGGGGTGTCTTCCCAGATACCCCACAGTAAACACCTCTATAGCCATCCTCATTGGCCAAGATTCAGTCTCATCACTCAGGTCCCAGGAATACATTCTCTTCTTCCACCTCTCACTATCCCAACCCTTCGCCCCAAGTACCATTCCTCAACTCAGGGCCCTTGCTGGGCTGTGGCCTCTCCTTGGTAGGTCCTCAGGTCTCTTCCTTCAGCTAGCAGCCACCTTCTCATCTTTTAAATCCCTGTTCAAGATGTCACCTCCTTGAAAAGACAAAAGCACACCCAGAGACTGTACCTGGAGTCCCACTTCTCCAAGCCCACCGTGGGCGAGGCCAGATGCCCCTTGTCTGTGCTCCATGGTACCTGGTGATCACGGGTTTAACCCCCTACATTCACTGTCTTGTACCAGATCATAGTCTGAACACGGACTCTGGAGTGAGTGGACCGGACTCGACTCCTGGCTCCTTCATTTGCCGGCAGGGTCCGGTTCCTTTTTTTTTTTTTTTTATTTATATATGAAATTTATTGTCAAATTGGTTTCCATACAAACCCAGTGCTCATCCCAAAAGGTGCCCTCCTCAATACCCATCACCCACCCTCCCTCCCTCCCACCCCCCATCAACCCTTAGTTTGTTCTCAGTTCTCAACAGTCTCTTATGCTTTGGCTCTGTCCCACTCTAACTTCTTTTTTTTTTTTTTCCTTCCCCTCCCCCATGGGTTCCTGTTAAGTTTCTCAGGATCCACATAAGAGTGAAACCATATGGAATCTGTCTTTCTCTGTATGGCTTATTTCACTTAGCATCACACTCTCCAGTTCCATCCACGTTGCTACAAAAGGCCATATTTCATTTTTTCTCATTGCCACGTAGTATTCCATTGTGTATATAAACCACAATTTCTTTATCCATTCATCAGTTGATGGACATTTAGGCTCTTTCCATAATTTGGCTATTGTTGAGAGTGCTGCTATGAACATTGGGGTACAAGTGCCCCTATGCATCAGTACTCCTGTGTCCCTTGGATAAATTCCTAGCAGTGCTATTGCTGGGTCATAGGGTAGGTCTATTTTTAATTTTCTGAGGCGGTTCCTTTTTTGTTAAATGGACATGACGAAAGAATCTACACCGAGAGAGGAGGATTAAATAAACCAGTATCTCTAAAGTTTACAACAGCGAGTCCTCGGGGTGAGCTATGAGCAGTGTTTATATCCTCTCCACCCTTGATAACCTGGTTTATTTTTCTCAGGAACAGACTTCTTAATTATTTGTATATCCTTCACCCCATGCATACTGCTTGACATCTCTAGGAGCCATGTACGTGGCAAACCAAACTAAACTTGTAAGAGTGAGAAAAATGATTTCAAAGTGGTAGAATGACTGGTCCTAGAACTGGAAATGCCTAAAACATCAGCATCTGGTTCCAAGTTTGCAGAGTAGGGAAGTATCCTAGGGTGGCACATGGAGCCATGTTTTTCCCAGGAAGGAAACAATTAAACATTTCAGATTCTACCCTTGACTGTAAACATAGCCTCCTTCAATGGCACAGCCCTTACATAGCTTCTGACTAATACCCAAAGGCTTTATGTTCTTGCAGGGTATTCAATTATAGTTTTCAACAGAAAGTGTAAATTACAGGATGCCTGATAAATTCATCCAAAAACGCTAAGAAAAACAGATGGTATTTTCCAAATCTTATCAAATGATTCCCTTTCTCCTCACTCACCAGGGTAGTTTTGCGCCAAATATGATGGAAAAGTAATTTGCCTGGCCCTGATCATTTACACACTCCAGAGGGAGGGGCTGTCGGAGTAAGTAAGATATATTGATTTCCCACACACTGCTCTCTTCCTTCTCTGGGTGGTTAAAACAAAACAAAGTATTTGATTTCCTCCATTTTTCTACTGATGAAAGATGACAGATCCAATAGTTGAGCTCACAAATGGAAATCTTTATTATGTATGATTAGAATCTCTCTCTGTGTTTCCACTGTAACCAGTCCAATACTGGAGTGATATTCTAAAGTCTGCAAGGATAGTGCTAAGGGAGCTACTATCTAGCAGGGACCGGTGGACTTTTCACCATGATGTCATCTCCTTGCACACTCAAAGACCTGGCCAGCTGTGACCTTGATGAGATCGACGGGGCACGCAGAGAGAGAATAGGTTGTTTGTGCTCAGTGGTTTGTGTCCTAGATAGCTCTTTATTATATTTTAGACATATCCTTTACTAGTGAAAAGTGAACTGGTTATAGGTCTTTCAGTGAATAAGAACCTGCCTTAGAAGAAGGCCACTGGGTAGCTGCATGTAGGAAAAACTTCTGGTTTCTTAGATTATTTATATTTTTTTTGTAGTTTGTAGACTCGTGTTTTCCATTTTGCTATTTATTTCCACAAATCTGACAAGCTCACGCTAATCCTTATATATCCTTCGCTCCCCCAAACTACATTAACTACCAATTAGAATGCATTAAGAAGGAATTGAAACTATAAGATGAGAGATATGGCAAATAATATTTATTCCATTCAGGTCGACCTAGCCTTGAGAATCACAGTGACTAAATCCCTCGCCCTCTTAGGCATAATAAGAGGGAGAAAGCGTCCTTAAGGCTGCAGGGCATATATTAAATGATTGGAATGATCCATTCATTCCAACAGACTTCTGTTGCTGATAAATTAAGGTCTAGCCTCTTGGAGGACAGGGAAACCAGGACAAGTTGCTAAGAGTCCACATCCCCAGGGTTGAGTCCTGTAGTGACTCGAAGTGTGTGCTACTTGGTGAGTGATTCTAAGAGAAAAGTCTGTTTACAAGTTGGACTTCATTTTGCATACAGGCCACAACAGGAAAAGAGGGCATTTATGCCTCATTTTCAGACGGAAAGTCCTTGATGGATGAAAAATCCTCTGAACAGTGGTAGAACTCTCCAAAAGACAGGGAATGCCAAAAAAAGCGGGGGGGGGGGGGGGGGGAGGGTGACTGGGAGCTGACCTGGCAACATGTTCTCCAGGAAACGGCCGGGTGTGTGCATCCCTGCAGATTACATACAAAACGGCTCCAAAGCAATGTTCTCTATCAGGCAAGGCTGCATTTCAGAGCTGTGTTTTCCAAAGGAAAAAAGAAAGAACCCTCAAATACAGCCCTTTTGGAAAGAGGCTCAGCAGCCTGGGGAGCAGAGAAGTTAGTAGGTGCTCCCGTGCGCTGGCACCCAGGCAGAACCCCACACGAGAACACGAGCAGGGCACACAGCGCGCATCCGAAAGGACAATCCTTACTCTTCCAGGATTTTTTATTTTTAGTATCTATTTTTTTAATAAATACTTTCGAGAGAAAGAACACTTGCTATAATTCCCAGCACCTATGTTCTATGAAAACCTGTAATGCTTAATTATAATATTACTAACGTTAACGAATGTCTGAGCTTTAAGAAGCCCTTCTACCCTGTCATTCAGTAGATAACGTGGACATGATCACAGTCTATATGGCTGGGTAAGTGGTGTCCCTGTCACCCCCACCAAGGTCCAGCGCTGATGTGCCTGATCTGGGAGACCTTTCAAAGACATGTCCCCGTCTCCACAGAAGCTGTGGTCCAAGGAGTCAATAAGATGGAAACTACTCGGCAAGAGAAATGTTCAAGAGAAGCTAGAATAGGAGCTCAGCTCTTAGAGCCTGACAGGGGAGGAATATTACACAATTTCTTTTCAAAATTATTGCTTTTTCCACATGGAATCACGTTGGTGATTTTCCCTTGAATTTATCAATCCAAAGTTTTCAAATACTTTCCTATTGTTGCCTGTATCGCAACGTTTATATAAAGTTTTCCCACATTCAGAAGGAATGATAACTAATTTAACTTGAAGTTGTATAAGAGCCTTAATGGGTGATCACGCTTTTCCAGGATGTCACAGCATACGGACATCTGGGATGGCTAAGCTCTAACGTCCAAGGTAGGATCACAGGTGCTTACAAAGGCCGCTCCTGGAAACAGAGTGCGGGGGTTCAAACCCTCCCGCCACCTCTGCCTACCTTGGATGTCAGATAAGCTGACTCGTCACTCCATACCTCAGTTTTATCAGCTGTATAATGGAGACAGTAAGATACTTCACTCCTGGGGGCACTGAATGAATTAAGATCTATGAATTTTTGAGACCAGGTAAGGCAGAGGCAGACGGTCATGGACTTCAAGTTTTAACAGGAAAATTTAATCCAGATAAGCTGTCAGAACACTTAGTAATTTCATCTCAAGAGATGAAAAACAAAACTAGCATGTAAAAAATTTGTACTTTTAATTAGCAGTGATTTGTTTCTTCTGCTTCATTCATTGATCTATTCATTTATCTGCCAAGTGTTTACTAACCCTCTGCTGAAATGTCTCTTTCTGATACAGTGAAAAGAAGAAAAAACGATGCTACCATTTAACAGGCATATCAAGAGAGGGTTCACACACTGCATTCACGGTACAGTTAGGTGGCCTTGTGCAAATACTTAAATCACAAACCAAAGGACAAAATTTAGGAGTGAGCCAAAGCCATAAAGAGATTTTAATACATGGAAGAATCACTTACATAAACCATACATCAGTGGAGTTCATTAAACTGCACAGTACTAGAGCAATGATTTATACATTCAGTTTTAAGAATACCCCCAAAAAGAGAGTCCGACATGGCAGCTGCCATCTTGGGTTTACTTTTCCAGAAGAGAGATTAATTCCAGGCAATAGCATTTGAAAACATTGACCCCTGGCTTTGTTTCCTTGTGAAGAGCCAAAGATTCGGTGCTCTGAAAAATACTGTTTGAAAAACAATGAAACCTCTAGAGTTTCTGGAGAAGCAACAGAGACTCCTTCTTTTTCATGAAATGAAGTATGGGCTCTCAGTCACAACAAAAATCATGCAGCTACTTCAGTTGCGCTAGAAAGCTTTAGAGTTAGCTTAAAGTTGTGTCTGAGCTCAACAATTCCGTTGAAACATACATGAATGCACACACACAAAATCATCTTAGTTTCAAAGACTGTTGTTCCTGCCATATTGAATTTCCTTTAAGAATGGGAACATTAGTTAAGTGGGGTGGGCCTGATGACACAAAGAACTGGAAAAGCCTTGGAAATTGTCACTGAAAGATCAGATTATCCTAAACCATTCTTCAAGGTACATGATCGTATGTGAGACACTGGAGACTTCACAGGGTATTTTTGTCAGTTAAATTTCTAGAAGTGCAAGTGCTGGGTGTATCAGTCACCTACTGCTGCGTAACAAATAATCACAAACTTAGTGGTTTTAAATAACCCCAATAATTATTTCACAGTTTTTGTGGGTTGCTAGTCTTGGCTGGGTCTTCTGCTAGGTATCTACCCAGGCTGCAATCAAAGTTTAGGGCTGTGTTCTTTCTAGTGTTCAGGACTCTTTTTCAAAGTTACATCACTGTTGGAAGAGTTCACTTCCTTGTGGTGGCAGGACTGAGGTACCTGTTTTCTTGCTGGCTGCTCACTGGGGCCCACTCTCTGCTCTTAGAGGTTGCTTGCAGTTCTTTATCATGTGATCCCCTCAAGACCAGAAGAGAATCTCTTCAGGAAAGCCCCAGTCTCTTCTTTAAGGGCTCTCACCTAATTAGGTCAGGCCCACCCAGGATAATCTCCCTTTTCGTTAAATAAAAATTAACTGATTTGGGTGCTTAATTACATCTGCAAAATTTCTTCACCTTTGCTATATAATGCAACCTAATCAAGAGAGTGAGATCCCATCATATATGGGTCCCGTTCACACTAAAAGGAGGGAATTGTGCGGAGCTTATGTGCAGAGGGTGAGAATCTTGCAGATTTTCGTATAATTCTGCCTTGCACCCTGGGCTAGAGTAGTTCTTTCAAAAATTTGGATCGGTGTTGCCAAATTGTTCTGTCGAGATTTGGGGACAATTATCAGTCCACCAGTGTATGAACGTGCGGTTTCCTCAAGTTTTAATCAATATTCAAGATGACCGATGCTTTCATTTTTTCGTTTCCCTCAAGTTGAAAGAATCCACTTCATAGAAGGACCTATTTTACATAGTAGTTAACTCAGAGGGATCAACAGAATTAGGTACCAAATTGCACAGAAAAGGAGGTAAGAGATGGCCCCAGCCAGGCGGTCGCCTTTGCATCTGGGAACACAGCACACACAGAAGGTGAGCGGCCAAGATGGAGGTCAGGCGTGTCCTACCTGAGGGAAGGAGGAACCAAGATGTATCCTGAGGCCAAAGTGGCTAAAGGAGGGGGTCATTCTCCTACAGGGATCCCTAGCCATTTGGATGGTCTTATATCTTAGGACTCTCAGTTATTTCGAAGTCTTTTTTTTTGAAGAGGGGGATCTGTGGGTGATCCAGTTTGTCCCTTGTGACAGAAATAATGCCACGGATCTCTGTCAGTGCCAAAGCACTGGTCCCCTCTGCAGCACACCTGCTCTGGCCCTCTCCATGTGGCCTACGGTGTGGCCTACCCACTAGTGTCTGGTTTTCTCTCATCCCTGCCACCTTCTCTCCTGGGACCCGAGTGATGCTGTTGGGGGTCGAGACGGCAGAGGCACTGGCCTCCTTCCCGATCCCTGACCATTTCTCTCCATTCAGCTCAATCCTACCTCATATTCTGCTTGGGGGCTTTCTCCAGCACGAGGGGACAAGACCTGGCCCCCCCTGCACCCCCTGACCCAGGTTTTCTCTCAGTGCTCCAAGGAGAGGACAGCGAAGGACCCGGGGAACCTGGCCAGGCAAGGACAGGAGCCTCGTGGAGGACCTAGGAGCAGGCCCCGTTCAGGCATCTTACTGCCGTTACCCGGAGCCCCCTTAATGCCTCTCACAGCCCATTTCAGGGCTAGCAGTTCTAGAAAGAAGGCAAGATTTGCTTCGGCAGCTGTAGCTAAGTGGAAGCAGACCTCCAGTGCAAGCAGTGAAGGTAATACTTCCCGTCCCTGGCACTTGAATAAAAAGGACTGAAGCAAAATGAAAGGCCAATCTGTATGTAATTAAAGCTTCTACTGGCAATTGCTTCCCCCCCCTCCCCCCATTAAAACCAGTAGAACTCCAAATTGTCCGCCTTCTCAGGCTGTCCCCTGCCCGGTGCTAAATAAATGGCCACGGTGGCAAGTGGTGTCTTTAGGCAGATCCATCAAAGGGAGGAAGATTTTTTGTTTCTATGAAAACAACTTTTTTTTAACATATGGCATTTCTCCAGAACAGTAGTTACTCACTTTTTAGCCGCATCTTCGGAAAGGATACGTATATCTGCTGCCCCGTGCATAGATTCTTTCTTAAAGATGACACATCTGATACCTCTTTGAGATGTAAATCAGCTTTAAGATTTTAAAACTTAGACCCAAAAAAGGCAATAAGATCACAATGATTATTCAGCAATCTGCAATCCGCTGGGATTCCCAGAAATTCTAGAGATTTTTACAATCGTCCTTTAAGCTTTTGTTCATCAGATTTAGGAATTTAAGGACAGCAATTTATAGATATTCATTTGCCTTCCCAAAAAAGTTGGGACTGAGCACACTTAGAATATGGGACTTTACCACATTTTTAATTCTATGACCACATAGAGGGAAAGATTCATACTATTTTATTCATTTAAACATTTTCTGAATTCCTACTATGTGGAAGGGACACAGAAAAGAGGCAAGATCCCTGTCTGTAGGGAACTTGCATTCTAAAAGGGAAAGACAGACAGACAATTAGCTAATAAACACACACACGCACGCGCGCGCGCGCGTGTGTGTGTATGCAAAGTGTTATGAAGAAAAAAAAGGAGAGTAATGAGGACAGGAAGAATGAGGGCATTGATTTTAAATCGTGTGTCTTAGAAGAAGAGGGGGATATATTTTTTAACAGAAGCAAAAGCCAAGCTTATTGTCTTTATTAGAAAACATACATTTCTTAGCTCTATGGAAGAAATTGGAGGAAAGTGAGCAAAAAAAGATGTTTCCTGAAAATTATATGAAGAATCACAAAGAAAAAAGAGGTTGATATAGGAATGTTTCAAAGCATAACGTTTTATTTGTGCAGGTGCTTCCATAGTCTTTTTTGCTTTTCTGATCATAGGTAGTAAAATACAGTACAGCTTAAAGAAGCTAATAGCTGTTTCCTCACTTGTTCCACTGAAAAGCACTAGTTCATAAGATGCATTTTTCTTTATTACAACTAAATCATTAATACACATCGGCCACAAATCATTTAAATGAGTCACAGCAATACACCCTATTCTCACTGGCTTTCTGAAGCCACTAGTCAACCCACACTGTCTGTTCCGCTCCAGAAGCTGCCTCCATTCATCCAGACCCCATCTCCGCCTCCACTTAGCCAGTTCTGCTGATTTCAGCAATGATGTAACAATAGATATCATTTGAGAAAGGGTCTCTAATAGATCAGGCTTGGGAACAGAATGCTAAGGCAAGAGCTCTCTTAGCCTCAAGATATCAACCCATCTCATAAACCGCCACGCAGAATTAATACGCAGAACCTCTCAAAATTATTTAAAAACGGCATCAGTGTTTTTGGTAGTGTAACTGAAGGGATATATATGACAACAAAACTATTTTGAGAAACCATGAGTTAACATAAGCCCCACGAAAAGACCTCTGACACTTGATTCTTCTGGATGTTTGTACCCCCTACAAAAGATGATCGGCATCCCCAAGACAATTTACAAAATTGGGGAACTTACAAAAATGTTTTGAAATCAGGAGAGATTTTAAATGCTTTGTACTTTTTGTAAGGTATCTCCTGATGTCTGAGCAACCTAGGACATGAGGAGACAATGAAAAAAAAAAACCAGACAACCTGATAGAAAAATGGGTAACGTGTATGAGGAGGGAGGCAGGTCCTAGCAGAGAAAAGCTGGCCAGCACAGCAGTACATGCAGAGATCTTGAACTGCATAGTACTGCGGGAAAGCAACAGCTTTTAAAAAACGAGAACATCACTGGGGCGCCTGGGTGGCTCAGTTGGTTAAGCATCCGACTACGGCTCAGGTCAGGATCTCACGGTTCGTGGGTTCGAGCCCCACGTCGTGCTCTGTGCTGACAGTTCACACCTGGAGCCTGCTTCGTATTCTGTGTCTCCCTCTCTCTCTGCCCCTCCCCTGCTCATGCTCTCTCTCTCTCTCTTGCTCTCAAAAATAAATAAAACATAAAAAAAAAAACTTAAAAAAGATGAGAACATCACAATGAAGGAAAAACAAAGAAAGAAGACGACTCTTAGGAAATCATGGTAAACAATTGATAAAAGGCAAAGCCGTTGTATGGCTCACTGGCTCTCTATATTTTTAAAACAAACAGAAATAAATAAATAAATAAATAAATAAATAAATAAATAAAGTTATTCAGTAATAGTTACTGTTAGCAATATACCCATTGTTTAAGCTACCTCTATCTGTAGAATTTAGGGAAGAAGAATCAGGGTTCAAAATGATGATTTTCCACACAAGTTTTTAAGTCATTAGAAGTCTGCAGTAGAAAGTGTAGTGGGAGAAGAACAGGGGGTCCGGAAAGCCTCTCCAGGCATGAATTGCATTTCAAATGCACGGCCAAGGGAGAAGAGATGTTCATACAGGAAGATGCTCTTGGTTCCAGGGGTGGAGTCAGAAACCAAGAGTGGAAAGGATTTCAAGAAGGGGATGTAGTCAGCAGAATGTAGCAGATGTACTGCACCAAATGTAGCAGAAATACGCTCTGAGATGGATATGCAAATATAGCAGGTTCTTAAAATTCGGCATTGAGAGTGGTCTCCATTCATGGTGAGCTTGTCCGATTCCCTGATGTGGGCACGAGTCACAGCCACAGCAGGGGGAAGCCCACCCACACGCCTCTCCCATCCTCCAACACCCGGAACCAGACAGTTGTTTTCCTTCATGGCCCTAACGACACATTTCCACGGTTCACCTTGGAAATGTCATGAGAAACGAGTATCTCCCTTTTGCTCCCAAACAAGATTTACTTATTCATTTAGCCTTTTGGGGCTTTGTGCTGAGTGATTTGAGTTTGAAAAATCTCAAAAAAGAAAAAGAAAGAAAGAAAGAAAGAAAGAAAGAAAGAAAGAAAGAAAGAGAAAGAAAGAAAGAAAGAAAGAAAGAAAGAAAGAAAGAAAGAAAGAAAAAGAAAGGAAGAAAGAAAGAAAGAAAGAGAAAGGAAGAAAGAAAGAGGAAGAAAGAAAGAGTAAGAAAGAAAGAAAGAAAGAAAGAAAGAAAGAAAGAAAAAGAAAGGAAGAAAGAAAGAAAGAAAGAAAGAAAGAAAGAGAAAGGAAGAAAGAAAGAGGAAGAAAGAAAGAGTAAGAAAGAAAGAAAGAAAGAAAGAAAGAAAGAAAGAAAGGGAAAGAAAGAAAGAAAGGGAAAGAAAGGAAAAAAGAAAGAAAGAAAGAAACAGAAACAGAAAAAAGCAACTGCTGATCCAAAAGCAATACAAACAACTGCTGAAGGCAGTCTGCATCCACAAAACCCCCAGCCTTGAGAACCTCAGCTGTCAGATGCTGACCTTGGATTCCTGACTTCCTACCAACTCAGTTTCAAGGAAGATGCATTGTGTTCTGGGTCTTTGCCGGACTTGACTTCTAGCCATCCTTAGCTTTCAGGATATCTTAGCACTAATCACAATAATAATACTTACCAAACAGTGATTAGGTAATAGGTTATCCACAGAGGGTTGTCTAAATCAGCTCTATCTAGAACTTGGCTCAATTTCTCTTTGCTGGATTCAATCTTAAGCACGCTTGTCTTAAATGTCAGTGGTAACCAAATATAAACGTCTTGTTCAAACAAGTTTATCTTCACTAAACTCAACTGTAGTCTCTGATTAGCTGTTTGGAAGTTAAATAAAGCATATTTATGATTGTTTTCCCCATTGACGGTATGCCGGCTATATATGGGCAAAACTGTATGTCTCAGATCCTTTAAAATGTCCTAGAATTTCTTCTGTGAACTTTGAAAGAACAGGTGTCACACAATTTTACCCAATATATGTGGTTAAAGATAAATTGAGTATTCGCTGCTTTTGAAAGGATTCTTTCCATAGTATAAGAAAACTATACATTTTCTTAAAAGAAGTCACGTGGGGCGCCTGGGTGGCACAGTCGGTTAGGCGTCCGACTTCAGCCAGGTCACGATCTCGCGGTCCGGGAGTTCGAGCCCCGCGTCAGGCTCTGGGCTGCTGGCTCGGAGCCTGGAGCCTGTTTCCGATTCTGTGTCTCCCTCTCTCTCTGCCCCTCCCCCGTTCATGCTCTGTCTCTCTCTGTCCCAAAAATAAATAAAACGTTGAAAAAAAAATTTAAAAAAAAGTCACGTAATTTCATAAAATAATATTATTTACAGTATTTCAATTTATGTTGAATTTTTCATTGGAATGTTATGATGGCTTCAGTCAAAGTTGGATAAGTGCTCTAGACTTGTACTATAGAGTAAATGTTTCTGCTCCCCCACCCCCATCAAATTCATACATTGCCATCTCTTCCCCAATATGATGGTAGCAAGAGGTGACTAGCTTTTAGGAGGTGATTAGTTCATGATGGTTGAGCCTTTGTGGATGGGATAAGTACCCTTGTAAGAGAGACCCTGGACAGTTCCTTCACTCCTCCCTCAACATGATGTTACAGCAAGAAGATAACCATCTAGGAACCAGGAAGCAGGCTCTAACCAGACACTGAATTTACTAGTGCCTTGATCTTGAACTTCCCAGCTCCGAGAACTGTGAGAAACAATTCCCTGCTGTGTAAAAGCTGCCCAGTCTGTGGAATATTTATTATAGCAGTCTGAACTAAGACATGTCACCAAAGCATCAGAGACCTTAGTATCATAGATTAAGGAGTGACTTAATGTCTCAGCCCCAGGCCCTGTATTTCTGCTAAGTTCTGGGTATTTGTCTGCTGGACGCAGGGAGGGATTTAAACCTGCAAAGTCTGGATGCCTCAGTGCTTTCTTGTAAGTGAAGTCGCAGAAGGTACCAAGAGTTCACAAGATGTCCAGGAGGACGTCCTGCCTGGACAAAGGGTGAAGGTACAGTTGACAGCTGATTTTCCCCAGTTCTCCTGGTGGAGGATCGCCTTGCAGATTCCACCACAGAATGTGACATGGGCGGCCGTGGCGAGTGGTTGACAGGAGGCTGAAAGCTGACACAGGCCAGGTCCTGTCGCTCTCTGCTCCACAACTTGCAGGGCGCCTCGGACTGAGTGGGGCATAACACGTCACATGGTCTGGACTCAGTATCTCTCGGACCCAGTTCTTACTATCCTTCTCTTTTCCATTTCGCCCTAGTGCATTGCTCCTCACTGTTCTTTGAATACACTGGGCGCATCACCACTCAGAAGCTTGGTACCCCTGCTGCCTTTGGTGGAATGCTTCCATCACAAATGTCTACACGGCTCATTCCCTGTCTTAGTCCATCGGGGTTGTTATAACAGAATACCAGAGGCTGAGCAGCTTATAAACCACAGAAATGTACTTCCCACAGTTCTGGAAGCTGCAAGTCCAAGATTCAGTCACCCGTAGATTCAGGGTCTGGCGGCTCCCCTCCTGAGAAGCCAGCCATCTTCTTCCTGTAACACTCACTGAAAGAAAGTGCTAGTTCTCTGGATTCCCTTTGATGAGGACATGAATCTCATGTGTCTCTCCCTTCACAACCTAATCACCTCCCAAAGCCCACCCCCCCACCCCCCACTCTGAATACTATAACATTAAGGGTGCGGATGTCAACATATGAACCTGGGGGAACATAAACACTCAGTCGAGAGCACCCCCCCCCCCCCCCCCCCACCTCATGCAGGTCTTTGCTCAAATGTCACCTTCCTGATGAGGCAGACCTAGAGCGTCTTATTTAAAATCGCAATCTCCTTGCTCCCATCTTGGTCTTCCCAATCAATCTCTCTTCACATAATCTGTTTTTTTTTCTTTTACTTTTTCTTTTTCCTCTGGGGGCACTTTTCATCTCCACAGTACTACATAATGTTTCTCATTTATCATGTCTACACAGTACTGTCTGCCTTCCTTTGCCAGATGCGTGTTCCAGAAGAGCAGGGATCTTTATTCTGTTCACGGATGTATCTCAAAGCCCTGGAAACATTTTTTGGCACATGATAAGTGTGCAATAAATATCCGATAAAAGAATAAATGAACGAAGGCAACTGACATACTACTGTAAAATGATAAGATATAAGGACCATGAGAGCAGAGATCAGTTGGATTTTGTTCATCATGATGTAGCCACAGCACCTAAAAATAGTCCCCAGCAGCAAAGGGTACTGAATTTGTTGAATGAGGGAATCCATGTTATTGGTGGGTGTGGGCGTCTTAAACCCATGTATGTCTTAGTAGAAAATACTAGGCCAAGATTGAAGTACTTTTGTGACCCAAGTCCCGCCGACAGTTCTTTAGCTACACACAGGTCATAGAATTACCTGTTTGCAAATAAACTGCAAAACAGATTATTCCCAAGAGAACTCCAAGGGGCTACAGCTACTTCCGAAAAAGTCCCGACGAAGGTAAGAGGATGTGTTATATAAAGCAAAAGCATGTGAGGATGAGTGGTCCTGTGACACAACATTCAGGTTTCCACTGCAGGACGAAACCTCTCGGCTTGGCGCTATTTTCCTGTGTTGTAATTCGAGACCACAGACTTTGTGGTCAGGCAGACCTGCAGCAAACGTCCTCCCGACCATGTCCTGGACTGTGTGATTCTGAGTCACACACTTTGTCTGGGCCTCCGCTTCCCATATTTTATTTTAGTTTATTTTAATTTTTTTTATGTTTATTTATTTTTGACAGAGAGAGAGAGAGACAGACAGAGAGAGAGACAGAGCATGAGCAGGGGAGGGGCAGAGAGAGAGGGAGGCACAGAATCGGAAGCAGGCTCCAATCTCCGAGCTGTCAGCACAGAGCCCGATGCGGGGCTCGAACTCATGGACCGCGAGATCATGACCTGGGCCGAAGCCAGACGCTCAACCGACTGAGCCACCCAGGCGCCCCTCTGCTTCCCATATTTTAAAACAGCACCCAACTCTTCAGGGTCATTGTGAAGCTGAAGAGGATGTGTCCAGGAAAATGCTTAGTAGACATTCCAGAAAAGATCACTGTGCACTGTAGGTCCTTTCTCTGCATGATTCTAATATTTTTTATAGTATTAATTAATTAGTTTCTTTATTTATTTCAGAGAAAGAGAGAGAGAGGAAGAGAGCACAAGTGGGGGAAGGGCAGAGAGAGAGGGAGTGAGAGACAGAATCCCAAGCAGGCCACACACTCACTGGACAGCCAGATGCGGGCTTGATCCCACCACCTTGGGATCATGACAGGAGCCAAAATCAAGAGTCAGACGATCAACTGACTGAGTCACCCAGACGACCCTCTAATATGTCTATTATACGTTATAATTGGATAGTTATCCATAATCATACATAGTTACCTATTATAATCCTAAATAAGATTTTGTTTCTCATCCAAGGTCTGTTTTGTTTCTCATCCATAAGACTGTTCTGTTCACATTTGCTTCCTGCATTTTACACAGGAAGCGTATGGTACAAAATGCCATTAAGAATTAGAATTAAAATACAGGCCATTTCATTTCTTTCCTGGGTGCAAATCTAGCTGGTGATAGCCACGATCGGTTATTAATGTTGGCTTCCTTAAAAATGATTGCATTACATCAGAATATTTACTAAAAGGGCAGAGCAATGACTCGTAAGTTACCCACTACGTACATCTGAAAGAAGCTATGGTGTACATCCTTGATAAATCATGACTTGATAACTGAGCACAAGTGACCATTAGGAGATGAAATTAGTTTACGATGAGTGGCCTTGCTCCATTACTTAGAAATATTTCTTACTGAAATGTAATTAACATTTAACGCCTGGAATTCAAGAATAAGCAAATCAGTAGCCAACGAATTTGCTAATTTTTTCCATTGCCTACTTAGGTCTTAATAGATAGCACGCGCATGATGTAAATCTTATTGACAAAGGGGCACTTTTGCGATCTGCATACTTCTAGAAGGCCAGGCTTTCAGCCTCGAAGCTAGAAAACACACAGGTAAGAGGAAATGGGGGCATCCAAGGATTGAGAACTCTGATAGGTTCCTACAGCTTCTAAGTGTATGATCTGAATTCGTTCTTGGAGCCCAAATTTTTGCAGACAAAAATCATTTGACTGGACAATAACGTACGCAGATCATACACTTGGAGCCATGATCTGAATTCCTTGAAAGAGAAGCCAGTTAAGGTCACAGGATTTATAATCAGAGAGCCGCGCATTTAAGGTTATCTGGGATGCTTCCAGTTCATCAGATTCAGAGCAACTATACTTTTAATCTGTGTTATATATGTATCCTTCATGGGAGACAAAGATCCCAGTAAAAAAAATCTATGTATTACCTGTGCTGAAGTATAATTTTCACAAACTTAAAAGTACGACTTTCATAGAAATATAGAAAGAGCAAGTGAAAACATTTTCTTTAACTCTTTAAAGGGAACCGGCAAGGTGGATTCAAAAGAGAATGAAAACATACAGGCAGTGAGAAAATAATCTTGTAATGAGATTTCTGGATCAGTTACACAACTGGGCAGTGCCCCACAGGGCAGATATCTTTCCTGCAGACAAAAATCACTTGACTGCACAAGAACGTGTATGATGATATATAATTTCATATGATCTGGGCTTTTAACCAATAGTACTTAGTGAGTCAAACAAAGTGACATTCCCTAAACAAGTATACAATCCGTGGGTGAATCTGTCCAACTATGTTCCCATATGGCATCACAATGACATGCTACCTCACTTTGCTTATTTCCAACTATTGTGTAACTTTTCTTAACTCCTAGCAAAGGTCTTCGTGGAAACTGAACATAGATTAATAAGTACAGTGAAGATAATAATGTTTTATTTACATATGATTCTACAGTTGACCATGCTAAAATTTATAAATTACCTGGACGGTGAAAACGGCCAGTGATGCAAGAGAGTGTGACTGTTATTTTCGAAGAGTAAGGACCAGATCTTCTCTATGAAAACGGTTACCAAAATATGTATTTTGAATGAAAATGATTACTTTTGTCCACTTTGTGAATAGCATCATGAAAGTCTTAGCACATCCATGCCCTTCCTCCCAGACAGCACTGGGACGCGGATGCAAAGGAGGAAAAGTGACAAGTTGAAGGTGCTATTCCTGATCTGGATGAGAAGATAAACAAATCTACTTTCGCTGTTATAACCTCCTTGAGCTTGAATATGGGTCTCCGTTCGTCACAGGGACAAATGACAGAACCTGGTTAGATTGGAAAGACTTGCTTTGTGTGGCCATTGCGTTAGAGAATGAGCCTTGCTCCATATTTGCTGAAATTAAATTAATAGGGGAAATACTGGAGGTGGTCTATCACAGCAAAGTAGAAGGAATAACCCACCAGGGACTCCGTATAGATTTTGACTCAATCATTCTGTGTACCAGATAAACCCTTCTAGGATCTGTTTCCGCTTGGGTCCGCTGCAATGGACAGAGAATTTCTATTAGCTCAAGAGTGCTGTGTGTCACCCAAGTGTCTGTATTCTCTTTCATTGTTCCACTTGCCAAATCACCCTCAATGTAACTAGCTGTTCTCATGATGGTTAATCACAGTGCCTTGTGTTAAGAAAGGTCATTGACCTAACAGGGAATGAGGATGTTCTTTAATCCGACTTCTGAGAATTATTCAAATAGTTTTGAATGCATAACTTCACACTGAGGTATAACAAGCTGATGTTTATCAAGGAGCAAATGATTTTCTTGCTTGTCTTAATCCCTATTAAGTGTGATTTCTAGGATTTGTAAAAATAACCTTTAAACAGATACAACAAAATCATATTTTGTGATAATATGAGGCGGCTATTCTCTGAGGTTACTCGCTTCTGTGATCCTTTGCTGACAATTTAGGCTGCACAGATAGCTTCCTCTATGAACTGCCCTCAGGGAAAGAGTAATACAAAGGAGCTTCAAGTAGGCTTTTGAAATTCATAGCAGAGACAACAGTCCTGAAGGCTGGAATAATTTAAATTCATAAGAAAGGCTTGGAACTTCCAGGAAAAAGAAAGATGTGTGGGTTCTATTAACCAGAGCCTGGAATATTTAGCATATAGGGTTCTTACCATATATTCTGGAGCAGGGGGGCTGTGTTAAGAGTGGTAGCTCCTTTCTTACCCTGAAGGCCAGGAATTGGAGCGGAAAGGAGAGTAGAGATCCTGAGGGGTGGTGGATGGGACAAGGACCATGGGCACCAGCAGAGCAAGGACGATGGATCATCTCTTTACAAATAGATGAGTCACATACAACATGGAGCCGCCATGTGCATGGACAGATGTTTATTATCTTCTTTCCTAATGAAAGACGTTACTGCACATCTCGGCCACCCCAACACCCTCCCCCTTGCCAACCCTGGTCCCACATACCCTGCCACCTTCCCCCTCCCCACTACTCTCTAAGGGTTTACATGGCTTTCGGCAAAGGGGAGGACGGTAAAACCTTGGTTGGCGAGCATAATTTGTTCCAGAAACATGCTTGCACCCAAAGCACTCGCATATCAAAGAGAATTTCAAGCACCATTGGCTCAGTTGTAATCATGTGACGTACAGTGTCACGTACTACTCCTATTGCACGGCATCGCTCGTTTATAAGTTAAGATTTATTAGAAATGTTTGCTTGTCTTGCGGAACACTCGCAGGACAGGTTACTCGCAATCCAAGGTTTTACTGTATTCTCACTGCCCTTCCTAAGAGCAGCCTGGTGTGATATTAGAACAATGTTTCCTAAAAGAAGTTCCAGACAACACAATCTGAGAAATAAACTTCTGGACTCACCCTGACATCAGCCGATCAGAGCTTTTATGAGTTCCGTGTGGGAAAGGAAAACGTCTTCGTGTTTCCTAGAGTATCTGATCATATGAGATCCCCTCAAACACATCTCTTTCCCGGGAATTATACTGACATCCCGTGAGGCCATTGTTCCTTGAACTGTACTTTGGGGAACAGTAGGCCAGCTCCCTGGTGGTGAGGTCAGTGCGTCCTGGGGGCTGCCTCCTGCTCTAGACTTTACCCCAAACAGAAATAATGCCACTGAGCATTGTTGGCAGTATCAGATGGGACTGTGTGTTGCAAAATGTGCAGCACCTGGTACGTGGGAAAGTGCCCTGTCCCTTTCCTTTCTTGCCCTTTCTTACATACCTACTGCTGGGAATGTTCTGACTCACATCCCCTGCTGTCTACATCCTCCTCAGCCTTGAGGCGTGAAGGGCCACCATCTCCAGGAAAGGTTCAGTTATTCTTCTGATGCGTAATCTCCTCTGAGCTTCCAAAGTGTTTCGTTTCACTTGACCTTGGAAGAATCTTCAAGATCTTTCGTGTAACCAACTACTCTTTTGATTGCTGGTACTAAAAGCACTCTGCCATGTATTATCTCTATCTGGGTAGAAGTCTGTCTTCTCCATAGATAGCAATTCCCTTGAAGAACAATATGTTAGATGCTTTTATCCCAGAATTTTATGCATCTACAAAGAATCTTGACTAGACGAGGCACCCATTTGTTGTCTGATGGATTGAAGAGATTGCCGGGAGAGAGAAGTGGGGACCACAGGGGACTCTTAAGCACTATAAATAGTACTTCAGTCAGGATGAGCTAGGCTGTGCTCCAATAGCAGATGGCCCAGAACCTTAGTGGTTCAAACAATAAAGGCATATATCTTATTTGTGCTACATGAGGGTGACTGTGCAGTTATATGCCAGTCATTTCCTCTGAGAGACGGGATGCTACCTGGAACATTGCTTGTTGATGCAGCAGAGGGAGAAAGAACTGAGGAGGGTCGCCAATCAGCAGTTTAATGCTCCAGCCCACGTGCTGTGCCATCAGCTCTGTTCCCAACTCTTTGGCTAGAACTGGTTACGTGGTCGGGCCTCCGCTGCATGCCTCTTCCTTTGGTTTATAGTCCGAGCCAGTGCAAGGAAGCCACCTCCTCTAGATACCTCCACTGAGACCTGATCAAAGCAGGTGTGCCCTCTGTGTCCCCCTGTGGAGGCTGATGCCGAGACACAGGAGGTGAGTAAGCTCTGAGTGAATGTGGAAGCTTCAGAGGACCACGGTGCAAGGCTGGAGGAAGGGACTAGGTTCTTTGTATTGTTATTTCTAAAATGTTCTCTTGGGGCGCCTGGGTGGCGCAGTCAGTTAAGCGTCCGACCTCAGCCAGGTCACGATCTCGCGCTCCGTGAGTTCGAGCCCCGCGTCGGGCTCTGGGCTGATGGCTCAGAGCCTGGAGCCTGCTTCCCATTCTGTGTCTCCCTCTCTCTGCCCCTTCCCCGTTCATGCTCTGTCTCTCTCTGTCCCCAAAATAAATAAACGTTGAAAAAAAAATTTTTTTTAAATGTTCTCAAAACCACTTCTTTTTTGGTGAAAATAAGCATCGCCTGAAAATGCAAATACAGCTAAGAGGGTGAAGTTTATTGTTGTGTTCCCAGGTAAATCAGCATGTTTGCTTTTTAGGAATGGCTCACCGCTGTGAGCAGCGAGGTACTTTTGAAGTTTGGGGTGAGCAGATTGGCAATTCTGAATCATAGATGACATCCTGAAGGGAGATAGGCCCCCCTGTGCGAAGGAACAGGCAGAGGAGCCCCTGGGCAGAAGAAGAAAGTGTGAAAAAGCAGATGGCTTGGCGGAGAAGGCAGACTCCGACGATTTTGAAATTTTACTTTGGTCTTGCCTCACTCCCAGGTAGAGAAGGCAGAAAGCACCGTCTTTCTTCTCAGCTCCCGTCCTGTTTCTCATGTCCTGAAACTGGGAATCAGGCGGATATCCTTCTGTGCCCAAAGCCTGAATGATGGTGTATGCTTTACTGACTTATTTAGTTTTCATATAAGAAAAATCTTCACATTCTTCTTCAAGAAAAACTGAGGGAGGAATCAGGTTTTGAGGGACTTCTGCGTTTCCCTGTGGGAGAGAGTTGTGGACTTGGTTCGACTCCAGCAGACATTTCTTTATTTCCTCATTTTATTTTATTACCTTTATTTATTTATGTATTTTTACTGAGGTGTAACTGACATGTAACATTATATCAGTTTCAGGCATACAGCATAATGATTCAGTATTTGCATAAAACAGACACTCCTTACCAGAAATCGTTAACAGGACCTTTTATGTTATTTTATGTAGGGCCCGTGTATTTGGAAAAATGAGTTGATATGATTGTAATAAAGGGCTTAGATATATTATCATTTGAAACCAATAATTCTAGAACAAACGCAGATAAACGGGAGCCGCAGGAAACCCGGACTAAGGGTGACCACGGTATCTGTTGACGTTTGATGAATGTTTCCCATGTGTCAACTATGGTGCCACATGTCTTACGTCTGTCTACTTATTTAATCCTCAGGACTGCCCTGTGAGCTACCTCCATACACCCGATTTTGCAGACGAGGAGAGTAGGGTCCAAAGCAGCTACATTATTTGCTGACATAACAAATAAGGAACGGAGCCTGGGTTTGAAGTCGGGAGGTCTGGCTCTAGAATCTTCCAGCTTCAACACCTGCCCCTCACCCTGTCAGTAATGTGACTGAATGGAAAACACAGCGGTGAACGTTCGAGCACCCGGGCAAGGGTGAAAGCACACAGAACTCCACCACCTCTCCCGGCTTAACAAAGCTCTTCTCTTGTCATTGTTTTACCCCAACACCTCCAACAAAACATTCAGCAAGTCCCACGGCACCCAGTTACTCAATCAGGCAAGGGGTGGGTGAAGGCTGATCCCAGCCCAGGCCACGAGAGCCCCGGCCATTCACTATTGATTCTGGTGACCCCTGCAATCACAGTATTTTTACTAAAGATATCTGTGGTAAGGTTGCCATTGTGTTCTATCTTTTGCCCTCAGATTCTGAGAAAGAGCTAGAGCCCAGGGCTGAGAACCTCCTGGGTTAGTCTCTCTGGGTGTGAAGATTGGAGGGAAGTCAGCCTGAAGAGTAAGGGAACAGGGGAGCAGGGAGGAGCCAAGTCTGGGAGAAGCCATGGTGGGCTCCAGGACAAGGGCTGGGAATCAAGGGTTGCGGGTAGGGGGCTCTCCTCAACCCCCGACTCTCCCTTGGGGCAAAGTTGGGAGTGAAAAAGCTGGTTCCAAGGCCAACATGTGACTAACAGACATAATGGTAAAAAATATTCAACCCCCTTTAAAATCCAGGATGCGTAATTAACACAATAAGCTGGCTCTTGGAAAGAGGGGTGGACTCCAGTTTAGTGGGGCCTGAGGTTTGCACAATTTGGAGGTTTTCTTTCAGGTTGGAGAGGAAAAGAGACTGAAGGACTGAGGTCTTACCTGATTGTGGTGATATCCTATTTCTGCAAAATTTTCTGAAGCCTATGTGAATACATTTCTACATGTCTCCCAGGACTTTGAAAGGACCCAGGTAGGTGTGGGCCCTGAAGCAAAAGCCTCTTGGCTTCAGGATAAATCCGGCCTTGCAGGAGAGGATTTTGAACAGGGAGACATGTGGCCAGGAACATGCTAAATGAGGGCACCTTCGCTCATTTGTCAACCCAACATGCAACTTTCTGGGCATGCCTCGAGACATCAATGATTTGGATTTCGGTTTTATTTTAAACTACCAAAATAATCACATTATACCAACAGAAGAGGGGGAACCTAAGGGCAATCACTTTTTAGGTTTCTTACAAAGGAAATATCCAAGTGCCACATATTATTATTTTTCCAATAAAACAATAATATTTCAAAAGTAAATCTTGATATTCAACTTTCCAAAGTTATGGTACCACTATAGGACAACAATTCATATACTCTTAGGAGCACTTTTAGGAAAATACAGACTGATTGTCCACTGGCAAACTTACATGCCAACTGGTGAATTTTAAAGCAAAGAGAGCCGATGCTATTAAAATGAAAATAATTATATATGATTCAGGATCCTAAATGATTACCATATGTTACTTGGGTGACTCGCAATGTAGAAAAAAATGCAAAAATGAAAAAAAATCCATGTTTTAGTTTTAACCATTTATTTCTTGAGATTGCTATTGAAACATGGATTTTAAATATATTTAAAAGGTGCAAACTTTCCAAAAGTATAAGATAACTTAAAAAAAAAACCTATAGATTTAGTATTTTCTGCAGTTACAAATTTCTAGGGATAAATGGCTTAGCAAACAAACTAACAAAAATTGTGATCATTACATTACATTAAAAAAATTGAAGGCAATTACTGTAGATGACAAGGGTAAATAGAAAGGCTTAAGATGGCTCTCCAGTTTGAAGAGTTAATTTAGGGTCACTCTTAAATAATGATATGAAAATACAGTTACTTAATTAGATGGTTAATGCAACCAGATGGATAAACAAGCTATATTAAAACCCAATAATCCAGGGCAATGGGCCAGGTTTCTAAGGTCATGAATCACTATTCAAATTAGTTACGTTACTAACAACGATTTCTTCTCATACTTCACTTTTGCTATTTCATTAAAAATTATTAAAAAAATTTTTTAAGGTTTATTTATTTTTCAGAGAGAGAGAGAGAGAGACAGAGCACAAGAGGGAGATGGCCAGAGAGAGACAGAGACATAGAATCCAAAGCAGACTCCAGTCTCTGAGCTGTCCGCACAGAGCCCAAGCGGGGCTTGAACTCATAAACCACGAGATCATGACCTGAGTCAAAGTCTGATGCTCAACTGACTGAGCCACCCAGGCGCCCCTCATTAAAAATTCTAGTAACTCTGAAGCCATATAATTTCTCAAATCAAACAGGACTAAGCGGGTAGAAAAGCTTACGTGAACAGGTTCCCATAGCATTTGTTATACTGTCTTCAATTTCTTTCACAGATCCACTGAAGGTGCTTCCAAATCAGGTAACGATATTCTGCTATCATTCTAGTTACGATTTCTACTGTAGGGGTGCCTGGGTGGCTCAGTTGGTTGAGTGTCCAACTCTTGGTTTCAGCTCAAGTCATGACCTCACGGTTTGTGGGTTCAAGGCCCCCATCAGGCTCTGCACTATCAGTGCAGAGGGATTCTCTCTCCTTAGGATTCTCTCTCTCTCCCTCTCTCTGCCCACCCCCACCCCCTCAGCACACACACACTCTCTCTCTTTAAAAAAAGCAAACACACACACACTTAAAAAAATTTCTACTGTAAATTCCTTTCAGCCTTTCCAACATGCCATGGCAGGTTGGAGGGAGACTCAACCCAAACCTACACCCGGCACAGAAGGCCCACTGGACCCCCGAACTCTGAATGGTTGGTTCACCCGGAATTTCTGATGCACTTCCCGGCACCTAACTCAGAAGGTGTTCCATGAATCAGAGAAGGCTCCTGCTGTAGGAAACTTTTTTATACCTTCCATTCAGTTGATGAAAACACCCTTTAAAGTTACATTCCTTGGGGCACCTGGGTGGCTCAGTTGGTTAAGCATCCGACCCTTGATTTCGGCTTAGGTCATGATCTTGCAGTTCATGGGTTTGGGCCTCACATCGGGCTCTGCACTGCTAGTGGGATTCTCTCTCTCCCTGTCTCTCTCTGCTCCTCCCCTGCTTGCTCTCTCTGTCTCTCTTGCAAAATAAATAAAAAAAAAAAAACTTAACAAAAAAAGTTTTTAATAAAAAAAATAGTTATATTCCTAACCTTCACCTAAGGTTTATTCATTCAATGACCCTACGGTCAGCCAGATTAAATACTGGGCAGCCAGTTAAATCTGAATTTCAGATAACAGATGATTTCATAGTGCGAGCGCATCCCAGACATTGCACAGGCATCCTTATAATAAACAAACTATGCATAGTTTCCCTGAAAATCAAATTTAACTGGGCATCCACATTTTTATTTGCTAAAGCTGGCAACGCAAACACAATTGCATATTAATGGCAGCTAGCAAAAGCACATACACAGCACCAACTAGGCCAGATGCTTAATGTGTTTTTACGTGCTTTTAACTATCGCAGGAACCTCCTGAGGTAGCTGTGATCCCCATTTTACAGGTGTGAAAGGGAAGCACAAAGAAACAAAGTAAACATTCTCAGATGAAATCGAGGACGTTAAAACCTTGGTTTGCGAGCATAATGTGTTCCGGAAACATGCTTGAAATCCAAAGCACTTATATCCCTAAGAGAATTTCTCCATAAAAAAATCACGGCAACTCAGATGATTCGTTCCACAACCCAAAAATCTTCATGTAAAAATGATTACAATGCGGTAATATAATACAAAATAATAAAGAAAATACAAAATAGAAAGAAAAGTAAACAAATGAACCTGCACTCACCTTTGAAAACCTTTGTGGCTGGTGTGAGGGAGACAGAGAGGAGGGTTATTGTGTAGGATGTCTTTCACTATCACTAATGGAATCACTGCTATCTATTGGCTCCATGGAATCTTTTTCTTTTCATGCAGCTTTAACAAGGAACCTATCCAATGGTCTAGAATGAAGCAAAGCATTCCTGAGCTTACTCTTGTATGGAAAAGCAAAGGACTGTCCATAGATGCTTTGAAGTGACAAAAAATACATTACTGCTAGTTGTGGGCACCTTCCAACATTCTGAAAAATCACTGATTTCTGCCAAACACCCCAGCCTGACACTGAATATCTGTGCACGGGAGACGATCACACACAGTCCTGCAGCGAGAGAGAGAGAGAGAGAGAGAGACAGAGACAGAGACAGAGAAGAGAGAGAAGAACCATTGGCTCAGTGGTGGCCATGTAACATTCAATGTCACGTACTACTCATATTGCGAGACATCGCTCATTTATCAAATTCAAATTTATTAGAAATGTTTGCTCATCTTATGGAACACTCGCAGAACAAGTCACTTGCAATCCAAGTTTTTACTGTATTTTAAACCTGGACACTCAGATGTCTTCCTGTCGTGTGGAGGTGGGCAGGGACAAGATTTTCCATAGAAACAGTTCTTAGCTGTTTGAACACAAGGACAGATGCTCAGTCAAGATCCTTAACAATCTCTGGCATGGAGTATTGTTATATACTTTTAGTTTGGAAAATATCCACAGCAGGTGTTACCAATTGCCCACTGTGCCCTTTAAAATACTCAGAATATTGAATTTTAAGCAATTAAACTTTGGGTGAGCTTTCCAAGATAAACTGGCTATAATTTATGCCCTTTAATAGCCAAATAACTTGACCTATTTGTTTGATAGAAATCATTTAAATGGGCACCAACAACTGCCAAATGAAGATTTCTGTTTTAACGTAAGTTCACGCACCTCCTATGTGTCAAATCTGGAAGAAAGACACATCAAGAAATAATTTAAATGCACTATACTGGATGTAAAGGTAGAGAGATACTCTCAGTTGCTATACAAAACATAACAATTTTTATTTTTATTTGTTTAAGTAGGATCCACACCCAACATGGGGCTTGAACTCACTACCCTGAGACCAAGAGCCATAGGCTCTACTGACTGAGCCAGCCAGGCTCCCCCATAAAATAGAAATACAGAGTGGAGTAGGGCTATCCATCTCAAAATTAGGGGACTACAAGAAGGTCCTCGAGGAGGAGATGTGGCTGAACTAAATCTTAAAGAATGAGAAAGTGGTCCTTGAAAAGGAAATTGGGGAAGGTTGTTGTAGGTAAAGTTGATCGAATGAAATGGAGAGAACTTTGCCTCTCATCATCGTTAGGCAGCTGAATCCATCTTTCCTTGAGCATATTTTCAGGATGAAAACTTGAAGCCATAGGGATGGCCCAAAGGAGAAAGCCTGGCTCTCTACACTGTCAAGAGACTACCACAAGGAACACAGTTACACTCTGTTATTTCAGGCCTCCTGGCTTTTCTTTGAAGATTCTATTTTTAAGTAATCTCTACACTCAATGTGGGGCATGCATTTATGCCGAGATCAAGAGTCTCACACTCTACTGATTGAGCCAGACAGGCACCCCTAGGCCTCTAGGCTTTTTGACATTATTTTTCCTAATCGGACTGCCTGTCCTGTGCTTAAAGACTGAAATACATATGCTCTAACCACTATTTTCTCTAAGTACTAAAGTCTGGACAGTTCATCTGCCTTTTGTAAGATTTTCTCAACCTTAGACATCCAGAATTAAATGAGGAGGCTTTAAAATATTTTCAAATGTGCATTCTCTCTAGTATTTTCATCTGTCAGTTTGTAGCTAAGAAGTGGGAAATAAGGACTTGGAGAAAGAACGAACTGATACAGACGTTGATCAGACATACTGGAAATAACGAAAGTGCTGACTTCGGTACATTTAATTTTGCTCTCAAGACAAGTCTTGTTCTAGGCTTGTTCTGGGCCTGGCCTCTGGTAACCCAAGAAGAAATGTGAACCATGTCATCAAGCTTCTGTAATATGTTTCTGGCCATTTTAAGCTCATTAAAAGCTCCATAAGGAGGCTAGGATGATGTACTTTAGGCAGTGAGCATTCAGTTGGGAATCAAAGAAACCCAAGTTTGCTCTTGGTTTTTTTACTGGGGCAAGTCGTCAAACTACTGCGTTTCTCCTTTTCTGCATCGCCAAAATGGGACAACTGAGGTCGATGATTGCACCAACCCTGTGACTCTAATTCTCCTTCTGTACCGTAAGTTGTTAGAAGGAACTACTTATACTTCTTTGCATTTCAAATAGATTTTAGCAAAACTGCAGGTGACCTGGGATAGTATCCAGAAAAAAGATGGTAACTAATGCCTCCCACTGACCAAAATGCAC
This sequence comes from Puma concolor, assembly GCF_028749965.1. Lineage (NCBI taxonomy): Eukaryota > Metazoa > Chordata > Mammalia > Carnivora > Felidae > Puma > Puma concolor. The sequence continues at coordinate 12,993,250 of NC_141667.1, read as the reverse complement.
ATACCAATTCAGAAATTAGAAAACACTTAAAATAAAATGTCCAAAGGTTTATATTTTGCAATAGGAATCGGAATACTGTCTACTTCTGATCAAAACATAACAGGTCTACTTCATTCAGATGCATGTGTGTTCCTTCCTTTGCTTGGCTAGAAGCCAGTGAAAACCTCAAACAATTCTAAATAAGTAAATTGCAAAGCTACTCTAGTTAGAGGAGTTGTAAGATCTATTCAGTATTTTACAGCAACATATGTGGTGTTTTATTGGATTGAGACCTTATATTCCACATAAAGTCCTATTTTTTTTTTTTTTACCAAATAAAGATGATTTTACTGGATCCAGTTCAGATAATATTTAACATTTATGGACAAATTCCAAACTTCCTTTGTTTTCTAGTAATCATATACGAATAAGAGTGGCTTTGACAATTCCATGAATACATTTACTTCTGTCAGAAGCTGTATGAGCAAGCATACAAGAAAACATCAGAAAATAAACACTGAAACTTGAACTTCCAAGGCATCCATCATAGCTTATGGATTTTATTAAATAAATGCCAAAATAATTAAATTACTGCAAAATTTTAACTAAATGTTTATTATTTATTTTGGCTTGAAATTAAAAAAAAACCCTGAAAGTTTATAATATCTCATGTTACAAAATTAATATATCTGATTTACTAAAATAAAAACATATCCCAATGAGTTAGGTTCACATCTGAAACTTGCAGACAGGTGTTGACACTGCTTATGCCTCTTGGAAATTCTTCTAACTTCTCGGAACTTCGGCCCCACATCTGTAAAAAGACTGGCCTGACAATTTTGAAAGTGTCTTCAACTTCTGAGAGTTTATGAATCAAAATAATAGCTTTCAAGATGTACTGAGAGGACCCTGGAACTACTCTGTTACATGGATTGCAAAATTCTAATGTACGGGTGCCTGGGTGGCTCAGTCGGTTGAGCATCTGACTTTGGTTCAGGTCTTGATCTCGTTGTTCGTGGGTTCGAGCCCCACGTCGAGCTCTGTGCTGACAGCTCAGAGCCTGGAGCCTGCTTCGGATTCTGTGTCTCTCTCTCTCTCTGCTCCTCCCCTACTCACGTTCTGTCTCTCTCTCTCTCTCTCTCTCTCTCTCAAAAAAAAACATTAAAAAAATAAAAAATAAAAAACAGATACAATGTAAAAAAAAAAAAAAAATCAGCCAGTAGGTGACACTAGGTTATTTAGACCAGGTGACATTGCTAAAAGGGGCTCACAGTGTTTGTCCACCATGAAGAAGAAAACGATTATTGTTTTAAGTCAACAGATGTAATATTCTCCTTTCAATCACAGCTTTTTCTTGGAAAATGCAAATGTTGGGAACCCTTAAGAACAGCAGAGGGAGCCACAATCACAACCAAAACAAAAGAAAAAACTTGACATCACATCCAGCGCCAGGAAGTCCTAGCCAGGTGGGAACAAAACATTTCAGGATGTATTTGGGAAACTGCCAATAAAAATGATTTACATTTAGTCTCAGCATGCATTTCTAGATCAAGGGCTGTGATTCTCTTTCTTGGGTATCTTCAGGAATATTTCATTCACTTTGGGATGCTGTATTTGCAAAGGAACTGTGCCAGGTTAAAGAACACCCATGGCAGGTGGGGCGGGGGTAGGAAGATATGTTTGGTGCACAGGGAATAACTGAAGACCGAGGGCTGGTGGAGCTTGAAGGCTAAGTTCTTGGGTGGTGGCTTTGTACACTTGAATGGTCTCCTGTGAAGCACAGAAAAGGCTTGTGTGTCCCTGGAGGGCCCAGGTCTTAGATGCTGGAGCTCACAGGAGGGCAGCGTTGGGGGGGTTATGGAAGAGAGCTCCAAAACAAGGGGATCTGCCCACAAGTGAGTCAGATAATGGGAAATTTCCAGGCAATGGCTGCCTGCCCTTCATTCACAGATCTGGGAGATTTATGAATCTGGTGAGCGGTTGGAGTTGATGACGAAGAACCTATAATTCTAATGCATGAATTACCCTTGTTGTTATGTCAAATTGCATAGAGTTTGATTTACTTCTAAAAACGAAGTATGGGATTGCATATGCTTGGGAAACACAAGCCCATTATTTCTAAATAACAGGCACGATGACTATGATGGGCTCACAGATCTGTCATTAAAGCAAAGTAATGATTATAATCGTTCCAATAAGAATGGTTCAAGAAGTCGCTAATGGTTATTCTCTATCTATCTACCCACAGTTGGACTCAGTGGAGCGCCTGGTTATAGCATACATGCATATATTCATCCACACACATGCATGAACAGCTATACAGGCATATTTACATGCAGAAAGGGAAGAACAGCTTATATGGAAATGGACTTTCTTCCTGTTAAGCAGATCGGTCGTGTCTAGTTATCACGCAGGTAACACCAAGGCTTTGGAGGCTTGCTCGCCTGGTTTGGAATCCAGACTCTGCCACTTCTGGAGCCCTGGGCAGCTTACCCCATCTCAGGGGCTCTCAAGGGCATCAGCCTAGAGACTTGCCTGAATCGCAAATCCTCAGACCGCACCCCAGCCTCCCTGAATCAGAAACTCTGTCCCAGGCATCTAGTTTAACGAGCCTTTTAGGTGACGTCTGATGCATACTGACATCTGGGAACCACTGTCCCATCTTCGTGTGCCTCAGTTTCTTTGGCTATAAAATGAGACAAATTGTGTTGTTGTGAGAAATACATGACTTAATAGATATCTCCAGTGCATAGTACATGCAAAGCAATATGTAAGTGTTGTTTAATATTACTATATAATCTCAATAGCCGTTAAGAGAAAAAAAAAGTGACACTGACTGGAACGTGAATGTTATTTGGAGATACCCAGTGAAATGTGGAATGGAGAAATATCCAGGCTCATAGACCAGGGCTTAGAGGACTTCCTAGAGAAGAAAGGCCAATCACGTGGTGTTCATCAGAAACCTGCCCTATCACCCTCACTGCCTGCATCTACACCTACTGCTCTAGCAAGCTTTCTGAGGGGCATCATTTGGGTTAAGGCTGGCCCACCTCAGACCCCAAGGATGATTTTTACTGAGGCAGCCAAAGGAACCTTGTCTAAAATGCCACGTCTTCATGTCCATTCCCAAGATGGAAGCCGGCTGGAGCCCTGCGGTTCTCCATTACTGAGAAGTTAGAGACTATTTCCCCCAGGCGCTAGAAGGGTAAGGGGAAACTGGGGCTTTCCAGGCACTTTCAGCTCATCCCCTGAAATCTGAGAAAAGTCAGTCCTGACTTTTTTGGTGGTGATGAGTGAAGGCTGTGGAGTTTCTTCGATCCTTTAAAGTCTGGAGAGTCTTCAATCCTCAGTTTCTAAATATGTACCCCAGGAGTGGTGGCGGTGGTGACAGTCCTTTCCTCACAGGCTGCGAGCATCAGATAAGAGAAGGGATAAAATGGCTACCATCTAGCGACTGCTTTCACCATTGCTCAAGTACTAATTTCACACATTCTGAGAGGTGAAGTAAGTTGCCCAACATCCCACAGCCAGCAGATGGCAGAGTTAGCAGCAGGGCATGTCTGACTCTAGAATGCATGTGTTCTGCCCTGGGCACTGCTTTCTTAAGAGCTGCCATTTTATGGCAACTTGAGATAGGTCTCCCTTTGGAATTACTGGAGACGTGGTTCAAGCACCATTATGAAATTAAAAAAAAAAATCTTCACAATGGGAAGACCGATGCTCATAATCTAAAAAAAAGACTGTTTGAAGGAAAGATAGGTCTAGTCAGTAAAATAGATAAAATTATAATCTTTAAAAAAATGTTTATTTATTTATTTTTGAGAGAAAGAGGGAGAGAGAATACAAGCAGGGGAAAGGCAGAGAAAGAGAGAGCGAGAGGGAGGCAGAGAATCCCGAGCAGGCTCCGTGCTGTCAATGCGTAGCCCAACGCGGGGCTCAAACTCACGGGCCGCAAGATCGTGACCTGAGCCCAAATCGAGAGTTGGACGCTTAACCGACTGACCCACCCGGGTGCCCCCAAATTATAATTTTAATGGATGAAATTGCCAATGATTTCTTACCTTTGGAAATGAACTCATCATGAAGCTACCCAATTAAGAAATCATTTACCGAGGACATACCATGTGTTGGGCCCTCTTCAGTGGATGGGAAAACAAAGTTGAGTAGCAGGTGTCCTCACCATCAGGGAGGCAGTATTCCCATAGCACTGTGACTTACCTCTATCACAGCATTTACTGCTCCAGAAATCCATCAGGATTTCTGAGGAAGTATCTCTTAAAATCTCCTTAGCTAACACTAAGCTGCAGCCAAGACTGAGACAGCAGGGTTAAGGACCCCATTCAAGTCCTGGGATTTATTCTCTTCTCACCGGCCTGCGTGCAGCCAGGTGTTCCTTCTTAACCAACCATCCTTCCTGATGGGCAAAAATATGGAGCTACCACCAGATGCAAGGGTGTGGTCAAGTCTTCAAAAATAAAAGCATTAAGAGCGAGAAGAGAGAATTCAGTCGACAGGAAATGGGAACATTGACATTGAATGCTATGGAGGAAGTCCACAAATGGACTTCAGAAGACTAGCAAGACCGCGGTCTAGGAGCGGTTTCTCATATGGAGCTTGGCCCCGAAGGGAAGAAGGAGGGAAAACGGCACTTGAACTGTAGGAGGAAAAATGGAGGGAAGAAGGGAGAGAGAGTGAGAGAGAGAAGTTAAGATGAGGGAGGCTTCAGTGTTTGTGATTAATAAAAAAAGAGGAAAAGATATGCTCAAGATATATTCAAGTGAACACAGGCAGAGGATAAGCCACAGAGCACTCTCAGAGGAGAGAGAAAGGAACGGGGTCCAAGATCAGGTGCAATGAAGGTACCGAGAGGAGGTGAGAGTGCGTCCAGATGAGGACAGGGCCAGAGCCTGGGCAGTTCAGTGTTGAGTGTAGCCCTAGAAGCTGTGCTGCTGAAGCCAGCCTGAGACCCGAGCACGCAACAGTTTTTCCTCTGCTGTAAAATGATGACGGAGGCGCTTCTAACATTACGTGCGAGAGGACTTCAGAGATACAGGCTGGAGTTCGTTCCAAAAACAAACAAACAAACAAACAAACAAACAAAACTTTGGGTTCCAGCATTTGCAAGGAATACGAAACAATCCTAGCATTTATGTTTGCCCTAGATTCTGGATAAACAGAGCTGGTTTGTTTTCATTCTAGAATTCAACATGGGGCCCAGCCTCACCTTCCAATACCATTTGGAAAAGGAGGAGAAGCCACAAGAAGAGTTTTGCTGCGAGACATTGGTTCCTCTTTCTGTCGTCTAAGATTATCAGCCACAACAGAACCCGGCAAGGCAAGACTGCACATCGTCCCCCTTTTGCAGGTTCTCTTTCCAGCATTAGGACTCAGATGGGGTTAAGCTGGGAAGTACGTGGATGGTTAAGTCTGCACGCGCATTATCCTGGGGCTGGTTACAACTCCTAACAAAAAAATCTTTAACTTGCAAACTGATTGACATCAAGCTAACTCAGTGCTCTCGTGGCTTTAACTGTGAGGCTTTTAAGAGAGTAGCTGATATTAAAACATATATTATCTTGTACTAGAACCTTCCCCCCCCCTCCATTGGCCTTCATTTTAAAATACCAGATTCAAAGTGAAAAGAAAAAAAGGTATAATTTGACTTTGTTTCCAGCTTTTTAAATACGTTGAGATCACTCTTGGAATGAGGTACACAAAAGTTTAGTAATAGTCATAATGATAACGTAATAGGTGTTTTTTAAACTTTAGATGTCCAAACATCCAGATGTTTGGCCTGTGCTGAAGGTATCCAGACGACTGATTGCATCCTTGCGGTTTTCATACAGCCACGGGACTTTATGGAGCCACAAGCCTATGAGCTGCAACAATGTAATTAGAAACCCAAATTATCCTCCCATCATGTAGGACCCTTGTGAGCAACCAAGGTCTGCAGGCTAAATCCAGCCCCGACCATTACTTTACAGACCATCTCTGGAGGCTTTCACGCTACAAGGCAGAGCTGAGTGGTTCCAGGGCAGATCCTGAGGTCCCCGGTGCCAACAATGTTTCCTACCTGGCCCTTTGTGGAAAATGTCTGCCAATCCTTCACGTAGATCATCTCCTTTCCTTAGCTAATTGTCTTTCTATGACCATTGTTAGGAAGTTATAATAAATCAGGAGACTTTACATGCACACGAACGACACACACTTTGAGAAAATGTACTAATGAGCTTGGCCATCATTCAGAGGCAAGCTTCTGTTTTGGAGGCCATTGGGTTAACCGCCCTTTGCCTTGAAAATCGTTATGCATTCGTGAGGAAAAGGGCGGACTTCAGATGCACTGGTAAACAAATAGCTAAAATGTTCTTCACAGTTTCCATTTTTATAATTTTAAATGACGCAAATCATAAGAAATGATGGAGCATCATATTCACCTCAATAAGATTTAAGTCCCACCAAATTTTATTACTTAGCATTATTAATGTGCTTATTTCATGACCAATATTAAATTGACATTTCAATAGAGAAAGCTAATGAATAAAGAAAATGTCTAAAAATAATGAGGTGACTATATTTTCTGTATCATTTAGAATGTAAAGTTTTGCAGAATTTACTTTTTAATCCTATTATTTAGTGGATTTTTAAAAGAAAGGGTTGATTTAGCTACCTTAGAACTCACAATTCCTAACAAATCTGGATCAGTAAGTATTGACTAAAAACAACCATCAAATTTCTATTTTGACATCTAGCTATGAAAAAATAAACTTCAAGTGATTCTTCTTTTTTCATTAGTTTAAGAAACTGGAAAATAAAAAAAAAGCTATAGCATATCTATGATCTACAGATTCTTAGGTTCTCATTTAAACATGATCTGAGAATCTCTCCTAGTATAGACATGCTTTGTCAGATTTTATCTCTCCGTGAATACCATACACATACTGTTTTATTTACTATATTAACATATGATACTAGCATTGTATACGTGTATGCACATATACATATATATCATGTATACGTATACATAAGTTTATATACACATGTATACGTATACATGCAGGTCTGTGTGTGTGTGTGTGTGTGTGTGTGTGTGTGTTTATATAGTACTGTGGCTGAATAATGATAGAATGTCTATCATAGCACTATCATCACAAAGATGTTCTCTACGACTCCTGTTGATTCAATGTTGTGTAGAACTCCCATTAAAGGAAATACAAAGACTTGAAGCTCGATCACAGAGAAGCATGCCTTCTCTTGCCTTTATTTCCAAGATGAATCTCCTGATATCCAGTCTCTAAACTTTATCACCTATGTATTAATTATTGCTATTATTATTATCATTATTATTATTTTTAAGTAGGCTTCATGCCCAGTGCAGAGCCCAAGGCAGGGCTTGAACTCACAACCCTGAGATCAATATCTGAGCTGAGATCAAGAGTCGGACGGTTAAGTGACTGAGCCACCCGGGTGCCCCTTACCACCCATTTATCTATTTATTTTTTAAAGTTTATTTATTTATTTTGAGACAGAGAGTGTGTGCGCATGTGCACGCAAGTCGGGGATGGGCGGAGAGAGAGCATCCCAAGCAGGTTCTGCACTGTCAGCACGGAGCCCGGCTCGAGGCTCCGTCTCACGAACCATGAGGTCATGACTTGAGCTGAGATCAAGAGTCCTACCAATTGAGCCACCCAGGCACCCCTCACCTCACTTGGCTGCCACCATGCAGGCATCCATCTGTGACAAAGCTTCAGACACTTCCCCCATCACTTTCTAACTTGTTGTGAGGGGTGTCGTTCCCCTTTTACAGGTGAGAAAACTGAGGTGTGGGCAGAGTGGGTGACTGGCCCAAAGTCTGAAGCTGAATCTGGGACTTGGTCCCACGTTTTTGGGCTCGAAGTCCAGGAAATTTCTTACTATTTAAAAAAAAAATTTTTTTTTAATATTTATTTATTTTTGAGAGCAAGAGAGACAGAGCACGAGTTGGGGAGGGGCAGAGAGAGAGGGAGACACAGGATCCAAAGCAGGCTCCAGACTCTGAGCTGTCAGCACAGAGCCCGATGTGGGGCTGAAACTCATGGACCACGAGATCATGACCTGAGCTGAAGTCGGACGCTTGACTGAGCCACCCAAGTGCCCCCATGGGCAATTTCTTATTACCTCTCATTCAGCCACAAACCTCTCATGGATCTAAACACAAACAACCTACACAGAAATTAGGAGAAGTTCTTTTAAACTTTGGTTTTTCACAGAAGTGGATCGGTTAAGGAATTACACTTCATTTTCCGACAAAAACTTCTTATTTTGTATGAAATAACAAAATAGACAAATCTCTCAACAGGAAATTTTGAGTAGATTACTAACTTTGCGGTCTTCATAATGAAAAACATAAGTAGCTACAATGTAAGATATTTAAAGCAGCTTTGAGTGTAAGGGTGGCATCTAAAACATGTCAAATATCTGTGCCATGACAGCGTGAGCTACATTTTTTTTTTTTTTTTTTTTTTTTTAACCTGTGTGTGGATGCCAATGCAAAACCATGATGAGGATTAAGGCAGCACTGAGCAGGGGGTCTCTGGTAATTTTTCATCTCATCGATGAGGAAAGTGTAGCCGGGAGAGCCCAGGACTACACTCACAGCCAGTCAGGATCAGATTCAGTAGTCTTATCACCAAATCATGCTTCTCTACTGCCGGGTTTATGTCAGGATTTGGCTATCAAATTAATTCAGTGTTCACTGCATTTGAAAAGGCATGACCTGGACAGATGCACAAAGCAAAGGCCATTCATTCATGGCATGAGAGGGGTCACCATCTCCAAAAAGAAAGGAGATCCTTCTGCTGTTAGATTTTACCATATCCATTCACTCCCACACCCTCATGGCTTTCTCAAACTTACAGCCAGAAACAGAAACAAAAACCACCCAAACTTAAGAAATTAAACCCTTTTTATGTGTATACCTATGAACAGAAGTGAACAGAGGTAGATGAGTTACAAGGGAAACAGGTTATTTTGGTAACCTCCCTCCACCAGCTAATTTCTGAGTACTTTCTATCAGAGTGGTAAGATCAAGTCTAAAGAAATGGTAATAACAGTTCTGAATATAGGAGTTTAGTTTTGAACATCCAAACATTTCCAAGTACCTCAAAACATTTTAATTATGCTTTGTATCTAAGTCTTGAGGTAGACGTGGAAAATTTATATCACGCTGGTAAGGATCCAACAGCACTTTTCACATATAAACATCTTTTCACAGCCCTTTCCAGACATTTTGAAATGAAACCTATATTACAAATTAATCTAAAGTAAATTACATTTTCTCAATTGCAGCCATTGGCTGTCACCTTCCTAAAAGCACCCTTCAGCCAAAACTCCGGTATCTAGCCATTTGATTTAGTGCAGGCTACTGAGGTTTGATGAAAGCAAGAAAGTGTGAAAACTTAAAACCTTTAAAGCAAATACAGGACATTTTATAGGTGATGAAAATAATTGAGTATAAATCCTGTATTTTATTTCAATCTTTCACAAAATTGTCCTGTCCTAAATAGTCAAGTGTCTTGATTGAGTAGAACTTAATGTTCCAAAAATAATCTATCAAGGCAGAGTTTCCCCATTAGCAGCATATGACTCTCATCACCTTCAAATATTTCTCATTAAATAGGGATTAATTCACAAGGCCCTTACTCCACTCAGGGCCCACTGTAAATACGCAATAGTTCAGGGAAAGTTGCTAACATCATTATCAAAGGCACTAATGTCCTAAAGAGCTTAGCAAGTTTGCCTGTATAATGAGTCCATAAAGAATTCTGTTTCCATGGAGGCTGGACAGCTATTCTGCATTGAAGCCCTATTCGAAGTTGCACGCTTATGTTTCCTTCTCTCTAAGAGGCATCTCGTTGCGTCTCTTCCTTTCTTCATTTTGTTCAAGCGCTCAGAGAATTAGCTGCAAAAAGCGTTATCAAATGCCAGTCAGGATAGAGAAAGATTCCAACGGTGTCTCGAACCCGGACTGAGGAAGTGGGTGGAAAAAAACTGGCACCAACTTGTTGGCAGAGTTGCAAAAAACGGAAATTCATAATTTCGGAAAGAGTTGTTAAGTGCATAGAGTCCTGTGTCAAACTAAGAATGCATTCTGGAGATAGGACAGCATGGAAACAATGGCTCATTAGAGATTGAACTCATCGGCGGCGTTTCTTAGGGTCGGACTCATCAGCAGCCCTCTGCAACGGCACGACTCAAACGCAAGAACGCCAACACAGAGCTGGGCCGCCACCGTGATCTGCCAAGTGGGTGTTCCATGGGAAGATCTGGAGATCTGCTTTGTTTTTGTTCGGTAAAGCCAGAGCCCTGCAGCTTTCTCTTGGGCATGATAGCACATTCAAGGGCTCCTCTAAATGAGGTGTCCCTAAGCATGTCTCAAACCAATCTTGTTACGGAAGATTTTCGTGACCGCACTGCTACCGGCTGAACCGTGTCCTCCCCAAATCCGTATGTTGACGTCCTCAGCCTACCTACCTCAGACAGGTGACTGTATTTGGAGATAAGGTCTGCAAAGTAGTAATTAAGTTAAAATGGGTTCTTAGGGTGGGCGCTAATCCAATATGACTTTATAAGAAGAGATTAGGACACAGGCACACATTGAGGGAAGACTATGTGAAGACACGAGTTTATTTATTTATTCTGAGGGAGAGAGAGAGAGAGAGCACACACGGGTGAGAGGCAGAGTGAGAGGGAGAGAGAGAATCCCAAGTAGGCTCTGTGCTGTCAGCGCAGAGCCTGATGCACGGCTTGATCCCACACCGGGAGATCGTGACTTGAGCCAAAATCAAGAGTTGGACGCTTAACCAACTGAGCCACCCAGGTGCCCCTCCATATCTACATTTTGTTTGACCATTTATTTGTTATGTCTACTATGTACCAAGAACTATGCTAAATGATGAAAATACAGAATAAGTAAGATAGGTCTGTCTGTTGGGTTTTTGAGTTAGGGGGAGAGGGAGAGATTAACAAATATTGATGCAATTTATTATTTCACTTCAGTTTCGATACGTCATATAAATGAAAAATATAGTGGCAGCTGGACTTTAATCATATATTACAGCTTTCAGTGAACAACTCCAAGACATATAAAATAATGCTGCAAAGAGAGTTTGCAATCATGGTAAACGTTAATATGTTCAAATCTGTATTCCATGTAATATGCTTTTTATTTTATTTTAATTTTTTTTAATTTTTTTTTCAACGTTTATTTATTTTTGGGACAGAGAGAGACAGAGCATGAACGGGGGAGGGGCAGAGAGAGAGGGAGACACAGAATCGGAAACAGGCTCCAGGCTCTGAGCCATCAGCCCAGAGCCCGACGCGGGGCTCGAACTCTGGGCTCCAGGCTCTGAGCCATTAGCCCAGAGCCCTACGCGGGGCTCGAACTCACGGACCGTGAGATCGTGACCTGGCTGAAGTCGGACGCTTAACCGACTGCGCCACCCAGGCGCCCCTATGCTTTTTAGTATTGAATAAGGCTGATCAGTGATTATGATTCAATGGTACATGTTTATTCACCTTCTTAATATGATTTGTGCTGACAGAGATCTAGAAACAGTAAGCAACAAGAAATACACTTCAATTTAAAATATATGCCTCGGGGCGCCTGGGTGGCGCAGTCGGTTAAGCGTCCGACTTCAGCCAGGTCACGATCTCGCGGTCCGTGAGTTCAAGCCCCGCGTCGGGCTCTGGGCTGATGGCTCAGAGCCTGGAGCCTGTTTCTGATTCTGTGTCTCCCTCTCTCTCTGCCCCTCCCCCGTTCATGCTCTGTTTCTCTCTGTCCCACAAATAAATAAACGTTGAAAAAAAAAATTTAAAAAAAAAAATAAATAAAAAAAAATAAAATATATGCCTCTATTATTTTTTGCATAGAATGAAAACAATGGGTCACTATATCTGATTTCATCACTGACATGTATTTGAACAAGAAAATACACGTATTATACCAAAACAGACCAGTGTGGTGTTTGCTAAACTATCCGACAAAATATTTTCTGTATCCAAAGAAATTCTGGGAATCCACATTGAGAAATGCGTGTTGCACATCTGAATGACAAACGTCGTTGATGACACTGGGAAAAAAGGCCAGAATTTGCAGCCCTGGCTGATAAGATATCGTGACACTCGGATACTGTTTCAAACGGGCCTGCTGATATTTCTTCCCTTACGCAAAATAAACATTATTTTCAAGTTATCTTTTCTCATCTTTTTCACTTCCTTTTTTTCAGTTTAATCAAATAATCCTGTTCTCTCTTCTCATTTGCTGTAGGCTGGCTTCTCACCGAATGGTTAAAGCTATTTTTTTCTTTAAAATCGTATGCGCTTTCTAGGAGTATAATACATTCATATGAATAAGTGATTATTTTAATAATAATATGAGTTCTTTGAGACTCTAGTGATAATAATATGAATGGCTAACAATTATTCAGTGTTCACTGTGTATAAGGCTCTGTCCTAAAATCTGTACATACCCTCATCATATATAATCCACATAACAGCCCTATGAAATTGATTCTGTTAGTGGCTTCCTGTTTTCCCTCCCCTCCCCCCCTTCCCTTTCCCCTCTCCTCTGCTCTCCTTTCGTTTCCTTTTCTTTGGAGTGAATACATTTCAGGGAGGGTAAGCACTTAGGATTCCAATCCAGATCCCAAGCTCTAAACTACCACGATCACTGCTTGATAAAATCAGAGGAAGCTATCTGAAAGCATTGAAGGACTCCACAGGTAAATCTGAAGTTCAGCATTCAAATAACCATCTGCGTAAACCATCCAGAAAATACGCGTTCACCATCTTGCTTTAGAATATGCAATCATACAGATGTTCATGATAGAGAAACACTGAAACACGACATATGTGTGAAGTTAGGCAACTTCACATGATGACCATTATGTGTTGCCCACTAGCAAAAAAAAAAAAAAAAAAAATATATATATATATATATATATATATGTATATATATATATATATATATATTTCTGCACATTAAATCCACAGCAGTGGTTTAACATTAAGGGAGAGCAATTCCTGTTGTGAGTATTACCTAAGGAACACAGCTGGGATTTGGATGGTTTGTTGGGTGAAAATAATAATCAGTTGTCTTCAGAAATCTAGGCTGGGCAAAATGAGATGGTTAATGCAAGCAGACTTTTAAAGAGCAGCCCACATGAATTCTGAGCGGCAGTGGTGAAAAGAACAAAATATACCTACACAAGCTCACAAGCTATGCTGTAATTAGATTCCACACTCTGAGTCCCTACCAAGTGTCAGGAACCATCCAAGCACTGGTGACGCAGTACAGTACAAAACAATGCAAGCCCTTGCTCACGTGGAGCATCTCGGCTTTCACTCGTGGGAGACACTCAGGGGAGGGGGATCGCCACTGGGAACCGGCCACTTGGGGCAAATCTCTCTCATATCATAATTTATCAACCTGTAATTGTTTCTTCGTGTTGGGGAAGGGAATGGGGCTATATGGCTATGTCTCGTTCATCTTTATTCTCAGGGCCCAGCCCGCCATCTTTCCCTGTAACAGTTACTGAAGGATGGGAGCCAAGAGACCAGCCACACACTGTGGGAGACACGTGGCCACGCCCACGGAATCAGTGGAAGATGAGGGAGGGGCGAGTCCAGGCTGAGGATGAGGAAGGGGCTCTGGGAAAGTGTTACCATTGACCACCAGAAGTCCATGGCTGGATATGGAAAGATTTACAACAGAAAATACATTTTCAACCAATTCAGGAGTCCATCTCATTCCACTTAAACACAAAGAGAGAGGAGTGTGAACGGGACACTTGGCCTAGAGTTCTTCAGAATTTGAGGCGACACCAAGAAAGACAATGAAGGGAATCTAAAGAAAAAGGCCTGTGGCCAACTCAACAGGAAGCAGGCAAGGGGTTAGATCACGTCCAAACACGTATTTCAGCTTATTTGGAAAAAAAGAAAATAATAAATTATCCGGTCCTCAGGCGTGTGTGAGAAATTTCCAGCACAGATGTGCCCCCTGCTGCTGACAGACCTGGAAAGGCTGTCTTGTCTCAAGTGCCAAATCCTGGGCTTGCTCACAGGGAGACCCAGCGGTCAGTCAGAGCCCCCTGTAACTTTCGGTCTTTGCTTTCTGAGCCGAGGACGGAACAGTGTGAGCTCCGGACGACCTGTGAGTTCAGAGTCCCGGGCAATGTAATGTCACGCAAAACCATGTTGATTTGCCCATGCACACTCAGACGTTACTACCAACCACAGGCCAAACTACCAGCCCTGAATGCTTCTGGGGGCTCCTCACTGCTAGAAACCTGCATATTTGGCGATCATAAGGAAGAAGTGCTCCTTCTAGAAAGAGCGCTTGAGAATAGGAAACTCAATTTATGACACCTTCCTTGGAAACGCAGAAGAAAAACAAGTGTTGGAGGCAAAGTAAATACCTAGCTGGGGGAATTGGATTAAAACCAATTTGCATTTTAATGGTCTAATTTGGAATCCTGAACATTTAGTACTATCAGAAAACTCCATTTAAACACTCTGACCTGCATTTTATCAGCATGTGCTAAATGTCACCCACTGGTAACTACAGCTGCTTTCTCCTGTCCAGACTGAGGGGACTACTTCCGGCTTATCTAGGTTCGCCCCGGGGGTTGCTGGGAACACAGTTCTTCTCTCTCTGTGCCCTGTCCTGCCCAGCAGGACGGCTGAGGGTAGGCTAAAGCTTGGTGGGGGAGTGGGGTAGGGGCTCTCTAAAGGCTGGGTGACCCACACCCTTATGCCAACTTGGTCAAAATGATCACCTTTTGCTTCTCATTATAACATATGTACTCTTTACTGTTTAGAAATGCAGTCATGGGGCGTCTGGGTGGCTCAGTTGGTTAAGTGGCTGACTTCTGATTTTGGCTCAGGTTATGACCTCATGGTTCATGGGTTTGAGCCCCATGTCGGGCTCTGTGCTGGCAGTGCAGGGCCTGCTTGGGATTCTCTCTCTCCCCCTCTCTCTCTGACCTTCCCCAGCTCACACTTGCTCTATCTCAAAATAAATAAATGTTAAAGAAAAAAAGAAAGAAAGAATGCAGTCGTGACATAGATTTAGAAATGGAAGATGCGACATAGATTTAGAAATGGAAGATGCCTCAAAGGAGAGTATACATTTGACAGATGGGCATCTTTGGTCCAGACAGGTGGAGGGGAAGCCACATAGCAAGTCGCTGTCCACCCCTGCCACTTGTCCAAGAAGAAAGCGGCTCCCAGGCACGTGCGGGCCCCCACTCTCTTTAGCTGAAGTATTTGAGAGACAACACTGACCAACCTGTGATTTGTCCAGTTGGCCCCATAAATCTCTGCTGGGTTAATCTTCCCAAAGAATAGGGTGATCATATATCCAAGTTTCCTGGTAAGAGTCCTGTTTTATACCTAATGTCCCGATCTGACCTGATAATTATCACAATATCCACATGCTCAAATGAGCCCCAGTAAGGAAGATTAACCACGGGGCTATCCTAATGTCGCTTCTCGACTCAAAGTCCTTCAACTCCTTCCCATCCATTGCCAACCCCCTAATTTTTCAAACTGGTTTGAAATAGTTATTTATTTTTAAGTTATTCACATTATTTTCCCCCTCAGGCTATGCCAGAGATTTATTTTTGTTCTGCATTTATATTTGTCAAAGCTAATTTAAGCAGATACATGGGAAGGTAATTTTGAGATGCATCATCCACAAATCAACATGGTAAATGTGAGTGTTTGTGGAGTTAATTTTTCTATTTTGACTAAAGAAGCAACAAGCACAAATGTGTCAGACTTTACATTATTTTGGAGCAGAAAAACAACTAGCTTATGTAGCCTATACACAAGCAAGCTGCAGAATTATTGGAACAAATTAAACAGGTTTATTTTTAAGTTTTAAGTATTTCTCTTAAATTGTTCAATCTGTTAAGTGAAGTCACTTTGCTTTTCTTGGGTCTCCGTTACCATACCTCTCTAGACTCTAGAATTGGATCAGATGCTCTGGAAGGACTTTATTACTTGTAAATTTGATTCTGTGATAATGAGGTTTTTTTAAGCAGGTCAACTTGAGAAACAAACTTAAAGAGTGATAGGACCAAGCTTTACTTTTCTTGCTTTACTCATAGCCTAAAAAAGGAAGAGAAGTTTTTTGTTTTGTTTTTTATCTCCTTCAATACACTGATTTAAAATAAATTAGGGCACCTGGGTGGCTCAGTTGGTTAAGCACCATACTCTTGATTTCAGCTCAGGTCATGATCTCATGGTTTGCAGGTTTGAGCCCTGTGTTAGGCTCTGCACTGACATCACGAAACCAGCTTGGGATTCTCTCTCTCTCTCTCTCTCTCTATGCCCCTCCCCCTGTCCCCCTGTCTCAAAATAAAAAAATAAGCATTAAAAAATAAATTAACAAAGTGAAGAAATCTATTTTATATGCACAGAAGCTGAATAATTAGGTAATGCCATCAAATACTTAAGTTAGCATAAAGATCTTAGCTTTCTGTTTAAAACCGTATGATTAATCTTTTTTTTTTTTTTTCTGAATGGATTATTTTTCTCCTGAAAGTGATTATAGCTGATCCTCAGTGACCTTAGGGGTTGAATAGGACCTCTGGGGCCCTATGTTGACTACTTTTAAAACACCTCAATGGCTATGGTGATATAGTTGCCCAAAGAATTTTGTAATTAGATCATTATATGAACCCACATTATAGACATGGCTCTTAAACAGATCTTAAGTTCAATCCATAAAAACCTTAAAATCCATAAAAATGAAAAAGTTATGGCTTAATACAACATACTACTATATATGATATGATATTTTATTATCACTTCAGATTGTGGAGTATTTGTAGTTACCAAATTCAAAGACTGTGGATTTCCATTTGGGAAGAGTGCACTTTCAGCATCTAAGGAGAGACATCGTCCTTCTCACTGGCCCATAGATGGTAAGCCATTGTGTGGAATTCAGAACAATATGCTTCTCTATTCTAGTCTCTGTGTAGTTGGTGTGGGTTGCGTTGGGTCCCTCCAACATTCATATACTTGAATTCCTAACCCCTAGTACCTCAGAATGTGCCTGTATTTGCAGATCCCTGGGTCTTTCAAGAGATGATTAAGTGAAAACGAGTTCCTAGGATGGGGCCCACACAGTATGACTGGTATGCTTATAAGAAGAGAAAATTAGGACACAGACACATGATGTGATGACACAGGAGAAGCTGGCCATCTTTAAGCCAAGGAGAGAGGCCTCAGAAAAAACTAATCCTGCTGATAGCTTGATCTTAGACTCCCAACCTCCAGAATTGTGAGAAACTACATTGCTCTTAACTAAGGCACCCCAGTCTGTGGGTGCTTTGGCATGGTAACCCAACAAACTAATACAACAGACAACTTTTAAAATTTTATTTTAAATGTGGAACAGTAAAATAAGAATGCAATGAAAAGAAACTGCAAAAAAAAAATAGTTTCGTGTTAACAAAAGGTATTAAAGTATAAAATCAATTATTTTAATATTGAAAAGGGACAGTCACAAATAGCTATAAGTGAGGGCAAGAATCATGTGACATCTCTTTCATAAAGGAGCAATTACCATGCTAGTGCAGCGGTTGGACTGTTCCTTCTTTGTATGACATAAAGGATGTGTATGGAATGTTCTGGTGGAATGTCCAAAGCCTGTCCTTCAAACATGGGAGTTTCCATTGTGTCACCCCCTGCACATCTACTGGGGTGCCTGCCCCTACCACAGTGTCCCTGTACTGCTCAAGGGAAGAGTCTGTGGCTGCAAGTAATGAAGTGAGATGTAGGAGCAAGGAGAATAGATGCTATGAAAATTCTTCTTCTTTTTAATTTCAAAGTAGAGCCTTTGGAGAAAGGTGGAAGTCATGCAATGAATTTTCCCATCTGGAGTTGCAATGAAAGGTGGCAAATCTTGAGACATTGGGATTATAGAGAAAGAGAGGAGAGGGAGGGGGAAGAGGGAGGGAGAGCCATCAAGAGAGAAATATGAGGAGAGGAGAATATTTAATTGGGCGTAACATGCAATTTCAATCCCCAAATTCAATGTGAAACTTATGGCAAGATAATCAATGCTTAGATTTGTACAAAGTGACACAGGTTCCCTCAATCACTCATTTGCTACACATTTCCTCTTCTTTTTCTTCTGTTTAAATGCAAGGAGAAGATAATGCTGTATCCAAGAAGAGGACAGAGTGATTACGGGAAATACTGAAGTCGGTTTTACCTGACGGAAACTCATTGTTACGTAGACAGTATCTATGAGACCAGGGGATCCAGGCTCTACTTGTGGTATATTTGGGGATAAAATGTTGGTCAAACATTTTTAGGAGGCTGGTTTCCAAAGTCTGAGCATCGAACTGCTAGAAAGCAGCCAGTGCACAGATGGCCATCAGGTGCCCACTATGGTGATGTGCACATTGAGGCGCTGAGGACACAGGAAATCCTGGATGATGTCCACATCTTCAAGGATCTCACTTTCTCTCAAAGAAGGACAAATCAACATGAAGTCCACCCACAAATTTTAAAACGTATGATTTCAGGTGCAGGTAAGTGCAAAGAAGAAAACATGCGGGGCCATCCGGTGAAGAACATGAGACCACAGAGACCCCCCCTGGGCCATGCGGGAGAGCATGGATTTTATCCAAATTTGATTCAGTGTTAAGCAGGGACTTGACATGATCTGGCTATGCTCTATCATCACTCTCATTGCTGTTTGGGGTAACAACAGGGAGAGGGCTATCCAAAGAAGTGATGAGAGGACATCAGAATGGACATGGGAAGAAGTACTCAGATTCAAGGTGGTTTTGGAGGTGGAGCCACTGCACGTGTTGATGAACTGAATGCGGGTACGAGGGAAAGGTGGGAACTGGGGAAATCTAACCACATGTGTAGACTCCTGCCATCTTGACAGCTTCCTTTTTTCTGCCAAAGTGAAGAACACTCCATTAGGCTAAGCCTTGTTAACTTGAAGTCCCCAGCATCTGGGACTTTCATGGATAGAAGGGAGATAAATATACTCTTTCAGGAAGTTCAACACACGCAGTAGAGTATTAGTAACCATGCTGGTAAACTAGCCCCCTGTAGAAATATGGAAAGAGGTTACTACCTTGACCATTTGGGCTTAGAATCTTCTCCACTGTGAAAAAGATACAGTAAGGGATATCTTTGGAGAAGACAGTCAAAAGTAGACCACCCTCTCCCACCTTGATCCACACACACCCCAACCCCTCTTTGCAGTGCCAGAAAAGATTATTTAAAAATTCTGACTGGCTTCAGAGTTTGCTTTCCCTAGATAGCAAGGTGCAGGATTCTACTCCTTGATACATAAAACCTACATAGAAGAAATTTTTTTACAAAAGAAATGGCGTGTCTTATATTTTCTTATCAAAATGAAAGCGACACTGTTGGCCCATGATGTTCTTTATTATATGCCATTTACAATTAGTTTTCCATTAAAAGTTGGCTATAGATGTGTCTTGCTCTGTAGTACTTTAAAGTATAGTCATCCTATGGCCTTAACCTTTAACTAACTACTATCCTTTCTTCTAGTAACTAGCAATGGCTTAAATTCCTTATGATGGTTAGTTTTATATGTCAACCTACCTAGGCTATAGTACTCAGGTACTGCTGTGAGGGTATTATGTAGATTTGGTTAACAAAGATGGGCTGTTCTCCAAACAGTTGAAGGTGGAAACAAGCAAAACAATGAGGTTTCCCTGTAAAGAAAAAGTCTGTTGCATCAACTCCTGCCTGAGTTAGCAGCCTGTTGGCCTGCTCTATGGATTTTAGACTTGCCAACCCCTACAATCCCATAGGCCAATTCCTTAAAACTAATGGCTCTCCTCTGTTTCTCTCACTCTTTCTCTTTCACACACACACACACACACACACACACACACACACACACACACACCCCCCTTTTGGTTATGTGTGCATATAAACAGAGTTCCACTGGTTCTATTCCTCTGGAGAGCCATGGCTGACACATTCCTGAAAACATTTGCTTGCACGTGCACCTGCTGATAAGGCCAATTTGACCAAACTGGAGGTTTGGAGGCAGGGCCTGCTGAAGAGACTGGCCTCAGGACCTTCGTAAAATTCTGCAACACCCAGAATGTGGCTCCTTCAAATACCGTGGTCCACGGATGCCAGAGTATGTTTAGATAGGGCCTCACCAGTCTGCCTTCAGCACTTAAAGCTCATTGGTAAGTAGACTTCACCTTCCTGGGTTATCATTTCCTGGCCCACAAAATAAGAATAAAATTATCTGCCTCTTCAGTTTGTCGTGAAGATTAAGTGAAATGATTACACCATGTTCCTGGCCTGCAGGGAGCTCAATCAATATTAGTTTCCACTCCCTTCTCATTCATTTTTGTAAATTTTATTTATTTTTGAGAGAGAAAGAGAGAGAGAGTGCAAGCAGGGAGGGGCAGAGAGAGGCGGGGACAGAGGATCCAAAGCAGACTCTGTGTCTACAGCAGGGAGCCTGCCGCAGGCCTCAAACTCGTGAACCCTGAGATCATGACCTGAGCGGAAGTCAGATGCTGAACCACCTGAGCCACCCGGGCACCCCACCCCTCCAACCCCAACTCATTTTTTTAGGGTTGGTTTCCTCCTTTCAGGAATTGTCTGTACTGATTAGGCCTGTGTGTTATTTGCTTAATAGAAATTTATTACTTTCTGTGTTTTGTTTCCAATTTATGAAGACAACAGGTGCAGTCTGTGTAGCTTCACCTTCAGTAACACTGTCCTCACCTCTGCTTCTTTTGGATCATGTCTCCCTTCATCGGTAACCAAGAAGCAAGATGAATCTTAGGACGTGACACCTATCGCAGAAAGGTGTGGATTCCTGGGGTGCCTGGGTGGCTCAGTCGGTTAAGCACCTGACTTCTGCTCAGGTCACGATCTCACAGTTAGTGAGTTTGATCCCCGCATCAGGCTCTCTGCTGACAGCTCAGAGCCTGGAGCCTGCTTCGAATTCTGTGTCTCCCTCTCCCTCTGCCCCTCCCCTGCTCATGCTCTGTCTCTCTCTGTCTCAAAAATGAATAAAAACATTAAAAAATTTTTTTGAAAGGAAAGTGTGGATTCCTATCATCCACCAGTCACCAACGTCCACACTGCTCATCGCATAGTGAAAAAAAAATCTTCTTTTGCTATCTTTCCTCCCAGCTTTATGGAGATGTAATGGACACATAACACTGTATACATTTAAGTTGTACAACATGTTGATTTGATACACTGCTATATTGCAAAACGATTACCACCACAGCGTTAGCTAACACCTGCATCTCATGACATAACTGCCCTTTCTTTTTTGTGATGAGAACATTTAAGGGCTATACTCTTAGCAACTTTCAAGTAGACAATACATATTACCTATATAAGATGATATATATCACATCCCCAGAACTTACTCATTTTATATCCGCACGTTTGTACACTTTGACCAATCTCTCTCCATTTCCCTCACCCTCGACCCCTAGTAACCAACAGTCTAGTTTTAGATTCCACATATAAGTGATATCACACAGTATTTGTTTTTCTCTGTTTGACTTATTTCACGTAAGGGTAATAAATACATTTAAGGTCCATCCATGTTGTTGTAAATGGCTAGATGTCCTTTCTCATGGTGGAATTAAATCCCATCATATATATTTACCACATCTTTACCTATTTACCAATCGATACATAGGTAGTTTCCATATCTTAGCTACTATGAAAAATGCTTCAATGAATACGAAAGTGCAGATATCTCTTTGAGATCCTATTTTCTTTTCTTCTTCTTCTTCTTCTTCTTCTTCTTCTTCTTCTTCTTCTTCTTCTTCTTCTTCTTCTTCTTCTTCTTTTTTTTTGACATATACCCAGAGGTGGGATTGTGGGATCATATGGTAATTCTATTTTAATTTTGTGAGTAACCTCCATACTATTTTCCACAGTGGCTGTGCCAATTTATGTTCTCACCAACAGTATAGAAAGGATTCCTTTTTCTCCACATCCTAACACTTATCTCTTGTCATTTTGATGACAGTCATTCCAACAGGTGTGAGGTGTTACTCATTATGTATTTGATTCGCATTTTCCTGATGACTAGTGATGTCATGCACATTTTCATATACCTGTCGGCCATTTGTATGTCTTCTTTGGAAAAATGTCTATTCAGGTATTTTGCCCAGTTATAAATCAGACTGTATTTTAGCTATTGAATTGTGTAAGTTCGTTATATACTTTGAATATTAACCCTTATCACATCTATGTTTTCCAAATATTTTCTTCCATTCACTAGGTTGCCTTTTCATTTTGTTGATAGTTTCCTCTGCAGTGCTGAAGCTTTTTAATTTAATGTAATCCTACTTGTTGATATTTGGGGGTTTTTTCCCTTTCTCTTAATATTCAGTATGACGGCACCTCCCTCAAAACCAATATACTCTGTTTTATTGTGTGTTCATCCCCCTATTTCAATGAAGGTACAAAAATCAATAAGGTGTTAGTGACATGTTTTTTTTTTCTCAGTGCCAGACAGAACCCTTCCCCATATCTTTGTTTCCCAACTGACTCAAAAAGAATCTTTCTCAAAGATTGTTGTATAATGGCTAGTAATTAAACAAAACACACACACACACACACACACACACACACACACACACACACAAAACAAAGAACATTATGACAGTACGTGACTTTAATTGCTGAGAGTGATATTCGGAAGGAAATAATTTGCCCTGGTTAAAGCTGGTCACCTTTCTCATGACCCACCAATAAAACTCCAAGATGGCCTGTTTCGCCAAGAGAATGGAATGGACCTTCTAGAGACCTGATGCCAATCTGTGTAAGTTCTCTGTGATGATGCACTGAACACTTTTCCTCAAGCCTCTTAGACACTGTCAGCATTGTGACTTCCCCCCCCACCCCCACTCCCACCCAAGAGGGACTGGGGAGCTGTGGAAAAAGACCTTTACCGCAGTTCCAGTGGGAATCAGATACAGGCACACACTCTTCCTTGATCAGCCTAGGCCTCGCTAGTTAGTCCTTTTCCCATCTTCCCACAGAGCTTTATAGTGAACCATGGCTTACATTATAACATGCATTGCACCTATGACAGAGCACTGATATTGTGTATTTAGACTGATGTCTCCTCGGTTACATGGGACACTCTGCTGGGCAGAGTGCGTTCAATTGCCTGGCTAATGCTGAGGATGTGTGGTCCATTCACTGCTTATCTTATGAATGAGTCCTACGTACGAGGGATTCTCAGTTAGTAGGAAAAGGTGTGATTACCTGCAATAAAGTCCGGCAAAATGGACTGCCTCGGTGCACCACGTGGCACAAAAGGCCCGTGGGCCGTGATTCAGTCTAGCTCAGAATCCTCACGCGCAGAAAGGGAACTTCATCTCCCCCGAGGTGACCAGGTAGGGCCAGAGTTGAAAATGTATCGACAGCTCTGACCTGACCATGTCAACCACGTTCTTTCAGAAGAGCGGGCATCTGCTAGACCTTCATGATTCTAGCGCGGGAGAGAGCGCCGAGGAGGCATTTGCTCAACTTGCTGTTGTTGGTTTTGTTTCCATTTAAAAAGTATTTTAGCTTAATTTTTTGAGCAGGTAAGCAATTCACAGACATCATAAGTGCAAGAAAACCAACACACATGGCGAAAAGCCTCCTCCAACTCCATCTCCCGTCTGCTCAGCACACTGTTCTCCCCATCACCCCTGCTACCAGGTTTTGTGAATTTAAAGACTTTTTACGTATGCATATACGCACATAAATTCTTATTCCCCCCCCCTTTTTAAAAAAATGGTACTTAGTCATAAAAAAGTTAATTCATCAGTGCTGAAGGAAGTCTAGAACAATGTGGAGAAACCATAAGATTCATGAACGGAAGAAATTAAATTGACCCACAGGAAAAGGGTAACTGGAAGCAAGGCGAAGCAAAGAGTGCTCAAGTGGTTTTTATTTGCTCCTCCATCATCCTTGAGCAAAGGAGAGGCTCCATTCCACAGTGTGAGGGGTCTTGGCAAGTCCTGTGGGTAGTCTGTGTGCAACAAGACACACGTTTTGGTCATCAGGCTTTACAAATAAGTTTCGCGTCTGCCAGGAACAGAACATGGAGAACAATAGCAGACTGAGTGGTTTGCTATAGCTTGTGGTCAGAAGAATTACGTGAAATGGCACCAGTACTCTTGAGATGATGGCCATCTTGTCTTATTCTCCATCTCAGAGTACGAGATATATATGTATCTCTTTCTGTCATCTGGGCTATATTAATGGAGAAATGGGGGAGGAACCACAACAATTATCTGGAAAATTAGGTGGAAAAATCCAAATGACTCTCCCCCGGAAGGTCCAGGCAAATCTAAAAGCCAGTATTTCCTATGACTGAGAGGACTCCAACTTTCAGAACATAAAACTGCTTTTATAGGGGCATAAAGTTACATCTTTAAAAGCACAGGCATCAAGAATCTCTTGCTGAATTGTACGTAGGCTTTTACTAAGATCTGTTTTAATTGCTTTCACTGAAACCTGTATCTGTTCAAATAACACTGATTTTAGGTCAAGGCTGCAATGCTGCACATATTGAACAAGATATGTCACCATGAGCCTATTTTAACTGCCATTACCACGGTTCAGGGCCAAGCAGAACAGCCACATATGGTTGTACCCTGCCAGACGTTGGGCCAGGGGTCCACCACTCAGTGAGCTACGGCCTAGGGAGTAAGGCCACATCAGTCCAGGGGAGGGGGAGCCCATCTCTCGCTGGCCACCAAAAGGAGTACCTTCTTGGAACTCTCACAAAGTTCACATGTTCTAGCTCAGGCCTAGAGCCAAGCACCTGCAAACCACCAGCAGCAAGAGGTGCCATCAACATCAATGCTTATATGGGAGCCCACACACCAGATTCACCCGGGGTGGCCCTGCATCAGACCTGTTGATTCGGCTTCATTATTACTAATGCTGCTTTCACTCTTTAACTTTTTTTTAAATGTTTATTTATTCTTGAGAGAGACAGAGACAGAATGTGAATGGGCTAGGGGCAGAGAGAGAGAGGGAGACACAGAACCCGAAGCGGGCTCCAGGCTCCGAGCTGTCAGCACAGAGCCCAGCGTGGGGCTCGAACTCACGAGCTGTGAGATCATGACCTGAGCCGAAGTCGGATGCTCAACCGACTGAGCCACCCAGGCGCCCCTAATGCTGCTTTCACTCTTAAGAGATTTGGGGACTGGATGACCTATTATATTGTCACCCTAGTCTTGTATGCTCTGTCCTACCTACGTTTTCATAGCAAGGAGATTAACTTACAGGGAAAAACTGGATCCCTTTCCAAGCTACACTTATGCTAACAGCCAGGCTGGTCTGTTAGCTGTGTTATATTTCTTTTTGAAATCCACTTTGTAGTTCAGATTACTTACAAATAATTGTATTTTTTTTAAACCACCACCAAAAAAACCCACAAAAAAACGGGTTCTGTTTCATGCTGATTGTGATAGCTGTGCTCCTCCCTGGACCACCATGGACAGGCATGAAAATAAAACGTCCATGGGAGTAAAACCACCACTCTGCAGTCTACTGCTCTGAATCTCCCACCCATCAGTTCTAGATCTCGAGACGCATTCTCAAATCCATTCCGTGCTGCCTTGTCCGTGCTCCATTTTCAAACTGACTTGGTCAACTTGATCAGCACTTCAGGCAGTCTACAGAATTCCTTAATCCCCTCTTGGCCTGGCACAGTGCGTCGTAGTGAATCCCGGACTGCACTAGTAGGAGGAAAAAATATTTACTGCTGAGGTGCTAAAAGCTTTAGGTACTTCTCTCACATTTGCAAACCATCTAGGAAATGGATGTCATGGCAGGGTGTAAAATCCAACTGCTTTGATGCCTTTCTCTTAGGCAATTACTTGTGTCTTTATCTAGGACCCTTTCTTTTGATTTGGCAGTTTGGGTCAGGAGCTGTGCAGATTCTAAAGAGACAAACTAGCAACGCAGGGCATGTCAAACTTTGTAAAGAGAGGGGCTATACATAAATCAGCTTTCACATGTCAAACAGTCTCTGTTGTAACTATTCAACTCTGCATTGTAGTGCAAAAGCAGCTCTACACAATGTGCAAACAGATGAGTGTGGCTGTGTTCCAATAAAACTTTATTTACAAAAGGAGCTGGCAGGCTGGCTTTGGTCTGTGGGTCATAATTGGCTGATGCCTACAGTTAGAGAGCTTACCTGCCCTCTGGTTTTCCCAATTGGCTATTTATTAGAAAATGTGCCTTTACCTTCATTATGACTCATAGCAAATTTCCCACCTTATCTTTCCTTATTGAACAAGACATTCTTTGTTTCTGTAGCAGAAAACCATTCAGAGATTTTTCAGGATTGACTTTGGGAATCCTATTATACCTCAAGAGTTACTTATAATTTGGGGCCCCCTGGGTGGCTCAGTTGGTTAAGTGTCTGACTTCGGCTCACGTCATGATCTTACAGCTCGTGGGTTCGAGCCCCACGTTGGGCTCTGTGCTGACAGCTCAGAGCCTGGAGCCTGCTTCCGATTCTGTGTCTCCCTCTCTCTCTGCCCCTACCCCACTCACATTCTCTCTCTCTCTCAAAAATAGACATTAAAAATTTTTACAAAAGAGTTACTTACAATTCAACAATTTATTCCACATGCAATCTGTCCTAGGGAGAATGTATAGCACTTAAAAATTACAATGGATACAGTGTATCAATACAATGGCTCAACTTGAAAACTCTTTTAGTAAGAAAAGATGCTCACTGAATAAGTTGTCTAAGGAGAACACACTGTAAGGTCATAAGCTGAAAAAAAAAAGGTTATAGATTATTATGAAAACTTGACAGCTTTGGACCTGCTATTATTTCAGTTTTAAGATGTGGGTCACTTTTCTCTTCTGTTATATTTATGGTAGGAATTTGATGAGCATTACTTCGAAATCAATGAAATGTTCATGTCCGTTTGGATCTCTGAATAGGCAAAATTATCAAGAAGCCATGTGCTTACTTCTTTCTAACTTAAAACCAAAATATTATTTTCTCCCACCCTCTCCACTTAGCCCCCCAAATACACAAAAATGGAATTATCTGTATTCACCACTTAAAAAAAGGCAAGACGCAAAAACCTTGAGCTGATTTTAATGATCAACACACTTTTTTTTTTCTTTGCAGATAATTCTCGTGACTTAGTCCCTAAGGAAAGCACATTTTGTTCGAAATAGCCATGTGCAAAGGACACGAATTGTTCACCATGACAAAGGTACCTGGATGCTGACAGTGATATCTGGTTGTTAGGCCTATCCTCTTTAGAATTCTGTACAGTTTAAGGCTTGCAGATTGTGCCAGATCTTGATAATTCTGTTAGGTTTCCAAAACTGACATGCACTTAAAATCCTGGTGTGAAACACTAAATCGTCTTTTGACCATCTCTCTCGGAACCGCAAACAATTACATGTTTAGAAAAATGTTAGTCAAATTGTAGCCAAATGATAAGAAGGAAGTCTTTCTAGTTCCGCATGGGTTACTAGTATTCCCCTTCACTCCCCATCTTTTCTCAGACCTCTTTCACCCTCTCAGGTCAGAGCCATGAATTCTTGAGACCCTGAGTTCTATCCCTTGAAGGAGGAAGAGAAGGATACAGAGTAACAGAACACCCAAACAAAACCCTGGCTGGGCAAGGGGTGTAACCAGGGAAGAGGAACCAGAGAATCACCCTTAAGGCTTCCCCCACGAAAACTGTTGTCTGTCACAGCCTAGGCCTTAAAATACCTTTTAAAGTTTCATGAGCGATTCATGATAAGGCATCACACTAACAAATGACGCTAAAAAAAGTTTTAAAATATTTCCCACAGGAAATGCACCCTGCTTGTGCTCTCTGGCCTGTACTAAAGCCAAATTTCTATCTATAGAGGAAGGACCTTTTGTGTTGGGTTTTACCCACTCTCCCCTCTTACATTATTATTAGGTTGCAAACAATGGCTTTTTTTTGTTACAAAGCCAGAATAAAGGAGCCTAAAATCAGCACACAATTGTGTGATCACTGGTTAGCCTTGTATCCCAAAGTTGTTAAGGAAAAAGAAATACATCCATTATTCACAAAACCAATCATCCAACTCACAACAAAAGATAAGGGAAGGCCCGGGAATCTGTGAGCAGACATCTTCACTACCTCATTTATGAGCCTCTGGCAAGATTTCCCACAAGGGCTTGCCAATTTTAAAATGGTTTTTCTTGCTTTATTTACCTGCCTTTACGAAAGGGAGATATTATTAGTCCTGGTCACGCATTCATTGCTCTAAACATGGCAGTAAGAATAACAACTTAGAAAATGTTGATGGCCTTAAAACAAAGCATGTGGCAAGCATCTTTTCTTTCTTTCTTTTAGATCTTCAGAATTTTCTATCACCTCTGAAGAGGTCTACCTGTTATTTCGCATCTCAGCCAGGAGATGTCACTGTAGTTGAATTAAATAATTAAGAGTAATTGAGCTATTCTGGGAGCAGTCTGAGTGTGAAAAACTTTCCATGGATTTGTTACAAATGAGTGGACAGGCATTCTGGAGTAAAAGCAGGCTTTGTATACCCAATTCTGCTTTTAGCTAATAGATAGAACATTTGTCTACACTTCAGATAAAAAAGAACGCTTAACCTTCCTTGCCCAAATGCACACATACTGGAACAAAATAGCATCATTAACTTAATGATTTATTCATCTGGGTGAGTAAAAGTTTTAGTAGCTCAGAGAGATTTGTTTCCATTTTTCACAGAAACAGAAAATACAATCCTAAAATTTGTACAGAACCACAAACGACCTCAAATAGCCAGAGCAATTCTGAGAAAGAACAAAAGTGGAGGCATCACATTTCTTGATTTCAAACTACACACAAAAAAAGCTGTAGTAATCAAAAAGTTATTACATTGTCATAAAAATAGATACATGGGGCACCTAGGTGGCTCAGTTGGTTAAATAACCATCCGACTCTTGATTTTGGCTCAGGTCGTGATCTCACAGTTCAAGGGATTGAGCCCCACATTGAGTTCTGTGCTGACAGCATGAAGACTGCTCAGGATTCTCTCTCTCTCTCTCTCTCTCTCTCTCTCTCTCTCTCTCTCTCTCCCCCTCCCTCCCATGTTTATGCACCTGCATGTTCTCTCTCTCTCCCGCTCTCTCAAAATAAATTAATTAACTTAAAAAAAAAACAAAAAACAGACATATAGACCAGTAGAACAGAATGGAGAGCCCAGAAATAAATTCCTGCATTTATGGTCCATTTATATTTGACAAGGCTGCTAGGAACACTCAGTGGGGAAAGGATAGTTTTTTCAACAAACGATGTTGGAAAAACTGAATAATTACATGCAGAAAAACAAAACTGGACCCCTACCTTACACCACTCACAATAATCAACTAAAGATGGACTAGAAGTTGAATTTCAGACCTGAAACAATAACCCAGAAGAAAACAGGCGGTAAGTTCCTTGACAATGACCTTGGCAAGGATTCATTGGATTTGACACCAAAAGCAAAGACAAAGGAAAAATAAACAAGTAGAACTACATCAAACTAAAAACCTTCTGTACAGCAAAAGAAACCATCATGAAAAAAAAGGCATCCTATGGAATGGGAGAAAACATTTGCAAAACATGTCTCTGGTAAGGGGCTAATATCCAAAATATATAAGGAGCTCACAACTCAATAGCAACAAACCAAATAACCCAATTAAAAAATGGGCAAAGGACTCCAGTAGACATTTTCCCGAAGAAAACATACAAATGTCCTACAGGTATATGAAAAGGAGCTCAATTCATCACTAGTCAGTAGAGTGATGTAAATCAAAACCACAATGGAACACCACCTCACACCTGTTAGAATGGCAGTCATCAAGAAGACAAGAGATAACAAGTGTTGGTGAGGAGGTTGACAGGAGTTATGGTGAGAGTATGGAGGTTCCTCAAGAAATTAAAAAGAGTTCCCAGACGATCCAGCCACCCCATTCTATGTGCCAGTGGACAAGCCGGCCAACTCTGTTTCTCCTCATTACAGTCCATCTTTGGAAAGGGAGGACCGTGCCCCACTTATGTCCATAATGCATGCTGGAAAACATTTCAGAGTTGAATGTCTGAAAGTCAAACAATAGAATTCATGTTATTTCATGTGGAGCGTGAGAAAGGAATACCTTCTTCTTCCTCTCCTCCTCCTCCTCCTCCTCCTCCTCCTTCTCCTCCTTCTTCTTCTTCTTCTCCTTCTTCTTTTTCACCAGCACATGGCTCTCTTGGTGTGGAATGCAGATAAGCCAAGTCAAATGGAAAGAAAAAAGCAGAGTGAAGATGTCCCAATCACTGCTTCCTCGCAACCAGAAGGTACTTGATGGGCATCATGTCATCATGGGGTCAAGGAGACTTTGCCTGAATACTAAATATTTGACAGCTAAGCCATTTATTTTTTCTACCTTTATGAGTACATAGAGTGGGATCTTGCCATTTACTATTATCCTATCACCATGGTTAGCTTTTAGTAAAGTTCCAGGTGACAAAATGATTCTCTCTTTAATCATTAACCAAAATTACCTATTGTTCTTGCAAAGTAGGTATAACTGGAGTTTTTGCATGGGACACTCTCTGGGGTCGTGTTCTGCATTAACTCCACTAGATCCACTCTGGAACCTTCTATACCCTACTCTGTACCCAGGAGCTAGACTCTTAATGGTTATATCTATACAACAAGGCTCCTTTGCTCTCTGGCTTCTGGTTGGAAATGACCAAAGGCAGCCCATAAGAAACAGGGAAAGAGAAGGGAGAATTTGGGGCACCTGGGTGGCTCAGTCGGTTGAGCATCTGACTTCGGCTCAGGTCATAATCTCGCAGTTCGTGAGTTTGAGCCCCGCATCAGGTTCTATGCTGACAGCTCAGAGCCTAAAGCCTGCTTCAGATTCTGTATCTCCCCCTCTCTGCCCCTCCCCTGTTCACACTCTGTCTCTCCATGTCTCTCTAAGATAAATAAATTAAAAAATGTGCTTTTAAAGAGAAGGGAGACGTCATGGAATTTCCTATCTGCCATCTTTCCCAGTCAGCCATTCCTCTACCAAACAAAGGTTTCTCCTTCAGACACAACTCTAGCTCCCTCTCATACCTGGCAAGTTCCCCAGGAGTATGTCTGCCTTTGTCCTGTCAGGCTCAGAAGCTAGTCTGGAGTACTGTCAACTTTTGTAGGGTCCCTTTTAACCATTTCTCTAGTAAATTCTCTCCAATTACCTTGGTGGAATATTCTGTACATACACGTCATTTCTGGACCCTAGGTGGCACCTAAAGCATGACATATGCGTGAGTAAAATATGTGACATTTACTATTCAGATACATGACTAGGCATATATCCCATGTGGATGCCTTATATTGGGAATAAAATTGCTTTTATTTGGATTATCAAAACCCAGTTCTTTGTGAGAGAAGAAAATGCATAAATTTAACAGTATATTTGGAACAAAGAACCCCAGAACTAAACTTGTTAGACACAATCACAAGTTTATTTTAAATCTTGATTCTAGTTGATAGTACTCAGTATACCTACTATCTATGGAGCACCTACTAAGAGTCTGACACCATGCTCAGCATTGCAACATAATCATTTTTATTTTATATTAAGTTTATTTATTTTTGAAGGAGAGTGAGAAAGAGAGAGAGGAGGGGAAGGGGCAGAGAGAGAGAGGGAGAGACAGAATCCCAGCAGGCTCCATGCTGTCAGCACAGAGCCCCACGCGGGGTTTGATCTCATGACCTGTGAGATCTGACCTGAGTCAAGATCAAGAGTCAGACCCTTAACCAACTGAGCCAGCCAGGTGACCCCAACATAAATCATTTTTAATGTGTCTGATAATCTTGCAGGGCAGTTGATATGCCTATTTTAGAAATGAGGAAAAATAAGACTCAGAGAAGTGCAAGAATCCACCGTCATGCACAAGGCCAGCCGTGACAAAGGAAGGAGCCCAGAGGAGCACGTCAACTGCACAGCACATTCTGTGCAGCGGGACATTGGTTACTCCCGGACTCCTGCAGGGCAGACCACCCTGTGCAGCGGGACATTGGTTACTCCTGGACTGCCCATAGGCAAAGGGACTTTAATAAGCCTGAAGCCTTAACACAAATCTGTTTAATTTTACTTAATCTAATCTTCCAAACACATGTCTTCATGGAAAACCAGTCTCACAGAAAACTCGATAGCATCTTGTCCATGAATCACAGTTTGGGGAAAGTGGGATGTTTCACTTCTGTGCCCCTAGTTCCGGAATTTCCGAACTGAGAATTTCTTAGTTCTTAGAGCTGAGTCTGATGCCCGTCATTCTTCCTGGGATCCGTGATTAAACTTCAGAAAGGCAGCTCTAAAATGTCAGATGGACTAGAGATTCTCACTATGCTGTTTTCAAAAAGATCAGCCATGCTTTTTAGGGCGTACCATTGTTTGATGACGATAAGGAAAAGGAAAGAGAAATCTTTATAACAGGAAATTTTCTTTAGTGCTTAATGATCTGGGCAGTGGCTAGGCTAGCAGTCATCTGATAGAATGACTTGCTAAGCAAAACGTTGGTGTGGTGACTTTCATAATAAATAGACACAGGAATAAGAGCTAACACTTAGCACTTTAAGAAAGTGGCAGGCATGGCATTCACCTCTTCACATGAGTTACCTCACTTACTGTTTTTTTTTTTTTAATGTTTATCTTTATTTTTGAGACAGAGAGAGACAGAACATGAGTGGGGGAGAGACAGAGAGAGAGGGAGACACAGAATCCAAAGCAGGCTCCAGGCTCTGAGCTGTCAGCACAGAGCCCGACGCGGGGCTTGAACTCATCAACTGCGAGATCATGACCCGAGCTGAAGTCGGACGCCCAACAGACTGAGCCACCCAGGCGCCCATGAGTTACCTCACTTAAAGCTCATGGTACCCCTTTGAGATACATGGGATCATCGGTCTCTGATTTTACAGTTGAGAAACTAAGGCACACAGAGAGGTTGAACAAGTGACCGACATCCGACAGATAAAGCAGAGGAAAAGTCACCGAGCTTTTGAGAGTTGAATTCCAGATTCTACGCTCAGAGGACAGGTTTCAACTGTATAAGAGACACTAGCTGCCTTCTGTTATGGACGAGCCAGAGTTGAGCTCTTTTTTAAAAATCGTGCACAGGGGCGCCTGGGTGGCGCAGTCGGTTAAGCGTCCGACTTCAGCCAGGTCACGATCTCGCGGTCCGTGGGTTCGAGCCCCGCGTCAGGCTCTGGGCTGATGGCTCAGAGCCTGGAGCCTGTTTCCGATTCTGTGTCTCCCTCTCTCTCTGCCCCTCCCCCGTTCATGCTCTGTCTCTCTCTGTCCAAAAAAAAAAAAAAAAAAAAAAAAAAAAAAAAAAAAAAAAAAAAAAAAAAAAATCGTGCACAGTGATCTCAACGTACTGCAAGGATGGGTCGACTCTAAGAATATGAAATGTGGTAGGGTCACATTTAAAATAAGGTCTGATATTTTAAAAAAAATCTAGTTTCATGAGTTCAGGGCGAAGTGAAATTTAGCAGCATTGCGGAAGTGGTCTGCAGATTTTAGCGAAAGGGAATCCAAATAGGAGCAACCAGTGTTAGGGGAGCTGACAATGGAGTCTCATGCAGCGTCAGAGCAAGTTCAAGGTTCAGAATCTGCCCTTCATGATTTCTCAAAAGCGTGTCACATGCACCAAAAAGCATGATTTCATTTTGAGCGTCACACTTTACAAGGTCTTTGTTCCGAGGTGAGCCATCAGTGAAGCGATTCACAGCCTCATCTCACAGCCTTCCTGAGGCACCCCTCGTCTACCCTGCCTCCTGCCCAGAGCTGGCCACAGCCACGGAGGCAGAGAGAGGGAGCTGGCTTCCATTGAGGTGAATGAAGAGGAGAGGCTGGGACCCGGGAGGGGTCGGGGTAGAGGGGTTGTGCAGGGGTGCGCAGAGGCCAGGAGGGACCCACGTGCCAGGGAGAGCACAGCCAACATTTGTGAGTAGAAGCCATGGCAGGGCACCAGGCTGTGATCCCAAGGCCGAGTTTGGGGCTCACCAGTGATGCAATCAGAGCACCAATGGCCAGAAGACCTGCCGGGCGTGGGTGGCTGACTCTTTGATCATCTTTGTGTGCCTCACTTTGAGCTCAGCAGATACAGGCAGGGCATTGCATTGCCTCAGGGGGCAGATAAATTCACTTAAAGGACAGAGGTAGTGTGTTCAGGTTAAAGAAGCCTTAGGTGGGCCATGACAATAGTCTTAAAATCCGTGAAAAGCTGTCATATGGAGGGACCATAGAACATCCCAGATGCTGGGGATGCTTCGGTGAGCATATTAGGCAAGGTCTTGTCTCCACGCAGCTCCTGGCCTGATAGAGGCCAAAGACATTAAACAAACCACTGTGTTATTAAAAACATCGCCCCAAACTGTGAAGGCCTCTGGTAAAGGAAAGATATCAGTTCCACAGAGCATTTGGAGATGTGCCACCAGTTTTGAAGAAGTGCTATGTCAGCCAAGAGCTAAGGATGCGGTGTTAGTTGGGTGGAGGGAGAGAGAGGAACGTTTCAGGTAAAGCGACTGAGATCGGAAGAAGCTGGCACGGCTTCAAAGTTTCTCTTCCCTCTTCTAACACCCCTTCTCTTCTCTTGTTTTCCCTTCCAAGTGTCACTTTTTAGCAATGTCATATGATTAGTGGACATGACAGGTCTGCTTCCTCATCTAGCACAAATGTATTGGTTACCCACTGTATGTCAAACCCTGGGCCAGGCCCTATGGATTAACATATAAACAGGAAGTATAGCGGGTTGAAGTGAGTTTCCCCACAATGTGTGTCCACCCACAACCTGAGGATGTGACCTTATATAGAAATAGGGTTTTTGCAAATGTAATTAATTAAGATGACGTCATCCTGAATTCTGTTGGGACCTCAATCTCATAACCGATGCCCTAACAAGAAGAGGAGAGGACCCCGCTGGTGGCATGTGAAGAAGGCCACGTGAAGCCAGAGGTATTGGCTGTAATGACGTGCCTAAAAGTCCAGGAGCTCCAGGGATTGCCAGGGGTCACCGGAAGCTCGGATGAGGCCAAGAAGGATCCATCCTACAGCCATCAGAGGAAGGCTGGCCTTGCTGACACCTTGATTTCAACCTTAGTCTCCAGAACTGTGAGACATCACATTTCTACAGCTGTAAGCCACTCAGTTTGTGGTAATTTGTTGCACAGCCTAAAAAACTGATATAGGATGCATGTCTCTTCCATGAACTTTCTTCTTTTTTTTCTTCAAGTTGATTTATTTTGAGAGAGAGAGAGAGAGGGAATCCCAAGCAGATTCTGCACTGTCAGCACGGAGCCTGATATGGGGCTCAGTCTCACGAATGGTGAGATCATGACCTGAGCTGGTCAAGAGTTGGACGCTTAACCGACAGTCACCCAGGTGCCCCATGACCTTTTTTCTAAATGAGGTCGCATTCATAGGTTCTGGTGGGTGGAATGTGGACGTATCTTTTGGGCAGGCCACCACTCTGCCCACTGCACTTAGGTCTGCATTCACGTACCTGTAAGTTCCTTATGCAAAATATGCATTTGGCAGCTAAATTTTTCCTTATTAAATTACATCAAATTCAACTTCTGGACACTTAGCTTAGCTTAAGAGTATCTACAAACAAGTCTACTTCACTTTTTACTAATAGTATCAAACTCTTGCTAAACCACAAACTCCATCTGGGTGTATGATTACATTTCTGCCAACTGACTTTATTTGACACTGAATGACCGTCCCAGTACCAAAGAGAAAGATGGCACTGTGAGTGTATTAGGGACTAACACAGTCCATAATACACTTCATGATATACATCACATCCTGTGATGACATTTAAAGAACACAACAATCTGACAGGAAACAGAAGGGCCACCTAAGAAAATGGGAAATATCAGAAAATACAATCCAGAATGATACTCAGAAACTTTGTAAGATCTAGGCAAGTGATAGAACAAGTTTAAACTCCAGTTCTATTGATGGCTTGTCAAGTCATGGCAAGTTCTGTTAATAGTTCACTTTTATTTTATTTATTAAAGGGAAGGAAGGAAGGGAGGGAGGGAGGGAAGAAAAGAGAGAGAGAAAAGGACAGAAGGGAAGGAGGGAGAAAACAAAAACCCAGAAAATATCTCAAATGCCATCTCCCTTTAATTTCGCAGTATTGCAAAGATCATTGAGAATTCACCTACGGAAGCATCTGTCAAAAAGTCTAGAAGTTGTGAGGATTCTATATTTAGTAGCTCTTGCAGTAGAAGAAGACGAGTTTTAGGAAGGCTGGTCTCAAACAGAAGCTGTTTTTGCATGTTGCTTTCTTCTGCCCGTGGACTCACTTTCCAATGACAGTCTAGCCCAATTAATCAGATCCATGGAGTAATTCCCGTACCGAATACTGTTTTTATATTTTCTGTTTATTATGAAAATTAAGACACGCCATTGTGTTACAGATGCCACCCAGGGCCACATGCTGCTACAGCCGAAGATGGCAATTTCATAATGTTGCAAAGTTACAGCAAACAGGCCACAATATATACCAGATGCAGCTCAACTGAGACATAGCTTAAAAGGATTTAATCGAAAATGTTTCGAATCTGCTTCGCCCAAGAATTATCACTGGGCCAGTGTGCTCTTTGATATGGTAATACAACCAGCTGTTAAGTTCTTCTCTATTTCCAACACAGTAATCCACATTGCTTTTCATCTTCTTTCCATCACGCACTTCTAATATTAGGAGGCTCAAGATTCCACGTATGAGGCTCACTTCTTTCCTTTAATTGGGAGTAAGGACGGGCCGACTGGTTTATACTCTTGGAAGCACAGAAAGGATGAAGGCTCCAATCTCATCGACTGCCTCCCTTCTGTGTATAAAACATTCCAAAGTAGCTGGTCTGAAGTTATAACCAACTGGAAGCAGAGGGAACCAGGTTGCTGCTAGAAGCCTGCCCCATCCTCTGAGATGTTCAGAGTGGGGTATGGGTGTGTGTACCATGCCCAGGGACAGGTGGATCACTGTGGGATTCTCCCTGTGCTGCAGAAGGCACAGCTGTTTATATTATTCAAGTAGGCTTCAGGCCCAGCGTGGAGCCCAATGTCGGGCTTGAACTCAGGACCCTGAGAGTAAGACCCGAGCTTAGATCAAGAGCTGGATGCTTAAACTGATTGAGCCACCCAGGCGCTCTCCAAGCGGTGTTTCCTTTAAACCTCATAATTATAAGCTGTTTTCTTGAAATGTGGATAATTGCATAGACTCTTGTGTTGGTGAGACACAAGTTTGCTTCATCATATCCAACGCTGTGTTTTGGACTTGATTCCTGGAAATAGGTACACATAACCCTGAGACCCTCAGAGCCATGAAGGAACAAAAGAAAAAGAATATAAAACAAAATGATGGTGGTGATGTATATATATACACACACACGCATACATACATATATGTGTGTGTGTGTGTGTATATGTGTGTGTGTGTGTGTGTGTGTATACACACATATGCTACATTTATGCTTGACTATATACTTAAGTATCTTCTCAATTACAAATGGTGGGATGATACATATGCCAAAAAAACAATAAGGAAAAAAAAGAAAATTCCATCTCGTATGCTTCTTTATAAGCCCAATATCCTTCAGCATTCATTTCTGTTGGATGATAATGGGCCCAAATACTTAATTTTAAAATGCTACAAACACATCTTCATATACTTAATGTTAGAATCATGAATTTAACCAGAATAATCTACTTTTCTTCTTTAATGAGGAATCTGAGACTCACAGAAGTTACCTGACCCGCCCAGGTTTCTGGTGAGAGCGGGGACTGAGGCACCCTTGCCACCCTCAGCTCTTTCTCACATGTCCACACAAGCATGACACTGTTACGTTCTCTAAGGCAACATTCACCAAGACAATGACAAGGACTTCTGAGGAGGTGGAGAATGTGGCCGGCCAGAACTGTTCTAGTGACATCGGTGGTGAAGGAAGAGTCACTTCTGTGGTAAGCAAGCTAAAGGTTTTAGGGTCATCATGCTAGAACCTAGTGCCCATCTGCCTATAAGAAACCCTCAGAAATGGGGCGTCTGGGTGGCGCAGTCGGTTAAGCGTCTGACTTCAGCCAGGTCACGATCTCGTGGTCCGTGAGTAGGAGCCCCGCGTCGGGCTCTGGGCTGATGGCTCAGAGCCTGGAGCCTGTTTCCGATTCTGTGTCTCCCTCTCTCTCTGCCCCTCCCCCGTTCATGCTCTGTCTCTCTCTGTCCCAAAAATAAATAAACATTGAAAAAAAAAAAAAGAAACCCTCAGAACTAACTCATCATGCCTCACGCTGCTGTTTACCTCAGCCATTGTCAACAGTCCAAGCTTCTTGTGAAACCTGATAGCCTTTGTTCTCACTGGCATCAATCCTGTCTCATGACCCAGAACTTCACTCTGCCTTTCCCTGCTAAGTCTTCCTATGACTCCTGACGCCCTCAGTCATCAACCCAGCACACAGCCCTGTCTCCTCAACTCCGCTGAATGCCCCCTTCACCTCCGTGCGTGAACTGACACCTGCTCCCTGAGCACACTGCTTCCTCTGTTGCCCTCTCCAGTGAGCAGTGAATTTTCCCCACGGTCCTTGAACCTCAGGGCTTGGAGTTGGGGTCAGTACCCTCCCTGATCTTGCTACTCCTCTTCTCTTACCCCCCTTGTTACAATGTCATGCCCCTTTGAAGCTCGTGCCAACCAGTTACACCACCCTCATCATTGTCATGTTCGTTGTCACCCTCATGAGTGACTCAGAGCAATCACTCTTGGACACTTCTGCAGCCAGTACTCTTGCCTTCCAGTTCCCTGACCTCCCCTCCAGGTGCCTTTTCTTCTACTTTACCTTACTCATCTTCTCCCAACATCACACCCAGGACCTGCTCACCTCTGGGAGTCATATCACCTCTTGGTTCTCTACCACCCCTCGTAAACCTTCCAGCTTACGTGCCGGAAATGATCACAGGTCCGTGATTCCAAATCTTCATCCTTCCTGACACTCTCATCTACTAACCCTATCACTTTCTCACTATTCCTCACCCACCTTCTGTTTTCCCTTTTTCTTTTGCTCAGCCCAGATTTCTTGGGCCACCACTACTGTTGCTCTCATGCAAAAACCGTCACTCTCCTGCTTCTCTGTTCTGATGTTGTGTTCACCTGTCAAAACCCCAAATCTCACTGTTCCAACTCTCCACTTGCATCCTATGTAATTTGTGTTGCTGGAGAAAAATCATACAGCAGCTTGTTTCACTTTAAATTTATGACTGCAAATGTCTAGTCAAATCCCGATATTGCCCGGTAAGCCTGCTACATTTCCTTACCAATCTCCCCATTTCAACCTCTCACTCCCATAAGCAAAAAATGCACACTCCAATCTCTCCACTTAAAGGAAAGGTCCTCCCTCAACTCTTCAGACGTCTTCAGCATCTGCCCCATTTTATATTCTCCTTTATGGTGACTCGTCAAGGGATGGTCTGCATACATGGTCTCTACATCCTGGTTTCTCATTTCCGTTTAAAATTTTTTATTTTTAAAAGTTAAAGTAAGATTCTTACATATTCTAAAAAAATGTATTTATTTTTAAATTTCTTCCCATAGACAGCAGCTTGTAACTGTCAACTAAAATCACCTCTGATTGACCTTAAAAAAAAAAAAGCATGCTCACAAAGCACTTGTCTACTTCTAGATTTCTGACACTTGTATTGGCTCCTCAGTACTGAAAGGCCATTTTACTCTACTATATAGCACTCCTACACTCACCCGTACATTTCTCCTTTTCCCATCCTCCCAGTGTGGGTATGTCATACTTTTTGGTTAAACTCATGTTCAATGGTATGGAAATATTAGATTGTTGTGTGCCATGCCTGCACTGTGTTTTTTGAACACTTTAATTTTTTCTATAGTTATCGGTTGCTTCAATTTTCTAATTATTTTTCTCTTTATCACAGATTCAATCTCCACTAGAGCTACACAACTTCTTTTTAATTTATTCAAACATATACTCGCAGTCCCAATTACTGTTGGTCAGATCCTTCGTGGAGTCTTCTATCCTCTGACTCAAAGTAGACCAGGGTGGCACAGGGGAGATCTATAATAAAAGAGGCCCTAAGGAATCACTGTCACAACTGCTTATGCAGCGTATCTTAGAAATCTGCCTGGCCAAGAAGTCTAAGAAGGTGATAGTGAGATTATGAACAGCAACAGTTTCAGGATAAATGGAATCAGAGCACTACTTCGAACAGAATATTCCTGACTCCTTGGTGCAACATGGAAAGGCAAAGTCAGCTTCCAGCGCTGGTCAAAAATCTGGCTTGCTTTGTCTGTTCATTTGTTTTTGTTTTTGTTTTGAGAGAGAGAGGGAGAGTACATGCAAGTGTGCACATAAATGGGGGAGGGGTAGAGGGAGAGGAGAGAGAATCTCAAGCAGGATCCATGCCTAGGGCAGAGCCAACATGGGGCTCAATCCCACAACCCTGGGATCATGACTTGAACCAAAATCAAGAGTTAGACGCTCAACTGACTGAGCCACCCAGGAGCCCCTCCATTCATTTGCATACTAAATTCCATTTCATTCATTTCTATACTAAATTCTTCAGAATATTAAAACTGTGTGAATATAGATTAATTGAAGAACAAAGTTTTATACGTCTGAACAGAAAAATCATTTTTATCTTTTGTACAGTAATTTCAGCCACAATTCCCAGACTCTATTTCCTCTGCTTTAATAAACACAGAACTCACTGACCTCCTATTTTAGAGGTGCCCGTTGAACAAACAATATAACTGTGTCAAGCCTCTAAAACTCATTCCTGTGTCAGTAACTCTGAATTTGGTTTCTGGAGTTATTGTACTTAACAAATTGTTTTTTTCCCTAGAAAATAAGTACGTAATCATTGGACAATTACAACTCAACATATGGGATATTCTGAATTAGTAGAGTTCAAATGATTTACAATGTAAAATATACATATATAATACAGAAATATAAACAAATATAAAATTACATATATTTATTTAAATTTTTTAACGTTTATTCATTTTTGAGAGAGAGAGTATAAGCAAGGGTTGGGGAGAGAGAGGGAGACAGAATCCAAAATATGCTCCAAGCTCTGAGCTGCCAGCACAGAGCCTGATGCGGGGCTCTAACCCATGAACTGCGAGATCATGACCTGAGCCAAAGTTAGCACTTAGCCAAGTGAGCCACCCAGAAGCCCCCAAAATTATGTATATTTATATAACTTTATATTTGTTTATATTTTTGTATTATATATGTATATTTTACATTGTGTATATTATATATATAATATACACCTTCCCCTCCCCCACCCCTACCCCGGATTCTACTGGAGATTCCTTCCAGTAACACAAATATGGCTTCCTTAAGTTCAGTAAATGTAAGCAAGTTGCCATGGCTAACCTTTAGCTTTTTATTTTGGATGAATGATTATATACTGAATTGACCATTACTATTGCTATTTATTTAGTGAAACCAACCACAATTTGCTTTATTTTAAGTAAAGAAATGTAGACACAGCAATGGAAAATAACCCATTTACTCCCCTCCCCAAACCTTCTTTGTAGATTGAGGCTTCCCTTGGAGGGAAGTTCCAAAAGAGGACTGGTCAAAGAAATCATTTGTTTTACTCAAAACACACATGATGTGGTGATCGGTTTTCAAATACATTTTTGACAAACACAAGTAGGACATCTGGAATTGAGGTAGGGATGATTAGGTTTGGGAAGAGAAGAACAATAAATGGAAATTTCAGAAATCTTTACTGAAAAAACAAGTATTCTAAGAGTAAGTGGTTCTGTCTTTAAAATGAAATTGCTTTTTCAAGTAAGAAAATGCTTCTTGAGCTCCACTACAGAACAAACTGATTTTCCATGATGATTCTTGGGCAAAAGCTAAAACTCAAATCTTAAGCACTTTTTAAAAAGACAATGCAGGGGCGCCTGGGTGGCTCAGTCGGTTGAGCGGCCGACTTCAGCTCAGGTCATGATCTCGCGGTCCGTGAGTT
This sequence comes from Puma concolor, assembly GCF_028749965.1. NCBI lineage: Eukaryota > Metazoa > Chordata > Mammalia > Carnivora > Felidae > Puma > Puma concolor. The sequence goes on along the minus strand of NC_141667.1, from coordinate 12,951,173 downwards.
CGAGCCCCGCGTCGGGCTCTGTGCTGACAGCTCAGAGCCTGGAGCCTGTTTCGGATTCTGTGTCTCCCTCTCTCTGACCCTCCCCTGTTCATGCTCTGTCTCTCTGTGTCTCAAAAATAAATAAATGTTAAAAAAAAGACAATGCAGATGTTTATTGTTTAAACTTATACTGTCACTAGTTTGTTGACTCTATCTGAAAAAGACCTTAACATGCTCAAAAATATATACTCAAATTTATTTTGTAAGAATTATGATTAAAATACCCAAAATTATTTTAATCTATGTAAAATTCTAGCTTAGTGATATGAAGCACTTTTTAAAAATGGGTCATGGATGGTTTTCCTTAGAACTCAAAATGGCCGGAAACCAACAACTGGGAAGCACATTTCCTGAAAAGCCACTCCCTGTGATGGACAAGAGAAAAATTGCTCCTAAACCATTCTTTTCCCTGTTCAATGACACAGCTTTTCTAGTCTACTCTGGACATAGTAATAATAAGACCCACCACAAGAATATATGTCGAAAACTGCATCAACAATTATCAATAAATAAGGATTTTGCCCACCAGCTAAGAGAAAAACAAACAAAAAAAATCAATGAACAGTCATCTGACACAACAAACTTCATATCACATTGATTTAGTAGGAAATAACATTCTTTCAATCTTCAGAAGTAGGACCCTACAATTGTAAGACATCACCCCTAGAGAGATGTTCCTTTTGTTTGTACCTTAAGGTACGAACATTTTTTATTTCTGGCTGAAATCTCTTCCGGTTTCTTTGGCTTTGGATCCATGACTTTCTGAAGCCATTTCGCCTGCAGTAGAAAGCTGACTATAGCAGCTGTGGCTATGCATGCGTTCTGTGGAAGGGGATGGAGGCTCAGAGATTCGCCGTACCTACAATGATACTTGAACTAATTTGGGGGGATATAAAGAACTGAGGACGATGCCCATGAACCACTGGAGAAGAGAACTTGGCAGGAGAGGAAAATAAACATTAGAAAAGGATTATAAAGATAAGAAGAGAGGTGATTCTGGAAGCAGTGCCCTTGAGAAGGCAGGAGATGTGTTCTTGACCATAGGTGGACACTTGGTTTTATTTGTTTGGTTGTTGGAGTGCACGGGTGGGGAGTGAGATTGTGTGGCTAATTTCCTACAATCCCCTAATTATAGAGAGGATGATTAGTGTTGCCCTAGACTAAGTGCAATAATAACGCTTCTTGCACCAATGAGTACCATGCCAATATAAGAAAAATATTATTCAACCTTGGAATTTACTTTTTTGTCTTTTTTACCAGAATAAGGGTTTGCACACTATATATAGCCCACTTCCTTAAAAGGGAAATTCTTGTGTGTCTCCTAGGACCCGAAAGTTCTATGTATCAAGCTTTTACATTTCGTTTCAACTTCTCTTTCACTATTCAAAACTGTGCCATGTGTATTGTAATGTTTCAACTCTGACAATCTCATAACAAGTTTGAACGCAGCAGCTGTTTACTATTTCATGCTAATTGAATGTGATTCCCATCATTGTCAATTTGACTCTTTCACTTCCCGATCACTTAACTACAAATAAGAGAAAGACACAGGTGGACTATAGGGAATACAGTTATCCGTACATTACTAATTGATGAGTCTCAACTATAAACACTTTTTGGAGTAAAGATTAAGAGCTACATTATTTGACATACTAAAGGGTAATATCCAGGTGCATTTAATTTTAAGCTTGCAGGGTGGCCGCAGTGTAGAGTGAAAATCATGCAAGGTCTGAAGGTATAGGTCGGGGGGGGGGGGTTGCCCCTACTTTCACTGCTAACTAACTGAATCATTTACATCTCAGTTTCTTTTTATGCAAAATGAAAATGAAAACATCCTTTCTCACCAGGTTGTTACCAGGAAGAATGGAATAACGTGTGTGAAATATATTTTATTTTTATTTTTTATTTTTATTTATTTATTTTTCAGTATACGAAGTTTATTGTCAAATTGGTTTCCATATCATGTGAATTATCTCCAATTTAATTTTCTATTTGGGAAATGAATTATGTTTGCATATTGAGCTTCCTGGAACAAAGCATAATAATATACAGTGATTAGGAAGTAGAAATTAAGCTACAAGTATAATTAAGTGCACCACAGGGATCCAAGGGTTAAACACCAAAATTCCAAATTGGTGGCTTGATAGTTTACTGCAGTTCTAGAATTCTTATCTTAATAAATATTAGCATTATACCTTGTTATGTGTAAGCAACCAACATAAGACTATTTAAAACACAACTTGTGAATACACTCCTGAACTTAGAAGGAAGCTGGCCCACTTAAGGTTCTTTTCTCTCTTTGGTGTTGATGTTGGTGCCATGAAATTATAAGAAACATATGAGAGAAATTATAGTTAAAAAATGTGAGAATTTTTTTCCTGCCTCACCATCACATATGTTGAGCCCCAGACACAATTATCCTTTTAGAATGTATTACAGATGCAGCGCTTAGCAAATGGGTGCAAGATGTTTGTTCAGATATAAACTTGCAGGCCAATGCTACGGGAGGCTGGCAAAAGCTTTTAGCAGGCAACGTTTCTTGTAGGTTGCCAACCCAGATCATTTTTTTTCCCTGAGAGTTTTGGCAGCTGTCTTCCATCGCTTCAGATTGCACTTATAATTGGTTGTTTCCATGGCAACACAGACTTTAAACCATAGTCTTCCTTATTAACTAGATATAAAATGAAGGTGTGCTCTAAGTGAAATGGGCTTTGGGGGGGAACAGCAATTAGGATAAAATCTACCACACTTTTCTATACAATGTTAATTCTGCACCCAAGAGTAGTACACTCACGATGTTATTAACCCACGTTGGTGGGCATGTACCTTGACTTCTTCCTGTTAATGTTTCACTTAACAAAGGGCTCTGGACCCAGATTTATTTATTTATCATCCCACTTATTATTATTACTAATATTATTATTATTAAATACAAGAACAAAACTTTCGCTCACATGCTAAATGAAGAAAACTCACAATATAACACAGGTGTCTATTTTTAATTCTGGGAAATCATCTAAACTGAAATCTGTTTCAGGCTTTACTAGTTAAAAACCCAGTGGTTTCAGGTGGAAAATTCCATAATCAGACTATTGCTGCGCCTGTATGTCTAGAACTTCCGGTATGTCCAAGTACAAATCTACCACAAATGAAATGTAGAAGAACAACCAGAATGTTCTGATAATAAAATTGCAATGAGGTTGCTTTGGCCAACTTTATCAGCTTGTAAAAAGACTACTATTCTTGCTTTTATTTATTAAAAAGTGTGCAACTGACATGCCTGGTCCATATTCTATTCCCTGTGCCTCTCTGAAGTTCAAAATTAGCTGAAATAACTGTGTAATCACTGTTATTTGTGTATGAAATCTGTAGTTTTTCCTGTCAAATAATGTGACTCACAGACATCTAGCACCTGAAATCCATTTCTAATTCCCATGCCATCCCATCCCTAAAGAATGGAGGTTTCTAAGATGAGGAACTAATGAATAATGAAGATCACAGACAAGGTCAAGGATCGAAAGGGTACTCTATCTTTGGTGAAAGGATGTAAAGAGTGGGAGAAATTTGTGGAAAGGCACATTCCCCACCATGATGTGTGATGATGGTGTCTGGGGTCGGGAGGGAGGAGGTGGGAGAGGAAGGAGAAGTGTAGGGGAGGGGCAGATAGTAACCTCAGAAACATGATGATCGTCCAAAATGCATGACATCAAAAATACATGTAATAAATTGCACAAGGTAGTATTTTCCATCAAATCGCAAGCAAAAAAGCAATTTGAACGTTTTTGTGCAATTCAACTGATCACTATATCTTTTACCTCTTTTGTTTGCCCAAAGGTTGACATGTACACCCTTTACATTGTTCAAGGCACAGATATTCTTTTTCCTTTTAGTTATTTGACGTTTATGCCATGATCAGTCATGATATCTTTTTTGTAGTTGTATTATGTGAAAATTATGTCAAACAATGTTTTCCTATTTTCTACCTGGCAACCTATCAAAGGCTCTGCCTGTCCAACAAACTCTGTTCATTTCATATTCTCTCACTAAGCTCCCTTCACAGCTCTAACTTCTTCTCTTCTCACCTCCTTCAGAATTTCTGGAAAACACAGTGAAACAGAGACAGAGGGGCTGGTGTCCCAAAGGTCAAGAGAAACAACTGAACTCTAGCCTGCAGAGTGGTTCAGGACCATGGACAACTGCAGACAGACCTGCCTCCACCTGCACATTCAAAGGTCAGAATCACAGACAGCCAGGAAGAAACTCTGCTCTTATTACTTGGTAATTAGTCAGCGCTTGTTATTAAATTTTTATTATTTGTATGCTGTCAAAATTCTTCCTACAGCCAGGTTCACATAATTTCATTCAAGTGTCATCCTCATAGGAAAATAAGGAGCTGGTTAAAACTTATCAGGGCTGGTGAGGAATCTAGACTCCACGCTATGGTGGGGACATGACAAGCTCGGATATGGAATTCAAAAAGGGGAGAAAAAATTCTGAAGTCCAGGGCCATAGCTAGTGAGATGGGACCTAGGAACTGAGGGGAACAGTAAAATCTGAAATAAAAACCGTATCTAGGTCAATATATGTAGTAGGTGGGGCGCCTGGCTCAGTTGGTTAAGCATCTGACTCTTGATTTTGGCTCAGGTCATGATCTCTCAGTTTGTGACATTGAGCCCCGCATCAGGCTCTGGGCTGAAGGCACAGAACCTGCTTGAGATTCTCCCTCTCCCTCTCTCTGTGTCCCTCTTATGCTCTCTCTCCCAAAATAAATAAATACACGTTAAAAATATATATATAGATGTAATATATATATATATATATATATATATATATATATATATATATATATATATATATATATATATATATAGGCTGAATAGTGTCCCTCCAAAGATGCCCATGTCCTAATTCCTGGAACCTGTAAATATGTTACTTTATATGGTACATGGAATGTGCAGGTTGAATTGAGGATGTTGAGATGATGACACTACCCTAGATTATCTGGAAAGGCCCAATGTAATCACAAGGGTCCTAGTAAGAGGGAGGCAGTCGGGTCCGAGTTAGTAGAAGCAGAGGTGATAACAGAGAGAGGGAGGGCCGTGAGTCAAGGAACAGAGGTAGTCTATAGAAGCTGAAAAAAAAAAAAAAATCAAGGAAACCTTATTGCCTAAGAGCCTCAGGAGGAATGCGGTGTTGTCAAAACCTGATTTAGACTTCAGATCTCCAGATCTGTAAGACCTGCATTTCTTAAAGCCATTAAATTTGTGGTAATTTTCTACCGCATCAAAAAATAAAACAAAAAAAGTGAATACAATACCCACAAGAAAAAGCCATGCGCAAAGAGAAGGAAAGGAGATCAAACAACACGGAAATATTTTTGAGCGGGAGGGCTCCTGTATTGTTGCCTTCTCCTGTCCATTTCCTTAGTTGACTGGGATATCCAGTAAGTATGTCCTTCCTTTACTCACTTATCTTTTCCCCCAAGTAGACTAGACCACACAGAACCATTATAAAGCACCCATTTCATTCATATGGCCCCACTCTACTGTATAATAAGCAATGGCAATCGGTAAGGAATTCAGTAGGTTGTACTCCAGGCCACTTATAATTTCTTACATTTTTTGAAGATCCTGAGTTTTGAAAAAAGTGCTTAGAGCAAAATATTTAAAGTGAAGCCAAATTCCGTAAGGTTGGGTGCAACTGAGTAAGTGCAACGCAAATAAAGGAACTTTTCTTTTCTTTTTTTTTTTTTTTTTTTTTTTTTTTGCCGATCTGGTCTTTTCTCTCTGTTTAAGTGTCAAGTATTTTTATTTTATTTAAAAAGATTTTTTTAATGCTTATGGTAGTTTTGAGAGAGAGGCAGAGACAGAGTGCGAGCAGGGGAGGGAGACACAGAACCCGCAGCAGGCTCCAGGCTCTGAGCTGTCAGCACAGAGCCCGACGCAGGGCTCAAACCCATGAACTATGAGATCATGACCTGAGCCGGAAGTAAGACGCTTAACCGACTGAACCACGCAGGCGCCCCTAAATTTTTAAAAAGCATTTTAGACCTCAGAAAGAAGGGTCACACTGTTTTCATAGCTCCTGGTCCCGACAGAGGTGTTCAGAGCATCGAAGAGGCACTGAAAGAATGTATGTCGACTAGAGATAGAAAGAACCAATATGCAAATAAGGAGGGGAATAATGAAGGGTATTTGGGGGCAGAAGAGCATGGTAAATACAAGATTGGTGGGAACTGACTCTTTCCTCCAGTAATTCCAATCAGGTATGGAGTCTGGCGAACCACTGAGCTACAGTCTATGCCAACATATTTTTAAATTCATGCAATCACACCACGAAGAGGGCATTATTATACCCATTTTAATAAACTTAGAGATCTAAGTAACTGGCCCACGTTGACATAGCTGGTATGGCGGGGCCGCGGGGTCTAATTTAACAATCTCTGACTCCAAAGCCGTGCTTTTTCAATCATGCCTTTTGGTGAAGAGTGTACGTGAAGCCTTTTAGTTTAACTACTTGTTTTCCATGCTTTGGAAAGATAAGGTTTTGGTTGTTCCTTTGCCAAGGGGTCAGGATGTGCACTGACGACAGACAGTGGTCCAGCAGCCTTACAAACCACCAGCCCCTTTTCTCACTGATATACCAAGTATGCAATGGCTCAGCCTCCAGAAATATGAACAACGTTCTCACCTATAAACCTGCACACATAACATCTCCCTTGGGTTTAACTATCCTGTACCATTAAGTGGAGCAAGAGGAAGTTGAAACTGCTAGAAAAATAGGAGTATAGAGAATGTGCACTAATATTGCTCCCATAATTCTGATGCATGATTTATCAATTTATGAGATTTTTAGTTCATTTATGGATTTTCTTTTCCTTCCTTCCTTCCTTCCTTCCTTCCTTCCTTCCTTCCTTCCTTCCTTCCTTCCTTCCTTTTTCTTTATTCCTTCTTTTTTCTCTCTTTTTTCTCTTTCTCTTTTTCTCCCTCCCTCCATCTCTCTCTTTTCCTTTCTCACTTCCTCCCTTCTCCCTCTTCCTTCCTTTCTTCTTTCTTTCTGTCTTTCTCCTCTTTTCTTTTTTTCTCTTTCTCTCTCTTTTTCTCCCTCCCTCCCTTCCTCCCTCCATCTCTCTCTCTCTCTCTTTTCCTTTCTCAGTCCCCCCATCTCCCTCTTCCTTCCTTCCTCCTTCCCTCCTTCCCTCTCTTCCTTTCTTCCTTAATTAGCTTATCCATTGACTTTCTTCTAATAGTCCAGATAACTGTGGTTTTGGAAAGAAGGAGGGTCTACATGGGAGGTAGAGCAAATATTTTTTGAGCAACCACACCCAACCTCTCCTTAATACTGACTTACACTGCTGCAGCATCTAGTCTTTTCGAAGCACAGCTGGCTTGGAATCCAGACCTCCTAATTCCCAGTCAGAGTTTGTCCCGTTCTGATACCTGTCCTTCTCTCAAACTTGAGTATAAACCCCAAAGTTGTGCTGATTGCCCCTCAGATCTCTGATACGTATCCCCAGTGTAGCTTGAATCCAGTAAGTACAAACCCAATAAAGTAACATCACGATGAAGATGTTCTGGGCATCATTTTCTAATGAAAAAGAAAAAGAAAGTGAAGACCAGTGAAGAGTAAAAATGCCAATAAGATGTACTGTTTAGGGGAAAGCTCCCAGTGATTAAAAGGTTGAAGCAAATGTCACACATTAGAGCAGACTAGCACAGTGTCAGGAAGTTCACGGGCCACTGATGACCGACTACATGACCTTGGGCTGGTCACACAGCCTCTGTTGCAGAGAAAGCTTAACTATAAACTATAAATTACAGGGAAGAAAGCTAATTCTGATCACTCCATAGGAGTGTGCGGTGATAAAACTGTATCAGAGATTGTAGACAGTTCTTTGTACACCTTACTTGCTGAGCTATTTAGAAATAAGAAAGCAAGCCAAGCTTTGAGGGCATCTGGAGTCCTCAAACTACTACAACGCCCACTTCGTAGGTAACTCTGGGCAAGTTTCCTAATTGAGCATTTTTGCTGCCATTTAGTATACAAATCACCATATAGAAGCCGTGTTGTGTGGTGGAAAAGGAAGAAAGCTTAGAGCCAGGCACGTTTGGATTCCAATTATAGATTCACTCACATTTGTCTGACTGTGGGAAGGTTAATTAATCTTCATAAGCCTTGGTTTCCCAATCGGTATAATGGGTAGGATGGGAATAAGGTCTGTATCAAAAGGAGAGTTGTGAAGTTGAAAGGAAATGGTCCATGTAAAACTTTTGGGTAAATTAGGAATGTTTTCAGCTTCAGGTAACAAAAACCACAACACTGGATTACACTAATAAGAGTTTATTTTCCTCCCATATCAAAAAACTCTGGAGGTAGGGAGCTGCTGGTTGGGTTATCACCTTGGAGCTGGCATCTTTGTAGTTTTCTTGGACTCTGCCTCTTGTCACAAGCTGGCTGCCAGAATTCCATACATCACAGCTGTATTCAGGGTAGGTAAAATGGGGGAGAAGGGAGGGATCAGATTATGTTTGGTCCTTTTATCAGGAAAGCAATGTTTTCCTAGAAACATTTCCTGCATCCTTTCATGTTAGCTTATTGGCCGGAACTGTCGCATGTAGACCACCTCAGCTGCAAGGGAGATAGGGAAATCAGACATCATGGTGAACTCTCACCCAGGCTAGGCACGTGTGGCCCTGAAGAAAATCAGGGTTCACGCGGCAAGAAAGAATAGGCCAACAGATACTGGGACACAATTAACAAGAGTTGCTAAAACCTGGCACCTAGTAACTAATCATTAAATATTACTTTTTCATCCCTCCTCCACCAATAAACGGAATCAATCCGCCGAGCTCTAATAGTTTGCGATTCCATACAGATTCTTAAATTACAATCAGACATCAATACTGGAGTAAAAATTCCAAACTGGCCTATCTGAAGATAAATGGCACAGTGAAAAATCTCATTCATGGAATATTTTTAACTCTTTCTTTTGAGATTATGTCAGATTTATAAAAGAAGTTGCAAAATTAGCACAATGGAGTTTCCTACACCCTTCCCTCAGCTTCCCCAAATGCTAGCATATTTTATGACCTTAGTAGGATGATAAAAACCAAGAAAATAACACTGATGCAGTGTGGCCAACTATGTCTCCTTAGCCTCCCCCAGTCTGGGTATGAAATATTTTTAAAGCTAGAATTTTTTTTTTAGTATTTTGATGCAGTGATAACAGAGCCAATTGTTTTAAAGCCTTTTGGATATTTCAGATCAAATTTAAAAACTACATTGCTATGTGGTATCTGAAGGATTAAACTGTTGATTTCCTATTGTTAATTTGCTTAATATTCTTTTACATCAAGAATAAATATAGATTTCAGAAGAAAAAGCATAGATGCTCAAACTACAGACGACTACCAGCATGGATTTTTGCATCTGGCTTTGGGTAATGTTCAATTTCTCCTTTGGAGCATTTTCTTTCCCGTGACATGTACATTCATCATACCATAGTGGGTCGATTTTGGGGGTTCCAGCTGGATGCATTCAAGATATATGCCCAAATAGTGATAATTAGCTCGATACAGCATCATTTATTGGAGAATTCCACTACGGAGTGCTTGGTGGTTCCTGGGATGGCAGGGATCCCACATTCCCCTGTGCGGTGGCAGCTGGTGGCAGAGAGAGTTACGTGCCCGAGGCCATGTGTCAAGGCAGCAGAAAATGCAGCCAGGGCTCCCCACCCAGGCTTCTTGCCTCTGTGCCCTGCTGCCTGCCTGCTCAGGGAACGAGAATGATTTATGACCTTGGCAAACACATTTAAATATTACGCCAATAGTTCGGATCAATACGGGGTTGCATCTCCCTAAACGATGCGTCCTATTCACTCTTCCGCTGGTCACTGTTTTGATAAATTGAGGCTTGCCTGGCCTGAGGTCGGAGTCCAATGAATGAAAATGCCCACATTTCTGGGCTTTGATGTATATTTACATCTCTGTGCTCAGTCCACACAAACATCCTCCGGTGGATGTTTGGTGCACGGTCTCACCCACAGTGCACAGGCAGACGGGGCTGGATGGAGTCTCCTGGCTCAGCGCTCACAGAGAAACCCACCATGCTCGTGAGCACATCGGGAGGCCTGTACTATCACAACTCACCGCACATGCTCAGAACAGGACAGTTTACTATCGCTCAAAATCCCAAATGCAGGGGGCCGTCTCCGCTTTCCACGGGTGTTGGACAATATATTTCTGTTCCGAAGGTTAAGAATTGGCAAATTTGTGACACTTTACTCTTTAAGCAAATGATAGGTACCTGCTTTTAGAGTTTCCACTATCCTTGGAGTAGAAGGGGTCAGTACACATCAGAAAAGGACAACACAGCTTAATGGTATTCGATTACCCCTGATCAGCCGAAAACTGAAACAAGCGATTTCTGACTCTGACCCTGATGACACGGTGACTTGTTAACCAAAGAAATGGGACATATTGAATCTTTCGAATGTAATTACGAGGAAATTGAAGAGGTAGGAAGGAGATAATTGTTCTCAAGGCACTCAGGACAAAAAGTAGAAAAGCGTATGAATGTGCCAGCATTTCTTGCCATGTGTACATAATAGGATTCCTTTTGTAGATTAAAAACACTCATGTTATGAGCATTCATATCATTTGTTTAAATACACTCTGTATGCTTTTTTTTTAATGTTTATTTATTTTTGAGGGAGAGCAAGAGAAAAGCGTGCAGGGGGGGGCGGGGGGGGAGAGAGAGAGAGGAGGACACAGGATCCCAAGCAGGCTCTGCACTGACAGCAGTGAGCCCATGGTGGGGGCTCGAACTCACAAACTGCAAGATCATGACCTGAGTTGAAGTCAGACGCTCAACCGACCGAGCCACCCAGGTGCTCCTGTGTGCATGCTTTATCTTTGTGCAGCATAATACTGGAGCCTGACCATGACATCACTACATATAACCAGTGGAATAATGTTGAAGATAATAGTTGAAAATAACAGTAGACGCGCCCGGCTGGTTCACGCGGTTAGGTGTCCGACTTCAGCTCAAATCTTGATCTCAGCTCGAGTTTTTGAACTGGAGCCTGGCGTTGGGCTCCGTGCTGACAGATCAGAGCCTGATGCCTACTTCGGATTCTGTGTCTCCCTTCCTTTGCCCCTTCCCCACCAACGCTCTCTCTCTCTCTTTTTCAAAAATAAATAAACATTAAAAAAAAAAAGAAAACAGTAAATTAATTAGCAAAGGCAAACAGTAAGGAAAAAAAACCCAAATTTTCTAGCAAATTGCTTTTGCTTTGATATAAGTGCTTTTGCTTATATATGTTAATATATTTATATCAATTAAGTATAAGTATATATTCATATATTATTAATACATATCTATAAATTATACTTTTTTTTTTCAACGTTTATTTATTTTTGGGACAGAGAGAGACAGAGCATGAACAGGGGAGGGGCAGAGAGAGAGGGAGACACAGAATCGGAAACAGGCTCCAGGCTCTGAGCCATCAGCCCAGAGCCCAACGAGGGGCTGGAACTCATGGACCGCGAGATCGTGACCTGGCTGAAGTTGGACGCTTAACCGACTGCGCCACCCAGGCGCCCCTAAATTATACATTTTTATTTCACCCTTTCTACTGTGTGAACCTTTCCCACATTTTTTACCTGGTCTTTACATACGTGCTTTCTGGTTTTACAGTCTCGGTGTTTCCGTATCCCTAGAGAGGCCCTATGCTTTCAGAACCAGGTACGAGGGGACTGTATGCTAAACGTCCGCTGTGGCTCTAGGGTTAAGGGGACAGTTCTGTAGAGCTGTGGTCTTCCACACGCTGGAAGGGCTGTGCTTCCTAGATGCAGGTATAAACACCGAACGAGCAAATCTGAGTCCAATCTTAGTTTTGGTCCTGTGGTGCACTATGGATTTCATCCTTTGAGTAAAATGGGGCCAACTGCTTCATAGTATAATGAGACACTCTTTATTTATTTAAAATTTTTTTAACATGTATTTATTTTTGAGAGACAGAGTGTGAGCGGGATAGGGACAGACAGAGAGGGAGGCACAGAATCTGAAGCAGGCTCCAGGCTCCGAGCTGACAGCACAGAGTCCGATGCAGGGCTCGAACCCACGAACCTGAGCCAAAGTTGGATGCTTAACCAACTGAGCCACCCTCTGCCCCAATAAGACTCGCTTTTAAAGGAAAATTACAGATTTTAAAAATAGAGTTGTTTTGCCATTGGTGTGAGAGGGAAAAGCAAGGCTGCCCAGCGGAAAACTGACCTCTTCTCAGACTGTTCTCTGTCACAGCCGAGGATAGCAGTGGCTGATGGTGTACTGAGTTTCTTACTAGTGTGTAACAATGAGAAAATTCCAATTCTCTTCCCTTCCATTTCTTGCATTCGATGAAGGTAGAGAAAAATGAAACACTCAAATATGAGGCAAGATAAGCTGACAGGAAAGTCATTAATCCGTCTTCCATTTGGGAAGAGCAAATACATGCTAAGGAAGGCTCTATTAGAGACCACTAGAGTCAAGTTTAAAACAGGAACAGTTTTATTTCAAAACAATCACAGATCTGTACACGAAGAAACAATATGGCACCTGTAGCCATTTGGAATGGAATGGAATGGAATAACCGGCCATTTGATGATGCTGGCATGTTTGGAGAGATAGGTTCAGGTCCCAATATGTGAGTCCTGAAGACCACGTTAAGGAACTTATTCCTGCCTAGGATGTAAGTCACAGCATGTTTTAGAAATGGTCATGTGAACACCCAGACCAGGAAGATGATAGAGGGCTGGAGCACAAGGGGTGGATTTAAGACGTGATGGGCTGGGGGTTTGATAATGAGTCGGTATTACAGGATTAGTTGGAGATTCCTGTAGGCGATCCAGGCAGAGATGCCCAGTGGGCAGGTGGATTTATAGGTGGAGGATTCTGGAAAGAGCCTGCAACTGGCACATAATTGGGGTCACTATTGGTAAGAGGAGGCACAGAACTCCTGGTCCCAGAGCTCAGATCTCCATTTCATCGTCCCCCACACATCAAAGAAGAAAAAACAATCTTCCTTTGCCTACATTACCGTCTCCTTTTCAAAAAAGAGGATCTGGGGGTGCCTGGGTGGTTGAGTCAATTAAACGTCCGACTTCGGCTCAGGTCATGATCTCACAGTTCATGGGTCCGAGCCCTGCATCAGGCTCTGTGCTGATGGCTCAGAGCCTGGAGCCTGCTTCAGATTCTTTGTCTCCCCCCTCTCTGTCCCTCCCCCATTCTCTCTCTCTCTCTCTCTCTCAAAAACAAATAGACATTAAAAAAAAAGAGGTTCTTGTGTCACAGCACAATGGTCAGGCGTGATCAGTTGGGATATGTGTCTGACTCACTTGTGACTACGTTAACTATAATGCAGAAGTGTTTGCTTGAGGCAGATTATTTCTTTCATGTGTCACATGAAAGGGTGGGGTTAAAGCTATGGTGCTGGGAAGTGAGTGACATGGGAGCGTGTCACCTCTGTGACCGTGATCCATGGTGTGGATCTCAGTGGCAAGACCGGGAGAGAAAAGTTGGGAGCCGTTGTTCCTGTTGCAGCTCTCTGGCCATATTTGGCCCATCACCTGTCTTCATACAGCCCTCCTGTGTGTCCAGAATGCCTGCTGCAGATGAACATTTGCAAAAACAAACTTGGTGACAGGGCGCACGAGCTTTGAACCACGATTAAGGGAAATATTATCTCCCTGCAAAACAGAATTTCGTCTTCCTTAGTACATCTGTATTACAAAACACTGTGCTCTGCTACCTTATTACATTTTGCATTCTGCCATTAAAACTTCTGTAGGAATATGTCTAATCTCTTATTGTAAGGACCCACATAATAGTGTCAATTTGTCCCTTGGCCTCCAAAGCCTAAAATATTTATGATCTGGCCCCTTAGAGAAAAAGTTTGCAAAGTGCTGCTACTGGTTATAGCGAGGCCGCAAAACACACGGAACACTCACACTGTGCCCAGCACGCTGCTAAGAGTGATACGCTCTGTCTCTCGTTCAAGGCTCACAAACGCTGTGGGGTGAATGTTGGAACAGCCTCCACCTCACAGATGAGGAAACTAAACCGCAGAGATGCTAAACACCCTGCCTAAGCCCACACATTCAGAAATGACACAGCTAGGACTTGAAACATACTGGCCCGCGTTGGTTTCGTACACATACATTCGTAACTCTACGCTCTGGGAGCCTGAGGCACCTGCCTCTGTCCTTCCTCACCCCAGGCACATACTTTGACCCTTAAGGCTCCTGCAGGTCTCTGTACTTCCTCTGTCCTTCTCCTTCCAAACTTCTTCTGCTTTTAATATTCACTTGAACCATGTTGATTTCTCGGCCTAAAGGGGCTACTCAATCTCAGGTATGAGAAAACGGTGAGAGAATATGTCTTTCTTTACGTATACTTACATCTGCTCTTGTTGATATGCCTAAGAATAATGATAGTCTCCTGCAGTCAAAATGAAGGAATATTCCCAGCCCGTGGCATGTCTTCAAGCTTCTGATGTGTAGAATGTGAAATACAGTGTCACTTTTTGTATCTATTAAGCACTTTCCAATAGTACGCTGATACTCAGTCTTTGGTTTAAACTTGTTATTAATGAGGATTAATGAGTTTTATTTTCAACTCAAAGTGACTTCAAATACCTTCCCTAGAAGAGAAACCCAAGGAAGCGTAGATGCTATAATGCTTTAAGGTACAGAAAGAAAACCACTACACGTAACCTGGGTGGCAATATGAGATGATTACCATGGTTTTCTTTTTACCAAAGGAATGCCGAAGGGACAAAACCCAAATGACATTAGATCTAACGTCATAACAAAACTTCAGTGATCTAGAACTCACTGGAACACTGTAGATGCTAATGTACTTTGATCAAAAAAAAAAAAAAAAGAGCCCCAAATTATAGCCTGTTTGTCCTTATATTTCAGAAAATTCTAAGAGCTACTGATGCGAAATTTTAAATAATTATAGCTAAATGTATCACGTTTACCATATTCTAATAACTGCATATGCATAATCTAATTTACTGTTAATAAAAATAGTTCATAGGTTTTATAGGTGATATACACAGAGGCACAGGGAAGCTAGGTACTTGGAGTCAAGTACAATCCAGAGATAGCAAGTATGAAGGCTGGGATTTACACCTAGGACTGTTTTATGCTCTTAAGCAGGACACGCTGCCTCCACATCTTAAGTCCACAACAGATTAGAAGAGAGAAGGGTGGCAGCACGCCGCACAGTGATGACAATGAAATGTACTAGATGGCAGGGTTAGAACCGGACAGAAGAAAAAACAGATTAAAATCAAATATAAGCACTCAAAATTAGCACAGTTTGGGGCCATTTAAGGAGGCAAAAAGTTTCAAACATCTCAAAAGTCACTCAGACCTCACTACATATATATATATACACACACATACATATACATACATATGTATATACACACATATATGTATGTATATGTATGTGTATATATACATATATATGTGTGTATATATATAGCGCAATGCAAAGCAACATTTAGATTTTACACAAGGGTCACAAATTATCAAGTTTCAAAATTCTGTTGGGTATAAACTATCTGAAAAGACACCACATAATGCATTTTAGGTAAGTTTCAATGGAAATGTTAAATTAAAAAGTGTCGTTTCAGGGGCACCTGGGGGGCTCAGTCAGTTAAGCTTCTAACTCTTGATTTCAGCTCAGGTCATGATTTCATGGTTCATGAGTTCTACCCCACATCAGGCTCTGTGCTGACAGTGTGGAGCCCACTTGGGATTCTCTCTCTCTCTCTCTCTCTCTCTCTCTCAAAATAAATAAATAAACATATTAAAAAAAATTCTTTCAGCATTCTGAAAACCTCAGACACTGACAACATTTCACTCTCTGAACAATATGCTAGTTGTTTTACAAGAATTATTTCAATTAATCTGCAAAATGACTTTAGGTGGGAAATATTTGTTTTATCTCCTTTTACAGATTTACATCTACAGATGCAGCAAGTAAGGCTGAGGTTAAATAACTCACCCCAGGTCCTAGAGCTAGTCAGTAGCCCAGATGCAATCTGAATCTGGAACTTTAAATCTACTCTCAGTAAATTAAATACATAGACTGCTCATTAAGAAAGTGACCAGGACATGGGGCGCCTGGTGGCTCAGTCGGTTATGCGTCGGATTTTGGCTCAGGTCATGATCTCGCGGTTCATGAGTTTGAGCCCCACGTCGGGCTCTGTGCTGACGGCTCGGAGCCTGGAGCCTGCTTCCGATTCTGTGTCTCCCTCTCTCTCTGCCCCTCCCCCACTCACGCTCTGTCTCTCTCTGTCTCTCGAAAATGAATAAACGTTAAAAACCAAAAAGGAAGTGGCCAGGACATTCAGAATTATATGATCCTTATCTCCTGCTAGCCATGCTTCTGTGGATTCCCCTCACCTCCTCCCTAAGTGTGCCTCTCTAAGCAATGGCATCTGGCAAAGGTCAAGCGATGCCTCCTCCCTGAGTACGTTACAAAAGACTGGGATTTCCCTCTTGCTAGCAGACCGTCCCCCTCACTGGTTTTGATGGAGCAAGCTGCCATGTTGGAGAGGCCTCCGTGACAAGGAATTGAAGATAGGAACTCAGACCCCCTGGCCAACAACCTACAAGAAACTTGGATCCTGGCAATGACATGAATTCAGAAGCAGATGCTTTCCCACTCAAGACTTGATGTGACCACGGCCTAAGCTGACAGCTTGAGACCCTGAAGCCAAGGACCCAACCAAGCTGCACCTAGATTTCTGACCCATAGAACCTACGAGGTAAGAAATGCTTGTTGTGTCAAGCTGCTAAGTTTTGGGGTAATTTGTTACACAGTGATTGACAACTGAATATGGGGACATAGTAATATGGAAGGCCCATGTTGGTCTCAGAAGGTTGCAGCACTTTTATTTTAAAAAGTGATTCAAACATCTTTGAAGATAATTTCCAACGAGGACTCGCCGTTAAATTATTTCTGGGAAAAGAAGCAGATAAATGTGCAGTTTCAGAAATAAGGAGGTTCAATAGACTGAAACTAAGAAATCTTTTGTTTCCAAGCTTCTCCAAGCTCAAGCTTATGAAGACCCAGGGAGCAGAGACACAGGGCTTGAGCAAATCTCTCTGTGGTCCCAGGAGAGCAGAGACAGATGCGTGGTCGTGAAATCCTAGGCCCCGTCTCTGCACAGGAACATCTTAACGAGTGTGGAATCGCTCTCTGTTCGTGGCATTCTCCTTCCTGAAACCAGACTGTGATATTTTTGGCAACAAGACAGCCATAAACAATTATTTTTGAAGGGAGGGAAAAGGAAATTACCTACTGAAAAAATTAATGCTGTAGATTACTCAGAAAGCAACGCTGAAGCAATGGAAAGGAAATGGAAGAAACAGATCGCTTCCAACGTCAGTGTAATCGTACCTCTTAAACACTCCTCCTGTCCTTAGGCTCACACTCTGTACCTGACCAAGACAATGGACAAAGCAGCCAGGATAGGAAGGTGGTTGTGTCCAGAAAAGATGAATGGTTTTCATGTTTCCTACCTCTTTCATTTCCCTTTCATGCAATATTCTTGTAACCGTCTAATACCTGCGGTCACACTGAAACACGAATGGTTGGTTATTTGCTCTGCTTCATTCTCCAGCCATTTCCAGCCTATTTAGGGGTTCTAAAAAATGTCTCATTTGAGGGGCGCCTGGGTGGCGCAGTCGGTTAAGCGTCCGACTTCAGCCAGGTCACGATCTCGCGGTCCGTGAGTTCGAGCCCCGCGTCGGGCTCTGGGCTGATGGCTCGGAGCCCGGAGCCTGTTTCCGATTCTGTGTCTCCCTCTCTCTCTGCCCCTCCCCCGTTCATGCTCTGTCTCTCTCTGTCCCAAAAATAAATAAAAAACGTTGAAAAAAAAAATTAAAAAAAAAAAATGTCTCATTTGACATTTCACTTATGTGGGAGTTCATTTTCTTTTCCATGAACTCATTGATCTTTGCAATCCATGATTTAAAAGTTACGTTTGTCCCACCACCACCCCTTTTGCTACCCCCATTTTCGCCACCATTTTATTCCAACAAGGATACAATCCTTGGAGTGAACTCAAGGACAGTGCCTTGGCCTCTACCTTCCTGGCTCCATCCTGGTTATGAGGATGACCTCTCGGCTCTGGAAAACAATAAGTTCTGGGTCCAGAGTGCCTCGTCCCTCAGTTTTCCCATCTCATCACTTAACATTTGAAACCCAAGCAAAAATCAAAACGAATTTAGTTCCCACATGAATACCAATCTATTTAGTGATGAGGAACCTGTGAAAAGCCTCAACAGAAACATAGCTGAAACAAGGTGAATCCTGAATACTTTCATATTCAGTATGAATATATATATATATAGTATTTATTTAATACCCCATACAAGGGAATACCACAGCTCATCATTTTTCTAGGATATGAAAAATCACAGAACAATTAGCGTGTGTGCCTTGTAAGCGTGTGTGACTTGGTATAAAACGGTCTAGACAATTCAGGAGAGCAGTTGACGCCTGCCCCTGCAGGAGACTCCAGGTGCCTCCCAGCTCTGTGTTCGATCCGTTTTGTGACTTTCCAGACCTTAGTTTCTTCGTCTTTATTTTATTTTTATTTTTTTTAAATTTTTTTTTCAACGTTTATTTATTTTTGGGACAGAGAGAGACAGAGCATGAACGGGGGAGGGGCAGAGAGAGAGGGAGACACAGAATCGGAAACAGGCTCCAGGCTCTGAGCCATCAGCCCAGAGCCCGACGCGGGGCTCGAACTCACGGACCGCGAGATCGTGACCTGGCTGAAGTCGGATGCTTAACCGACTGCGCCACCCAGGCGCCCCTCTTCGTCTTTAAAAAACAAATAATTAAGGCATACAACCTCAAAGGTCTCCTATGGCTCCGCAATGATATCGATATATAGCAATCAGTGGCTCATTTATTGATATGACTTAATAAAATGCCGAGTCTCTCATTTTACTCATTCAATTTTCCAAGAGAAAGATCAATTCTTCCTTGGGCACAGCGTTGCCCCGGTTGATGCCAAGCTCTACCCTTGGCACACTGTTCCTATAATATTCCCTGTGGGAAATGCCTACTTTTCCATCCAGGTATCATGTCTCCTGGGCAGTCTTCACTCAGGTCGGCTTGTCCTTGGTTAGGTTTGGGCTCTCAATGCAATGCTCTGATCATACCCTGTACAAAGCTGTTGGAAGAGTTACCCCACGGTAGTGAAGTAATTTGTTTCCCATCTTTGTCCTCTCCAGCTGGACACTGAAATCCTCATGGCCAGACACCAGTCATTTTTTAAATTAAAAAAAAAATTAATGTTTATCCATTTACTTTTGAGAGAGAGAGAGCACAAGCAGAGGAGAGACAGGGAGATACAGAATCGGAAGCAGGCTCCAGGCTCTGAGCCGTCAGCACAGAGCCCAACATGGGGTTTGAACTCACAAACCATGAAATCATGACCCAAGCCGGAGTCAGACACTTAAGCCACTGAGCCACCCAGGTGCCCTGACCAGCCAGGCTTCAACGGAATTTAGTCCTCATGAGGGCAGGAACGTTGTCCATTTTGTTCCCTGTCATCTTCCCAGTGGCCTGGCATGTCCTAGTGGCTAAGTAAACATTTTCTGGACAGAAGAATGAATAAATATATGAACTGACACCTATTGATTTTAGTATCATCAGTACCTCTCAGAGAAGAGCATATTATAAACATGAAACAAATGATTGGAAGTCACAACAAATACCTTACATTTCTAGAACACACACTAGTGAGTCCAGAAAAAAAAAATCTATTTTACAAAGTGCAGTGTCAAAGCATAATTATTTTGTTAAAAAGTACAAGCAAAAATGATTTCTTGAAATTCAGAAACTTGCCAACATTGTGTACTAAGTTATTTCAAAGTTTCTCAACGGGAGTTAGAGAAAAATCACATCGAAGAAAGATGAAGAGTAATTGCATTATCAGTGTCTCCTTTCAAGTCCATGGTTCGGTTTTAATAAAAAGAAAAGTCAAAGAAGTTATGAAATTATTTCATAGGACTGGAAAATGTGGCCTGCCATCAATAGAATTATACTAACACAGTATCATGCTAATAGCTTCAGCATTCTGAAACAACCTCCTTCCAATGTCTTAGGTAGGAAAATCCTAAAAAAGTAACTAGTAGTATGTAAAATGTAGCTTCATCTGTGTAAACACCTCACGAGTCGGTAAACAATTCATGTCTACCTCCAGCTTATGTGTGGCCACAATTATTGTAACAAATCCAAGAAATAATAATCGTCTGTTGGCAAACACACATTAGCATATTTCAAATGTGCATACTGTCTATTCTGATGACAGACGTAGATTTTAAAGATTTAATAAAATGGTAACAGATCCTGGTCATTTGTTTTCTCAATTACAACTCATGTATGAATCCGTCCTATGGTTTTCTTTCAAAATATATCAGCATTACTTTTATTAATTTCTCTTAATATAAAAGCAATTCAAAATAATTAGACTATGAAGATGAATAAAAAGAATACTTATCATCACAACCAACTACACAGAAACAATCCCTGTAAATACCTTGCTATGGATACACTTTATTAAGTCCATGTTTTTAACTGAAAATGAGATCATGCTACTTTGTGACTAGCTTTTTAAAACGTAATATATTAGGGGAGCAGCCCACTCTTGATTTTGGCTCAGGTCATGATCCCGGGGTCGTGGGATCGAGCCCCGTGTTGGGCTCCACACTGACCATGGAGCCTGCTTCAGAGTCTCTCTCTCTCCCTCTGCCCCTCTCCCCCGTTTGTGCTCCCTCTCTCTAATATAAATAAATAAACAAACAAACTGCAATATGTTGTGATAGATTTCTGTATCATTTGATATATTTTGGTAACACTTTAATTGTTGCAAACTGGGTCATTATATAGAAGCTCCATAATGTATTTACCTAGCCATTTATTTGGGGCTATTTAGCACTTAAGGAAACATTCACGTATACCAGGGGTTTTCAACTGCAATCCTATTACCACTTTGGGCTGAATGGTTCTTCATTTTGTGGGTCTGTCCTGTGAATTGTAGGACGTTGGGCAGCACGGCTGTCCCCTCTCTACTGCATGAAGCAGCATTCCCCTCCCTCAAGCTGTGACAACTAAACTTTCTCCAGACATTGCCAAATACTCCCTGGCGGACACAATGGCCCTCAGATGGGAACCACTCCCGTAGACAAATAATTGCATAAACCGTGGATTATTTCCATTGAATATTTTCCCTGAGGCGGAACTCCTGAAGCAAAGGACATGCCTGGTAGAGGGTTTGATGACGTGTGGCCAAATGGTTTCTCTTGAAGACAGATCATGTCAACTCCCCAAGCCAACAGCACACAGTGAGATGTTCTGTGTCTTTTTCTGACCAGCATTGAATGGTTTCCTTTTTAAAAAATCTATACCAACTCGAGAGTATCTTGTTGCTGCTTAAAATTCACGTTTTAAAACTACTGGGAAGATAAAACACTTGAAAGTATGTTTCGCATCATCTTTGCTCTTTGGTGAACTTTTTTTTTTTTTGTCTTTTCCTGATAAAGGATTTTCTGTCTTTCATTTTCTAAGAGTTCTTTACATATTAAGAAATTGCCACTGACTATGCTATGTTGCAAATACTGTTTTCTCCATTTTTTTCTCTACCTTTATTTTTCACTTAATAATTGCTTTTATGCAAAAGCTTCATAATATTGTTTCTCTTCACAGTTGCTTTTATAAATTCTGATCTTGGCATCATGTTAAAAGCTACTTTCCCTCCTCAAAATTACATAAATAATGAATTATATTTCCTTATAGTACTTTTATTCTTTTTTCCTGATTCCTTTTTGTTTTTAATTTAAATTTTAGTTAACATACACTGCAATATCGGTTTTAGGAGTAGAATTCGGTGACTCATCACTTACATACCCCACCCAGCGCTCATCCCAACAAGTGCCCTCCTTAGTACCCATCACCATCTAGCCCATCCCCCACCCACCTCCCTCTATGAACCCATATTCTTCTCGATCTTTAAGAGTGGCTTGTGGTTTGTTTCCCTCTCTTCTCTTTCCCCCCTTTCCCATACGTTCATCTGTCTTGTTTCTTAGATTCCACATGTGAATGAAGTCATACGGTATTCGTCTTTCTCTGACTGACTTATTTTGCTCACCATAATACTGTCTAGCTCCAACCACATAGTTACAAATGGTAAGATTCCATTCTTTTTTATGGGAGAGTAGTCTCATATATATATGTAACACGTCTTCTTTATCCATTCATCAGTTGATGGACATTTGGGCTCTCTCCACAGTTTGGCTGCTGTTGACAGTGCTTTCCTGATTTCTTCTATGTAAATATTTTAAGCAGAGACTCTTTGGGGAAAGTAACGTGTGAGGTGATTTTCAAAATATTTTGATGTTAAAGAGAAGGGGCCCCGATACATGGGTGAGTAGGACCCCCAGACCAGCTCACCATTATGTTTTACTCTGTTAGCTTCACTTGGCAACATGTTGGGTTCCTTCGTTCTTTCTTGCTATTTCTCCTATTATGATCACAATTGGATCATGAGATAGGTGCCAAGAGAGCCAAACAGAAGAAAAAAGGAAGAAAGAGAAACCAAACTTATCTGTGAATGTGAAAACCAGTTGTGGGTAGAAAGTGAATATAGAATATAATGGGGTTGATGGAGATAGCTTTCTGTTGGCTGAATCAAGCCTTATTCCCAATAGCCCCATCCTTCAGCCCTTTGAGATTTGTGGAGGGCCTTAAGTACACAACATGTTTCCACATATGCAACCTACTTAAATCCTCACAAGAATCCTACTCAAAATTTTAGTCATTCTCAGATCACTAATGAGACAACAACAGTTCAGTGCCTCACAGCCATCATGCGGCTGCTGGGTGACGAAACTGGGGTGCTGAGAAAATCCTGGATTCTTTGTATATCACCACTCTCTCGGTTACAGCAGCGTAAGACATCTGGTCACAAAAGGCTTTGTTGTTGTTTTTGGGAACAGAAATCCGTATCGGGCTTTGGCAGGAACATAATTCAGCTTTCTGTTTGTCACAGTGAATGGATGTCTTCCGGACTCTGTGACTCTACCTGGGATTAGTGTCTGAAGTCTGACAGCCTTCTAGGAGTACAGCAAGAATTTGAAGCATTCTTCAAAAAACCGTAAAGGCATGTGAGTGCCCAGGTCTCAGAGCTGTACTACTTGAGTCAATTTACTGCCGGTGTCCTCCCTGAACTGAGGCAAGGCTCCTTGGGTTTTCAGTTAGTTCCTCATCCTTCGATAGCTTTTCTTAACCACAAAACTTACCTTTAAAGAAAAAGAACACAATCTCAGGGTGCCTGGGTGGCTCAGTCAGTTAGGCGTCCTACTTCAGCTCAGGTCATGATTTCATGGTTCATGAGTTCAAGCCCCACATCGGGCTCCATGCTGACAGCTCAGAGCCTGGAGCCTGCTTCAGATTCTGTGTCTCCCTCTCTCTCTGCCCCTCTCCCTCTCTCTCTTTCAAAAATGAATAAACTTTGGGGCACCTGGGTGGCTCAGACAATTAAGCATCTGCCTTCGGCTCAGGTCATGATCTCACAGCGTGTGAGTTTGAGCCCCGCATCAGGCTCTGCGCTGACAGCTCAGAGCCTGGAGCCTGCTTCGGATTCTGTGTCTCCCTCTCCCTCTGCCCCTCTCCTGCTCATCCTCTCTCTCTCTCTCTCTCTCTCAAAAATAAACTTTAAAAATAATAAAAATAAAAAATAAACTTTAAAAAAAATTTAAAAAAAAAACAAAAAAACAAACAAGAATGCACTCTCTAGAAAAGGATCCTGACACAGGAGCAAGATGCAGAATTTGGACAAGGCAGTTTTATTGATGTGTCCGTGATTCCTAAATCTAACACACCCAGTTACTTTCTGAGCTTCCCAGAAATACCATTTAATCTACTCTCTGTAGGCACTACTGCTGAATAAAGAGCATCCTGCCCCCCAGCCCTCTCTCTCCCCTCCCAGCAAAAAATACTTAGAAACCCTCATATTTACTCTTCTGCTCAAACTACTGACCCTAATTTTTTCCAGGCAATAAAAAATTAGGCTTTTTTTTTTCCTTTAAGTTTGGTAATTTTTTTTAATTTTTTCACTTTTCTTTCTTATTATTTGTCCATAGAGGTTATTTCTAATATTGGGTAATGCTGAAGAATATACTGAGTTCCTTAAAACATTTGAGACTGAGGCAAGAACAGACAGGAAAGTGATCTCTTAATGACTTGAATTATATGTTTTACAAGGGGTACTTGGCATCATTAAAAATGACCCAGGGGCGCCTGGGTGGCTCAGTCGGTGGAGCGGCTGACTTCGGCTCAGGTCGTGATCTCGTGGTCTGTGAGTTCGAGCCCCGCGTCAGGCTTTGTGCTGACAGCTCAGAGCCTGGAGCCTGTTTCGGATTCTGTGTCTCCCTCTCTGACCCTCCCCTGTTCATGCTCTGTCTCTCCCTGTCTCAAAAATAAATAAAAAAACGTTAAAAGCAATTAAAAAAAAATGATCCACTTCAAACCCCCAGGCACCCTTGTGTTGTGGGGACTTGACCTTTGAAATCTTTTCGCTGGTTAAGAACAGCACAGCGAGTAAAACTTGAGTCATGCAGCTTTAAACTATCTGCATCCAATGTTGATACCCTAAAAAATGGTCCATATCTCGCGGTGCTTAGTGACTTGAAGGCTTTTCTTATGATTTGCCCTGTACGTTCCTGGCAGAAGCCACAGCAAGACAAAGCTATCAGAAAATGAACCTGCAACTCAAATCGGTCTTTTTTCCTTGCAGAAACGGTTGACTTTCTGGAGAGTAATTTGGTTCCATGGGTATGAGAAATGACTATCAGGATGCCCCGTTCATTCTTTTTAACCCTCTGCTGTTGGTATTTTTTGCTATCTGGTTAGAGCAAATGGGTAACCACGGATTATGGAAATGAAGAGAAGAGAGAGCAATTTGCTTGCAATTAACGCTGAAATGCATACAAGGGGGGGGGGGGAGATTGAAATTGTATAGTTGTGCTATCACAAAACTAAATAAAATATTTCCATTTTATATCAGGGCACAAAGAAATATGAAAAAAATCATAGGTTTTTTTTGGATAGGATTGTTCTTTTTTTGCTTCCTCTTGATGTAAAGAATTGGTAAATATTATGTGTAAAGCTTACATTTTTAGAGTGAAATATATTTGAAGTGAAATATTTAAAAACAGCATGTAGACTCAGTGAAGAAAAAAAAAAAGAATCTCAGCCAGGTCTTGGGAAAAATCCTTTAAGATTTCAGAAACATGCAAATCAGTAACTAGATTGGACAGCTTCAGGGCTAATCCTATAACTATGAAAATTCTCATTATACCTGGAAATGCCAATTTACTTCTAAGCCAATTTCTCGTGAACTAGGGTTTTGTTGTTGTTGTTAATTGAAGTATCGTTGACACATGAACTAGGTATTTTTACTGTAGCCAGCTACTAGGGGAGTCTGGAAGCTGACTATTGTCTCTCTGTGTGTGTCTGTCTCCCTCCCTCTCTCACCTTCTCCCCCACTGCTCTGAAAAACCAGAATGCAGTTGATTCAACAGATACAACAGGTTTTTCCTCCTGCCGAGGCACTGGAACGCACCAGATTCCTTCAGGGCTAGGCTTTCTCAGTTTATTTCAGTGGTGAACCTCACAACAACCTCTAAACACCTCGTCACATTTTATAACGTTCTGAGTGGCTGATAACATACGTCTGGTTAGTTCTTCTTGGCTAAGATTGTGTATTAGTCAGTGATTCTTACTGGCCATTTCCAGATGTAATGGAAAGTGTTCACACTGGCGGAGAAAGGAGGTAAAGGGCCAGGGATAGTTCTCCTGGATGCACCTTCTGAAAATTGTCTTTGGTTAAATTACAAAGTATTTGGCGAGGCAAAGTGCAGCTATTTTGCTGAGAGTTTAATGCTTGCTTTGTCAGACACTGCATTAGGTGGGACAGGGTGATTTTAATTTGTAGATCAGAGGGGCGCCTGGGTGGCGCAGTCGGTTAAGCGTCCGACTTCAGCCAGGTCACGATCTTGCGGTCCGTGAGTTCGAGCCCCGCGTCAGGCTCTGGGCTGATGGCTCAGAGCCTGGAGCCTGTGTCCGATTCTGTGTCTCCCTCTCTCTCTGCTCCTCCCCCGTTCATGCTCTGTCTCTCTCTGTCCCAAAAATAAAAAAAAATTAAAAAAAAAAATAATTTGTAGATCAGAGAGACACCCCCCCCCCCCCACACACACACACATCCACACCCACACACACCCGGAAGAGCTAGCCGGCCCTCGGAAATCTGTGTTTTGTGCCTGCTCATTCATGCCTTCAATGCCTGCATCCTCATTTTCAATTAGAGATCTTCTTGGATGGGATCTATTGATATACCTCAATCACATCTTTCTATAACATTTTTACAATTTTTATAACGATATAATAACACTTTTATAATATTGTGGGCAAGGTTTGGAAAAACCAAAGATTTAATGTTTTCCAGAATCACTAATAGAATCTAAGAGCCTAGACAACAAAAAAGCCAACACGATTCTTAGTTGGTATTCTGGGCTTCTGCACGTTATTTATTTTGCAGTTGCTGAAGGATAGTGGTGATACAGAAATAACCAGAGCTTTTAAAATTTAACTTTATTTTTAGAATAGTACAATTTTCTCACTGATAATTGAAAGTTACATTAATTATAGAAATACAAAGGGAATTGGTTGCCCCGTGACTGACTTATAAAATCAAATTACTTTTTTTTTCCGTACCCAGTATATATCCATAAACTTGTTCCAATTTGTCACATCGCTTATACTGAACACACTAGCCTAGCCCAACCGAATGCCAAGCTCCCTCTAGCCGCGACCACTATGGTCCCCCTGTGTTCAAATTCCAACATGTCAACCTTGGATGCCAGCACATCCCTAACTGTATCGGCCACAGACAATGCATTCAGAAGGTCCAACTAGGCTACCACAGCCACTAAGAGCATGACCCGACAGCCACTAAGAGCATGACCCAGTCTCCCAGAATTAACGCTGGAAGAGGTCAGGTAAATCACGAATCCACTGGTTCTCAAAGTGTGGCCTTGGACCAGGAGCATCAGCATCACCCGGTTAGAAAGGCAACTTATCAGACCCCCAGCCCAGGCCCTGCCAAATCTGGGCGGGGGGGGGGGGGGGGGGGGGCGGGGGTTGAGACCCTGTGATTTGCATTTTAACTAGCCCTCCAGTTGATTCTGGTACGCGCTCAAGTTTGAGAACCACTGATGTAATCCAACTACCCATTTTACACATGAGCATGAGTCTCATGAAAATTTAATGAGTTATCCATGACCTCATTGCTGGTTGGTGCTGAAGTCAAGGCTAGAACCCACATCTGATGTGCAGTCCAGGGCCTTCTATGCTCCATAATAGCATTATTATTCATCATGCTGACCTGTCCTGAACATTTGCTGACCCTGTCCTAAACTAATAAGTCCACGTTAGTAAATACAAAACTGTGAAAGGGGGCTAGAAGTAGTGAGAATTGAGGCTCTAAAGGCATGTGCCATTTCTTTATCCCACTATTTTTACTCTCCCTGCAGATAGCTAAGTCTAGGAAACAATGGATATATCCACTAGGAGAACCAGATCAAAGCACTTACCTACGTCTGACTAATGGTGCTCAATAAGGCAAGTAATGAATTTGTACTAATTAAAGTTCTGAACGGGGAAAAGCAACAAAATGTAGACATGGGGATTTGATCATTAGAACAAAGGGCCATGAGCATTTCTTGTCCACACCCCCTGATCTGCAAATTTAAAAATCACATAGCATTTTAACAATAATGAGGACTTTTAAGACTTGCTTTATGCGTGCACATTAGAGCTTCTGATGTATGCTCACAGGCTGGGAAGAAAGAAAGCCCGTTGTGCTTATGGCTCTGCTAAGTCACAAATACTGACATTAAAAATGTGGATCATCTCAAGTTGAGGTCAAATATTCCCCTTGATCGTCCTTGAGCTTGCTCAGCTAGCTGATTATTCACTTGCCAAAATGGGCTCTCAAATAAACAAATGGTCTGCTGAAGGAACAAAGTAGGAGATATTCAAGTGCTGAGTGAATTCATCAGTGACAAACACGAGGAGGGAAATAAAAGAAAAAGTGTGTCCTAGAGAGAGCGTGTCTAGCCTGCTCCCTAGACTCCACATCTATGCGGGCAGAACTGTAGCCCTCCAATCTCACTGCTGCTGAATAGCCAAGTACTACTTGAATTGCAGTGACAGAAATGTTCAAAGTCTTATCGCAACAGAAACAACTTTGCCCTAAAGTCAACATTTTGCTGAAGAAAAAAGATTGATTAAACCCAGGACAATTCCCTAGACGCATCACTCTGAACCAAGAATGAATGATGGTAGTGAAAGCACAGTCATCCCTGGAGCCGTTTACAGTTCCCTAAGAACCTTCTAGAAGGATCATTTATAGTTGATGAATTTAAAACATAACTGTAAAAGAAAGATTGGGGGACTGAGGTTGGGGCTGAATTTATATGAGTCTCTATAAATATACGTACGTTTACTAAAACGAAGTAATAAAAAATATAGTAAATAATGCACTGTGAATTTCGATACATAATAAGTTAGCAGTCCTAACACAATACTGTTGAATTCCATTTCTCTTTCCTTGATGACACATATTCTTTAAGATCTTCCCCTGCAGATTCAAAGAAATGTCTGCAAATTCTTCTGTTGCATATTAAGATGCATATTTTTCCAGGCTTTTTAAAAAATCCTGAACTCTTAATGCCTTTGAAATTCTAAACTCTCACCTCCTATTACTTGCCTTACCATTGGAGTAATCCAATGGTATGGGATTAAAATAAAATACAAAACTGCTTTGGGAAATTTAGCTCTGTTGACTATTTCTAAAGCTACATTTCTTTTACCTGACATTTTCTTCCTGCAAAAACTTCATGACAAAGCACAGGCCAACAACCCTCTCGATTCACCTCAACTTCCTCTGTTGCGATGCTTGTCGCCGGAGAACACAACTGAGGCACAAGTCTCCTTTCATTTTTTTCCCCTAAGATTTTATTTTAAAAACCTCTAGCCCTTTCCCTGTGGTTTGTTTGCTTTTATATTCCATTTTCTATTCTTTGCCCCTAGGTACAGTCTCCATGTGGGGTGATGTGCATACTGTGTGCACTAGAAATACAATTCTGAAGATGGATGAGAAACAAACAAGGCATTAAAATTTTTGCAAGAGGAAC
Organism: Puma concolor; assembly: GCF_028749965.1. Taxonomy (NCBI): domain Eukaryota; kingdom Metazoa; phylum Chordata; class Mammalia; order Carnivora; family Felidae; genus Puma; species Puma concolor. The sequence continues at coordinate 12,921,801 of NC_141667.1, read as the reverse complement.
TTACGCTTTGACCACAAACCTTACACTTACTTAGTGAGGTGAAATGATTTACCTATTTCTCCATTCTGTGATATTCCCGGAATGACACTGGGGATCTGCAGTTGTGCCTGGTGTTTACTCACTTTGTGGATTATCCATTTTTAATCCAGTACCCGTTTCCCAACTGCTGTCCTAACCTAATAATCCAGCATACTCCAGGACTGCTCTCCTGCTGATGAGTAATCATTATGGATCCAGGGAACACATTCTTAATTAAATATTAATCTGACCCCAAAAATATCACTTCGTATGTAAACCCACTTTAAAAGTAATGAGAGCAAATACTCTAAACACTGAACACAAATGCATTTTTAAGATAAGCCATCGTTGCAGACCACGCCCACTGCATTCCACTCTTTAATACATGACACAGAACCCCGAGGCTCACCTACTTCTACTTATTGTAATATTCAGTCTTCAACATGGTGGGAAGAGAATGTGATTCCATTCAACTTATGTATGAATCCTATGGTCTCTAGTATTTTCAAGCTTTATAGATAAGTCAAACTCACCTAGAAGATATTTAAAAATATCCTAAGTGGACTCTAAAACAAATAGAGTGAAAAGATTTCTGAATCATCCATACTTAGAGATGACTCGGTCGCACACCATGAAGTCTGGCCTGGATGGCCTTCCAGTCAACTGAGTTCTAACTGGAACCTCACACAGGAACATTTCCTTCAAACTCTATCACATTTTGTGCATCTTTCAGCCTCCTAATGCTCCCCTTTTCACACCCCCAAATTGTAGTTACCGTCTGGCAAATGATCAAGAAAAGGTAAGAAAAAAAGTTTTATTATTGGGCAAGAGGCTTAATGGGAAAAAAAGGCCACCTTTCAATAACAATTGATGACATTCAAAAACATTCAAAAACAATGATGGCACTGGTTTTGGGTAGGAGTCTACTTTTACTGAGTATCACGCACATATTTTGCTGAAAGCACATAACCCTCAGAAATGACAGTGCCCTGGTAACAAAATACACAAAGCGAAATTTGTTTGAAGATGGTGTACGAATTATGTCTTTTTGAAAAAGATTAACTTCCATCTTTCTCTTTCAATGAAATAGGTATACGTTGACAAATTTTGGAACGGGAATGATTGTGCCTAATAGTCTATATCCTGCAGACTTGGGCACTGTCTTCTCCCAGATGTGAAAGGAACACTCGGGGTAGTTCACACTTGGGCCAATGCTATTCAACACCACATTCCACATGAGCCCCTCGCTGCTGCTGCTTTATCAGCTTTATCTTTGGTTTTATGTGCCCTTACATGCTTCACTCCAGGATTGTGGTTATGGAGATGGTGTTATATAGACATTGGAGTAAGGCAGCTGCTTATGACATTCGGCCAAAAGCAACCCAAAACCCCCCAAACAGAAACCTTTCCACTGATAGGGCCCAAGATGTGGGTTTTGGGTACCTGAAGGCAAAAAAGCAAAACTACACGGCAAAAGCAAGAAACGTCTCATAAATTCAGAATGGGGCCTGTGAGCAAATGTTCCATCAGGTACTTGCCAGGAATGGCAGGTGAGGCTGCTGGAAATATTCAGAGTCGTGCAGCAGCGACCAAGCATACCCCTCCAATGTCTCCCCTGACCCACCAGGGTCAGGTGGTTGAGCGCTGTCCTGTGCTGTCCCAGGGGCCCTACCTAAGCCCACGGATGTGCACAGCACACACAGGAGATGCCCCCGATTAACAGACGCTGGTGGTCAGGAAGGATTGTGTTTCTGGGCCCCACAGGTCTGAGACCACTGGAGACAGTTTCTGGAAGGCTGTCAACTCAAGGACACCGCAGAAACAGCAACTGAAACAAACTGCCAGTGTGCCTGTGAAAAAGCTTGGAGCTTCAGCCTGAGGGACAGGACTAGCATATATCTAGAGGCTTCAGAAGTGTGCTAAGGGAACTAGGTTGGGGACACCATTTTTGTGCTCTTCCTTGGTCTCCTTACAGCTTTCTGGTACCTCCCAGAAAAAAAGTTCATACACATGTCTGGAGCCCCAATTTTTGCAACTCTTGTGAAGGAGACACCTCCAGATCACCTGGTCTAGAGGCAAGCAGGGTTTACAATTGCAGTCCTACAGGGCTGTACATATTTACATACCTTAAATACTGTTGCCTGAGGGTCTGGCTTCCAATCAGCCTGAAACTAGGTGCTGACAGAGATCCCTCCCTGTGGAGCACTCACAGAACTTGGCACTGCCTCAACAACAGGGTCCTATCAAAAATATATCAGGCTGTCTTGAACCTGACAGTCACACAGGTTCAAGAAACAATTGAGAGAAGTAGCTGTTTCACCTTATACACAGAAACAAACACAGAGAGTCAAGCAAAATAAGGAGAAAGAGGAATATGCTCCAGAAGAGAGAGCCAGATTAAACCAAGATTAATAATTTATCTGATACAGAGTTCAAAATAATAGTCATGAAGATGCTCAATGATCTTGGGAGAAGAATGGATGAACACCAACAGAACTTCAGCAAAGAGACTGAAAATATAAGAAAGTACCAAATAGAAATCACAAAGCTGAAGAATACAATAACTAAAATGAAAAAACACTAGAGGGGTTCAATAGCAGACTAGATGACGCAGAAGAAAAAGTGGAATTTGCCCAAATAAAGCAGACAAAAGAAAATAATTTTACAAGTATAATAGCTTAAGAGACTTATGGGACAACAAGCAGAATGACATTCACATTATTGGAAGATGAACCCAAAGAGACCTACACCAAGACACCTTATAATTAAAATGTCAAGAGTTAAAGATAAAGAGAAAATCTTAATAGCAGCAAGAAAAAACAATTTGTTATGTACAAGAGAACCCCCATTAAACCATCAGCAGATTTCTCAGCAGAAACTTAGCAGGCCAGAAGGGAGGGGCATGATATATACAAAGTGCTGAAAGAAAAAAAAAGCTTCCAACCAAGAACATTCTACACAGCAAGGTTATTTGCAATTGAAGAAAAGATAAAGAGCTTTCCAGACAAGCAAAAGCTAAACAAATTTAAGACCACTAAACCCATCCTACCATAAAGTCAAAGGGACTTCTTTAAGTGGAGACAAATTAGTAAGAAGCACTAATTAGTAAGAAGAAAACATATGCAAGTAAAAACTCCTTAGAAAAGGTAAATATGTGGTAAAGTAGTAGATCAATCACTTTTACAAAGCTATTGTGAAGGTTAAAAGGCAAAAGAAGTAAAAACAACTATGCAATAATTAGCAGATACACGCAATAATTAGCAGATACACACAATAAAAAGATGTAAAATGTGACCTCTGAAACATAAAACATGGTGGGGGACAAGTAAAAATGCTTTAGAGTTTTACAATGCATTCGAATTTTACTTGCTAAAATAAATGAATCATGGAAATGTTTTATAAAAAAAAAAAAAAGAGAGAGTCACGCAGGAGGTACAATGCTTCCTTCTTCGCTAAAATAGGCCGTTAGCAAAGACGCGAGATCAGAGAATAGTGTTACAGGAAGCGATGCAAGAAAACTGCCCCAGGTTCAGGATGTGGTCAGCTGGCACCTTCTGCAACAAAAGGAAAGTCCAGCCCAAGGAACTTGTAAGATTTAAGCCAGGCTATTGCTGAATCTAATGATAAAAATCCTCAGCAATTTATTATTTTTCACCCAGAGTATATAGTTATTAACTTTATATCACAAACTTAAAAAAAATCAATGTTTATTAATTTTTGAGAGACAGAGAGAGACAGAGCATGAGTGGGGGAGGGGCAGAGAGAGACAGAGACACAGAATCTGAAGCAGGCTCCAGGCTCTGAGCTGTCAGCATAGAGCCTGACATGGGGCTCAAACTCACAAACCGTGAGATCATGACCTGAGCTGAAGTCAGATGCTTAACTGACTGAGCCAACCAGGCACCCCACACATCACAAACTTTTAAAACAAAAGTTCTACTAGATTGTATACCCTACTAGAATATAAGCTCCTTGAGGGCAGGGATTTTAACTTATTTTATTTGCTGATGTATAACAGTGCTTACAATAGATATACAGTGGGGGCAGTTAACAAAATATTTGCGCAGTAAATAAAAACCAAAAAGGATCCTTATCCCATCCCCAACATGGCTGCCGTATACGACTGTGCAGGTTGTAGCCTGTATAAAATTACCTTGCCCAGCTGGCAAAGTGAGGCTGGAATCCAGCCCATGTGTATCCACAAAACTCTGGCCCTGGCCTGCTAGTGCAACCACAAAAAATGTGTGGTCTTGTAATCCATCTGCCCAATGAGGAAGGTTTCTTGTGGACAATGTCTCCTGAGCTCTGACAATGCATGCTTCCTCAAGATGGTACCCTGGTGAGACACATAGGTCAAGTCACTAGAAGCAACACAGTCCATTTCCTCAAAACCATTCTACAATTCAGATATTCTGTCAGTTTGTTTCATTACTGAGATCTTCCTGCATCAACAATCCTGCCCAATGACTGAGAATAACACCTTCAATAAGTCCTTACAAACCTAACTCACAAGTTGAATCTGAAGTCTTGAAATGGCAAAGAATTTGCCCTGCCTCTTGTATAGCTTTTAATTAGTCAACATGCTACTCTGGGCAATTGGATCATCATTTCTTTTTCCTTTTCTTTTGTTATTACATAATCAAAGATAATTAGTAACTGAAAGCATATAAAATATTTAAGTGGGGAGAAACATTAGCATGTAGGGTAAATTAATGAATGAATCAATGGTGCGGCATATCAGTCAAGTTTCCTTAAACTTTGATACTCTTGGCATTTGTGGCCAGATAATTCTTGTTGTCAGGGGCTTCCTGTGCATTGTGGGATGTTTAGCAGTATCCCTGGTTTCCACCCACTAGATGCCAGTAGCATTCCACCTCCCAGCCGAGTCATGCCCAATGTCTCCAGATGTTTCCAAATGTTTCCTGGGGAGCAAAATCAACCCGAGTTGAGAACGACCAGTAGGCAAAGCTGCCATATTGGAACTGGGGTAAAACCAGAAGATGTTTAGATAGACATGGGTAAATAAAAAGAATTACCAGCAAAATACTAGCCTAAGCCTTAGCCTTAACGTCAAACTGAGAAATGGTCCAAGTACAGCTGCCTTTTCGGGGAACAGAAGATGGTAAAAGGGGAGAGGGATGAGGTCAGATAAGCAGAAGACTAAGCAAAAAATACGGGGTAATGTTTGTGACTGGGTAACTAAGTCAGAGATGGAAAACCTGGATTGTGCAATCCCCTTGGGTTCCACCTCAGGGAACAATCTTACGTAAGATCCTCATGTGTGCATTTGAACCTGCTAATCCCCTTTGCCTGAGAAAACGATCTTTGCTGAGAAATCAAGAGTACCACCACTCTGTTGGCCTGATGCAGAGAATGTATGCATTGAAATAAGATCTACTGTGATAATAAAGAAAGAAATGCCGAGCAAATAGAAACGGTTGGTTTCATAATGACCATTGTGAATGGCCAGGTTGACCCCCAACAACCTCCAATCTATGAGTGAAGTTGGTTAGCTTATGTTTTTAGGGAGGAAGTTGTTTAAAACTGATCTCACTCTAACCTTGATGATCCCGTTGCTCTTTTCGGAAACTTTCTGAACTTCAGGTTTGGCCCCAAACTATCTTAGAGCAGAGCACGCATTGAGAAAGCTTAAGACTGCAAGAACTGTATCCTCATGAAAGCTTGTGAAGGAAGGAAAGACTAAAAGCAAAGTGGCATCTTGGCATTCATTCTGGCCTATTTGATCATTACGGTTGAGGCCTGGGAACATTGCTTATGATATCTACTAGCCTCCTGTTTTTCTTGAAATATCTCCTTCGTTTGAATTCCAAGACCCACAGTCTGATGATTTCCTCCTCCTCCTCTTGCTCAGGGCTAAAATTGGAGGCCCAGGACTCCCTCTTTGGGTAGACTCATGTCCAGCTTGGTGGCACCACCACCACGGTCCCTGAAAGATGCTTCCTATGAACTGTTATCAGTCCACAGTTGTGCAGGTACAGAAAGCATTTAGAAACTTGTGTAGCAGTTTGACAATTTCATGTCCGTGAAATGTAATAGCAATAGACTAAAACAAAAATGTAGCCCTTATATTCCGCATGTCTTTATTTCACTTCTCCTTTAATTTCATTTTGTCTTTATAGTTCCTGTATTTAACAAAGTATGTGTCCACAGCAAATGAGAAAGAAAAAAAACAAAGATTCTTTACCAGAGATCAGAGAGGTTTTGAAAAAGAACCATCTTCAGATAATCTCATCTAATTCTGTGGTTTTAGCAATGTCATCTCTATGCTGCTGGCATTCAGTTTGAGATCCCCAGCCTCAACATTCCCTGAGTTCCAGATTCAGATGTCCACCAGCCTACAGGCGTCTCTACTTGGAAGTCAAGAAGCACTCATAGTTGACATGTCCTGAAACAAAGGCTCTTGTTTGATGTTGCTCAATCCTGCTCTGCCTCACTTACTATTCCTCAGCTCATTAAATGCACTACTACCAAATTTTAAGGCCAAATACTCAGGGGTCATCCTTAACTAGTATGTTTCTGTCCCCTTCTACATCCTATGCAGTAGGTATGTCTGGAGACCCTGACTCTAACAGATATCTCAAGTGGGACCACTTCTCACCATCCCTTACCAGCAAGACCCCAGCTCAAGCCATTATCCCCTCACCCCTGAAGAAATGAAATAGCCTCTGTTCCTTCCCCTGCTTCTACTCTTGTCCATAACAGTCCATTTCCCCAGCAGCCACAGTGGTTACTTAATAGTATAGACCTGATCAAGTCCCCTGTACTCTAAACTCTTCAGTGGGTTCCTACCACATTACAACAAAGTCCAGAGTATTACCACAGTCTAGGAGACCCTGTAGAATCGTCCCCTCCACTTTTCTGACATCACTTGTGACTGCCCTTCTGCTGGCTCACTCTGCTTTGTCAAACACAGGGCCCTCCTCTGGTCATGTCAACACCTCAAGCATGTGCCTATCTTAGGAGATTTTGCAGTTGATTTCCCTTTGCCTGAAACATTTTTCTAGACATTTGCAAGGCTCACTTCTCTCCTTCCCTGAGAACCTTTTCCAAGCAACATTACCATGCTTTGTCTTTTTTTTAAGTTTATTTATTTATTCTGAGGGAGAGAGAACACAAGCAGGAGAGGAACAGAGAGAGAGGGAGACAGAATCACAAGCAGGCTCCGCGTTGTCAGCACAGAGCCCGACGTGGGGCTTGAACTCACAAACCATGAGATCATGACCTGGCCTGAAATCAAGAGTTGGATGGTTAACTGACTGACCCTACCATGCTTTGTCTTAATCACACTTACTACAATGCATCACAACTAATTAATATTGTCATAGAATTTCATTATTTTAAAATTTGCTAATTACCTCTCTCTTCTCTCTAGAATGTAACCTCCACAAGGGCAGGGATTTAGACTTGTTCACTCTTCTGTGTCTGAAGAATGCTTGACACAGAGGAGAGGCCGTGTTTGAATGAGCTACTTTATTTCAAACCCGTTCATGAATATACCAAGAAATAACAGTATATTAGCTAACAACAAGGGTTCTTGACTTAGGCTTGTCGCTCACCCATTCATCGGATTCCTTTATCATTTTTATCGAGAAACCATGCACCCTATGGGCCACCCTATCCAAATAGTTAAATATTTATAACTAAACATTTAGACTGTTCAGCAATGAGCCACAGAAATGGGAACTGCAGAGAAATGCATCAATTCAGACTCACCTGACTTTTACTTTGTGGTTAACAGTTTTGAGTTTTGTCCAACACACCATAGGCAATTCAACGTAACAGTGTGGATAAGATTGAAAGGAAGTGATTTAAAATTTTTTAAGGATGCCAACTCTCCAACACCAGCGAAGAAGTCATAAAAAATACAAGTGATTTTGGGGGCACCTGGGTGGCTCAGTAGGTTAAACGACCAACTACGGCTCAGGTCATGATTTCACGGTTCATGGGTTCAAACCCTGCATTGGGCTCTGAGCTGTCAGCACAGAGCCTGGAGCTTGCTTGCTTCAGATTCTGTGTCTCCCTCTCTCTCCGCCCCTCCTCAACTCATGCTCTGTCTCTCTCTCTCTTTCTCAAAAATAAATAAATATTACAAAACTTTTTCAAAGTACAAGTGATTTCAATGATAATCGAAATGTCATCTCATTTTTCCATAGTATATGTCATTGAAGACTCCACTAGACCACCCTCATTCATTTATTCCTTGGCTATTTGGGTTTACCATTCATTCATTCATATTATAGGGATTTACTGAATACCTACTTTGTGCCGGGCACTGTTCCAGGGGGTGGGACAGAACAGTACAGCCAACAACAAAGCACACAGAAGTCTTTTCCCTCACCCAGCTGCCTTTCCGGGGGAGCTTTGTTACTTCTGACATCTGTTTTTAAAAAGAGCGAAACTACTTTCATCAGCCAAATTCTGTAATTCATTGGCTTCAAGGAGTTTTCGTGTCCGCTCTGTAGAGATGGGTTTGCTCTTTTTTTCCATAGTCCATATTTTAAAATGTCTAAACAGCTTCAAAATTAAGATGTATATCCTTCTCTACCACCCCAGGGAAAACACTTAGGAAACGCTTTTCAGATTTTGATTTATTAAAGACAAAACCATTTGTATTTCTCACGAGGGAGTATTTATAGATATGTATCCCATATAAGTAATCTCATCAAGTAATTTTGGATGAAAACATTTCTTAAAACAGCAGAAGGTGAGTATAAAGCAGAAACAGACTTAAGCAGTCTATGTGCACAATTAACCACTCGCTCCTACTCCCGGAGCTCTGGGTTTATGCCAACATGCTGCTGACGCTAGCATCCGTAAAATCATTGCTTTGGATTTTTACTCAAACCCACTTGTAACTACCATGAGGCCATATATCCCACCACTGGTATATCTGTCCCCTGACTGCTGTGCCCCCGTTCAGTCAGTGGATTTACTTTATATTTGCAAGGCAATCTTATTCTAGCTGAACTGTTGGTGTTTCCAGGGGAAATCTTTTTTTCCCTATTCAGCCTGTATAGATGGTGTTAAAACTCTTAAGGACGGCTCCATTTTCCCTATAAAACTTAACCGGACTATATGTATCTTCCTCCCTTTCTTGCTTCCTACCTTGCCTTTTACAGCAAGGCAGCCTCTGAGAACCCATGAATTAATATTCACTGCACAGAGCCAGATGTATTTTAAAAAGTTGTAGTCTTTGATTCTTTTTCCACCCAAGAACAGCGTTTTCTGGGAAAAGAAGAAAAACAAGGCGAGGAAGGAGCTTTAAATCTTCCACAAAAGGAGTGAATGCCAAAGAATGACCTCTTCCATATACATAATTTCACCATGACTGTCGATTCACAGTTTTTGGAAAGAAAAACTCTATTTTTTCTAAGTTGAAAGTTCATGGGAGAACTGTATGAGAAAGAAGTTGCAATTATATATGCAAAACACTCATATCTATCCAATGGGCAAATCACCAACAAAACTGGGTATTACGTTTAATATGAGGCAGAACAGTTTCCAAAATTAAAAATATGTATCAGTAGACCTAAAGCGTGTCTGTGTAACTGTGAAAGCCAGAAACCAGGCAATGTTTAAAGCGAGACCACCAATTAACATCACGTGTCCGTCTATAAGAATATTTTCTAAATAACAAATAACTTCTGGCAACGGGCCATCTGTTCACATTGAGAAATGTTCCAAGAAAGAGCATGAGGACACGTGCTACTTATGTGGGTGATACTATCTTTTGGTCTTCCTCCTTGTTTAGTGTCCCCAGGATGAGAACACACGGGAGACATTTATCTGTCTCTTAGGAAAATGTATGATTGTCCAGGGCAACTCCACTCTTCAAGGCTTACAAATATATTGAATTGTGAAATTGACTGTGTTTCTCTCTTTGTCTGGACAGTTAGGGAAGTGAGCCAAACTTGTGACCGCCTCTGACAAATGTGGCAAAGCCCAGCCTTTGCGAATGTTACCTGTTCCTCAGCTGTGTTTCACGTTTCTGTCCATACTTTCCCTGTGCCAAATTGATCGCACCTCTCCATTGATTCAATTCCACGCTATCGGTGAGCCACCTCAAACCCATTTCATCCAAAAGGTAAGGGTTTAGGGAACCAGGGACACACACATATTTACCAGCAAAAATAATTTCTCATTAGATATATAAATGCTCTCACTTGTGATTCATGACTATTTGCAAGAGTCTGGTGTTCTTCTCCTGGAAAGCCGGTCGTATAGGATGCAGTTCATTTTAAGGGGCAAATGAAAAGGGTAACATGTTCAAATGAAGTCTGAGGAGGTCTGTGCCCAACACAGGGAGCTGTGGGTAGACAGCAAATAGAAGACCCATGCTTTCAGTGGCAAGTCACTTGTTAGACGGACATTCCAGCTGAGGCCTGAACACTCTAGATCCAACACTTAACACGTGACCCAACACATAAAGTGAGGGGGCAAACGTTACTGTGCAGAGCCCGTAGCAAAGGAGGTGGAAGAAAATCAAGGTGATGAGTCTGGAATCCCTCACCCTCACTGAGATAGAAGGTTTCAGAGACTGGAAGTTAAAGAATGGTCTTTGAATGATCTTTGTCATTAGAACTTTGCTGTGAGTGCCCTATCTCCACCACCTAACGAAGCAGGTATGGGGTGTCCCCTCCAACGTCAGTTGGGAAGCGGGGGGGCCTTACAAAAACCACTTGAAACCGGTAAGATCCTACAATGGATATCATGAAAAGAAACGGTAAGAAGCGGGAGGATGTAGAGAAATTGGAACCCTCATAAAATGCTGGTGGGAATATAAAATGGAGCAGCTGCCGTGGAAACCAGTCTGGCAGTCCCTGAAAGGTAAGAACCGCCCCATACCTAGCAATTCTCCTCACACGCGTATACCAACAAGAGACGAAAACGCATGTTCGCACAAACACTTGCACGCAACTGTTCCTAGCAGCATTCTTCAGAAGAGCCTGCAAATTAGAAGCAACCCAAATGGCCATCAACTGATGAACGGATAAACGAATGGACGAATGCACAAAAGGAGAATATCTGACAATAAAAATGGGAAGTGCCGACACATGCCAAAACGTGGAGGAACTTCGTAAACGCTACACTGAGTCAAGGAAGCCCATCACAAAAGACCACACGCTGTGTGATTCTCTTCACAGGTTTTCTGGGTGTTTTAGTGAAATAGGGAGGCATCTGTCCACGGGATGGAAGCCACAGGTGAGAAAACCCCAACGGTGGGGGCCTCTGAACAACCAAGTCAAGTAGGCATGGGAGAGAAAGAGTCCGATGTGGACATCTGCTGAGTCCAAGAAACAGAGACGGCAATGCCACCATAGCATCCATGAGCACAAACCCCTTTTCCCTCTTCCCTCTGCCCCCTCTGCACCCTGGAGGTCTCAGAATCCCAGGTGACAAAGGAGAGGTCGGTAACCATCAAACTTGACTTCCTCCAACGGCAGGCTACGTGCTTTCTCCCTGCAGCAGTCGCATGGAGGGAAGAAGAAAGCCACTTTCCATTGGGCTGGAGGCTTCGTGATTATAAGGGTCTGAACAACGGAAATACTGAAATGAGGTCGTCTTTGCACCTCCCTTAAGAGCAACTGAGAAGACTGGGTCCATGTGAGTGCTCACCCGGGGAGGGCAGGGCTGGCCCCCACTGACTAATGAGGAGAACATGGGAGACAAAATAGCTTTGCTTAACGAATGTGTGCCATGGGCCATAACTTGTCTGACATAACATTTTCACATTTTTTCCACGTGTTACATATTTGTTTGTCATGGTTAATGTTACGTGTTAACTTGACTGGATCATGGGGGTCCCAGATATTTGACTGAACATCATTTCTGGGCATGTCTCCGAGTGTGTTTCTGGATGAAATTAGCATTTGCCTTGGTGGTCTCAGGGAGGCAGTTCACGCTCCTCCGTGTGGGTGGACATCACCCCATCTGTTGAAGACCCAAATAGAACAGAAAGGCTGAATAAGGCAGAATTCAGCCCTTCCCGCCTAGCTGTTTTTTGTTTGTTTGTTTGTTTGTTTGTTTTTTAGCAGAGACATGGATCATCTCCTGATGCCCCTGGTTCTCAGATCTTTGCACTTGGACTGAATGACACCACCAGCCTTCTGGTCTCCGGCTTATAGACAGCAGATTATAGGACTTCTCAGTGTCCATAAATGTATGAACTAATAGTTCATAGTAAATCATACATGCATATCCCATTGGTCTGTTTCTCTGGAGAACTCCAATACATTATTTCATCCAAACCAAAGAAATATCCTACAACATGAAGCTCAACGTGATCTCCCAACCTGTAAGTGACACCCCTTTTCTACGGACCACATCCTGGGTCCTGGGGACGCTGGTACTGTTTCCACATGTTGGAGGGCAGGCATCAGCTCTACAGGAGGGACCAGTGACTCAATCACACTTCAGCTTTTCTCAAGGGCAATCACAGATCTGAAAAGGTTATTGTTAACCTATTTGACGCAGACACTTGTCAACGTGTAAGATAATGACACTGCCACTCATGGAAAAGTACACAAAGGTGCAATGCAAGATCTCCTTCCTTACTAGATCTGCTGAGGGGCTTCTCAGCTCCCTCTCTATGATGACACTATGCAAAGTGGCCATTACACAAAGTGACACCCTCTTTACAAAGTAAAAAAGTCACTTTTCTGCCTATCCTATCTTCTGCCTGCCTATGTCAAGGGTTTGACATACTGAGGTTTTGAAAATAAAGTCTGTCTACATGACATTTATAATTTTATAGAGTTTAAGCCATGTGTTCATTGAAATATTTGTTGAACATCTACGGGAGACAAATTCTGGGGCTTTGATTTGGGTGTAAAAGATGAACGTGGCCAAGGACCACCTAGTCTAATGGGGAAGACACAGAAACTGCTAGCTATAAGAGCATAATATCGATGTGGCAGAACAGATACAACAAAGAGCTCAAGTGCCCATCGGAAGAAGGATCAGGGAGTGGTGACTACGTGGAGAAGTGAACATGGCTCTGGAATTAGGGTGCTGGCTCTCACATCTTAACTTTGGCCACTACTGGCTGTGTGACTCTGGGCAAGTTAGCAACCTCTCTGTGCTATTGTTTTCTCATCTATGAAATGGAATGATAACTGTATCTACCTCTTAGAGTTGTTATAAATATTACAGCTAGCCCATAGAAAGCACATAAAATGGCTTTTCGACACAGGGAGGACCACATACATTGCTGATATGAAAATTAGCAGGTCCCATGAATTGTGACAATGAGCAAATATCTGCTACTTTTTTATCCATAAAAGAAAATAGATGGAGCATGCTCTGTGTGTGTGTGTGTGTGTGTGTGTGTGTGTGTGTGTGCGTACACATACATCCCATCGGACAGAAGTGTGTCAAGTGGCCCCCTGCGGCTGCAAGAGAGGCCAAGAGTTTGTTTACTTCACTTTCGAGCTTTTAAGCTGGAGGAAGGCAAAGGGAACTGATGTCAAGGAGACCAGACCTTGGATGGCAGAATCGTCTCCTTGGTGCATGAACTTTTTTAAAAACTAGCCAAGTTTAGAGTGAGGGACAAAGACGATGAACCCAAAACAAGCCCAGTGCACTAACATATTTGTGTTTAGAAATTTGTGTGTAGGGGCACGTGGGTGGCTCAGTCGGTTAAACGCCAGACTCGATTTCGGCTCAGGTCACGGTCTTACAGTTTGTGAGTTCGAGCCCTGGGTTGGGCTCCACACTGACAGCGGATTCTCTCTGTCGCCCTCTCTCTCTCTGCCCCTCCCCTGCTCACTTGCTCTCTCTCTCTCTCTCTCAAAATAAATAAATAAATAAATAAATAAACTTTATGGGGCACGTGAGTGGCTCAGTCGGTTACACATCTGACTTCAGCTCAGGTCATGGTCTCACGGTTTGTGGGTTTGAGCCCTGCATTGGGCTCTGTGCTGACAGCATGGAGCCTGGAGCCTGCTTCAGATTCTTGTCTCCCTCTCTCTCTGCCCCTCCCCCACTTGCCTTCTTTCTTTCTCTCAAAAATAAGCGTTAAAAATTTTTTTAATAAACTTTAAAATACATATTTTAAGAAATAATTTATATATTTTTCTATTTTATCCATCACATTTAAGATAGGGTAATTTCTTTAGGTTTTCTGTCTTAATTATAAAAATAATAAAAATATATTAGTCTATAAAACAATACTGTAATGATCAAGAGAACTGAAGGGTCACCATCCTTACACATTCGATTGTTTACATTTAAGTAGGTTTCTCCAGAACTTGGGGCCATTTAGTTTGTCAGACCACTGAAAAGCTTGGAAAAGGGAAATGAATACATTAAATTTATGAATGATATTTAAATAGTTAGTGACGGTTAATTAACTTCGTTGTGAAGGTTCCCTTGAAAATGATTGCTCAAGTGTACCAGATTTATAAATAGAATGATGAGAGTCTGAACACAAGAGCTTAAGAAAAATTAGGTTTTGGAATTTGCAACTTTAGTATACTGAATAGTCATTAAAAGAAAGGCAAGTAGGTACAAATGATTGTTTTTCTTTGGATGGAACATCCAGAAAGACACTAAATTGTACACTGAAAACAACTAGTAGGAAACAGACCTTGATTGAAAACCATCAAATCAAATTCTATCCCATCCTTCTGAGTAGTTCAGATTCCTATTCCGGTTTCTCTGGCTCATTGCCCATCATTTCAAAAGTCACTCTCACTACCTTTCACATCATCTCACATCATTATAGCTCAGCCCTGTTCTCCTCTGACATTTATCACCCTTGGACGTTTCCTGGTCATTTAACCTCTATTCCACACTCTACATAAATGGTGCTTAAGTAGCCGAGGAATTCAAGGCTTATATTTGCCATCACTTTAGAAACATGACGTGCCAAATTCCTAGCCAACACCTCAAACTTCCTCCGCAAAAATCCTTCTTTCCATCCTCTTCCTGTCCAAGATATTGTCTATCCTTCCCATCACTAAGCTTAAATCCTCAAACACCTTTGCTTTCACCACATGCTCTGCTCCCTACATGCCATTAGCCATGAGTCCTACTTAGATTGCAATTTATTTCTCAACAACCCTTTCTATTTTGTTTGTCACTGCCTGATTCAAATCCTCTGAAGGGCCGCCCTGTTCTCTTCTGTACCTATTCAATTAATCACAAAAGTCACTTTCAGTATGAACACCCTACAGTTACACCTAGGATATGATTAAAACACACACACACACACACACACACACACACACACACACACAGCTCTGAAGACTCCACACCGCCTGATAGATTCAAACACTTTCACATAGGATGCAAGGCCTCCATGATGGTTCTAACTTCCCATCCACCAGTCTCCATGTTCTTTCTCTCTTTTTCACATGTATAAAGTCTAGTTGAACTGCAAGATCTGTATCAGATGCTCTCCCTGAATATCTCTCTCATGCTTTCACACAGAAATCTTTCTTTTCTTTTTTAAAAAATGTTCATTTATTTATATTGAAAGAGAGCACAAAGAAGGGAGGGGCAGAGAGACAGAGAGACAGAGAATCCCAAACAGGCTCTACACTGTCACCACAGAGCCCGACATGGGGCTTGATTTTATGAACCATGAAATCATGGCCTGAGCCAAAGTCATGAATCAGACACTTAACTGAATGAGCCACCCAGGTGACCCCATTAATCTCTTCCTTTTCTAAATACCAAACACATCACAGATTCTACTTTTGTGGGTCTAATATCTTTAAAAACTAATAAAGGAAAGGAAAGGAAAGGAAAGGAAAGGAAAGGAAAGGAAAGGAAAGGAAAGGAAAGGAAAGGAGAAAGAATGAAAAGAAATAGAGCAGAAGAAGGAAAGTAGGTAAGAAATAGATAACACAAAGGAAAAAGGGAGGGAGAGAGGGAGTGAAGGAGGTGAAGGTTCACGGACATTTCTGGGGTCTGCTCTGGGACAGGTCCTAAGAGAGTCTTCCTCTCTTGTTGCTTTCCTGATACTTACAACAACTAATCCTATGAAATCTTATCCTCTATGATAATCTATATTTTTCAGAAGTAGACACAGATTAAGAAATTGGATGCCTTGACCAAAGTCTAAGCAGCCAGTGGCATCTAGAGCAGGGACTGAAGTCAAGAGTGTGACTGGCCCAGAGGGCTAGTGGCACATGGGGATGTGGGCAGGTCACTTAGCCCAGCCCAGAGGCAGCATCATGTTGGAGGGAACAACGAAGGGGCTTGTGTAGCAGGCTGTGGCCTGAAGGGGTGTGCTCAGCCACAGTGGGGACAGCAAGACCAGAGACTGGGCTGCAGCAAGAACATAACCGGTTACTTCATGGGAAGGAAAAATATTATTAAAATAAAAAGTAACGGGGCGCCTGGGTGGCGCAGTCGGTTAAGCGTCCGACTTCAGCCAGGTCACGATCTCGCGGTCCGTGAGTTCGAGTCCCGCGTCGGGCTCTGGGCTGATGGCTCAGAGCCTGGAGCCTGTTTCCGATTCTGTGTCTCCCTCTCTCTCTGCCCCTCCCCCGTTCATGCTCTGTCTCTCTCTGTCCCAAAAATAAATAAACTTTAAAAAAAAAAAAAAAATTTAAAAAAAAAAAAAATAAAAAGTAACATGCTTGAAAAACACTACCCTGCGATATGTCACAAAGCTTTTCCCCTTAATTTGTCACCATCTACTTTTAGAGAGCCACACTGTCTCCGCTGAACCCACCCTCCCCAACAAACATTTTAGTTACATTATACTTATGTGGAACCCCAAATTCTAGCCTTCCATAGACAGATAGGTTGTGTTATGACAGTGATGACTGCATCCCCTTTGCGGTATGAAATCTTCCCAGGACAGAAGACAAACACTCATTAAATATGCACCCAATGTTTACAGCAGCACTAGCCACAATAGCCAAATTATGGAAAGAGCCCAAATGTCCATCGACTGATGAATGGATAAAGAAGATCTGGTGTGTGTATACGTGTGTATACACACACACACACACACACACACACACACACACACAGACACACACACACACTGGAATATTACTTGGCAATCAAAAAGAATGAAATCTTGCCATTTGCAACAATATGGATGGCACTAGAATGTTTTATGCATTTTATGCTCCGTGAAATAAGTTAGAGAAAGATAAATATCATATGATTTCACTTATATGTGGAATTTAAGAAACAAAACTGATGAACACAGGGGAAGGAAAGGAAAAATAAGAGAAAAATAGAAAGGGAGACAAATCATAAGAGACTCTTAAATCCCAAGAAAAAACTAAGGGTTGCTGGAGGGGTGTTGGGTGGGGGGATGGGCTAGATGGGTGATGGGCATTTAAGGAGGGCACTTGTTGCGATGAGCACTGGGTGTTACATACAAGTGATGAATCACTAAATTCTGCTCCTGAAACCATTATTACGCTGTATGTTAACCAACTTGAATTTAAATAAAATTTTAAATATATATATTGTGTTAAATTTGTGAGTTTTGTTCAGACTCCATCAATCATTTTAGAAAATAACGATAACACCCTAATACAGTAATCGCATCTTCCTGTCTTTTCATTCCTGTTAAATCAAGTTCTAATATTTATGCCTGGTCTAAGTCAATGGTATTAATGCAACAGTCACCATCATACTTGTCAGAACATTTCTGTAATTTGCATAGCTTTACCTCTTAACTGAAATAGTTCTGTACTGAAGTCTACTATAATCCTAGAGAGAGTTAAGTTGACATCAAAATCCTAAAAGAGAGGCAAATCCTAGAGGCGCAAAGCTCCTTTGCTCTTTCTGGATTAAAGTCCACGGGCAACATCATTACTCCGGATGGCATTTTGTTTTCTATATTTCGCTGTAGGAAGCTGAAAAAGGAAATTGCAATGAAAGGCAATCCTTTTTGACATTAAGTTGTGGTTCCAAACCTGCGGGTATTGAAGTTTAGACTAAGTGGGGTTTCTGTAGACTGGGATCTTAAAATATACTGCCATTTACCACACTCCCGATCTTCAGTCATGTTACCTTTATTTTTTAAAAAATATTTATTTTTGAGAGAGAGAGAGAGACAGAGACAGAGAGAGAGTGCAAGCAGGGGAGGAGTAGAGAGAGATGGAGACACAGAATCCGAAGCAGGCTCCAGGCTCTGAGCTGTCAGCATAGAGCCCGATGCAGGGCTCGAACCCACGAACCGTGAGATCATGAGCCGAAGTCAGACGTTCAACCGACTGAGCCGCCTAGGCGCCCCGGCCATGCTACCTTTCAAAGAGAGTTCCCTAAACTGGACATACCTATGCTTCTGCAAATTAACAAATGTGGAAGTCCTGCATCTGACATGCTGGGGTTTCTTTTATCTAACAAGACACTGAAGGATAAATGAAAATATAAATAAAAGAGATAAATAAGAATAAATATGGAAAACTTCACTTTAGTAAAACTAGTTTCACTGGTATTATGTTATTTAGTATACATTAAGTAATAAAAAATATAAACCACTAATGAATATCACTAATATTCATTTTGTATTAAGCTTCTCCTTCTCTTGTTTATTTTGTTCGTCTGTTTGGCTAACAAACAGAGTGACCCTTAACGCCTGAAAGAATCGTACCCCTGACATGTCCTGGTTATAAAGAACAGTAACTTGAGGAAAGAATTTTAGACGTGAGTCAATAAACACGTCTGTGGAATTAACGTTAGGAATTATTTGGTTAACTTTCCCAGAACCAACCTTCACATACCGAATTTTATATCTGGGGGAAAAAGTTTTTCAAAGTGTGGAAAACAAACATACCATGAGCAAAAGAGCTCGTAAGATCCACCAGAGGGAAATGGAACAAGTAAATTCACCCATCTGTTCATACTTTTTTTTTTTTTTCTCTCCACTGCATTTGGAAACGTGCTGGACAGAGATAACTTTGTTCAGTCCTGAAGTGCGACTTGACATGATTGTTGTTTCTGGCGCCTGACACTCCACATAGGACCAGTGAAGTCCAGAAACCAGCCAGGAAAAGACAGCTGCCAGTTTCTGCAAGATTAGAACCCGGGTGCAGCCTCCTTTATCTACCTCTACCCTCCAAGCACAGTCAGGAATTCAATCCATCAAGAAAATTCATCGTCTGCACTTACCAACAGCACAACTCTCAGAATGCAAGGTCATCGTGGGTTCTGCGACCCGCCACACGGGATTCGACAGGGGCTGGCCAGGAAGCTGATGCCCCGTCCTGACTTACCTTACCCTGGTCGTCTGTGTCCTGTGGTCATTAATTTTTTCAGCCAGAACTAGTATTTTCTTTTTCCTTCTTTCCCCCCCTAGGATTCTTCCTCTTCTACCTTCCATGGGATAGGATAATGTGTTTTTTGTTTTTGTTTTTGTTTTTAGATACTCTCCATCTTGTAAACAAGAGTGGACTCGTCTTATATCAGTCGACAGACAGGTTGTATATCTGGGTTGTAATCTCGGGGGTTGTACCTCTGGGGCTGGAGCTGGGTAGAAGCATCATGCTCTCTTGGCCACACGGCTAATGAGATGCTCCCTGACATCAGTACCAAGAAAGCTTAGCAACCTGGTTTCAAATGCAACCTTTTAACCTCGTCTGCATAATTGGTATGGGTGTTCCGTCTCCGAATAATCAATTGTGAGAATAATCAATTGTGATGTCGCTGACCAATTGCGGGGGTTAGGTTGGTTACTAGGTCATCCAAAATAACACTATTTTATCAGCTACACAATTTTCTGGAGTAATGCACCTTTGACATTTATTATCAAGCACCAGAAAACTGTCTCTGTGTGTCACACAACTAATTGTGAATGGAAAATATGCTTTAGGAATAGTTTCTCCAAAATAGGACACATTTTTATTTTTTTATGTTTATTTTTGAGAGAGAGAGAGAGAGAGACAGAGTAAGAGTGTGAGTAGGGGAGGGACAGAGAGAGAGGAAGACACAGAACCTGAAGCAGGCTCCAGGTTCTGAGCAGGCAGCACAGAGCCCGATGCGGGGCTCGAACTGACAAACAATGAGACCATGACCTGAGCCAAAGTCAGACGCTTAACTGACTGAGCCACCTGGCTAGACCTTCCCTGTTTTATTTTTGATGTCCAAGCCTCAGTAAGATTTTGAGGTGCCTTGAAGGAATTTTTACCACACTACAGAATAAAGAGTAAACAGCTCAAGAAAACAGGGCCCAGGAAAAATGGGGTAGAGAAATGATAAAAAGCCTAGAATATGATTGGTATCAGGGCATCCCCAAAGCCTATACAATTCCTATAGGTAGGCTGCACGTGTGGTTCCGCACTTCTTAGCAGCCAAAGGAAATAGGCAAACTTGGTCAGTTACAAGACTCACAGTGTCTCTTCGAGAAAAAAATACATGAGGGTCCGAGAGAAATTCCCTCCAAATGTTTCTGTCCTCATCAAGTGGAGACGATGTGAAACAGCAAAAGTGACTTTACAATTTAGTCTATTTCTCCATCCTGTGATTCAAGAGAATTCTACGGACAGAGGTCTTCCTGGTCACTGAACTTGTTACCTTGATAACAGAACCTGCTAATGGTTTCAGGCTCTGCCTTTGTTTGGTGAGGCAGGTGCATTGTTTCTCATGCAAACTCCAATTCCTTTCCTCTCTAACTAGACATCGAATGGCGGTTTAGCATAGAGCTCAGAGAGTGGAATCTGGAACAAGCACGTGCACCTATCACCAGCGTGAATGCATTGATCTGATTCATTTCTTCGGGCGTTATGCTAGGCATTTGTAAAATGGTTGGAATTAGTGCCAATCTTTTAGGTTTATTGTGAGGATCACACTAAATTACTTACGTTAGTGCCTGGAGCAGAGTCCAGCACTAACATGTCAGCTGTGACTAAAATGATCATTGCTATTTGCTATTCATATCTCTGTCCGTGCACTATGCGTAACTATTCATATCTGTACATACAAGAGTGTATAACCAACACTAACTCTGCCGTAAAGAAAAGATACACACTGTTACCAATAGATGACGCCACAGTATTTGTTTCCCAAATGAAGTTTGTACGTCCACTTCCACTAAATTAATTTTTAGTGCTGGTTTGGGATCACCGTGTTCTTTTTTTCTTTCTTCCTTATAAAGTACCCATCGTCAAGGAAAGAGCCTAATAATTGTACACGTCGTTATCTGGAACACTGGTCATTACAAAAAGTCGACATCGGTTCGATGGGCCTCAGGGAAGAGAGTATGGTCAAAAGACCCTGAGAAGTCAGTCAACACTGCCGGTGTGAACCAACCAACAGGGAACACTACATTGTCCAGACCGATGAATTCAAAACTGAAAAATAAACTTTCAAGGATTGACAAGTATCTTCAGGCCTCGGTGACGTGGCGACAGTCCAGGAAGAAGTGCACACAAAATTTCTGTCACCCTTCTTGACTCGTTCTGTCCGGTGGAGAAATGGGTTCTTTAATTATATACGTTCTGGTTCCCAGTTCAGTGCATTTCCGTAATGCATGAACTCTATGGAAGTTAACTTTGCCCGGTCAGCAAATTAGGTCCATACATGCATTATATACTACAGTCCTCTGGGACACCAGTAGGTCACTCATCATCCGATTCTCAATTCTACGACACCGAGTAAAATCAGATGATGTAAGAGTCAGACGATTTGGCAGTTTCATGCACAGATGCATGAAATGTCTGATTTGTGTTGTACTGGAGAAGGGTCCTATATGGACAAGCAGAAGAGCTTCATTTCCATCTGAGCCTCATACTCAGGAGTCTGTGATTTTGACCTAGATACTTAAATCTCTCAGCCTCAACGTACTTAGTTATAAAACAGAAAGAAAAAAAAATAATTATCACTTTTCAAAGACATTGTGATGATAACATGAGATTTTTGTAAAAAAGCCTTTGAACACTAGAAAATATTATTCAGAAATAGAACCACTGTTTCTGATCAGACCCTCACTTAGCAACATCAAAAGTACGATCCGAGGGGTGCCTGGGTGGCTCAGTCGGTTGAGCGGCTGACTTCGGCTCAGGTCATGACCTCACCATTCCTGGGTTCGAGCCCCACGTCGGGCTCTGTGCTGACAGCTCAGGGCCTTGAGCCTGTTTTGGATTCTGTGTCTCCCTCTCTGTCTCTGCCCCTCCCCTGCTCGTGCCCTGTCTCTTTCTCTCTCTCAAAAATAAAGAAAAATGAAAAAAAAATTTTTAAATACAATCTTAGTGTTTCAGGCAAGAATCAATCTCATAAGAGAATTAATTACAAACTAGAATCCCAGTTTATTTTTTTTTTTTAATTTTTTTTTCAACATTTATTTATTTTTGGGACAGAGAGAGACAGAGCATGAACGGGGGAGGGGCAGAGAGAGAGGGAGACACAGAATCGGAAACAGGCTCCAGGTCTGAGCCATCAGCCCAGAGCCTGATGCGGGGCTCGAACTCACAGACCACGAGATCGTGACCTGGCTGAAGTCAGACGCTTAACCGACTGCGCCACCCAGGCGCCCCTAGAATCCCAGTTTAAACTTAAGTTGTAGGATATAATTGGTCCAGGCTTTCTTCATAATAGCCATAGCCTCTTCCGACACTAAGTTGTGCATTAAAAGTTTATTTTATGAGCACTGAATTAGAGACAAAGTAGCAGACAATTTTTCCTGAAGCTAGGGACAAAACTGTAGAAAAGCACAGCCTGAGTTTGGAATCCTAGTCGCCCATTATTTTTCCGGCTGTTAATTTCTCCAACCGTCACTTCCTTTTTTTCTGAAAAGATGGAGGTGATGATAAAACATAGTAAAACAATTGTGAAGACTAAGTGAGATGTTATATGTGGAATTTAACAAAACAAACGATCAAAAGGGAAAAACGGAGAGAGGCAAACCAAGAAACAGACTTAACTATAGAGAACAAAGGGATGGTTACCAGAGGGGAGGGGCTTGGGGGGATGGGTGATGGGGGATGAAGGAGGGCACTTGCTGTGATAAGCTCTTCTTATGGGGAAGTGCTGAATCACTAAATAGGGCACCCAAAACTAATATCACACTGCATGTTAACTAACTGGAATTTAAATACAAACTTACAAAAGAAAAGACTAAGTGAAAAGACATACATGAAACATGCAGTGGAGTGCTTGGCATATACCAAGTGTTCAAAGAGTGCTTGCTCTCATTATCTATTAACAGAGGACCAAGATCCTACACCACTCAATGCAGAGTGGTCTTCCTCTACATATGAAAGATGACCCCTTCACTGGAGCATCTAGTTTAAGAAAGGATGCAACATACAGCAGAGATGGATGAACCCTATGGACGAGTGATCTACCCTCTGTAGATAAGTCAAATTATTTGCGGGTTGAATGGATGACAAACATGATGTCACCACTTCCTTGGCTGTGCTTAAAGTTTTATTTAAAAAAAATACCAGTAAGACAAACATTCCAAGATTGATCAAGAAAAGAGACAGCAGTCTGAAATTAAAACATCCTGCAAGAAAGTAGGATGAACTACGGGAGGACTAAAGGAGACCTACAAATAACACAGCTGTAAAATAAACTTTAAAATTTAGATGAAATGGGGCGCCTCGGTGGCTCAGTCGGTTGATCTCGGCTCAAGTCATGACCTCAGGGTTGTGGGATCGAGCCCACATTGGGCGTAGAGCCTTCTTGAGATTCTCTCCCTCTTTCTCCCTCTGCCCCTCCCCTGCTTCCATATGCACACGCACACACTCTCTTAATCAATCAATAAAATTTAGATCAAATGGAGAAAATATTAGAAAATGTAACTTAACAAAACTGATTCAAGAAGACACAGAAAATATAAGTCGCCCTAGTGTCATAAAGGTATTTGAATCTATTTTACTGAAAGGAGCCAGCAAAATATAGTCTACAGGCTGGCCTCCTATATTTTCATATAAAGTTTTATTGAAACGCAGACATAAATATTTGCTTACATATTATCGATGGTTGCTTTTATACCGTAACAGCAGAGATTAGTAGTTGTGGTGGACTGTATGGCCTGCAAGCTGAAAATACTTATCAACTGACTCTAAGAAAAAGTTTGCCAAACCCTGGTCTGGTCTTTGAACCCCATCTCACTCATGAAAATATGCAAATAGGACATTAGAGGAAAAAATTGATGATCAATACAATCCAATACCCATTAATGACTTGGAAGTAAAAAGAAGTCAAGACAATCCGATACCCATTAATGACTTGGAAAAGGTCAGCTAACTGAAAATGGAAAACAATCTACTTCCCTTAATAAAATCTGTTTATATAACACCTACAGCAATTATTAAATTTAATGGTGAAATATGGTGAAGCAATTCTTTTGGACAATAAGAGACACATGATGATGCCTACTATTGTAACATTAATTTAGCACTGAATGTTCTGGCTAGCATAAGACAAGAAAAGTAAAGAGTATAAGGGTCGGAAAAGAAGAAATCAAAATGTCATCATCTCTAGATTCTATGATATTCACATTAAATAACCAAAGTAGTATCTATAAATTATTGGTTTAATTTAAAAGTATAGCAAAATAACGGTAAATAAGATCAATTTTCACAAAACATAAATTTCATTTCCAGATAGCAGCAAACTTGTACATAAAATGTTTGGAAAAGAATATCATGTTTAGCAAAAAGAGCCAGACACAATGATGTACATACGGTATAATTCGATTTATATGATGGTCCAGAACAGGCAAAACTAATCTGTAGTGACAAAAAGTGAACCAGTGACTTCCTGGGGCTTGGAAGGGAGGGAGGATTTCACTGAAATGGGGCAGTAAGGAACTTTCTGGGAGGAGGTGCATGATGTACACATTTGTCAAAATTTATCAGACCATACATATAAAGTTTGTGCATTCCATTGTCTAGACATTAGATCTCAATGAAGGTGACTTAAACAAAAAAAGAAAAAGAGATGAAAAAGTCCTTACATCAGCCACCAAAAATATAAAATATTTAGGAATAACTCTAAAAAAATGTTTTAAACATTTCAAGATCTTATCAAACATGAAAGAGACCTAAAAAGAAGAACAATACAGTATTAATGCATAAGAAACCTCAGTATCCTATAGGCATCTGTTGTCACCAAACTGACCTACTATTCAATAAGATTTCATCCAAAATCCCATGATTTTTTGGTGAAATTCACAAAAGAACTATAAAATGTGTATCGAAGTGGGCAGTCTCAAGATATTCCTTTACAAGAATGGCCAAGAGATTTTGGAAGAAAATTGCCAAAGGACTGCACTTCCAGATATCAAGCTGAATTTAAAACTGAATTAATTAATAGTGTTGTTTTGGAGCAGAAATAAATAAATAGGACAACAGAATGGAAGAGCAAACCCAGGAACTTTCCACATAGACTGTTCAGCGAATGGCACTGGGCAATACTGTACTGGAGCTGCTCTGAACCAGCTTTCAATAGCCAACCGTTAAACTTTAAAACTTTCCAAGCTATTGTTTTTTGGTTTTTTTTTTGTTTGTTTGTTTTGTTTTTTTTTGGTTTGTTTGTTCGTTTGTTTGAGACAGAGAGAGACAGAGCATGAGCGGGGAGGGGCAGAGAGAGAGAGACAGACAGACAGACAGAATCTGAAACAGGCTCCAGGCTCTGAGCTCTCAGCACAGAGCCCGATGCGGGGGGCGGCTCGAACTTGTCAACCCCGAGATCATGACCTGAGCCAAAGTCGGACGCTCAACCGACTGAGCCACCCAGGCGTCCCTCTAAGCTACTGTTAATATGGCCATTATTAAAAAGTAAATTGTATAAACTTAAAATGAAGTAAATCATATTAATAACAAAACGAAAACTCAAAACTCATCACTTCTTTATTTTGACTGCATTTTCTGTATGTCCTTTGATCTATACGGTGGACACACGAAGATGTGGAACTCTGTGCATCTTGTCCCAACTCTGTGTTCAGCTTGGTGTTCAGCATGGTAGTAGTTTGACATTCACAATTTGAGGA
Organism: Puma concolor; assembly: GCF_028749965.1. NCBI lineage: Eukaryota > Metazoa > Chordata > Mammalia > Carnivora > Felidae > Puma > Puma concolor. Next base: position 12,895,850 of record NC_141667.1, on the reverse strand, counting down.
GTATTTATACCACAGAAATTTTCAATGTTACAAATCAGGGCTTGATTTGTTATTTTTGGTCTTGTCCAGACTTAGAAGCATCACGGCAAAAGTGTTAATAATACAGATTAAGCTTAAAAGTGTATCATGTCTATAGCCAGCACATTGTGAGTAGTACACAAAGTTAAGAAAATATTTTTCCAGGTCTCAAATATTATTATCTGATTTAACATAGAGGTCATTAATGTCACTGACAAACGGTGAATTTTCAAAACATTTTATTGTTTAATTTTTGTATTACTCGTTAACATAAATAAGAACATTATCCATTGTTCTTTTTTTTTAATTTTTTTTTTTAACGTTTAGTTATTTTTGAGACAGAGAGAGACACAGCATGAACGGGGTAGGGGCAGAGAGAGAGGGAGACAGAATCGGAAGCAGGCTCCAGGATCCGAGCCGTCAGCCCAGAGCCCGACGCGGGGCTCGAACCCGCGGACCGCAAGATCGTGACCTGAGCCGAAGTCGGACGCTTAACCGACTGAGCCACCCAGGCGCCCCGTTATCCATTATTCTTTACTACACACCAATTGCAACCATACGTTGGCTACCAGCAATACAGCATTAGTGAAAGCATTCTGGAATAATCAGTCACATCGATTTGACTACAAAGAACATTGTATAAAATATCTATAATACATGCACAGACATTTTCACTGCTTTCTAGTATTCCATTACGTAACACAAACTGTCCAATTTCCTGTTAACCAATAAGTGAGTTGTTTCCAGATTTTTTTAAGCAATGCTGGTCTGAATAGTTCCATGAAAGCTTCCTAGTGCCTATGTGCAATAAATCAGCCATCCAAGGGAATGTACCCTTGGTGATACCTGAGTACCTTGCACCTTGTTCCAGCCCACATTCAGATATCCCAGACGCTGCCCAAATGGCCCTATCCCAACTTCAGGGACTGTGTCTTTCTATTTTCTGGGTCTAACCTCTCAGCAGCAGACTGTGCCATGGCTACGTGCCCGCCTAAGCTTGATGGATAGTTGAAGGCAACCATTGGTGAAGGTTAGGGGTGGAGCCCGGATATGCAGGCTGTGATGTCCAAGTGTATATGTGCAAATTTCCTGCCAGTTTAGAACAAGTTGCGGGATGGCGGGAATATGAACGAGACACCAAGGATCCTGGAATTCTAAACTCAAGACCTGGTCTTCCAGGTTGCTACGAAGATATATTTATCAAGTTTGCAGGACATACTTCATTGTAAGCGTGACATATTATCTGTTAAATATTTATCAAGTGGGAGGTAGGCTTCCATTTGTATGCTCGCTATGGGCTCTATAGACTGGCTACTGGAGGTATTAAAATATTTCATAATAAAATATTTCTTAGAAAAAAGAAATACGCTAAGTGCACAATGATGTACATTCTCAGGCAACACTTGTAATTTTTATAATAGCAAAACATCCACTATTAATAAGTTTATGATATATTTTTTAATGATCTAGCTAGGCAGAAAATAGCGCATAATGCAATCCTACCTAACAAGCATTCTTATCTGGCTGAAATACGTCTGGGAAAGTATCACTGAAATGCTAACAACTCAAAAAAAAAAAAAAAAACAATACAAAAAATGGAGGGGTGGGGGGTATGAGGAAATAAAAGCAATATGAAAATCAACATTAACTGTGAAGGAGAGCTGAGGAATTGACACAGGTGGGAAGGTCTGAGAGTCAAAATAGATATTCTCTGTCTTTTTGTAAGTTGGGGAATTTTTTTTTTTTGTATTATCAGAGGAACTGAAGGCAGTGCAGAGAGGCAAGAAAGGGGAAGGAAGAAAAGGAGAGAAAGAGAGAATATAAATAATCTCATTTGAATTACAAATAACAAGGTAGGACCTACAATGAGTAATTTTTCTCCTATTTTTTTTAATCTTTGTTTTTTTGCCATGATTTTAGGCAGAACTTTTGGAGAATTTGTGAATGATCTTACTGACACATGCTATAGCTAACCTCACAAGCTTGCAGCTTTTTAGAAAGTCACTTTAAATACTCACAAGTCTCTTGAAATCACATGCCTAAAAGAATTTAGAAGGAGACTGTTTTCTTTGATAGCACTGATCTCACACCGAAAAGCAAGTCTTTGAAAATCCAGGATAAGGTCCATAAGCAGAAAATGAAAGGAAAATTTACCTAGTCCTTATAATAAAATAAAAGATGAGCTCCAGGGATGTGTGTGAATGAGCATTCACAAAGCTCTACCAAACAGTCTCAATCATAAAAGCAAATAGGTAATTTTGAAATTTACGATAGGATCACTTTAAAAGCAAAATACTCAAGAATTAAAAACAGATATCACGATACTACAGAGGAAGTTGCACCAGGCATATAACTTAATAGAGGAAGAAAAAGATACTACATTTGAAAACTATTTTTTTTTAAATTTTTTTTTTCAACGTTTATTTATTTTTGGGACAGAGAGAGACAGAGCATGAACGGGGGAGGGGCAGAGAGAGAGGGAGACACAGAATCGGAAACAGGCTCCAGGCTCTGAGCCATCAGCCCAGAGGCCGACGCGGGGCTCGAACTCACGGACCGCGAGATCGTGACCTGGCTGAAGTCGGACGCTTAACCGACTGCGCCACCCAGGTGCCCCCGAAAACTATTTTCAATCATATGTCTCACTTGACTCACTGTTGCCTTTATTTAACAAATAATTTGCACTGTAAAAACATCCATTGTGTTCCAGAACAAGCTTATTCTCTAAGCCTATTATACGAGGTCTTAGAATGTTGGCATTTTTCTCCCAGATTCTTTCTTCAGAGAAGCAGGGGTAACTACCAATTTAAGTGAAAAACCTCATATTAACCTGTTATAATAATCGTTGCGTGATTGCATAATATTATACTCCTTCCAATAAACCAGTTTGAAAGACAACGGATTAAAAAAGATAGTAGCTGATGACATTCCTGCTAAAGCCAGTGGCTCAGTGTTCATAATGATGGGTCATATTAGAAAAATTAATCGTTGACCAACACATTTCAGATAACAAAGATTGCTGAATTTATTAAGTGGGAGAGAAAAATAAAATTAGCTAGCTATAAATGCAAAATCAGGCTTCCAATTTAAAACATATTAAGTTTTACTGAATTATTAAGTGGTTTCCAAATAGGTACAAACTACATGCATATTTCCAAGGGTTCACAATAGAAATGGATCATGTAATGAGGCACAATGTGGCTTTATAACACCATTTTAAGCATGGAGAAAAGTCAAGTAATTTACTCAGTCATCCAAGGTAAATATAATCAAAGCTTAATGTTTACAACATGGAAGTTGCTAATTGGTTATCTTCCACCTGATTCTTGAACGTTTTCAGGAAAAGATTCAGAGAAGACCATAAGGAAAATGTCCTGTGGGCATCCATAACGTGGGCTTTTTATTACTATATTTTAAAGATAATGCTAATAGTCATGATTGTTAACAAATGACTGATTGAGTGTCGGTATTATCGTTTATTGCTAACATCCTACATTCTGCATTGCAATTCAAAGAGATGGTGAATTGAGATCGGGAAACTGGGGCAATTCCTCAGGGTGACTTCAGTACACAGCCCAGTGCCTGGCACAGAAGTGATGATCATGTTTGTTGAGCAAACAAGTATCAGTAGCTACTAGATGTTGAATAGGCGCTCAACCTCCCACCTGCCGAGTCTTTTCCAGCTGGTGGATGGACTTCAGTGGAGTAGCCTTCTTGCTTCAGAATCTCCCACTGCTGTTCTCTGTCCCTTGCAAGGAGGGTCCTTGAGAATTCTGCTGAATTCTTCCATGATCATTGGTCTACATCAAAGCAAGTTACCTTGACATGAATCATTCCTGCAGAATGTCGGACATTTCCTCGAGTCGGTGGTATAGATTTTAATTGACAAATAAATGTCCACCCTTGTTAAGACTTTAGAAAGATAAAGACACTCATAAAAGACCTAACTGCTCAGCTGGTAGGGAAAAGCAATAAAATTGTCACCTGAAAAGGATTTGTTTCAATCCATTTGATTGTACTTCTGGATGCTATCTGTCACATTCTGAAATGCAGGATGGAATAAAGAAAAATAAATGCCCTTCATTTGCAGGAAGTAATATATTGCAGTGGTAAAAGCAAGACTTTATTATCGGACCAACTGCCACCTATTAACTTAGCCTTAGAATTTTCCTTCTCTGCAAAATAAGATAATAGTACCTGCTACAGGGCTCTTGTGGTGACTGTAGGAGATCATTGTAGGCAGTTCGCCTGGCATATGTCAGGAACATCATATTTTTCCGTAAGGAAACAAAGGGAGCGTGAGGTCAAACACACAAAGAAATCTTCGAACCTTTGCTGTTCCTCAGAGCAGTGTGGGGATCCTTTTAAAACTGGTCTCGGGATAACTATTAAGATGGCGACAGTGCTCAGAACAACTGGTTTGAGTCAATTCCTGGGAAGTAAGTAATGATATCCCCTGAGCTTACAATTCCATTCTGAATTGTGTTCCACAGGAAAAAAAAATCCAGATTTCAGTAGGGAAGTGTGGCCAACGTGCTTGGACAAAATTCTAGGTTTATCCTTGGGTGAAGGCCACAAACAGAAATGGTTTAGCGTTGTTTAAAATGATGGAGAAGCCCTTTTGTGACCAGTCTTTTTATCACCTTTAGTCACTCAGGATTCTGTCTCCCCAGTACACATTCATGGGAACTTCAAGTGATCTTAATGTTTAAGGAAAAAGAAAAAGGTCATTTATGTTTCCTCAACACTGCAAAATTGCACTGATGATATTTATTTTAAACACTATGTATTTTTCCCTTAGCGGAAAAGCCCATTATTATTACAGCTGAAAGCAATAACTTTCAAACTGGGAAACATTTCCAAATCAAAAACTTGTGATTATCACCATGCGTGGATGACTGGCTGTGTGATTTTATTTGTTTGTATATTTGACAGGCATCCCTTAAAGGGTCAAACGTATATGAAGACATATTTATTTAGCTAGCCTTCGACTGCCCTTGTTTATAATTACCAAAATATCCAAAACTTATAAAGGATTAGGACAGATTATTTATTTTAGTAGCTTGGGGATTTTCCACTTTAGTTTATCCGAACCTTAACTAATAATCCACCCAAAGCCAGGGAAAAAGACACTTTGGGACTTGTTGCCTTTTTCTCCTCAACATTTTGTTTTGAAAACTGTCAAACCTATGGAAGAAATGGAAGAACAGTATAACAAATGTCTATATACCAAGATTTACCAATTGTTAACATTTACCACATTCTTTCTCTCTCTCATTTACATCTGCCTATAGATGTATGCATACGAGTGTATGTGCATATATATGTATATATGTATGCATAGGTACCCACACAGGTACAGATTCTCTTATTCTGAATTAATTGAGAGTCAGTGGCAAATCTCATTACTCTGTATCTCTAAAATATTTCAGCATCGGGGCGCCTGGGTGGCTCAGTCGGTTAAGTGCCCGACCTCGGCTCAGGTCATGATCTCATAATTCGTGAGTTCGAGCCCAGCATCGGGCTCTGTGTTGACAGCTCAGAGCCTGGAGCCTGCTTCCGATTCTGTGTCTTCCTCTCTCTGCCCCTTCCCCACTCACGTTCTGTCTCTCTCTCAAAAATAAATAAACATTAAAAAAAAGAAAAGAAAAGAAAAGAAAAGAAAAGAAAAGAAAAGAAAAGAAAAGAAAAGAAAAGAAAAATTTCAGCATGTACCTTCCATGAAGGATATTAGCCCATACCACATCAATATAATTATCACACACAGAAAATTTAACAATAATCTGATACTCTTAACATACACTCTATATTTAAAGGTTTTCCCATTGAGGCAGTAATGCCCTGTAAAACTGAGAAATTTTATTTTTGAATTCGGGATCTGAACAAGGATCCTTTATTCTGGAACATTTCCATAGGCTCTTTGGCTTTCAAGACATTGGCAATTTTTTTCAAGAGCCCATGGCATTGTTTTACACAACAAGCCTCCATCTGGGTCCATCCGTTTTCTCACACCTAGTTTCAGGTCACACATCTCTGGCAGGTGCACCTCAGAAGCGATGTTGAGCAACTTCTTGTGTCTCTCTTTACGTGATTAGGATCTCAACTTTTCACTCACCTTTTCTTACTCAGCCAAATGTACAACTGCAAGGGGGTAAGCAAGCACTTTTAGTTGAGCTTCTTATTAGGCTTATGACCTGACCACCAGTCTGCAACATCGTTAGACATCTGAAGTGGAGTGAGTCCAGAGAGAATTAAAAAGGGGAATGGTTTGGTACTCAGCACTCATTCATTAAAAAAAAATTTTTGTTAATTTTTTTTTTTACATTTATTTTTGAGAGACAGAGCATGAGCGGGGGAGGGGTAGAGAGAGAGAAGGAGACACAGAATTTGAAGCAGGCTCCAGGCTCTGAGCTGTCAGCACACGGCCGGACACGGGGCTCGAACCCACAAACTGTGAGATCATGACCTGAGCCGAAGTCGGATGCTCAACCGACTGAGCCACCCGGGCGCCCCAAATGTTTATTTTTTTTTTTTTTTTGAGAGAAAGAGAGACAAAGCGTGAGCGGGAAAGGGGCAGAGAGAGAGCGAGACCCAGAATCCGAAGCAGATTCCAGGCTCTGAGCTGTCAGCACAGAGCTCGACCGACACGGGGCACGAACCCACGAACCACAAGATCGTGACCTGAGCCGAAGTGGGACGCTTAACCGACTGAGCCACTCAGGCGCCCCAGCACTTATTCATTGTAAACAAACATCCCTAGAAGAGTTTGTGATTGAGTCTCAGTGGAATTCTACTTTGCCTATCTGCTGGGTGGATGGAAGTATATATACACTGTCAAACCAGGCCAAGGACACAGTCTTCATACCTACAAGACATCAGAATACAAGGAGCAGGTATTCCTGAGAACCTGAAAGAAGACAGAAATACACTGCCAAACACAGCTCTCCAGACCAAGTGGTCCATTCACGGAGGCCCCGCCAATGCATAGCGCCTTATATGGCAGATTATTTAAAGTAGAATCAATCCATGTCAGGAGACTCTAGACTTGCTTTCTAGATAAGTCTTTGAAGAAAATAAAAATGCTTCATCACCTGGAATAGTTAGGTGAAGTCAAGCCATAGCCAAAACTGTTCAGGAATACTGCCTAATTATACTTTGCTTCCAAGACATTAATTAAAAGTTATTATCAAATACGATTTTTTAAAACATAAATGGCAACCACTAAGCAAATCTGGAAATTAGAGTAGATTGCATTCTCCAAAATATTAAGGGAAGGAAAAAATTGTTTAATTAAACAAAAAAAGAAATATTAAGGAAGGGGGTGAACACTTGCTGTAACTTAAATGGTAAAATGAAAACAAGGATTCTGTTGTAAGCCCCCAGCATATTTTTCAGTATAATGTCATATACCTATACTAAGATCCAAAGGGTCTTTTTTCAGAAGTGGGCAAATCCAGCAGGCAGAAAGTAAGCACATAGTTGAACTGAATAACACCAAATTGGCATCTATTGGCTACCTCATCCAACAACAGCAGAATATGCATTTTCTCAAGCTCATATGGAACATTCACCAAGGTGGATCACATTCTGGGCCATAAAACACCTTGACAATTGTAAAAGGATACTAATATACAATGTCTGCTCTCAGACCACAATAGATTTAAACTAGAAATCAGTAGGGGCGCCTGGGTGGCACAGTCGGTTAAGCGTCCGACTTCAGCCAGGTCACGATCTCGCGGTCCGTGAGTTCGAGCCCCGCATCAGGCTCTGGGCTGATGGCTCAGAGCCTGGAGCCTGTTTCCGATTCTGTGTCTCCCTCTCTCTCTGCTCCTCCCCCGTTCATGCTCTGTCTCTCTCTGTCCCAAAAATAAATAAACGTTGAAAAAAAACAAAAAAAAAACTAGAAATCAGTAAAAGAGAAATAATAGGAAAATCCCCAAATATGTAGAGATTAAACAGTATACTTGTACATAATACAAGGGTGCAAGAAGAAATCTCAAGAGCAATTTAAAAATACTTTTAACTAGATGAAAATAAAAACACAATTTGTCACAATCTGTGGGAGCAAAAGCAATGCTTAGAGGGAAATTTATAGTATTGAATGCACAGATTAGAAAAGAAGACCTAAAATCAATAATCGAAGTTTCCACCTTAAAACCTATAAAAAGAGGAAATTAAATCCAATGTAAGCAGAAATAAAATAAAATTAAATTAAATTAATAAAATTAAAATGACCCAAAGCAAGCAGAAAAAAAAGAAATAATAAGCACTAGAGCAGAAATCAATGAAATTATAAACAGGAAGTCAGTAGGGAAAATCAACAAAACCAAAAGCTAGTTCTTCAAAAACATCAATAGAATTCATAAGCATCTAGCCAAGGTAACTAAGAAAAAAGAGAGAGGACATAAATTAATACTATTAGAAAAGGGGGGACATCATTACAGATTCTCATGGAAACTGAAAACATAATAAGAGAATATTATGAACAACTCTATCCTCACAAATTTGATAACCTAGATGAAACAGACCAATTCCTTGAAAGACAGAATCTACCAAAACTCACACAGGAAGAAATAGATGATCTGATTAGGCCTATCTCTGTTAAATAAATTGAATTAATGATTAATCATCTTCTAAAACCAAAAGCACCCTGCCCAGATGAGTTCACCAGTGAATTCTACCAAACCTTTAAGGAACAAATTATACCAAGTCTACAATCTCTTTCAGAGGATAGAAGAAGAGGGAATACTTCCTAACTCATTTTATGAGGCCAGCATTACCCTAATATCAAAACTAGACAAAGACAGAACAAGAAAAAGAAACAACAGACCAATATCTCTCATGAACATAGATGCAAAAATCCTCAACAGAATATTCGCAAACTGAATCCAAAAGAGTATAAAAAGTACACACTATGACCGAGTGGAATTTATCCCAGGTATGCATAACTGGTCCAATACTCAAAATTCAATTAATGTAATCCATCACATACATCAACAGACAAAAAAGGAAAATCACATGATCATATCAATAGATACAGAAAAAGGATCTGGCAAAATCTAAGACATATTCATGATGAAAACTCTGAGTAAATTAGGAATAGAGGGAACCTTTCTCAACTCGATAAGGACTATCCACAAAAATACCTATAGCTAACATCATACTTAATGGGATGAAACTCACAGCTTTCCTATTAAGATCAAGTACAAAGCAAGAATGTCCCTTTCACCACTCCTTTTCAACATCGCACTGGATGTTGCTAATGCAATAAGGCAAGGAAAAGAAATAAAAGGTATATATATTGCGAATGAAGACTTAAAACTGTCTTTGTTCACAGATGACATGATCGTTTACACAGACAAGCCAAAAATACTGGGAAACATAAGCAAAAATAAACTATTGGGACTTCATCAAAATAAAAAGCTTCTGCACAGCGAAGGAAGCAATCAACGAAACTAAAAGCAGCCTACGGGATGGGAGAAAATATTTGCAAATGACATATTGGGTAAAGGGTTAAGTATCTAAAATCTATAAACGGGGCACCTGGGTGGCGCAGTCGGTTAAGCGTCCGACTTCAGCCAGGTCACGATCTCGCGGTCCGTGAGTTCAAGCCCCGCATCGGGCTCTGGGCTGATGGCTCGGAGCCTGGAGCCTGTTTCCGATTCTGTGTCTCCCTCTCTCTCTGCCCCTCCCCCGTTCATGCTCTGTCTCTCTCTGTCCCAAAAAAATAAATAAACGTTAAAAAAAAAATTAAAAAAAAGATGTGATTATATATAAAACAACAGAATATTAATAAGCCTTAAAAAAGAATGAAATCTTGCCACTTGCAATGACATGGATGGAGCTAGAGAATATTATGCTAAGTGAAAGAAGTCAGAGAAAGACAAGTACCATAGGATTTCACTTATATGTTGAATTTAAGGGGGAAAAAATGAACATAGAAGAAAGGAAAAAGAGGCAAACCAAGAAACAGCCTTAAAAAAAAAAAAAAACAAATAGACTCTTACCTATAGAGAACAAAGTGATGGTTATTAGAGGGGAGGTGGGCATGGGGGATGGGATAAATAGGTGATGAGTATTAAGGAGGGCGTTTGTGATGAACACAGGTGTCATATGCATGTGATGAATCACAAATTCTACTCCTGAAACTAATATTGCACTGTTAACTAGCTGGAGATTTTTTTTAAAATTGGGAAAATAAAAAAATAAAATCCAAAAATATCAACAGAAATCTCTTGGAATAGGGGTGCCTGGGTGGCTCAGTTTGTTAAGTGTCCTACTTCAGCTCAGGTCATGATCTCACTGCTCATGAGTTCAGGCCCCATATTGGGCTCTGTGCTGACAGCTCAGAGCCTGGAGCCTACTTCGGATTCTGTGTCTCCCTCTCTCCATCCCTTCCCTGTTCATACTCTGTCTCTCTGTCTCTCAAAAATAAACATTAAAAAAAAAAAAGAAATCTCTTGGAATAAATAATTGCAGCAAGTTTTCAAGATACAACATTAATATATAAAAGTCAATTGTTGGGGCGCCTGGGTGGCTCAGTCGGTTAAGCGTCCGTCTTCAGCTCAGGTCACGATCTCATGGTCCGTGAGTTTGAGCCCCGCAGCGGGCTCTGGGCTGATGGCTCAGAGCCTGGAGCCTGCTTCTGATTCTGTGTCTCCCTCTCTCTCTGACCCTCCCCCATTCATGCTCTGTCTCTCTCTGTCTCAAAAATAAATAAACATTAAAAAAATTTTTTTAATAAAAATAATAAAAGTCAATTGTTTTCCTATATACAACAATGAACAAATGGAATTTGAAATTAAAAAATCCAATGCCATTTACATTAGCACCCTCCAAAAATGAAACACTTGAGAATAAGTCTAACAAAATATGTACAGGATCTGTATGAGGAAAACTACAGAACTCTGATGAATGAAACCAAAGAAGACTAAATAAATGGAGACATTCTGTGTTCACAGATGCAAAGACTCAATACCAAGATGTCCGTTCTTCTCAACTTCATCTATAGATTCAATGTAATCACAATAAAAAAAAACAGGAAGTTATTTTATGATATCAATAAACTCTTTCTAAAGTTTATACATTCAGGGACACCTGAGTGGCTCAGTTCGTTAACCATTTGATTTCATCTCGGGTCATGATCTCATGGTTTGTGAGTTCAAGCCCTGCGTCAGGCTCTGTGCTGACGGCTCAGAGCCTGGAATCTGCTTGAGATTCTGTGTCTCCCTATCTCTCTCTGCCCCTCTCCTGCTCTCTCTCTCTCTCTCTCTCTCTAATATAAATTTTTTTTTTAATTTTTAAGTTTATACATCCAGAACAGCCAATACAATAATAAAGTAAAACAACAAAGTTGGAACAGTGACACTCACTCATTTCAAGACTTAATAGAAACTATACTAATCAAGACAGTGTGGTATATGGGTGAAAGAGAAGACAAAAAGATCAATGGAACAGAATGGAGAGCCTAAAAATAGATCCCTATAAACACAGTCAACTGATCTTTGCCAAAGGAGTAATGGGAATGATACAATGGAATAAAGATAATGTCTAGTGCTGAGACAACTGATAACCACATGAAAAAAAGGAAAAAAAAAAGAACCGAGACACAGGCCTTACATCTTTCACAAAAATTAACTCAAAGTGGATCATGAACCCAAATGCAAAAACACAACTATGAAACTCCTAGAAGAGAACACAGGAGAAAACCTATATTGATCTTAGATGCAACACCAAAGGTAAAATCCATGAGAAAATAATTAATAAGATGAATTTTGTTTAGAGTAAAAAAACTCTCCTCTGTGAAAGACAATTATCAAGAAAATGGCGAGACAAGTTACAGACTCAGAGAACATACATGTAAAAGGTGTGCTTGACAAAGGGCTGTTATCCAAATATACAAAGAACACTTAAAAATCAATAATAAAAAAAAACCCAAACAACCCATTCAAAAAATAGACAGTAACAGACACCTCACCGAAGAAGATACACAGATGGCAAAAACACTCATGGAAGCTTCTGTCATCAGAGAAATACAAATTAAAACAACCATGAGATTGCACCACGCACCTATGATAATGGCCAAAATCCAGTAAACTGAAACGCTGACAAGGACTGTGGGGCTACAAGAATTCTCATATACTGGTAACAGTAACGCAAAATGTCCTTTTCGAAGGGAGTTTGGTGGTTCCTTACCAAACTAAACATACTTTTACCATACAGTCAGTGCTCTTTGGTAATTCCCCAAGGGAACTGAAAGCTTACGTCCACACAAATGTCTGCATACGGGTGTTTATAACAGCTCTATCCATAACTGCCCAAACTCTGAAGCAACCAAGGTATCCTTCGGTGGGTTAATGGATAAATGAACTGTGGTCTGTGGTCTATCCAGACAGTGGAATATTACTCAGTGCTTTAAAAAATGAGCTATCAAGCCATGGAGGAACCTTTACTGTACGTTCCTAAGTGAAGAAAAGCCAATCTGAAAGGTTACAGGCTATATGATTCCAACCGTCTGACATCCTGGAAAAGGCAAAAGTATGGAGATGATAAAAAAAGACAAGTGGTTGCCAGGAGTGTGTATAGGGGGGAAGAGATGAATGGGAACAGCACAAAGAATTTTTAGGGCAGTGAAATACTCTGTGTGACATTATAAGGATGGAATTTGTCCAAACCCATAGAACGTACAATACCCAAACTGAACCCTAAAGTGAACTGCGCACTTTGGGGAATTCTGATGTGTCAATGTCAGTTCATCCCAGATTTTTAAAAAAATGCACCTGGTGAGTGATGTTGATAATTGGGAGGGGCGGGGGCCATCTCTACACCTGCCTCGATGCTGTTATACACTGAAAAATGTCCTAAAAAAATTAAGTCTCTGAAAAATCCAGAGAAGGCTCAAATTAAGCAATAAAATCTAGCAAGCAAATAAGCCAGAAATATTTATTATTATACTTAAGTATTAGGAGCTATAAATAAATTATAAGCTAGTTTCTGAATATGAGCACCTATGATTTGGTAGGATGCATGCAAAAATCAAGTAAACAGCAAAGCTTCATGTGACACTAATTAACTAACCAACATATAGACCAGAGGATGTTAGGAAAAGTTGCAGAGGGAAGTGATAGATAGCAATGCATGACTGACCAGAGGGTGGGCAGAATTAGATCTAAGCTGTTAAGGCCGGAGTCAGCATGACAGGCAAGGAGGAAGGGAGAAGAAAGCCAACAGGCACAGGAAGGGGGTCGCTGTCACATCATCCTAATATAATAAATACGATGGGGACAAAACTGTCTGCGGCAAGCCAGGTATAAGCTGGCTGCTTCAACTTGCCGCACATATACAGATGTTTGGGATCAGGTTCACACAAGCACAAAGTTCTCCTGTAAGACATGAGCCTAAAAAGAATCCCTGTGGGCAGCCATTTCTTTGGCCAAAAGTCACACCGTCTGTAGAGTTCTCCTCTGCCGAGAGAACATTTGCCTCAAGAGAGATGTCCCAGGGAGAAATGATAAACAAAAGAGCGTTAGCAATCCTGAAAGCTGTACACAAAAACATGGTTTTACAGTTTAGTGTCATCCTCTGTAGACAGTGCTGGATAGAATACATTTTGATGAGATGTGCGTATTCTTAGAAATGCTGGCTGCTTTGTGAAAATACAATACGATCTTGTCGCTGGAGCAAATCTAGTCTGAGTACTCGAGCACAACTATTTACACTCCTGAAGCACAGCTTTTGCAACGGGCAAACACTGAGGAATTAGAGATAACTGTAGAGTCTTAATGAGCTTGACCTTTACAGATTAAAAATCGTACTGTCGCTGGCTGGAGAACAAACCACGGGCCACTGGTGAATGTTCTATAGTTAGTTCACTGGGTCATGTGGCACACTTAAATCGAAACAGATTCCAGAATATGATGAAATATAAATTAAATGAATACATAGTGATGAGACACAGGTTTATACCACGTTATCAGCAAGCTACAGCCCATGGGCCAAATCCAGTCTATTACTTATTTTTGTAAATAAAGTTTTATTGGAATGCAGCCATATCTGCTTATTTACATGTTGTCTCTGGCTGCTTTCTTGCTACATGACAGAGTTGAGTAGTTGCGACAGAGACCATATGGCCCACGAAGCGTAAAATATTTACTATCCGGTCCTTCACAGAAAAGATGGCCAAGTCCTGGCCTCTGCTTTTAATTGTCAGGGCCTTAATTTCTCTTCCTGAAAATATGTGTGTTAGTTTCCTATTGCCACTGTAATATATTATCATAAATTAATTTACTGAAAAAAACAGAAATTTATTATCGTACAGTCTTGAAGGTCATAAGTTCTAAAATCAAGGTGTCAGCAGATCTGCGTAACTTCTGGAAGCCCCAGGGGAGACCTCATTTCCTTGCCTTTTGTAGCCTCTAGAAGCCAACTGCATCCTTTGGCTTGTGGCCCCATCCTCCATTGTCAAGGCCAGCAATTCAATCTCTGCTCTGTTGTCATGGTGCCTTTATTTTCTTCTTTGCTCTTATTATTACATCTCTTTCTCAGAGTCTGACGCTCTTGCCTCTTTCTTAGTAATGACCCTTGTTACTACGCTGAACAAAGCCAGGTAATCCAGAATAATCTCCCCATCTCAAGATCCTTGACTTAACTGTATCTGCCAAGTCCCTTTTCCCATGTAATTTACAATATTCATAGATTCCAGGAATTGGGATGGGGCCATCTTTGAGGGGACATTATTTGGTCTACCCCAATATGCAAAAGGATTTATTTTCCAAAAAGAGCATGGGTGCTTGAAAAACAAAACCAAAGGTGGTTAAGTATGCATAATATAGACTTAACATTCACCAAACCTTTTCCACACTTCTTAATTCTTATCAAACCTTTCTCTCTGAATCCTAAACTCTTTCCGTCATTGTGTATTGCTGTCTCAGAACGTCACGTCCTTACATGTGAATATTGACATATTTTTGTTCAGAACAACACAAAAATTTAATCAAAATTTATATCTACAGTTTCCTGGGAAAAAAAAAGAATCACTGTTTTGGTCTGCTTATCACCCTAATTTAGAAGAGACAAAAACTTCATTCACATACCCCTAAAAGGCAGGGTAGGAAATAATGAATGCCACAAAATGTTAGGGGTAAACTTGCATTTGAAGATGGAGAAGCTGGGCATAGGAAGGAAGTTGGCAGGAAAGGCCTTAAGTAACGGCTGCCTGTGACAAGAGCTGAAGGAAAAGCATAGAAAGAAACATGTGCAGGGATGTAGCAAGGGGTAACTATAGGTAGGAGCAAATCCTACAAGTTAGATGGGTCACAGGTTATGTGATGGTGGATGGCAAACCAATGTGGAAAGCCTCAAATTCCAGAGACTTTAGACAAGGTATAGATGCTCAAGATTTTCTGTCTGAGTAGATGCTGGACCAGAGCTGTGCTGATGTGATATTAGTCTAAATTCATAGGAAGGGGTGCCTGGGTGGCTCAGTCAGTTAAGCGTCCAACTTCAGCTCAGGTCATGATCTCACAGTTTGTGAGTTCTAGCCCCATGTCGTGCTCTGTGCTGACAGCTTAGAGCTTGGAGCCCTGAGCTCCTTGGATTCTGTGTCTCCCTTTCTCTCTGCCCCACCCCTGTTCATGTTCTGTCTCTCTTTAAAAAATAAATAAACAGGGGCGCCTGGGTGGCGCAGTCGGTTAAGCGTCCGACTTCGGCCAGGTCACGATCTCGCGGTCCGTGAGTTCGAGCCCCGCATCAGGCTCTGGGCTGATGGCTCGGAGCCTGGAGCCTGTTTCCGATTCTGTGTCTCCCTCTCTCTGCCCCTCCCCCGTTCATGCTCTGTCTCTCTCTGTCCCAAAAATAAATAAACATTGAAAAAAAAAATTAAAAAAAAAAAAAATAAATAAATAAATAAATAAACATTCAAAAAAAAATTTTTAAGAGTTTATAGGAAAAAGGGAGATCAGGTAACATACAAAGGGAATACCTTTTTCTTCTGTCCCTTCCTTCCTTCCTTCCTTCCTTCCTTCCTTCCTTCCTTCCTTCCTTCCTTCCTACTTTTGTTTCCCACCATCCCTCTCTCTTTTAGTTTCTTTAGCTACCAGTACATGGCCTCTTGGCTTTGTCGGGATTTTCTTTCAAATCCTTATTTAAGGGGTGCCTGGGTGGCTCAGTTGGTTAAGCGTCCAACTTCGGCTCAGGTCATGAGCTCCTGGTTCCAGCCCCGCATCAGAATCTGCTGACAGCTCAGAGCCTGGAGTGTGTTTAAGATTCTGTATCTCCTCTCCCTCTCTCTGTCTCTCGCTCTCTCTCTCTCTCTCAAAAATAATTAAACATTAAAAAGTTTTTTTAAAAACCTGATTTAAAATATAACAACGGAGTGCTTGGGTGGCTCAGTCGGTTAAGCATCTGACTCTTGATTTAGGTTAAGATCAAGCCCCTTGTGCAGCTTTGTGCCAACAGTGTGGAGCCTGCTTGGGATTCTCTCTCTCTCTCTCTCTCTCTCTCTCTCTCTCTCTCTCTCTCTCGGTACCCTGCTCATTCTGTCTCTCAAAAATAAACGTGTGTGTGTGTGTGTGTGTGTGTGTGTGTGTGTGTATACAACACATGCTCTATGTGTGAACTTCCCACAAAAGAGACATGTAAAAAGCAACACACAAGTCATACAACAGGTAACTTCATGAATCATAAAAGGTGACCCACCCAAGACATGCATACATACACTCATCAAGAACGGAGCATTTCATTATGTCTATCCATGTCTATATCTGTGTCTGTCTGTCTATCTATCTATCTTTGGGGGTAAAAGAAAGGTAGAAGAAGCTAGGAAGATTTATCCTAAGAATGAATTTGATGGAAGAACTGACAAAAGCATAAAGCAAACCAGAATCCTCCAGGGTTGTATTGATGAGAGAGTACTTCTGGCCACAGAAGAGGCAGGGCAAAGCCCAGAATTTCCCCCAGGTAGCCCTTCTTCTGAGTGTTCTGCTCTCCTCCAATTGTCTTGAGAATTTCCTGGCTACTCTTGAAAAGCGTCTGATGGGGGCGCCTGGGTGGTGCAGTCGGTTAAGCGTCCGACTTCAGCCAGGTCACGATCTCGCGGTCCGTGAGTTCGAGCCCCGCGTCAGGCTCTGGGCTGATGGCTCGGAGCCTGGAGCCTGTTTCCGATTCTGTGTTTCCCTCTCTCTCTGCCCCTCCCCCGTTCATGCTCTGTCTCTCTCTGTCCCAAAAATAAATAAAAAACGTTGAAAAAAAAATTAAAAAAAAAAAAAAAGAAAAGAAAAGCGTCTGATGGTAGATTAAGGACTTACACGAGCACAGGCACTGTTCGTTTGCCAATCTATTCGACTGGCCTGGTGGGGACTAAAGGACTTCTAAAAGAAGTCTGAATTGAAATACTTCCGTTACCAAGCTTACTCCAATCTTCAAAGATCAGTAGTGCATAAAGAAAAACAGAATAGCGTAGAACATGAAAGAGAGAGGACACGAACAGAGGGAGAGAATAGGTGTCTCAAAGAACAAAAACTCAAAATATACGTTATGAACTAGTTCAACATTAAGTTGAAAAGGACAGGACAATTAACATCTCAGGTCGCTAGATATGATATACACAGTGTTTCTTACGGAGACATGAAGCATAAATGCAAGTTTCAAGAGAAGTTCTCAGTAATAGGAGGAAAGTAGGAGAATTTAAAATGTGTAGCCAATGCATTATTTTGTCACGATGAAAACCAGCACTCAACTCCTCCCTCACTTTCTAGTAGTTCTTTAAGGATCTGTTTCTTGAAGGCAGAGGGCAGTCTTAGATCCACGTTCCTCTGGGTAAGAATTCCAGGAGACACACAGCCGGCCACAGATACTGGCTGCCTCTGGGATGTGGGGCAGCTTGTGGAGGAGGGGATGCAGGGTGCCAGTGTCACTAGGGGTGACGGACGTGTCTTCAGACCTTCCTGTCTCCCTCGGGCTCCATCCCCCAGGCAGAGAGATGCTTTCTCATCTCCAGCTTCTACCTCATCACACTCGAGAGGCACCTGTTACAGGATCCTGTGTACTCTTCCTTCAAATCTCATGCCTGCCATCTGCTTTCCGTGTCCCCATTTCCATCATCTCTACTTACCTCAGAGCCTTACCACCTTTTTGGGGTCAAGCTGTGCCCCCTGGAAAGATATACTTAAGTCCTAACCTCCAGTATCTCAGTGCGACTTCTTTGAAAATTGTGGCAGAGGGGCGCCTGGGTGGCGCAGTCGGTTAGGCGTCCGACTTCAGCCAGGTCACGATCTCGCGGTCTGTGGGTTCGAGCCCCGCGTCAGGCTCTGGGCTGATGGCTCAGAGCCTGGAGCCTGTTTCCGATTCTGTGTCTCCCTCTCTCTGACCCTCCCCCGTTCATGCTCTGTCTCTCTCTGTCCCAAAAATAAAGAAAGGGTGAAAAAAAAAATTAAAAAAAAAAAAAAGAAAAAAGAAAATTGTGGCAGATGTAATTAGTTAAACTAAGATGGGGTCACACGAGGGTAAGGTGGGCCCTTACTCCAACATGACTTGTGTCCACATAAGACGCCACAGACACACACAGAAAGGAGAGTACCACATGAGAACACTGCCACAGGAGGAGAGAATGCCCTGTGATGATGCAGGCAGAGATTGAATGCCGCGAGTCAAGAATGCCTGAAGCTACGAGAAGCTGGCAGAGGCGGGTAGAGATGTCCCTCTAGAGGTTTCGGAAGAGCGTGGCTCTGCAGACACCTTGATTTCAGGCTTGATCCTCCAGAATTGTGAGCCAGTAAATTTCCGTGGTCTTAAACAACCCAATTTGTGCGATAGCAGGCCTCGGAAATGAACCCACCACCTTGTCTGCGTGTCTGACGCTACCCCGCGTGCTCAAGACGTGGCAAACTGGAAGAAAACCCAACACTGCCTTCAAGGAGCTTACTTCCCACTGAGGAAAAGACAGACCAATATTCAAAATATTAGGGCTTCCCATGGGGATATCTACATGGAAAACAATTAAAGAGAGTACGTGTGTTTGCGTGTGTGTGTGTGTGTGTGTGTGTGTGTGTTCACGAATCCAATTTAAGAGAACATGGCCTAGGAAGACCTCACTGTGAGTGAAGACAGGAACACAGGAGAAACTGAACCATCTGAGGCCAAGAGGTGTCCGGGCAGAGCAAAGGTCCTGAGGTAGCAGCATTCCTGGCATTCTCCAGGAGGGGCAAGGAGATGAGCAGAGAGGAAGCAGGAGGCTGGGAGCAGAGAGTCCTTGACAGTATATGTGACGGGACTGTGTGTAGGGTCTGGTCTGTGTTGCCAGTATCCTTATACTAGTTCTACTCTGAGGGGGCTGGGGGGCCCCTAGGGGTTCTCAACAGAGGACCCACATGACCAGATCACCCTGAGAAGAGGCTAAAAAGGGCAGCAGTGAAGTGTAGAGATGCCACGTGGGAGATTAGGGTAATAATGGCAGTGAGATGAGAGGGTTTAGCGTGGGTGGCGGCAAAGACTACATAACGTTGTGAAGGGAGAGCTAACGGGGTACGAATTTGTAATGATGGCTTGGGACCACAACGTCAGGTCTTAACTGTCCGACAAGACTGTGAGCTCCCTGTGGGCAGGCCTTAGTCTTAGGTGACCCCAGGGAGTTCCTCTTACACAGAGCAGGGGCTGCATTTCCAACACATTCTTTTTTAAAAAAAAATTTTTTTTAACGTTTATTTATTTTGGGGACAGAGAGAGACAGAGCATGAACGGGGGAGGGGCAGAGAGAGAGGGAGACACGGAATCGGAAGCAGGCTCCAGGCTCTGAGCCATCAGCCCAGAGCCCGACGTGGGGCTCGAACTCGCGGACCGCGAGATCGTGACCTGAACCGAAGTCGGACGCTTAACCGACTGAGCCACCCAGGTGCCCCTCCAACACATTCTTAATCAGATTCATTTACCAAGAAGGAACTAACCATGTCCAGAGACCCCATGCAAGTGTGGTTCCAGAGCACTTGCCATTTGAGTCGATGACCAAATATGTGACACAACGTTTCCTGGGACAACCCCCAACCTTTATCCCCTGCTCCACCCAACAGCACATAAGCTTATTGCTGTAAATTTAACTGTATTCAATTATCCCAATAATAAGCACTGGACAACTCCTTAATTCCATATACTCTACTTGAAGCGCTCTTTTGACTTGAAAACAAATTAAGCCCAAAAGAAAAAAGACATGACTTGGAGAATTCATGAGAATAGAACCGAGAACAAAAGCATGTCAGATTACTGGCTTGGGTTGCTTTCAGTGAAAGAGGAAAAAAACGGACTCTTTTCCTCTGAGGGTAACATCTCAGGGATTTATACAAATGGTCAGAGGATCTGGTAACTGATTGCTCATTCCCTGAAGCAAAAATGAACTGGCAAAGAGAATTCTTCAGGATTGGGATGTCAGGCAATATGATATTGGGCATCAGCAACTGTCGGCACTTCAGTTAAGTTCCTTGAATGCTAACGGTTGCAATTTCTAGCTACAGTGCTAGCAGTGAGCTTGAGGTAAGGGTACCCCTCTGCACCTGCTGAGACAAAGGGCAGAAAGAGTGGACCAAGCACTACACTCTCATTTGGGTTTTTTTTTTTAAGTTTATTTATTTTGAGAGAGAGAGAGAGAGAGAGAGAAAGAGAGAGAGCTCTAGCGAGGAGGGGCAGAGAGGGGGAGAGACAGAGAAACCCAAGCAGGGATTGGGGGATGGGCTCAAACCCGCGAACCACGAGATCATGACCTGAGTCGAAATCAAGAGTCAGATGCTTAACCAACTGAGCCACCCAGGTGCCCCATGAAAACAAATTTTATTTGTTTCACACACAAATTGCAACCTGATCTACAAACACCCTATCACCAATAATCCCCCTTTAAATTTCTTCTTCCTCCTTCTTTTTGTAGGAATTGAACCTCATTTTGATGTAGGACGTGAAATGATATTGGAAAAGGAGCCTTACCTTAAAAGATTCATAGAACTTGGAATACTGCCATGAACTAAACACAGATCACTGGGGCGTTACAATCTGTGGACCACTGTATACAGCAGGCAGTAAGGGTCCAGGGGCTGAGAAGCAGCTGACGTAGGCACCAGGTCAGGAGGTTGAAAGGATGGTGAGAGCCGCAGTGCGGACATGAGAGACGACAGGATAAAGGGCAGGTGTGAGAGAGAACAAAGAATGGAGTCATGGTCAGAAAGGGCAAATAGTGTAGACAAGGGTCCTGTGGCAAGTAAAGGAGGTGTAGGAGCAGGCTGAGAATGTCAGGATGGGTAAATAGTGAGGGATGAGGAAAAGCATTTGAGGTAGTTCAGTGTTCCAGGTCCACGTGATGTAAACTGAAGGCTTGAATTTGGTACGCGCAGCGGGTTTCCCATCACTGTAGGCTCGGTGTGTGAGGATTCTCACGTTTGTATCCTTAGCTCAGACGTTTCCTCTGAGATCCACACTCACATACCTGGCTCCCGACTGCTACCGGGTATCTCTGAGTTTGTCTGGCAGACATCTCAAACTTAACCTGTCCACCACTAAACCCGTGTTTCCTAGCCCGGATGGGTATTGCCCCCCTCAGTAAAGAGCCCCCCCTATCTACCCACTATTTCAATCAGAAACCTAGGAGTACTCTCTTCCACTTTTTTCCAACAGCAAATTCTTTCATCCAACCTCACATCCTTCCATACCTGGTTTTCTTCACTGCTGCTACCTTGGTAGCAAGGTCGCCATCTTTTTTTAAATTTTTATTGACTTCCTTATTTTTTGGATGAACTATGAAAGCAAATGCCCACTCCCATTCTGGTGTACCACGATCCATTCTCCACATCTGAGCAAGAAGGAATGTTTAAAGAGGGGAGAGGGGCCAAGAGAGGGGGGAAGAGAGAGAGAATCCCAAGCAGGCTCCGCCCTGTCAGCTCAGAGCCCAACACAGAGCTTGAATTCACGAACCACGAGATCATGACCTGAGCCGAAATCAAGAGTTGGACACTTAACCAACTGAGCCACCTAGGGGCCCCAAGAATGAATTTTTATAATGTTATTATATTTTGTGCCTCACAGCACACTCGCGTACCATATGCCATCTTCATCCACACCCTTCAGTACCTGCCTCCTTCTTCACCACCATCTGGAAGCTCTCTTGGTGACTGAGTTCCATAATGCCTTTGGACCCTGGGGCTTCTGGATGCACATTTCCCTCTGCCTGTAATGTTCTTCACAGAGCCGGTTCCTTCTCATCCTTCAAGTTCAGCTTAAATGTTCCGTTTTTCTAGTTCACTTTCTTTGTGAGTAGCTATTATGTTAGTCTCTATCTCCATGTGCCATTTTTTTTTTCAAAACGTAACATTTTTCATTACTTGGTTTCTGACGGTTTTCCCCATTAGATTATAAGTTTCATTGGGGTAAGACCTCCATTTATTTTATTCACTATTGACTTTGCAGCCCCTGATATACTGCCTTGAACACAGAAACACTCAAAGATTTGTTGCATAAATAAATAAATAAATAAATAAATAAATAAATAAATAAACAAACAAACAAACCACTGATATCAAAGTCTGTTGGAGGAAGATTCTTGTTTATATTATTGTCCTACTTTGAATATTGAGGACAATTATTTAAGTCATTATTTGGACAATTAAAATATGACTGTCCTGAGGTAATTTCCCATTGTGATCTCAAATTATTACTGCTCCTTAATCTTTCGCCAATCTGCCTCCAGACTGTAAACTCTTTAATGGCGATGACCATATCCTTAAGTTCATTCATTCCCTCGGTGAATGAGAGGCAGACACTTTTTGAGGGGCTGCAGATACAGAGCCATACAAGACAGGCATGATGCTCACCCTCAGGAGAGCATGGGTCACCCTCACGTTCATTAATTTAATCTAAATCAGCATCTTTTGCACCAAGGAGAAAGGAATAGGATAGTAAAGAAAGAGAAATCCCTGTCCTCGTGATCTCACATTCTTATGTACGTGAACTTAAGTATGTTTGTTATAAAACTCAGTCTCTAACACTGAGATCATCTGTATGTATCTCTGGATTGACCTTAAAACAATGTTAAGTTGGGAAGGAGTAAGATAGGGATGAATTTATGGAAATTCAATGCAATGCTTCTTGAGATCACAGAGAACCGGCAGAAGACAAAGTCAGAGGATGGGGCCACTCTGCATCCTGGGTGCCGTCATTCTTTTAATCCACTTAAACCAGATAAAAATTGCCCAAATAACTTCTTGACATAACGCAACCCACCAACCTGAATGAACTGTCTATGCATCGAAATCTGCTTTTTGTCTGCGCTAATTACCGGGGTTCAAGCAGAGGGAAGAAATGCATGCCCGGAGGTAAGAAAGGAGGCGAGGGGAAGGAGACTGCCCAACCCAAGCCCTGCCCTTCACGTGCTCTAGCAACACACGCCACATCTCAGCCCTGTGATTTCACTCACAAGGTATTTTAAATAGTTTAGTATGTTGCACCGTCAAATGACAAAGAGCATTCTGGAATTAAAAAATAAATAAAAACATGCAGCCTAGGCTCCAGGAGAATTTAACTCCGACTGAGAGATGAAACAGAAGACATATTGTAGGTCTTGACCAGGACACTAGAGATAGGAACTGGAGAAGTCACAGGATTTGAATCCAATTCTTGGATTTGATATCAACACTTGGGGTTCTACGTCATAGTTCTTTTCTACAATTGTCTTTCAGAAGCCCTGTGTCACAAGCTAAGGTTCTACCTGAAATCTGAGAAACCTTTTTTTTTACCTCAAAGAATTACCTTATATTTATTCCAAGGTCAAAATAAATAGACTGTACACTCAGTAATTAACACACATGAAAGAAGAAAGAAAGAAAGAAAGAAAGAAAGAAAGAAAGAAAGAGAGAGAGAAAGAAAGAAAGAAAGAAAGAAAGAAAGAAAGAGAGAGAGAAAGAAAGAAAGAAAGAAAGAAAGAAAGAAAGAAAGAAAGAAAGAGGAAGGGGAGGGGAGGAGGAGAGCGGAAGGGAGGGGAGGGGAGGGGAGGGGAGGGGAGGGGAGGGAAGGGAAGGGAAGGGAAGGGAAGGGAAGGGAAGGGAAGGGAAGGGAAGGGAAGGGAAGGGAAGGGAAGGGAAGAATTCTGTCTTGAATTACAGAACCTCAGGTCTTTGACTATCAAAGTTAGAGGGGCCATTGTCCCAGTTCCTCATTTTATACATGAAGGAACTGAGATCTTGAGAGACCAAAGGATTTCCCCAAGGCATCATGTTGATGAGCAGCACAGGCACAATTTAAATTTGGTGACTTGAAGAGTGACCTCTTCACTTTTCTAGGACGAGCTGCTGTCCTCCTCATCTGGTTCCTCTCTGGCTAGTTGTCACTGCCCTCAGATCACATTTTGCCCGAACCACCAGGGGCAGGAGAAGGAGCAGGAATCCAGGCCACTGGAGAGGGATCATGGAGGAGTCGGGTTTAGTGCTGTGCCAGCCTGTGACTCCAAGCTGAAGCACAGACACCAGGATCCACCAGTGCCTGCGTGTGACCTTGTTTGTCTGTTCTGTACATTACAGGCTGGCGGTATCCTTGTGCCATGGGGGGAGTATGATTGTATTTGTTATTTTGTCTTCTTAACACTGTGCACTTTTTCAGTGACAGTGAGGTCATTTTCATGTAGGAGACTGAACTGGACACTGTATTCTTTTTAAAATTATACTGTTAAAAATAAAAGTCCAATACTCCACTTTTGAATCAACGGGGCCACACCTTTCAAAATTAGCACCGAGATTCTGGCCTCACCGCTTACCAAAACGTTTCTGACCTCGTGAAATCCACAAGACACACGGTCTGTTGAAGAAGGGTCAGTAACTGCTATCAAAAGTCAGCAGTTATTTTAGGGAGACTGTGCCTAGAATTGACCATTCAACATGCGAAGCTATGAAAGGTGAATTTACATGTCAGTCCATGATCCATCACTTTCCGTTTAGATCAATCAATGCTTTGCTACATTAATTTTGCTGGTTTTTCAATTCCAAGTTATATTATGTGTATACAAAACGTAAAGCAGTAACCCCCAATATACTGGCTCCATTAGCAGAAGAACTCCCTCAGAGTTGAATGATGCTAATTTTATGTCAATATTAGTAGATGTTTCGCATGCACCATAAAGTTAATTCCAACAATAATTTGGCTTTCATCAATCAATTCATAGAGTCAAAGCAAACTTTTGGAAATTCATTCTCTTGGAGGTGAAACAACCGACATTATTGTGGACGACCATTGCGAACTCAGTTTAAAACTTATGGGGGCACTTGGGGGGCTCAGTCGGTTAAGCATCCCACCCTTGGTTTCGGCTCAGGTCATGATCTCATGGTTTGTGGGTTTGAGCCGCACATCAGGTGCTGTGCTGACAGTGTGGGGCCTGCTTGGGATTCTCTCTCCCTCTCCCTCTGCCCCTCCCCCTGCTTGTGCTCTCTCTCTCTCTCTCTCTCTCTGGATAAATGAATAAACTTTAAAAAAATAAAATAAGATGTTAACATTATAAATAAAATGTGAACAGATTTGAGCTGAAATAATTACATGTTTAAATATTAAAAGGTAGAATTAAAAATAAGCTCTCACCAGCAGAATTCGCTCCAGACTTCGTAGGCACCTAAGCAACTATAAACAGTATTTTAACAATTACAAGCATCTACAGACAAGAGTCAACAGGAAATGTCAGTGATTTCCAATCTGTTAGCCATGAAATGCAACCTTGAAGATGACTGCAGGAAATTTTCTTAAAACGAAGATGGAGGAGGAGGAGGAGGAGGAGGAGGAGGAGGAGGAGGAGGAGAGGGAGGAGGAGGAGAAGGTGATGATCTATTGAAAAAAATACATCATTCAGTAAAAATCCAGTGATTCTGTATTAGAGAAAAAACACATAGAAAGAAGCATAATGAGACCGGGCCGCTTAGACTCTCAGAGTCAGATGGATACAGAGTGCTCACCTGATGCCCGGTTCTCTCGAGAGCAGATACTCCCTGCCTTTTGTTTCTGTGAGAATCCCTCATGTCTTCAAATGACCCTACTTTACTTGAGCCCATTTGGGTGGACTGGGTCTTTGGAAACTAAAGAACCCAATAGCATTTCCTTCTCAGGAGCCCTTTCCTCTCTGCCCTGGCCCACAGGCCATCAGTTCTCTGCACTTCTATAGAGCCGAGATTGTTCTGTCACCTAGCTGTCTTCCCCTCCACCTATGAGTCTTCAGGGCAAAAAACTATGTTCTAGTCATCATCAGCACAATGCCCAGTAGATAGAAATGCTGAGTTAAGTATACGGCAAATGAGTATCATAAAGGCCAAGAGTGTGTCCATTTCACCAGGAGTATCTTATTACCCGTAGATTTCTTGTTACCTTCTTCTTCCATGCATTTTTCTCGCATTTTGCTCTTGTGTTACAGTATATCATTTACCACGTCCGTTCCAACGTTGGAAACTTTTTCCCAGAGATCAATCTTCTCAATTACACTGAGTTTCTCTTAAGTTGTTACATGCAAGTGAATGCAAGCAGTAAATGTTTGAAAAATATTGAAGAATTAATTAATTAACTAATACGCAGATAGAAAAAAAAAAACTAAAGCATAACAGTGAAGATGCACTGTGGCCAAAGGGAAGAAAGCCCAATGACATGGCGATGACCGGCTGTTAAATGCTGACATTGAACTATACACACCCCTCTTTGCCCAAAGCTACGGTTTTCTGATGAAGGTCTGAATATTTATGGGGAATGTCATAGATATTCTTCAGAATATTCGGAGTGTTATTCCAGCTTGGATTTTCTGCTTCTCTTTGATAACTTTTGACCCAGAGACACAAAGATAATAGATCCATCAAGAGGATGCAACCCTTCTCTAAGAATCCGGAAATCATGGGGTGCCTGGGTGGCGCAGTCGGTTGAGCGTCCGACTTCAGCCAGGTCACGATCTCGCGGTCCGTGGGTTTGAGCCCCGCGTCGGGCTCTGGGCTGATGGCTCAGAGCCTGGAGCCTGTTTCCGATTCTGTGTCTCCCTCTCTCTCTGCCCCTCCCCCGTTCATGCTCTGTCTCTCTCTGTCCCAAAAATAAATAAACGTTGAAAAAAAAAATTAAAAAAAAAAAAAAAAAGAATCCGGAAATCAAGGCTGCAGTCTCAGCGGAGACCAGATGAAACCAAGAAGGTATTGCGGCTAGAAACAGTCTTTGTCTACTTGTGTCTCCAACGTGACCCTGAGAAAGTTCACAGACATCATCTGCATTCAGTCACACTCTTCCCTCAATCTTCATCCACTTCTGGCATATGGAAACTGATTGAAACATTTGGCTCAGTCACATGAAATAACACTTTCTATGAAGTGATAATTTTGGCAAAATATTTTACGTACCAGATTTATGCAAGGAATCATCAAAAACGTGTACCTCACTTTACATCCAACATTACCAGGGAGGCAGATACAATGGAGGGGATTTTGCCACCAAATGCCAATCGGTAAACAATGGCACTATGGGGGCGGGGGGGGGAGGTCCCATTGGAACATACATGTAACTAAAAATACACAAAGGAAACTACGAACTGACTACCAATTATTCAAGAAGAAACCACATTTGCTTTTTCAAAATGTGCCATTTGAAACAGCAAACTGGGCCGTGATCGTATAGTGGTTAGTACTCTGCGATGTGAAACAGCAAACTGCCTCATTAAAATTATAAATTCCACTCGACAGGCAATTCCGTGACTCTGAGACACGCTTGTTAATTCTGAGAGTGGCATGAGCCCTCTTGCCAAGGAAAGGGCTAAATGCAAACCTCCAGTCTGTAAGACCCACGAAGGTCCAACTAGTTCCTCCAGCAAGATCGGCTCCTACAAGCAACCACTGGCAGACTCCTCTTACTATCGTACTTAAGGACATGCAATTTGAATTATCTTAGTCTCCAAAGTCAGAAAATTGGTTCCACGAAGAAGCCTGCAATTACTCTGAAATGGCCAGGGATTAACAACATATGTATTATCGAGTGCGGCTGTGACAAAGAGTACTTTTGGCCTCAGAGTCTCTGTATTTTATCTGTATTCTATCTTGAAAGGAGGATTGTTAAACATGCCATTTTCATCAAATGCATGGTCTCCTTAAGTCCTTAGAGGCTTGGTGAACTCACATCTGCATTTTGGTTCCACTTTAAGAAGAGCCTTTGCCATTATTAATGAAAAGAAAGCAGTCATAATGGGGTCAATGGCCCAATTTGTCATCATCCCGTTGATAATTAAAATAGTGGAAAAACAAAAACATTGAAACTGTGCTTCATTTTATAAAAGATCCTTCTTAGGAGGAGCTATAATTTTCCTTAAACGCATGGAACGATCAATTAAACAAGCATAATCTGTGAACACTGCTTCCCTGCTCCTGCCGAGACAGACAAACATATGGTAGCAGCTCATTGTGGAGATATTATACATAGTTGTTACATGTGGCTATCACCTCAGTTTTACGTAGTCATAATTTATCATTTACACAGCACATTCAGCAAAACATAATTAAGCAGATGCTTCCGGCGGGGTTCCTCAGAGTGGGACTTTCCTACAGATCAGTAACACAATGCGAACACAATTGTGTTCTAAGGCACAACCTCATCCTTACTGAGCTGGAATCTGGAGCTCAGGTTAAAGGAACCTGTGATTCTAGCTTGTTCCTTAAGAGACCAGACAGTCACGCTGGACCAATTTATGACGCTGATTTGTGAATCCCGGACCTATTCTAGCCACGTGCCCTTCCTCCCTCTTTCGTGGATTAAATCACATCTTCCAAAACAGGTATGTTGAAGTCCTAACCTCCAGGACCTCAGGATATGACCAATTATTGGGCAATAGAACTGCTGCAGATGTAATTAACTTAGTAAAGTTGAGGCCACACCGGAGTAGAATGAGCTTTTTTTTTTTTTTAATTTTTTTTTTCAACGTTTATTTATTTTTGGGACAGAAAGAGACAGAGCATGAACGGGGGAGGGGCAGAGAGAGAGGGAGACACAGAATCGGAAACAGGCTCCAGGCTCTGAGCCATCAGCCCAGAGCCTGACGCGGGGCTCGAACTCACGGACCGCGAGATCGTGACCTGGCTGAAGTCGGACGCTTAACCGACTGCGCCACCCAGGCGCCCCTAATGAGCTCTTAATCCAATATGGCCGGTGTTCTTCTAGGAAGAGGAAAGAGACACAGGGAGAATGCCATGGGGGACAGAAGCAGAGACTGGAGAGACTGCCCCTACAAGTCAAGTAACGCCAAGCGAGGATTGAAGGCCACCACCGTAAGCTAGGAAAAGACAAAGAAGCATTTTAGCCAGGCTCAGAGGGGAAATCACCCTGCCAACGACTTAATTTTGGACTTCCAGTCTCCAGAACTGTGAGACAATAAATTGCTGTTGTTGAAGGCCACTTAGTTGATGGTGCTTTGTTTTGGCAGCCCCAGGAAACAAACATAGCTCCCAATTTGGTAACAGGAAAAAAATTCAGAGGAAAAAAACCGGTAGAAGCAGCCCTTCAACCAGGATGGTCCGCCTTCCACTGGATGTTTGTTTTCTCTCACTTGAATTACTACATTAACCTTCTCATCTAGTGATGATGAAGGTATGCTCTGAGAACACCTACCTCAGAACCAGCTGAGAAGCGCTTAATAAGAAACGGCACGTTCCTGGGTTCCATCTATGACCTGATGTGTCAGAGTCTCTTGCAAGTAAACTGTAAGAATCTGCCTTCTTAAGAGAAGTCTAGGCTACTCCAAAAATTAGAATTAGTTTGCAAACTCTGTCTGAAAGAATAGGGCTTCCTGATTAATTTAATTTAGAGTTAACTGAGCATCTTGCAAGCAATGCTTTGATTTTAACCATGGTTATGGAAAATCATCATGTACGTTCAAGTCCAAATTCTTGCTGGAGTAACTGAACTCAATAATGCTATTTGTGAGTAACTGTATAACGAACACACTTGAACTCTGTGGAGAAGGAAGGAAGGAAGGAAGGGAGGAAAGAAAGAAAGGAAGGAAGGAAGGAAGGAAGGAAGGAAGGAAGGAAGGAAGGAAGGAAAGACAATCCTTAATTGGAGATGACTTAAGATGCCAACTAAAGGGGGTGCCTGGGCGACTCAGTGGGTTAAGCATCTAACTCTTCATTTCGGCTCAGGTAGTGATCTCAGGGTTCATGAGATTGAGCCCCACATCGAGCTCAATGCTAACAGCATGGAGCCTGCTTGGGATTCTCTCTCTCTCTCTCTCTCTCTCTCTCTCTCTCTCTGCTCTTCCCCTGCCCTAAACAAACAAACAAACAAACAAACAAACAAACTTTTAAAAAGATGCCAAGTAGAATTTATCATTACTGTTTCAAATAAAAATCAGGAATAAAATACAGTCTTCTGTATTTATGAGAAAATATAGCATACCATCTGTACTTTGCTCATTTCACTATTGAATGGTAAAGATAAAAGAGATTAGCTCTGGCAATCATGACTCTGGCTCTGTAGTTCTTAACTTTTTTGGGCACCATGACTCATTGGGTAAACAAATGAAATTTTGGTCAATGTGCTCTCCAAGAGCACGTGTACATACGCAGCATCTATATACAACTCAGTAACTGAGATTAAAGACACAATTTGGATTTAGGTGATAGCCATTGGGTGAAAATATGTACTGACTCTACCATGTTCCAGAAGCTGTTATGCCTTCATACAAATCCTTGATAACCCTTTAAAAAAGTAACCATGAGTTATTTTTTAAAGGATTACAAATAACCTGTCTTTGGGTGATTTTTCTAAAAACACTCGCTTCCTATTGCTTTTGGTTAAGATGAACAAACTCCACATGCCTCCACTTCTGAAAGACACATTAAACATCAGGAAGAAACAGCTTTCACACCACAACTTCCCATGTGACTATAAGGGTTGTGACTCGTCATCAAATCTCCCTCTAAAACAGAAGTGATTAGGTAGGTCTCAAGATAATGTTACCCTAGTAATAGGTCTGAAGTCGTTATTAATTTTGGAAAAGAGCATTTCTTTAGTTCTTTGCTCTGGAATGCTGGCTGGTTTTGGTAAAATCCAAAACAGCATTGGCTTTAAAGTTGAGAGCTGGCTTCTTTGCTTGTATTTAAACACATGACAGGGAGAAGAAACAGACAGAACTTCACAATTTTGCTTTTCAGGCAAGTCTTTAAAATGTACAAGAGAGAGAAGCAAATGAGTTCCTTTGATAACTTAATGAAGTCTTGTGTGCACAAACACTCTGCCAATTCCTAAGAAAAAAATGTCTTTATCACCTCAAGCATTCTGTCTCCACCCAACCAGTCTCGATTTATGCCTCCTTACCCCAATCCTAGAATGTTAAAATAGACTGTTAGGAGATTTTTCTGCACATTTAACTTCCTATCATCCTTAGAACACACACCACGGTCATATTAATCTCATAGCACTTTTTCAATCGTATCATTCTTTAGCTCAAAGACCTACATTTGCTCTCCAAATGCCTTCAAAATTAAGTATAACTCCTTGGTCAGACATTTAAGACCCTCCAAAATGTGTCACCAAAATGTATTATTCTCTTACTCTTCTCATTGGAGCCTCTAACTTCCACTCACATTTTCTCCTTGAGCCTGTATTGTGCTTTCAGACTTTCTAGACCTTGCAATTTTATCGTCCCTCCATCCTGGCATTCTTTCTCTGTCAATCTGCACCTGACCAGAGAAGATCTCCTTCTCAAGTCCCAACAGAAATATTAAGCTCCCCCTGGAAATTGCGCTGGTCCCAAGAGGATGTGATCTCACATTCACATAGACCTTGATAACATGGTGCCTGCAACTCACAGAACTTCCCATAATCTGCCTGGTGCTGGGTAACCAGTGACCTTTTCTTATCTGCCCTGAGCTTTTGTAAAAGCATATTCTTTCATTCATTCACTCAACAGAAATATTTATTGATCACCTACTAAATGATGGTGATAGAAATCACTAAGTTGTACACCCAAAACTAGTGTTAAACTTGTGTTAACCATATTCAATTTTTTTTTAAATTTTAAAATACTTAAAAAAAAAAACTTAAACACTTTACATGACGGGGGTGACCTTGTTATGATAAACTCACAGAGGTGCTATGGAAAAGGGCTAGGTAGGGTACTTCCGTCACACAGGATGTGACAAAAACCCTCCAAAGAAGGAACTCCTAGGCTGAAATTAGCATTTGTCCCATAACAGCCCTGAGAGAAGGATGTATTTCCAGGAAGAAGGGATTATTTCATGGGTTCTCAATACCCAAGTTATAATTAATCCAGATCTTATTCTGGTGGAAATTAGCACCGAAACCTTTTGGGGGGAAAAATCTGCTCTAGTTATAAGTGATATTAACAAGGCAGATAGACCATGCATATAATAGAAGGTTCCCTTTAATATGTCAATAGTGGTGAAAACTTACAATAAGCAATACTCTAATGAAGCCGGAGACAGCTTCACGGTATGACTATATGATAAGATAGAGTTCGTATACCTCGGCCCACACAGGACAGTCTTAATGAGAATTCAGGTGGGGGTCCAGCTTACTGTCTAAGGAGTCATTGAAAACAAAACCAGGTCGCATGGTGCTTTTATTTTAAATTCTAGGATGTGTCTGGAAACCCTTCAATTTTAAAATAATCCCTTTCCTTTTGTTCAAGTCCCATGTATAATACTATGGAGAGAAAATAAGATAAAAACAGAGAGGGAGGCAAACACAAGAGACTCTTGAATACAGAGAACAAACGGAGGGTTGCTGGAGGGGAGGTGGGTTGGGGGGGGATGGGCTAAATGGGTGATGGGCATTTAAGGAGGGTGCTTGTTGGGAAGAGCACTGGGTGTTATACGGAAGCGGTGAATCACTGGGTTCTACTCCCGAAACCAAGACTACACTGTATGTTAACTAACTTGAATTTAAAGAAATAAATTTTAAGAAGTACTATGGAGAGAAAATCGACGTCTGTAAAGATGACTACAACTTGAATGCACAACAATGATCATGTAACATTTAAAAAAATGTTAAATTAGGCTTACCTTATTTCTGGGGCAGTAAAATGTACTAGTGGAATGACAGAAGAACCTGAAAATGCAGTTAACCACAGGGCACGGCACACGCATTCCAGTAACGCAGTGTTTCGGTCCCAGACGGCAATAGGTTGGGGCCAAGCATACTCAGTACAAGGATAAGCAAGACAGTCACAGAGGACAGGGGGGTGGCAAATACGAAGCACAGGGAACCCCACACGTGGCCTGAGGACTCAGCGGGCATGCTTCTTTTGGCAAAGAAACAGATCTTCCAGAGACTTTCTGCATGCCTCTTGCCCAGGCTTCAGCAAAGAAGGGAAGCAGAACTGGTATTTCTCAGGAAAGAGAAAGCAACTGCAGCCAGAAACAGCAGAACAGAGCCCTTCATTAACACCATCACTTTTCTGGAACAGGGGTTAGCAGCTTGATTTCTGGCTTCAGACAGGCCAGGGTTGAACCCCAGCTCCAACTTGTATATATTGTGTGATAATCTCTCTGAATATGGTTTCCACATCTGTGAAATGGAGATAAATGAAACCTACTTCAGAGTGTTTCTTGGGAGATATGGAGATAATCCACATAAAGTGCTTTGCACGGTGACTGACGCACAGTGAGAAATCCATAGATCACAGCCGTTGTGTTTAATTACTAAGAAATCACCCCAGTGCCTGACCTAGATGTGCTAGTATTTTGACTGAATATTCCCAGCCCTCCTCTTCCCTTCAAAGTAACTTAGGATGACCACTTGTTCTCAAAACAAAACAAAACAACAAAAAACATCAGTAGGGGGGCACCTGGGTGGCTCAGGTGGTTAAGCATCCAACTCTTGGTTTCGGCTCAGGTCGTGATCTCAGGGTTCTTGGGTTCAAGCCCTGCATCGGGCTCTGTGCTGACCTTGCAATGTCTGCTTGGGATTCTCTCTCTCTCTCTCTCTCTCTCTCTCTCTCTCTGCCCCTTCCCTGCTCACACTGTCTCTGTCTTCCTCGAAATAAAAACTTAAAAAAAAAATCATTGGGAACTGATTTGGCCTCTGGCCAAAGACCTTCACAGCAGAGCACTGCAGACTTACCACAAAGCAGGGGAAAGGGGGCAAAAAGTCCTCGTGGCTTTAAACACTGTCCCCTCCCAAGGCCCAGGATACTCTCACTGACTGCTATTTCCTCCCACCCTGGGTGTCAGGGGGGCTCTGCACGGGAGGTGCTCTGGGGGAGGACTCCTGTTCGTGCTTTAGGACTATGTAAGCATCAAATGGAAGAGCTGCAGATGAAAGGCAGGCTGAAGTCATCGCAAGTACTGTTCAAGGACATCTTTCCTCTTTCTTGCTTTTGACTCTAAAAGTAAAAAGTTATTAATTATATCACAAGCCTAAAAAAGAATTCTCCTAATCCCGGTCTTTGTGGAGTTGGGTTAGACACGCAGGCAGCAATTTCTGTTTTTGTTTATTTTTGAGCAGGTCTGTTGCCTATGCTTAAAGTCTCTTGTTAAATCTCCCTGTTTTATAGCTAATCACATTTTTATAGCAGGCATGAAGCTCTCTACAAGGCCCTTGCTGAGCTGTTCCTGTAAATCAAAACCTTACTCGGCTGTTCTCGTAGCTGGCAGTGGAACAGGGTTAGTTTTACCATTTATGGTTGTAAAGTCCATCCAGATTTTTCCTTTGGTTCCCTTTAGCTTTTTGGGTTTTTTTTTTTTTTTCTCCCACTCAACCCCTTCCCCTCCTTCTGCCTTAGAAATGTATATTCCAGGCTTAGCTACAACATGTATGAATAGATTATTTCATTCCTTACCACGGTACGTTAATAAAGGTGTCAAAATGACAGAGGATCCTTGGCTTAGGCTCCTTTGTCCCAGATCTATTCCTCGAGGGCAGGCTGCAGCTATTTGGGAGAAGTCTCTTGGGCTCCTGGAAGCTGACCTATAAAGTCTATTTAAAGTATTAAAACACTTTCTAGTAAAATATATACAGCAGACAGGGCATTTAAATGCATGCTGTCTTCTTAGGCCACTCATACCTCGGCACTGTCCTTACCTCTGTGCCTGCGTCAGGCTGGGGACAAAGCAGGGCCAGGCATATGTAACCCAGGATCACCCCACTGAGGGACTCTGGGCATCAGTGTCCCACCTGTGTTAGCACTAGGGTTAAAAATGGTCCCACTACGTTGTTAGTTACGGCAAGGCTAAAACAAAAGGAAGGTGTGAAGGCTTAAGGCAAATACAAAGAAAGCTTAGGGGCGCCTGGGAGGCTCAGTGGGTTAAGCATCTGACTCTTGACTGCAGCTCAGGTCATGATGTCGTGGTTTCTGAGTTCTAATCCCTTGGGCTCTGCAAGTTGACCAGGCAGAACCTGTTTGGAATTCTCTCTTTCCGCCCTGCTCCCACTCGTGCTCTGTATCTCTCAAAATAAATAAATTTAAAAAAGAAGGCTTAGTCATAACTGAGGGGAGGGGTATGTTTTTTAATGTTTGTTTATCTATTTTGAGAAAGAGTGAGAGAGCGGGCACATGGGTGGGGAGGGACAGAGAGACAGGGAGACAGAGAATCCCGAGCAGGCTCCATACCGTCAGCACAGAGCCCAACGTGGGACTCGATCTCACGAACTGTGAGATCATGACCTCAGCTGAAATCGGGAGTCAGACGCTTACCTGACTGAGCCACCCAGGTGCCCCAAGGGGAAGGGTGTTTTCAAACAGCAAGTTAAAAGGAAGCTTGGGAATGAGGAGATGTGTACCCCAACCAATTCTCCCCAAAGGAAAGACTCTCCCAGGCACCAGGGAAATTTGTACCTGTGGGAGTAAGACAAGGGGGCAGCGACCAGATGGCTTTGGGCTGCCAGGGAATCCCACACCTGGTGGCACCCACTGTTTCCCGTTCCAGGTGAAAATCTCGGAGGAGACCCTGCTCTCAGGCGACAAGGAGACACTGGCCTGGTTCCAACAATTTACCAAGGTTAGCCCCACGAAATGGGAGTCTTGGTTCTGACATGTGGAGTTCTGCTTCTCCCAGGGACCCAGGTGGTTCCTCTGCCCCGGCCAGGTGCTCGGCCAGGCCCAGGTGTCATAAAGATAGGAAGACATCGTCACTGCCCTGGTCCTCGTAGAGCTCCTTAGCTTTTCTCTGTTTGGGTTTTTGTTTTTGTTTTTGAGTTCTGGCACTCCAACTTGTTCAGGGGACCGAAGCGCAGCTCAAACATGACTGAGCAGAAGGGAATGTACCGACTGTGCAAAGGAAGGGTGGTGAGTGACAGAAGGGACTGTGCTCACACAATCCGCCCCCCCCCCCTTTCTTGAGGCTGCTTTCAGCCTCGCTCGCTCTTCCAACTGAAAGGAACTTGGAGGTTGCCACCACCAGCATAGCAACTCCAGCAGAAAGAGGAAATGCGTTTAGCCCTCTGTATCTACTGCAACCGCTATAGAGGGCTCCGAACACGTAAGGTCATGTGCACGGACCTTGAACATCTCTCTTTACAGCAAAGGGGTCCTTTTGGTCGGGCCCGGAGCAGGTCCCCAGTACTATGGCCAGGAGTACAAGTCTGCCATCAGAAGAAGGAGGGGTCAGAGAGTTAACTAGCGGCCCCAGTTAACCCCATGGGTAGAGAAGAACAGCTCTACCAATGTCAGGATATTGAGCTCGGAAAGAGACATTGAGAGGTAAGGAAAAATATTGAGCAGATGGCTCTCTAAAAATAGCACGGGGAGATAAAGATTGGGCCGAGGTCCTTTGCAGATGTTGGTACGTAAGCGGGGAGAATGGCAGTCAACTTGACTGGGGAGATCGACTCCTCGTAGGCTCAACGTTTCTTGCTAATAACAAAGGATAGCATTGACAATTATCGGGCCCCAGGCACAGTTCTAAGGACTTGAACCGTGTAACCCAGTTAATTCTCATCTCTATGGAGAAAGTACTTGTGTTGTCTAAACTCTACAGATGTAGAAACTTGAGGTAAAGAGAGAAGTCTTCTGTTAGACCTTTCACTTAAGAAGGGGAAGAAAACCTGGATTCCCAGCCAGGTGACCGAACGCGAGAGCTCACGCTCTCCCTTGCATTCTCTTGCCCTGAGCCTCCCCTGCCCCCCACCCGCCCTGGGCTGCTGCAGACACTTCCAGAACCTAAGTCCTGCCCAATCATGCATCAGACTCATCTGCTCACAGCTCTTTGCCAGAAACGAAGCCTCCCATCTTTCACTGAATGCTGCTTCTGTAACCTGGGCTGACTGCTGTGGGGAATCCCGAGGGATTGGCTTCCTCCTTGAAGATGCCATTGACTTCTCACACTTCCCTCATCAGCGCTTGGGGCTTACATAGGCTCAAAGAAGGAAGTGGGCAGAGGGAAACTTCACCGCTGAAGCATAATGAGCAGCACCGGGGCCTCCGGTGCTTCCCGGGGTCGAAGGAACCTCCAAAGAACAGGGAAACCCCCAGAGGTCACTGAATGCCATCGGCTCCCTGCAACAGAACAGAGCTGCATTCCAGCAACTCCAAAGAGATAATAACAGAGGCCAGTTACCCCCCTCTGCCACCATCCTGGGGACCCAGTTCAGGCAAAGGGTGACGTGATCAGCTAGGAAAGTCTGGTAAGGAGGAGGATGAGAAGGACATGGCCCCTACAGAACGTGTCCCACTTGGGGAAATTAAAACAGAATGTTCTAAATGAAGATGAGAAGGCACGCTTTCCCTTAAGTTCTAGAAGAGGGCCAGTAACCGCAGACACTCTGCTAACACAGAAGACCCATTGTCCTCCCAACTGTTCTCCTCCTATGGTTACGGCACCCGTCCCAGCTCCTATAGCCTCTGAGCTAAAGGGACCCAGGAGAACGTCCTCAGGATGGCCATCACCCCCCACGGTGTCACCGGTCCAATCTGAATAACAAAGTATGTTTGTTCTAATCACCGACCAGAGGGACAGTTCCTTAGCTGTGTGTTATTACCGAATTTATTTTAATTGAATTGGGTTTTGATCACACCCACAAAGCTGATCATTTGGAGCAATTACACAATTTGAAAGTTGCAAAGCAAAGGTTCTTTTCTAAAGAAATGCCTCCTCACTTAGCTCATCTGTTTAAAAAAAAATATTTAGAAAAAACTGATTCTCCTTCATGATGAGGATAGTGAAAAGGGCAGAAAAGTATTGGTTCCCGCCAGTGGGTCTCAGCCAGAGGCAATTCTGCACACAATCCCCCTCCCCAGGGAGGTCCGGCAACGTCCGGACGCGTTCCGGGTTGTCACATGTGGGGTGTGTCGCCGGCATCTAGAGGGTAGAGACCGGGGATGCTGCGAAACACCCTACAACGCACAGAACGGCCCCACAGCGAAGAATTACATAGACCCACATGTCAGCAGTGTCAAGGATGAGCCCCGTGGTGTAGATACACCTGGATTCCATGCATTCGTAGCCGAATGGTTCTTCACGGTCCAGTCACTTGAATTCTCCGAGACACTGTCGCATTTTCAAAATTGTGAGTCTTAAGCACTTATTATGTGTTAGGTACTGTTCTCAGTGTTTTTCTTTCAGTTCGTCAGTATGCCTTCTGAGGTACTATTATTTCCCCATTTTACAGGAGAGAAACTGAGACAGGAAGGGGATGAGGATCTTGCCCAACGTAAGAGCTGGTAGAGGAACAGGGCCTAGAAAATGCTGGGTGGGTTATCAGAGGCGGTGTCATTGCTACTGATCTCAGATGCTTCAGGAAACACTTAAAAGACAGTGAAGAGGGACATCGCCCAGGATCTCTGCATCAAGACCCGTTGATCAAAGGAGGCAGAAATCACTCATCGAGTCACGTATTTTTTTTTTTCCCATTTGTTCCTATCATACTGGAAACACTGCCTTAGGCGTTTTTCTAAAACTAAAATAATTGAGAACTATCACCCTGAGGACAAGCAACAGTAATAATATTTAGGACAACAGAGAAAGGAGTAAGAGTACAGAGAGAGAGAGAGAGACAGAGAGAGAGAGAGAGAGAGAACCCCCCAATATCATGGTGGAGCAAACCGCCCAGCAAGTGGCAATAGCATCAGCCACTGTCGGTCCTGGGGTTCCTGCCAGGAGCCCAGGGACAGGGAAGCAACGGTGTGATGTTCTCCATGTGCACGGCTTTGCTACTCTAGGGGCATGGGGAACGAGACCCAGTTCACTGGCTCTGTCCCTGACAGCAAGTTATGGAGAGGACCTTCCTTGCTGGACCAATTACCCAAAGGGATTCTAGAATGCTCCTCTCCCAGGGGCACCTGGGTGGCTGAGTCGGTTAAGCATCGGACTCCGGCTCAGGTCATGATCTCATGGTTCGTGGGTTCGCACCCCGCACTGGACGAGCTCTGTGCTGACAGCTCGGAGCCTGGAGCCTGCTTCGGCTTCTGTCTCCCTCTCTCTCTGCCCTTCCCGCGCTCATGCTCTGTCTCTCTCCCCTTCAAAAATGAATAAAAACTTAAAAAAAAAAAGTTCCTCTCCCAATCTCTGTGTAGCCCCTTTTTTGAGCCTCGTCGGCCCCATTACTGCTTCACATACGTAAACATACTCAGTCACGAAGTCAGCCCACTGTCATCTGACATTGAATGTTACTCGAAATGGAAACCACATGTGTTGTGGTCTCGCTGATGGCAGGAAACCTTTAGCCTCAGGCCACTACGCTGTTCCCCAAGTTCACTGTGCACATTTCCTCCAGTAGGACATTCGTAGACAGATGCTGGCTGATCCGCATGGACAGCCCTTGGGTAATACCTGTAGGCTACCGTCTATGAATCTCACTTTATAGGACAGTGAAGGGGACAGAACCACACATTTGTTACAGGATTGTTGGGTTCCATTGTGGATGGCAACCATTGATCTAGTGCCCATCCGCACGTCGCAAGTACTATGACAAAGGTACTACAATTATCCCCAGCCAGCATAGGTGCTAGGCAGTATGGTCCCAGTTTACAGACAGAAGACGAAGGGTCAGGAATGTGCTTGCAGCTGGGAGCCGGCATTCGAATTTGCGGGGTCTGCTCGCAACACAGTCTGCCTCCAGCCAGGGGACAGGTATTAACCTACACACATAGCTGCCAAAGAAATGATATAACGCTCTCAATACGTAACGAAGGAGAAACAGAAGAGAAGCAAATGGCAATAAAATACCATGCCTTTAAATCTGCGATCGGTCAGGCTCCACCAGGGAAGATGCGAAGCTAGTTGTCATGCCTCAAGCTCACGGGAAAGTTCTGACTCAGAGTCCTGCCGTCCCTCAAGGGGAAGGGTCATGCCGTCCTCGGAAAATACGATACATACTCATTCTGCACACACACACACACACACACACACACACAAAACAAAAAACAAAAAGCTTTACGTTTACAAAGACAAAGGAGTTAGATCCTAGACGCCAACCATTATTAAATAATTTTTTAGCCTCCACGAATGTCCAGTGAACTCACAAACATTTCTTCATTGTCTTTGTTGTGCACGACTCTTCCACGTGCTGCGGGGTCATTAGCATCCCTGTCCTTCTCAACCTGAATCCCGGGAGCTCCCCTCCAGTCATTATGATAACCAAATGCGTGTTCACGACTTTGACCCCAACAGTGCCTTGAGAGTTGTGCCACACCAGTTAGGAAGCATTCCACCAGGTCAGTGATATCATTATCTCTCTCTCTCTCTCTCTCTCTCTCTCTCTCTCTCTCTCTAGGAAGCATTCCACCAGGTCAGTGATATCATTATCTCTCTCTCTCTCTCTCTCTCTCTCTCTCTCTCTCTCACACACACACACACACACACACACACACACACACACACACACACTGTCCTACAGTTCTATGAAACGATCATCCATCACACTGCATTAAATGCATTTAGAATTAGCACTACGTAGTAAAAACAAACCCATGGAGCCTCCCTCATGGAGACTGAAGGTACGAGAAGCATAAGAAGCAACTCTAAGTGGGGAATGAGCCTCTGGCCCTTGTCTCTGAATGTCTTTTTCTGCTGCCACAATTTGGAGCCACTAAGGCTGATACCAGGCCAGCAGGAGTTAAGCTCAGAAGTCTGGAGAGCAAAAGGCAGCAGTTATATTCCAGGGCTTTTGAATTCTAATCAGCCATATGGATTTATTTCTGACGATTTTCCAAAGATAGGGTTTCCTCTAAAGGGGTTTTGGTATTATTATAGCCACCCATCCTAATCCAGGGTGGCCTTAGAGTGTGATTCTGTCTCATGCTTTCACTTGTATGCTTTTAATGGGGGCTGGAGAGCATTTTATCATGGAAGTAGTGTGGTATTCTAATTCATTCAACAAACATGTGAGCTCCACACCCTGCCAGACCTTGAGTTCAGATGAAAAGACAGGCTCACTTGGTACCCTACATAGTTACTAAATCCATGTGATGATTCTAGAATTTCTCCGGCCCAAATAGAGGTGGTCTTCATTTAATTAGAACTATCTTTGGCCTTGAGCTTCACAATCAGGACACCATGCCTGAAGCCCAGTGGGTGGTCACCATGCTTCTTGGCTCAATGGTCCAATCCATTAAAAGTTAAGTAGGTCACAATTTCTGAAAGTTTTTCCTTCCAAAAATTTACATTTTCAAGCATCGCTGCATTTCCAAGCTATTAAAAATCCAGTAACTAAAGATACAGGTCCAAAAAAGTCAATTTCACCTTCTAAATTACACTGAAAATGATATAAATTGAGGTTTTTGTAATTCTGTATGTTTAAGTCTTGGATAAAATGCAGGAATTAAAATAATATCCCCAGAGGTCAATATACTTTGTTCATTGCTACACAGGGAGAGGTTGGGAGAGAAAAGGAACGCAAGCAGAGCAGGAACAAGGCCCCTAACTCAGATAATAGAGCTTCCAGTCAAGATCGGGTGGTTTAGGTAGAAGGACCACGGAGGTTTTGTTTGGTTTGATATTGAAACCTTTTCACTGTGTGCTTGGAAATTAATTTAAATACTGTCACATTTATCAAACAACAGTTCATTATGTAAATGTGTTGGCTCTGTCCAACATGGGGCTTTCTAAATCTGAGTGTGCAACAGACAACGTAATAACAAGATACTCTGGTTTCTTTATGATCTTGAAGGACCTCAATGGAGAGTTGATCTCACCTGCACATCAAGTGCAGAACAAGAAGTCTGTGTGAAATTGACCACGTTTTAAAGTACTTGGAGTGACCCAGTCAACAAAGCCATTCAGACAGCTCACTGGATGCATTTGGAACTATTGCCCAACACTATTTTGTTATGTTGAGTCCCTAACCCACTCATAAGGGCATTCCTAAAAAACCACACACCATCTGGTCTCTGTTCTCCAGCAAAGAGACCAAGAGGACCATTGTCACAAAACCTTGTTTTCCTGGTACGGTTTTGTGTATTTGCACATCTGCTCTGCCCTCAGCTACCTAACTTGAATACCAGGCTGGTGACTTCAGATTTAAGATGGCATCATGAGAAGGCCCAGCAAGGTGTAATGCAGAATATGCCGTGATAATAACTTCATTTGTTGAGTGTTTCCTATGTGCCAGACATAGTGCTAAACTCTAGACACATATTCTTTCATTGAATCTTGGTGACAGCATGTGAAGAAGACAACAGCATTGTCACCCCAGTTTATAGATGAGGACACTGAGGCACCGAGTGGTAAGAAAAAAGTCATAAATAGGGCAAAGAGCAGAGCTGGGATTTGAATCCTAGTATGACAGTCAAGAAAGAAATTTGTTCAGTAGCCTTCCGAAACATGCAACCTACATTTTGTCAGCACTACAGAAATACATGGAATATTCTATTATCCTCCCCTATACATTTCACCCTGACATTTGAACGACACTAAATGCCAATCCTTCCCCCTGAGGTATTCACCCCAGGCCTTCAAGGTAAAGTTGTTCTTATTGGGTGCGTGGAGATGCTATCTATGATTTTGTCCTCCCTAACTGAATCATAAGAACCACCCTCCTCCTCCACCACCACCATTCGGCTGCAGTGACGCCAGCTGCTTCCAAATACCCTTTTACCTTCTCTGTATACGAATCTGGGAAGCATATGCAAGATGCGTTTGCACGTTTTAGGGACTTCGTGTCACATGCAACTCTGCATCCAGGCTTATGACATTCACACTACGGACATAATTAAAATTTTGAAAATGATTTTCCCAAGTGCATTCATGATCTTTATTATTTGTTCACACTCAAGAGTAAGGCTTTTTTCTTGTTGTGGAAGCAATGCCTCTGTCTGAATTGATACTGCTACCGGGAAAAGTGTTAAATAAGGTAGGATCTTACAAAACATCGCAAGCAGAAAAAAAAAAAAATCTCTATTCAGAGAAGTATTGAGCCCTACAAATAGGAAACACTTTGTCAGTTTTCTCTCCAACAACACTGCGGTGGCCATTTCTGTTTTCACCATCACAGATCTGTTGACATCCCATTGTAACCTAATGATAAATTTAACACGTTTATTATGTTGTCCATGTAATGTGTCTGAGAAAAGAAGGATCTTGTCGTTCCTTTTTAACTTTCTATGAACCACGTAAGTCATTCTCTCTCCCTCCCTCCCTCCTGCAGGGGCCACGCTGTGAGCAAATTTCCTCAGATACTGTGGCGAACAAGACAGCCACGTCCATACAGTTTACAGCTTTGTGACTTCTATACACAGATGCAGCTGACTTTCACAGACAGCATGGCATGACACGAAAGGACAGGATGTTGGGGCTGGGGAGGATCCGAGTTCATCCCATGCAGGGTCCTTATCTAGACGATGAGGACACTGAGCACCAGAGAAAGGAACCTTCTTGCCTGAGGCTAAGTAGCTAGTTAGCACATGTAGAAATCTACATGGACTACAAGGACTGTAGATTCCTTCCAGTCAATGTCTGATTTCTTTCAACCCGCGTCTGGCTGATTTCTTTCAACCCCTATTATCAATTCTCTTCACTCCATGAAATAAAAAAAAATCTTCGGAAACGTATTCATATGCTGAGTAAGAGAAATGTTACGCCCTCCTCGTTGGCAATCCTTCCACGGATTCCCTCCAGCTGCCGGATACTTTCTATACACCTTTGTGTGATCTGGCCTCTGCCTACTTTTCTGTTTCCTGCTGAGCAGCCCCATTTAGTCTATAGCCACCTGCAATTGCCCAAAAGGGCCATGGTCTCTCCCTCATTCACACAGTTTGCTTGACCAATACAAACCCCATGCCGGTGGCGTGCCAGCTGTCCAGAGACACCAGGGACAGTCAGTTCTTGCTGTAGGCGGAGCTCGCATTCAAATGTATTTGTTTCCCATTGCTGATGTAACAAATAACCAGGAACACAGGGGTTTAAAACAACACAAACTACCATCTCCCAGTTCCAGGGGTCTGAAGTCCAAAGTGGGTCTTACAGGGCTAACATCAAGGCGCTGACATGGCCGAGTTCTCGGTGGAGGCTTTAGAGCAAAACCCATCTCCTTGACACGTTCAGCTTCTTG
Organism: Puma concolor; assembly: GCF_028749965.1. Taxonomy (NCBI): domain Eukaryota; kingdom Metazoa; phylum Chordata; class Mammalia; order Carnivora; family Felidae; genus Puma; species Puma concolor. The sequence continues at coordinate 12,851,378 of NC_141667.1, read as the reverse complement.
AGGCCACTGGCAGGCGGTGGCTCCTGGCTTTTTCCATCTTCAAAAACAACAGCATCGCCCCTTTCAGCCTCTCTCTACCTCTGAGGACTGCTCCTTTGTTAAATCTCTTTCTCTGTCACCGTCTGTCTCCCTCTTATCAGGACCCATGTGATTGTATCAGGCCCGCTCAGACCATCCAGGATAATCTCTTCATCTCAAGATCCTTAACCACACCTGCTAAGTCCCTTTGACCATCTGAGATAACACATCAAGGGTTCTGGGAGGTTGGACGTGGACACCTTTGGGGCCATTATTCTGCCTGGCATGTTTGCCCATCGTTGATTATGTTTCTGAAAATCTCTCTCTCTGTCTGCTCGACCTACTTAGCCTCTGCCCCCCAGATCAGCCACCATTACCTGACCCGCACCCACCCAGGTAGATGCACCGCTTACCTCTTCTCTATACTACTTTGCATATATCTTTCTCATAGGATGTATCATATTATAGTATCATTGGCTTGCCCCCCTTACCAGATCGTAAATTCAGGGGGAGCAGGTTCTTAGGCTCATGCATTCATGCAGCCCCCTAAGTCAGTACACAGATCTATGAGGACTATCTCAACAACAACTATGTGGGTAATGAATAGATGGAAGAAAGGAGGGAAGGGTGAGGGGGTGGACAGCATGGACTAATGGTAGCACGTTGTGATTTAAACTGTATCATATGCATAATATTGAGAATTAGTATGTTGTATGCCTGAAACTGTTACCTATCAATTACATCTCAGTCTGAAAGATGTAGACTATATTGAAAATGATCGAAATTATCTCAATGTGGGAGAAATCTTAAAATATTCTTAACTTTTCATCACTTCGAACTTCAACGGGGCTTTGTATTCTTAAACTGTACTGTGTATATAGCCCTTCGGAAGCACTGCGGGGAAGCCCTTGCATGTTTTCCATACAAGGAAACTGCAGTTTAAGGAAGTTAAGGGGTCCAAACATGGAGGAGGAAGGGGAAAGAAGTCATGCACTTCAAGCCCCCATCTTTGCATTTATAGAAGAAAATGATTAGAAGTGAGGATTTTGGTAAAATTATTGCCTACGGTTTCTTCTCTAACTTGGATTATTGTCAAAGAGAAAGATAATTTTTTTCTAGGTCTAAAACTCCTTAACTTTCTTAAAAGTCACGCCTCCCACTGCCTACGCTTTTATGGGGGTACATTCCATGTTATGGCTGCCCTTTTGTAAATATGCTTCGAGAAGGACCTTTGCTGTGAAATTTCTTTCCTTCTGAAATCCATGAAAATCTCCACCCTCTTTTTGGTGTTCCAGAGCACGCGGTTTATTTCTTCTTAAAGGGGGGGCCCTCTCGTGGGACCTGGGGACAGATGTGGTTTTACAGAAAGCCTTGGGTGGGAATTCCTGAAGAGTCCAAGGGTGACAGAGGCCCTAAAGGGGTCAGGTGGTTCCCTGAAGTTGTTCGAGTCTGGTACAATTCTGGTATAAAGCCACTAGACCCAAAGGTGCCTCAGTACAATACCACACATACACACACTTTCAGCTGATTAATTACAAGTAACAACGAACCATTACTTGTGAGTTGTGGGCTTCAAGAAAAATAAAAGACAAAGTTAAGGGCTCCAGAGTCTACTTCTAGGTGCTCCTGAATCAGTGGTTAATTCTACATTTGAAAGAGAAATTTCCTGCATTTCAAATGAGTAAGCAGTATCAGCAATAACAACTTCACCTTTTATTTTGCTCTCCTGTTCTATTTACAACCTGTCCTTGGCCTCTGTAAACATTATAAGAAAGATAATTAGGGCTACAGTTTACTTGCCACGACCAGACACTGCCTAAAGCTTCAGATCTGAGAAATGAAACTAGGTGATTCCATATGCTCAAAATTTCTTTCACTGCCCTCTTCAACAAATAGAAAATCTCAGACAGTAAAGTGTTTTTCCAGTGTCTGATACAAGCTGAAGACTTTCCAATCAGACATAAACACTTTTGAAGCCTGGAGGCAGGGGTAACAGACTGTATCCATCAGTTAGGTTGTAGCCTACACAAACATGTAGTTATTAAATTGCTCTCCTCTTAACCGAGAGCCACTTGGGGAATCTGTCCAGGAAATATGTTATCATCTTCTTGGGCATCAATTACTCCCTGATAAATACAATTGGGTTTTCTCAGCTGGATAGAAAGGTTTTACAACAATGGACTATAAAAAAGAAAGTATTGAACAAGCTCCCTACAAGATCATTTAAAAGCAATATTTTACTTATATGCCAAAGCAAAATGGAGTATTAAAGTGCCATTCTCTGCCATTAAAGATAAAGATCAATTTTGAATGGTACGTTAGGCATAAGTGGTAATGATACACATCATACGTTCACTCAACCTGTCTTGGTTTGTTTCCCTCCCAAAATACACAGTAAGGTACATTTCCAACCCTCCTCTGTGTTAACCTTACGTTCATGGGATTGAATCTGGCCAATGGCATAGAGACACAGCTGACAGGACACATCATACCTGGCCGTAAACTCCCTCACAGCCTGAGTACTATCTCTTCTTATTTTGTGACAGTTTTGGAAGTCACACGTTGACCATGATGAACAAAGCCTGGGTTCCCAAATGTCTAAATGGCATAATGGAGCTGAATTCCCTCCCCTTCCCCTGCCTCTGACCACATTGGTCTATGACGTAATTAAGCAAAAAGCTTTTACTATATTAAGTCGCTGATATTTTAGGTGTTCATTGCAACAGTCAGCATATTCTGAATAACCCGGACCTGAATTATCTGAGTGATTGGTACGCTGTGTTTACATAAACCTAGTCTAAATGAAACAAACCAGAGATTTCTTATTCCTTGAGAGAAATCATCATGCCTGGGCAGCACAGTTATGCTCTACCATCAAAAACATAAAACAAAATTCATTTTCCTTATGCCCTTACGCTCCTTGTTCCTGTATTTCCTAAAAAAGGCAAAATGAAAATGCAAACGTAAGATAAGCACAAAAACCAATATTAATTCACCTTTATACTTGGTTCAAATGTAATCACAGGATAAATGACTACATTAAAACCGTATTTTAAAAGTCTTTCTCTGATTACAAAAGGAATACAGTTTATTGTAGAAAAAAGAAGACATATACAAAAATGGAAAGGAAGAACTAAAAATCACCATTATCATACCCTCCATCGATAACCACTATTCACAGGTTTACACAAACCATCGCGGTCTTTTCTCTGTATGTGCATGTGAGTGTATAAATACGTATTTAATTTTACAAATTTGTAATCATACACTTTCAATAATCCCTTTAAATATTTTTCAGTAAGTTAGAATGTTTCTTCTACAAAATCACTTGTAAAGCTGCATATGAATATACTTTGTTTACAAAATCTCCTACTATGAATATTTATATTTTTTCAAATGTCGTTAGCAGAAGCAATGCTAAAGTAAATAAACCTGTAGAGAAATCTTTGCCACCTCTTTAATTGCACTTTTTGAATAAATTCCCCTGGCTGAAATTGATGAATTTGAGAATATGACTTTCTGGAAAGGTTTTTGACACAAATGGCCAAATTATCCTCCAGAAAGGCTGTACCAATTTATGTTCCTATCGGGTTTATCATGTTCTTCACATTGATTCCTATATCTCTCAACAGATTTATGCCCAAATGCTATGTGTACCTATTTATTCACATCTTTTAATAATTGCATTCTCCCAGATGATTCTTTGTGGCATATAAAACCACTACTAATCATTGCCTTTTCCTTTCCATTCTAATTAATGGCATGGACTTTGGGGTCCCCATAGGGTAGTGTGTCTAACTTTAAGCATTATTTCCTCATTTAGATTATAGGAATAACTAAACAACAGCTCTCAATGAGCTATTACAACCACTCACTAAAATATTACATAGAAGGCATTCAGCACAGTATCAAAGTACCTGATAAGTAATTAATACAATTCAGTAAAATGATACACTAACAGGGATGCCTGGATGGCCCAGTTGGTTAAGCATCACTCTTGGTTTTGGCTCAGGTCATGATCTCATGATTCATGAGTTCGAACCACACTGGGCTCTTTGCTCTCAGTGTACAGCCTGCTTCAGATCCTCTGTCCCCTTCTCTTTCTGTCCCTCCCCTGCTCTCTATCACTCTCTCTCTTGAAAAAATAAGATACACTAACAGAGTATCAAATACATTTTCAGAAATCTACACATTTAGATGAATGTCATTGACATAGATTGAAGCTTGCTCACAATTACGATGTGGGTGAGCTTCAGCTAGCATTTATTCATCACAACTTATCTGGTAATTTCTAACTAACATCTCATCTTTACAACTGTTTTCCCCTACTTTGGATACATTAATTGGAAGTCTACTGAAATCCAAACACAACCCAGTAAAAGACCATGTGACCGATTTGAGCCTGGTTCTTTTTTCTCTATTTGACTATAGGACAGGAAGATAAAGCTAGATAGATTTCTGACTCTTGGAGTAATTTATCTCCTAAAATACCTGCGTAGTGCAGTTGTTTAGGTTGTGAATTGCACAAGGGTGACATATCTAATAGGCTGTAATTCACATCTAGTTACCTTTTACTATGACTTCATTACATCCAGAGATAAGTATTTATGAGACAATTTTCCCAAAAAATGGCAGTGAATTCTTTTTCTAATGAACTTAACAGAATAATTTCCTAGAAATTGGAAAGAAAATGTCTCAGGAGGAATTACCTTTTTCAAAAGCACAGGAAGCCATCACGTAGCAGTCACTTTGTCCTCAGTGGCTTCAGTAGTTTGCAGAAGTGATTAAAGCACCGAACAAAATTGCATTCAATTGTGAATGCGGATACTTGTACCACAAACAAAAGTTCAATTAAAACTTGTCTGGGGCGCCTGGGTGGCTCAGTTGGTTAAGCTTCCGACTTCGGCTCAGGTCATGATCTTGCGGTTCGCGTGTCCAAGCCCTGCATCAGGCTCTGTACTGACAGCTCGGAGCCTGGAGCCTGCTTCGGATTCTGTGTCTCCCTCTCTCTCTCTGTCCCTCCCCTGCTCACGGTCTCTCTCTCTCTCTCTCTCTCTCAAGAATAAGTAAACGTTAAAAAAATTTATTTAATAAAAAATCAGAAAAAAGAAACAACTTGTCTATATCACCTATTAGAAATCCATATTGGATAATCTACCTCTCTGTTTCCTCCAATCATGTAATGGAGGCATTTTGGCCATATGCTTAGTAAACAAAAATATAACATTTTTTTCCTTTTAATCTCAATTCTTTCGTTGGTACAAATGTCTACATTTTATTCCATTTTCAGGGTTACTGTCATTTCATTTCTTTTTTTTTTTTTGCTCATGACTGAATTGTTAGATGTGGCTAATTAACTCTCTTTCTATGGAATAGTGAGTGCATAGTCCTCTAAGACTTCCCCCGAAACAGGGCAGCCAGAAAGCCTTTACCATCTAAAATTTCATTCGGCACTCAGGTGTCCAACAGATACTGGCACTCTTGTATTTACTGTTCTTTTTAAGAAAAAACAGTGTAACTTTCCACAACTATACTCATGAAATATATTTTAACTTTGGTACTTGAGTATGAGAGGGAGAGCATTCTGGAAAACAAAAGTAAAATAAATACAGTATCCTAGGGGAGCTTATATTTTCCAATCTTAATTAACATGTAGACAGTTTCCCAGTAAAACCACCAGAATGGCGTGTAACCTACTGAAAAACTGAACTGGAAAACTGTAATTAAAAACTAATCACATCGGGGTGCCTGGGTGGCTCAGTCCAACTTTGAAGTGTCCAACTTTGGCTCAGGTCATGATCTCAGGGCTCATGAGTTCGAGCCCCACGTGGGGCTCTATGCTGACAGCTCAGAGCCTGGAGCCTGCTTCCAATTCTGTGTCTCTGTCTCTCTCTGCCCCTCCCCTGCTTGCACTCTGTCTCCCTCTCTCAAAAATAAATAAGCATTAAAAAAATTATAAAAGAACTATAACCACATCTAAAATAGGGGTGTTAAGAGGCATTGCAGTAGGCTAGCTAAAGCACAATCCATAATAGTCCATTCAACTGTTAAGTCAGGTTTCAAGAGGGTGTTTTATCAGCATTTAGAAGAAAACAAGTGAGGGGCTGCTGGGTGGCTCAGTTGGTTAAGTGTCCAACTTGATTCAGGCCATGATCTAGCAGTTTGTGGGTTCGAGCCCCACATCGGGCTCTGTGCTGACAGCTCAGAGCCTGGAGCCTGCTTCGGATTCGGTGTCTCCCGCTCTCTCTGCCCCTCCCCCACTCATGCTCTGTCTCTGTCTCTCTCTCTCTCTCTAAGATAAACATTAAAAAAAAACCTTTAAAAAAAAGAAAAAAACAAGTGAGGTTTTCCTTTGGCATTGTCATCCAGTAAGTATTAATGAAAAAAAAAAAAAATCAACCAAAATTTTCAATTCCTTTCGTCCAAAATCACTCTGTGTCTGTAAGCAGATTAGTAGATGGTTGTATTTTTTTTTTTTTTCAGATGTTGGTCAGAGGACTAGAGTGAAGAATTTAGTCAAAATCATTTTACGTGGTCAAAGAAACTGAGGGGGCAATAGAATTTGCAGCTGTGTGGTAACACAGAGTCTGAAGAAAAGTAGAGGACCCTGCCCCACCCGGATTCTCTCAATTCATAAAAATGAGAACTAGAAGTTCAAAGCCATTTGTATCTGTCTGAAATTACGTGATTCCCAAATGTCCTTTTGTTCTTTGCCATGAATATGCTCAAAGAAACAGTGTGATTCTTCTCTTCTCAAGACACGCTGGCTGGTTTTAAGGATGATTTTGTTGCTCAGTCACGTCCACCATCTTGAAGAGGTCTATAGATATTAACTACTGAGGCATATTTTCTTACATATACAGACATTAGTAAGGAACCTCAATATCCCTAAGTCTGTATCTCTCCTCTTTTCTGGGCTCTTGAATAATCAAGAGTCTGAACACCGAGATCACTGAAACCCAAGCAAAGTCTTTCTCATTTCCATCCTGTAAGCTCGAGAGCAATGCATCCATGTCTTATTTATCCTTGGAGAGGATTAATTTAATTTGGATTTCCGCTCTCTGTGTTTGCTTTGGGGGTTTTCACATGCATTGCTGAAACTAACTAGAACTTGGCAGTGAGAAGGCTGTAACGTGATGTATATCCCTTCAGCCTCCCTCGGCCAACGTGGCGAGGCTGTCAATGGAGGAAGGAGGACAGCTTCATCTCCCATCAGGAGGCAGAAGACTGCAAAAGGGGAAAAGTTGAGGGATTGTGTTTTTTAGCACAAGAGTACCGAGAGCTTGTCACACTTAATATCGCAGGTGCGTGGGCATCCTCCAAACTATCACCTTTCTTAGGACACGGGGCTAAAGAGAAAGGGCATCTCCAGGCCAAAATCACACTGGAAGAGGATTAAAAGTTCAAGCTTTGCCACCGTCCTTGTTTCTCCCCTGGTGTTGGTAGTAAATAAAAAAGATGGGAGCATCTGGGTGGCTCAGTCAGTGAAGCATTCGACTCTTGGTTTTGGCACAGGTCATGATCTCATGGTTTGTGGGATCGAGCCCCACATCAGGCTCTGCACTGCCGGGGTGGAGCCTGCTTGGGATTTTCTCTTCTCCCTCTCTCTGTGCCCCTCCCCCACTCATTCTCTCCCTCTCGCTCCTCTCTCTCAAAATAGATAAATAAAACAAAACAAAAAAGGTTGGTCAGAGTAGTAGTTCAGAAACGAAACCCACGTTGTTAGACCGAGGTATATGTCCCCAAACATGATGTTATACTAACTAAAGTATCGTGTTTCTGACTTTGATACGTTTAAATAAAATTCTCCCTAAATGAAGTTGTTTGCATATCTTGCCCATTGTGAATAACGCCACAAATAACATGGGAGTATAAATATCTCTTTGAGATTCTGATTTCAACTCTTTTGGATAAATACCCAGAAGTGGACTTTCTTGATTATATGGTAGTTCTATTTTTCATTTTCCAAGGAACCTCCACACTGTTTTCAATTTTACACTTCCATAAACGGTAGGCAAGGGTTCCGATTTTGTTTTGTTTTCTTTTATGATAGCCATCCTAACAGGTGTGAAGTGATATCTCATCATGATTTTAATTTGTATTTCTCAGATAAATTGATAAAGAAAATGTGGAGTGCACATAGAACAGAATATTATTCTACCTGCAAAAAGAAGAAAATCTTGCCCTGTGTGATAACCAGAATGAACCCTGAGGATATTATGCTAAGTGAAATAAGCCAGTCACAGAAGGACAAACACTGTGTGACTGCACTTACATGAGGTATCTAGAAAAATCCAACACATGGAAGCAGAGAGTGGAATGGTAGTTGCAGGGGTGGGGAGAGAGGGAATGGGGAGTTGCTACCCAAAGAGCATAACATTATGACTATGCAATATGATTCAGTCCTAAAGATCTGCTGTATAACACAGCACCTGTAGTTAATTATACTGTATTTATTGTACATGTAAACTTTTGTTAAAAGGGTAGATCTCATGCTACGTGTTCTTAACACACACACACATACACACACACACACACACACACACACACACACAACTCCCCAAACTAAAAAATTTTCAAAGAAACAGATGAGAATTAAAGCTCAAACCTTCTGGGGCGCCTGGGTGGCTCAGTCGGTTAAGCATCCGACTTCGGCTCGGGTCATGATCTCACGGTCTATGAGTTCGAGCCCCGCATCAGTCTCTGTGCTGACAGCTCAGAGCCTGGAGCCTGTTTCAGATTCTGTGTCTCCCTCTCTCTGACCCTCCCCCGTTCATGCTGTCTCTCCCTGTCTCAAAAATAAATAAACGTTAAAAAAAATATATTTAAAAAAAAAAAGCTCAAACCTACTGAAATGTCTGCTGATACATTCAGTCTCTGACCTTTCCAGAAATTTCCTGAGGACAGCAACTATTTTCATAATCATTTCTCTAGCTCAAACACAAAAGCACGACCCTGATGAGCCAGAATCGTCCCGGCTGATGACGGTCATGAAAAGGCCAATGGTTCAGCCAATGTGAAAGAGGTCTTTTGTATTTTCATTTCCATCACAAGAACTTAACACCTAAATTAACAAATTCTGCCTTTACAGTCGAGGCCCGTATTTCATTTGTGGCGTTGCAACAAAAGAATATAAAATGGCAGGTGTGGATATTTCCCAGGTAGTATACATAATGATAAGCTGCTTCGCATGCAGTTAGGAGCTATCGTGTGGAACACTTGCTTGGGGGCCAGTTCACGAGCTCCTTCCTGCTTGAAAAGCATTCATTCCGTCTTTGCTTTGCCGTGCTCACACAAGTGTTTTCTTTGGCTGACCCCTCGTGAACAGCAGTGCCCTGCAGCATGGTGACCTGTGGTCCGACTCCTGTAATTAGAACCTTAAGCAAGAAGCCTTCTTAATACAGACATGAGATCTTGCAGGGCAAATCACAGAGGGTGAAACATTGCACTAGGTAGGAGCTTCTTCCATCTCCATCAGAAATATTTTCAGTAAAACTGCCGGAGATAGACACAGAGGACCAGAAAAATGATTGTTTTGAAAAGCCTGAGTAAGAGTTTAAAAAATACAGAATCAGACATCTTTGCAGTTGGTTTCTAAAAATATAACCATATTTTCTGCTTCTCAAATTACAAAGCCTAGCGAAAACCCTGGCATCAATATCCTGCTGCATTTTAAGGATCAAAACGTGGGGTCAAGAAAGGATGTTTGACCAATCAGATATAAGAGCAGAAACGTGAAGAAGAAAAATATCTCCAACTCTCCTCTACTTCAGTTGGAGATCAACTCATTACTCAAAGAACATCTGCAAAGATCGTTTCAGCCTTATTTTATGGATAAGCAGCCTGAGACTCAATGAAGCTAGACTCATGTTCCAAATTAATTAGAAAAAGGAGAGATCTTCGATCTCCTGACATCCTGCTTTCCCTCTATGCAATACTGGTGGGGGTAAACATAGTTAAGAGTATAAAAATGTGGGGAGCCTGCGTGGCTCAGTCGGTCGAGCGTCCGACTTCGACTCCAGTCATGATCTCACCATTCGTGAGTTCGGGCCCCACATCAGGCTCACTGCTGTCAGCATGGAGCCTGCTTCAGATCCTCCGTCCCCATCTTTCTCTGCCCCTCCCCAGCTCACACGCCGTCTCTCTCTCTCTCTCAAAAATAAACAAACAGCTTTTTAAAACGTATAATAATTTAACCTCAAGGACAACGGCACAACACATGATAGACATTCACAGGCTGTGCAGTTGGCCACTGAACACTTTTCCCTACTCTATGCAGCCCACTCTGGCGTGCCCTAGGTACGCAGAGATCGTGAAAAGTTAAGACCACGCGGGGAAGAGAGCCCTGGAAGCAAAGAATGACCAAGCCACAGGGTAAGGCCCTGCCGGAGAGCAGGACTTAAAACCGCCTTTATGCCCAGTGGGTGATTATTCCACGCATCAAAGATGCTGAGTGCTGAGTGCTGTCCGGGGTTGTCAGGGAAGATTTCACCAAGGCAGGGACGCCTTGAGTTGTGTCTTAAGGGATGAATACGAGTTTGCTTGGGTGTCAGAAGGAAGAAGAAGAATCCAGCAAGATGGGAAGAACCTGTGGTCAATCAGCAGGGTGGCATCCTAAAGAAGCAGATTGCTATGGATAATATGCATCATACAAAGGATGAGTGGTAGAAGGTGAATTTCGGAAGCTAGGCGATGGCCTCGTATCACATGCAAAGGAATTACAGCTTTATCCTAAAGCCCATCCTTCCCCAATGTGTCACAGAGCATCGCCGTCTAAGAAGATGCTCTGTGTTAAAAGAAAATACTATCTCACACCCCCGAAAGGTCACAACTCATACTATTACACTTATAGTTTCAAATACCAAGCAAAAAGTATCATTCTCAACTTTGATTTTACTGTTTTGAGTTATAGCTGAGGGAAAACGTGAGTAATATTTACATAGCAGATAACTGATCCATGAAACACAGTTTGGGAGAAGTCACTGTATGTGACAGAAAAATCACCGAGGAGAAATCGGGTCCAACATGCATGCAAACAACACTAGATGAATTAAGACTTAAGAACGAGGCCCAAGTGGAGCCACTTAATTCCAGATAGCAAGGGGACATCCAGGAAGCAACAGAAATTAGGGATAACAAATAATATGGAATACAGGATTTAGGAAAGACTCCAAACCCCCAGCTGGAAGCAGTGAAAATTCCTACAACCCTGTCTTAGTGTTTCCTCCCTTGTGTTCTTAGTCTTGTGATGCCACTATCATTCTGGACTCCATTCTAGTGGCCAAGTACTATCACCCAAAAGGTACAGAAAGTAATAAAAGAATAATACGATCACATACTTTTGTTTGACGCCCCCCCCCAAAAAAAAACTCTAACCCAAGCCAGGGAGTGAACGTTCATGTGATGCAATCAATGGTCCTATTAAAAGCTATCAAAAGGCATTCAAAATCCTTCAAAGAGTGCCCTGACTAAGATGGAAGACTGCTCAGGACCTACAGAATGGGAATGCTGGTAGGTATTTATCCCAGCAAATCCACGAGCGGTAGTGGGAATGCACACCCACTGAGAGAAGCGGGAGCGCCATGCACAAAGCTCTGAGCAAAGGAAATGCTTTCCTGCTGCACGTTTCCTCCCAGTGGATGATGCATACAGAAGAAAACCTTACGTTTCAGCTCAGTAAGTAGAGATGTTTCTTGGAGCACTTTCGTAAGCTAACTGAAACGATGAATGGAAGCAATTAAACAGATTTCTCAAGCTTTAAAGGCCAACACTTTGATCCAAAATATCCAGAAAATGGAGATGATATGAGATTGTTTTATTTGTTAAAGTTTCCCAGATAACAAGTTGGATGCTTCCATTACTTAGTGGAGATAATGTCTAAATCCAGAAGAAAACTTTGCAAGTACAATATTTCTAAAAGACATTACAAACACATAGCCTAAGAATTCTTTTTAAAGTTCAACGATGCAGAAACACTTTCAATTAATGCATGAGTCATATAAAACTTAACGTTTTGAATATAAAGCATATTTTGACTCAACTGCTTTTTTTCTTAGGGATTTACATCCCATGCCAGCCACTGCAACTGATGAATTATTCATCAGATTCCGGATTCATTTTGTGTTCCAAAATAAATGCAGATAGTCTATCTGACCCAGCCTGTTGCAGTTCAAGGAGGTCTTGGGGGGAAGCAGGTTCATTTATGTAGCAAAGACTGAAAAGACATGGAGGTCGTGCTGTGAATTCCAGGAATCCTTCCAGAGGTCAGTCCTGGAATCTTCATCATCTATTTGAAGGAAATGCTGTGAGACTGTCAGAACAAATAGAAGTATTCCTGTGAACTAAGAAAACTTAACTCTTTCAGACAGATAACATAGGGTAACACTAAAATCTCCCATACATGGCAAAATATCAAAATTACCTAAGGTAATGGTCAATTGCATTTTTCTGGTCAAGAGAGACCGGGCTAACCTCTAACCCAATGGTAAGAGAGAAGGAGTTCTGTTATAGCTTTCAAATTTAATACTTGCCCCCTCCTAATTTTTTTGTGTAAAATCAAAAAAATCTTAAGGTAAACTGAAATTCCAAACTGCGTGAATTATGTTTATGAACTTTGTGGACCGGAGTTCTTTCCTCAAATGACCAGACAGTTCCGTGTGTGAGCTATCTCTCTGAACAGACTATGTACAATTCCACGATCTCTAAAGCTCTCCTTTCACCCTGATCATTGTTTTCAGTGTTCTTCTTTCATAACCTTGACACCTTTGCAACAAACTCTTAAGCAATTAATAGTTGGATCCGGTCCTTCTCAAAAACTTTTCGAGAACCCACATCACGTATCTATTTGCTTCTACAATGTAAGAGTTGATATGCAGTAATACAACTATACTATCAGAAAGCTAAATAAAGCATTCTATGAGTTGTGGACAAATATTCTGATAACATTAACCTCATTAATGGTACCATTATTGAGCCTGGAGTGACCCTAGGCCTTGCAAATGGCTTACTGCTAGTTCTTACTCTAGTCTGCAAGGTTGCTTCTCTCAATTCTGCTTCAACGCTGAAGAAATAGTAGTTCAGAAAGACACCTGCACACAGTTAGCCAGTACTCGAGCTCTTTTTGAACCGATCTCCAGGACTCTTCAAAGCCTGCATAGGCATTTTTCTCCTTCTATAACATTACAGTGCAATGTAATGGATTTCCCCAACTTGCCAGACTCATTTCCAAATGCATGTTCTCACTTGCAGGATAATTTGCTCAGGGAATTGCATGTGTTTTCTAGTAGGCTGCCATTGATTCACATATTTTTTTGGACTTCCTCCTTTTGGAATTTCAGTGTTTAAAACATTTACACACAAATGGCAGCAAACCTCTGTTCTTGAAAGATGTGTTTATTGAATACTACAAAAAATATCATAAAGAGCCAAGATGTATTAAAAAAAAAAATGGATGATCAGGCTTCAGGATACTATTTGGGGTCAAAAATGAGGTGTACCTAAAAGTACAAGATTTCTTTTCTTCTGTGGCTTGTAGACCCTGAAGACAGTTCCAAGGAGACCCAAAATTGTTAAAGCAGTGGTAACACTGTTGGAATAAGTGCACGTTCTTACCATGTGGCCGCTCCAAAGGACAAAATCCCTTCTGAGGCATGACTTGTGCTTAAAACTTTGTTTCTGCATTTGATGATCAATGTTCACCATCAGTATAGTCACTAAGAGTCATACCAACACTGTATTGTAGTAACTAAGTGAGTAATAAATGACTATACTTCTAAAGTACTATAAGCCATTGATAAGGATAAGTATTACTTTCAGTCTAATTATTTAGCATTTTTCTCTAACTTCAATGGCTCTTAAGGGTCCAAGAAAACCTCATTCAATATCCTTTCTGTATCTCTCAAATCAAACTCTGAATCGTCTCAAAAAGCTGGTGGAACCTTTGTAAGTGCCTGAAAACAGCAACCAAATACATTTTTCCAAAATAGAAAGAAAAAGAATGGGTAGAACACTGACGAGGTTCCAATTTAGGAAAACAAATTACGAAATCATTTTTGAATTTTACAACTTCAGATTTTAAAAGACCTCCTAGAACATTATTTCCAGCATAAAATCTCTCTATAAAAACAGGCCCATTTTTAGAAACTAAATGAAAACACTGGTAATAAATCTAATTTTAAACAGGAGGAAAAAGAGATGTAATGCTGGCCAAAGGTGTTTAAACCTCTAAGAACATTGTAAAGAGTTAAAACTCTTTAAAATAATATCTCTTTCAAGTAGTTTTAAGGCATTACTTGCTAAACTTTCCAGAAGAAATCCATTTAGTGATATTAAGATGCCATGAAAATATCCCTTTCTGTTGTATTCTAGATAGATAGATAGATAGATAGATAGATAGATATAGATAGATAGGCTATGTACAACAAATTTCACTCTATTCTTGGACAGAGCTATTATAAAAATAAATATATTTTATAAATATATATAATACATATATACATACATATATACATGTGTATATATATAGGAGCAACTCAGAACTATCATGTAATCAATCTTATGACCAAGAACAATAAGAGATAAAAACAAGATTATTTAAGTGGACTTTACCAGGTTGAATGTTACCAATTCATGAATCAGTGTTAAATTTGAGAGGAGGGATTTCTGGCAGATACCTCTTTGAACTCAGCTGTGACTTATACAATAGTTTAATATATATATGTGTGTGTGTGTGTGTGTGTGTGTGTGTGTGTGTGTGTGTGTGTATACATATATATATATATATATAACAATGGGTTTATATATATATATGGCTATATATATACATATATATGTATATATATATATATAGGACCATGGCTTTATATATATATATATATATATATATATATATATATATATATATATATATGGCTTTATATATATAAAGGACCATGGCTTTCTCTTTCCCTAAAAGGCAGGAAAGATAAAGTAGAAGTCCCCATCATTGGCACAATTCAGAGTTTATTCATGCCATAACTTCAGGTTGCTTTTCTTTATAATTTTAAGCTAATTTTAAGCTAATTTTCTTTATAATTTTAAGCGAATTTTTATAGCAACTATCATTATCAGCATTAATAGCTAATGTGCATTCAACACTTGATTCTTACTCTAACTTCTAGGAAACTGCTTAGGTTTACCAAGTATAGTCCTCTTTTCCAGGAATAAGAGGCTCACGTTTTACACACAAGTGCCCGGCAGGTAGGTCACTAGCACTTAATGGGGTTTTCTTTCTTGCTACTGTCTACCCACCTCACACTGTTAAACCTGTTTGATTCCATCAGATGAAATTGATCCAAAACAAATATCTTTAAATTCAGCTTGACTGATCAACAATCTGGCAGTTATTTTTACTATAAAAAGGAAGAAAGGAACACACCCCAAATGGAAAAAAAAAAAATGCCTGTTTCGATTTTCTAAGCTTCCATTATTGTGAACCAGTGACTAGAATTCACAACGGCCCATCGGTATATCCCCATCAACTTTCTCTTTTATTTGTTACGAAATTAGAACAAACTACAGGAGGTCTTCCATTGCACCACAGAGCCATCCCACAAACAAGGTCACAATGAAACTTATAAAAGAGTAGTGAGGTTAAAATTGAAATCTTGAGGTCAAACGAATACATGATCAACTAAGATTAAGGCAGGGCCAGAAACTCTACCTGGAGCCAACAGATAGTAAGAAATGGCAAAGAGAGAGCTCCTACCTACCTTTTGTTTTCCCTGATAATACACATAAGCTACCATTTGAAAATGGCGGGAAAAAAACAGTTAAATGTATATGAACCCACAAAAGAATAAAGCACCATACAGAATAGCTGCTGTAGGATCCAAGTGAGTTCCAGTTTTCTGCCTTGGGTTAAAAATGTCCCAGAGGACCAACAGACATGCACCTAAAACCAGTGAATGTGGTATTTGAATAATTACGGCAAACGGAAATGATGCTAGAAGAATAAAACAATAAGTGGGCAAAAGTTATGATTTTTCAAAAAAATAAGCAAGGTGCTCTCCAAACTGTAGATATTACTATGGATTGTTAAGGTATACATATATATGTGTGTGTGTGTGTGTGTGTGTGTGTGTGTGTGTGTGTGTGTATGCACATATATATATGTATATACATACACACACATACATACATATATACACACATACACATACATATATACATACATACACATATACATACATACATACATGCACACATATATACATACATATATACACATATATATACGAGCAACTCAGAACTATCATGTAATCAATCTTATGACCAAGAACAATAAGAGATAAAAACAAGATTATTTAAGTGGACTTTACCGGGTTGAATGCTACCAATTCAGGAATCACTGTCAAATTTGAGAGGAGGGATTTCTGGCAGATCCTTCTTTGGACTCAGCCGTGACCTATTTGATAGTTCCATCAATAACTTACTGAAGGAACAGGAACTCTGTCACATGGGAGATCAGGACTCCCCAAATCCAGGTAGTCTGAAGAGATTACATTCATCCCCAAACTATAATTTAAAATGACAATTTGCAAAACTTTGCTCCAGGGATCAAAAAGACAGCTAGAAGTGCAGGGTTGGGAAGAAATGGTTTAGCAATGGTAGGATGTACGAAAAAGACCTGGCAGATACTTTGACATTATATACACATTATGACCCAATAACATGCAAGGCACAGTAAAAACTGAACTGACACTGATAAGTATATAGCTGTGGATACAGCCTAATCTACTCTGTTCACCTGAAGAATTATCTTTATTTCAGGGTAATGTAAGTGGGCTACCAACAAATTGTAACCCATTCATAAAAGAGTAGGTTGGTGAACAGCTTCAAAACCATAGCAAACTATGATGCAAAACGTTGCAAGATAATACTGTTCTCATTGCAGCAATGGGAAAAACCCAGAACCTTGTGATCCTTATCTAAGAATTCAGTCCATTATGCAATCTAAACTGAATTCCAAGGAGAGACAGGAGACAACCTTTGGCACAGCATGGGAGGAAGAGGTGGCCTTCATACTAGTTAAGAAGAAATCAGCTGAAAGTTGATTGGATTCTTAAAGACCACACTTGGACTCGGGGGTCGGTTTACGATGGCTGAAAGTCCAAAAGACAGGGAGAGTTCAATATTAATATCCAGGCTCTTCATAAGAAGTGGGGGCAGGGGAGGAAAATGGTGAGAATTCTTCTCCGTGGTGCTGGTGAGCAAGCAAAGAATCACTGCTGTGGGGAGCAGGCATGAAATGTCTCCCATTGTGTTGAATCCTTCTTTTATTAAAAGTATAATCCTGGGGTGCCTACGTGGCTCAGTTGGTTAAGCATCCGACTTCGGCTTAGGTCATGATCTCATGGTTCATGAGTTCAAGCTCCACACATCAGGCTCTGTGCTGACAGCTCAGAGCCTGGAGCCTACTTCGGATTCTGTGTCTCCCTCTCTCTGCTCCTCCCTGACTTGTGCGCGCGCGCTCTCTCTCTCTCTCTCTCTCTCTCTCTCTCTCTCTCTCTCTCTCCTAAATAAATAAACATTAAAAATATATATATATAATCCTTACACTGCTGAGTGGAGAAATGTACCTTAACATATTTAGGAATAAAGATAAAATAACATGCAACCCAGAAGACAGGGAAGTAACATCTTTAATGTACTAAAGAAAAACAAACAAAAAAATGGTCAACCAGAATCCTTTACCCCATGAAAACATCTTTCAAAAATGAAATCACAGTAAGCACTGTATTACACAAACACAAGTTATAAGAATTCATTACCTAAACCCAAAGTAATAACCACAAAATAAAAAATGTTAAGAGAGGTTCTTCAGAAAAAAGTAGGATACCAGATGAAAATCTGAATCTCCACAAAGTAACAGTGAACTCCAGAAAAGATCAAAATGAAGGTGAATATTAAAGATACGTTTCTTATTTCTAATCACTTCTAAAGACGATCGGATGTGTAGGCAACGTGTAGTGGGCTGCAGGGTTTATACTATACACAGAAGTAACGTACATGGCCACAGCAGTACAAAGGCTGGCTGGGAAGAGAAAAATGGATGTATACTATTGTAGGGTTCTTACACTACAGGTAACACCCTATATTATTTTTTCAAGGTAGACTGTAACAAGTTAATGGTGTATAATGTAACCCTTAAGAATCTGCCACATAAAGAATTATAAACAAGAAGAAACAAGAGCGAAGATAAGATGGAATCATAAAAATAACAACAAAGCAATAGAAAAGAAGGCACGAAAAGGTGAACAAAGAAAAACTGAGCAGGTAAGATGAGAAGAAAACAACTGGTGAGATGGTAGATATGAAGCCAATCGCATCAACAATTACATTAAATGCAGCGTGAACACTCCAATTGCAAAAGGTAGCTTGAAGAGATAATGGATGGATTTTTAAAAGCAAGATCCAACTGTATAATGCATGTAAGAAATCCACTTTAAGTAGAGAGGCATAGCTAGATTAAAGAAAATGGATGCAAACAGTAATGAAAAGAAGGCTTGAATGACTAGATCATTGCCAGGCAAAGCAGATTTCAGGTAAAGGAATACTACGATACAGAGGAGTATTTTATAATTATGAAAGGCCATTTCCTTAACAAGGCACAATGATCCTGAGTGTGTATGCACAGAACAATAGAGGTTCAAAATACGTGAAACAAATCTAATAGAACTACAAGGAGAAATAAAGAAATCCACAGTTTAGATAGAGATGTCAACACTCCGCTCTCAATAAGTACATAGAAAACCACTAAGGATACAGAAGATTTGAATACAAGCTACCAAACTGACCTAATTGTAATTTAAAGAACACTCAATCCAATAATAGCTAAATATAGATTGACGTGCCCATGAAACTTTTGCCAACATAGAACATACTCTGTGTCATAAAACAAATCTCAACAAACTTAAAATGACTGAAATCACACAAAGTAAATTTCCTAATGACATTGGAATTAAACTAGAAATCAGTATCTGAAAGAATGTGGACAATCCCGGTATCTTTATAAATAGGAAAAATACGGAACTTTTTAGAAATAACACATGGGAAGTCACGAGCAATAAAAAAATTTGGAATTGACAAATGAAAATACCCAAATCAAAGCTTGTGAGATGCAAAGAAAGTAGCAATTAAGGGCTGTTTATACCGTCAAATGCTTAACAAGGAAAAAGAAAAGCAAATTAGACTTCAAGGAAGAAGAAAGAAAGAAAGAAAGAAAGAAAGAAAGAAAGAAAGAAAGAAAGAAAGAAAGGAGGAAAGAAGAAAGGTAAGAGCAGAAGCCAATACAGAAATCATTTTGAAATGGAAAAATAATAACAAAAATGACAAAATCTGGTCTTTTGGAAAGATGAAAAAAAATAACCTTTAGACAGACTGTTATGAAGAAACGGGGACAGAAAAAGAGAGAGAGAGAGAGAGAAAGAGAGAGAATGAAGCAATGATCAATACCAGGAATGAAAGAGGAACCATCATTACAGATCCTAGAGATCTGAGAGAATAATAAGATGACATTCTGAAAATCTTTGGGCCAATAATTTTGATAAAATAAAGGAATGGACAAATTCCTTGAGAGACATGAATTACCGAATTTCACTCAAGAAAAAAATAACCTGAATAGCCATTTACCCATTAAACTATATTCACAGTTAAAAGATGTTTCCATAAAGAGAACTGCAGGTCCAGGATACTTCACAAGTGATACTCACCAAACATTTAAAAAAAGAAATAATGCCAACTCCACACAAGCTCTACCAGAAAACATAGGATAGAAGAATACTTCCCAACACATGTTAGGAGATCATCATTACTTTCAAATCAAAACCAGACAAAGCTCTTTCAATATAGGAACAATGATAGACCAATATCCCTCATGAACATGGATAAAAAAAACCCTTAACAAAACAGCAAATTAAATCCAGCAATACGTACGCTGGACAATACATCATGAGCAAGTGGTTTCTCCCCCTGGGATGGAAAGTTGGTTCAATAATCAAGAAGTGCTTACTTTGGGGCATCTGAGTGGCTCAGTTGGTTAAGTGCCTGACTCTTGATTTCTTCTTAAGTAATGATCTCACAGTTCGTGAGTTCGAGCCCCGCATAAGGCTCTGCACTGACAGCGTGGGGCCTGCTTGGGATTCTCTCTCTCCCTTTCTATCTGCTCCTCCCCCACTTACTCTCAACAGATGATCAATAGTGGCAAAAAAAAAAAAAAAGGCATTGGACAAAATCAAACATCTATTGATAATAAAAACTCTGGGCAAACTAGGATCAAAAAGAAACTTCTTCAACCTGGTAAAGGATGTCTACCAAAAAAGCTCTACAGCTAACAATATACTTAATGGTGAAAGACTGTTTTTTTCCCCTAAGATTGGCAAAAATGTATGCTGTCATCACTACTATTCGGTATTGTACAGGAGTCCCGGCTGATGCAGTAACGCGAGGCAAACAAACAGAATACACAGAAACCAGAAAGAACTGAAACTGCCCTTATCTGACAAAAAAGGTACAAATAAGTAACATTAGCGAGGTCACAGGATACAAGCCAATTAATAAAGATCAGCTCAATTTCTATATGCCAGCAATGAACATTTAGAATTTGAAATTATATTTGTGTCATCCTAAGACCAGCAGGTGACAGGTAGAAATACAAGATAATTTTCTCAGTATAAGAGATTGCTTCTTAACAGTCAGACATACGGAGAACTTCCATGGATTACCCAGCAGCTTTAAGAAACTATAGCTGTTCCACCCTGGAATGGCAAACTGCTTCAAGGGAATTGGAAGTGAGACAGGTAAGATCCTCAACTTTACAAAGCCATGGTATAAAGCCATAATATGTCACAGAAAATGCTGCAAAAATAAAAGAAGGTGAAACCAGAAGCATTTAAAAATTGTTAGACTCCAAGTTCTATAAAATGGGCAGATGTGTGCTGTACAGTTAGGATCACGCGAAGAGCCCTCATACACTATCAAGTTACGGGTACCACTTAACAACTTGGCTGTGTCATCAATTTGATTTCAAGCTAATGTCTGGGCAGTAATAAGCATTAAATTAACAGTAAGTTTGTTTACCTTCTTATAATTAATGGGAGTTTGGAGAGAGAAATTGGATGGACGCACTTCACTTAGGAAATCTACAAAGACGTCTGAGCAAGTACCCTTTTCCTCCTAATTAATTTCTCTTAAGTCCCAGCGTCCAACTACTTTCCACTGAACTTTGATCTGCTTCAGTGACTGGCAGTAATGGCAATCAGTCAGTGTCTTTGTGAAAAAGGAAACACTGAAAGCAAAAATGAAGGAATGGGAAATTTACTCTTCCGGGGAGAGAGGATGGTAAGAAGTAAAATGTTTCTATCAGAGCTTGGACCGGGATGGAGATTCCCTGGTACCTGCTGATGGAAATGTGGCTCCTTCCTCAGGGAGTTAAAAAATCTCCCAGGATCTTCTCCACAACATAAGCACTATTAGCAATGTGGTGAGTATCTTCTATAATATTAATTTTTAAGATAAAGTAGATTTATATATATAATCTTTTACACTGAGATAAGATTGAAACTTGACATTTTCATTTAACAAAATACCAAGAACAGTCTTCCGAACGCATGCAGACAGACCCGCCTTAACGGCTCTATGGAATCCTGAACTATGGATATAAGCCTCTTTATATCAGGCATTCTCCTTCCAACGGTTTCCAGATGTTTCCTATTCCAAAGAAACTGGTGATAAAGTTCTTTGTTTATATTTATGTGTGTTTATGTTTATCTTAAAAATCCAGGGTTTTTATTTGTTTTTGGTTAAATCCCTGTGAATGAAACTAATAGATCAATTAGTGTCCAGATTTTAATTGTATAAAGTATTGCCAGGTCACAAGGCTTCACGCCTAGCCATTCCTACCAACAGAGTATATGAGTAGATATTGAACATTCATTCAAGCCCTGAATTCTAGCCATATTTTAAGTTCTAGTAAATACGACAGTTAAAACATACGATGTTATCATTGCTTCCCTAGTTATCCCGGTGGTTATGTAGATTTTTATCTGCATTTTTTTTCCTTAATAGATTGCCTGCTTATAGAACTTGCGCATTTTTTCCTCTTTGGTTGTTTTGATCCTTTCTTATGGGGGTTGCAATTATTCTTTTCAAGTCTCTCATTTGTCTTTTGACCTTTTATGGGCGTGACTCAGTCAGAATTCTTAGTGGCAAACACAACTCTCTCCTACTAGCTTAAGCAGAAAAGGAATTTATTAAAAGGCATTAGATGCATCACAGAAGTTCCGAGAAGAATCAACAACTGATCTCTGAAGCCAAAGAGCTAAGGAAAATGTCCAAGTAAATTGCTACATTGTTGCCCTGGGTACCTTGCTATCTCCCAACCCCTAGGACGCAGGAGGTCACTGCTATTGCTTTTTGCAACAGTTGAGTGTTTCTCTGTCACTCTCAATGTAGTTAGTTCCATGAGCCACCTTCTTCTTCACATCACACTCTTCTGAACCAGAATTTAGAATGAATGGGCGCATCTGGGTCATGAGGCTAACATCCCAGCTAGCTGCAAGGGAGCCTGGGAAAGTGGATTTCTGCTTCTACTTTAGGACGGCAGAATTTATAAACAGGGTAATTCCCCAAACGTCTGAATGATATTCAAAACTTGTTGGCAAGTCAGCAAGCTTTTAAAATGTCCATCATATGAAGTCCTTGCCTTTCCTATGTTTTTAAGTTTCGTGAGATAAAGTATGTCATTTTTTCCTCCCTATTTTCAGGCTTTTGGTGTTTTTTTTTTTTTTTCCTTTCTATTTTTATGGTTCTGGTTTTTAAAAAAAATACCATCATCACATGATGATTACACAAATATTCTTTTGGACTGTCTTCCAAGACTGCTGTGGTCTTCATTCTTTAGCATTCCTATTTTTCATTCATCTGTAATTTGTTGTTACACAATAAAGTATGAATAAAATTTTATTCTCTCACGAAAGTACAGCCAATTCTTCCAATTTCATTAATTGAATAATATAATTTATTCGCTGACTCCTAATGCCATCTTTAACTATATGTTAAGTGATCTTTATGTGCTCTATAGAATCGTTTGTTGCAGGCCAGGACTATACTGTTTAAAGTGGCTTTGTATTAGGTTTTCCTATCTAGGAAGGCAAGCTTCTCTGCTGTCGCTCCATTTCACAATTTCCTTGGCAAGTTTTACTTGTTTATTCTTCCATATACACTTTAGAATCACTTAGGTGGCTCAAAAGAGAAAAAAAAAATGAATTCTGATTGGAACTGCAGGAAATTTATATGCTAATTTTAAAAGAAGTGACATTTTTATGATATTAAGTCGTCCTATCCAGACCGTGGTCTTTCTTTCCATATATTTGGATTTTGTTTTATTTCCTTCAATATAATTTTATAGGTCATTTCATAGAATCTTTTTCATTAAATTCATTCCTACGTATTTCATGGCTTTTTTTTCCCCACATGATTATGAATGGGATCTTTCTCATTTCCATTTTTATAATGTCAATTTAGGCGATTTTCCTAACTGCATCTGATTCTACCATGTATAATATGTAGAGTCTACTCTTCACGTAAGTAACTCCCAGAGCGCTCTACGTTGATAATTTAACGCCTTTATATAAAATGAATCTGATGGGACACAAAACAATTTCCTAATTAAAATGGTCTCATGCACTAGATTTATTATTTTTCAAACTGACGCATCTTTTAGATAGTCATTCATTGTCTAGAGTCTATAGTTCTAACTTGTTTTTACTGTGATAATAACTCTATGCGTGCATGTGCTTCCTTACTGTTTACCAGTGCTCTTTTGCAATTTGACATGTTCATAAATTACTTTGATTCCCACGAACCTATGCGTTCACAAATCAAATCTTTAGCAAACATTGTGACATTATCCATTCTTTACACACAACCTATAGCTCCGTATCTGCTGTAAATCCAAAGCTAAAATTTCCAAGTAACTGCAAAATAAGGGGGAAGCACAGAAAGAAGTTTGTTTTCTCCTGTGAAATGCTCCTACTATTTTGAACAAAATAATTTACTCCAAAAATAATTCTGATCCTACGCACACAAGTGATCAAGGCTGGGGGCTCAACGGCGCTGAGTTCTGTGATAGGGACATGCTTTGTAGAGTAGGCCACTCCAGATGTAACAGGAGGGACTCCTGGCTGCAGCATTGAACTAGGTCAAATGATTCAGGGTTTAGTCAAGGCTCTGGGAGATACCAGGTCTCGTACGTCATTTACCTTCCTGGTCCTGCATCTATAAAATGAGTGAGTTCGTCTAACAGGCACCAAGGTCTCTCTCACTTTTCATGTTCCAAAACTCCAAGTTTCAAAAGCGGGCTCCTGCTCCCCGACCATGGGAAATGGTGGATATGTCTGAATCCACGGAAATGTAACTATTTCAGGCACACTGAAACCACAACTTTCAAGCCAACTGATCAGCCATAGTTTGTTTCTAAAGACAATGTACTGTAGCCTAGATCTTTGCTTGATTATACCACCACATATATGGAACTGCAGATTAATTTAGTCAAATGTTATATTCCGGTTTCAGTTCTGATACCACAGAAAGAAATACAGCTTCTGCTTATTTCCACACCTTGGACTGGCTGACGCAGGATGTTTACATTTAACTTGGACTAAGATGTGTGCTGACATCAGTAACCATCTTAACATGGCCACACCAGGAACATGAGTGTTTCTGAAGCAAGGCACTCTACATACACCATGACAAATTAGCCATATCCCAGTTTATAGTAAGACCCATTTGAACCACATTCTGGGAAATTTTCTAGCATGTAAATAGTATGCAAACATAAAACTGAATATATACAATTTTCAACATGTAGTTTATATTCTAGAGACTTATAATTACAGAACCCACATGTGTATATCTAAATAAAGTAAGGCTTATGGTAGATTCCTATTCCGTAGTTTTTTTTTAAATCTCAGATGAAATGTTAATGCCTACTCTTCCAAAATTTATCCAATACAGACAGAGAAAAACCACCAAAAATCTTGGACAATATCTCTAGTAGTTCAGTGTTCCAAGGGGCCAAAGCAGGCATCTGTTTTTCTAATCAGGAAGTTTTCTGTTTCAGAGATTAAAGCTTCGGGGAATCGTTAGAGGTCTGGAATCCTTTAAATAACCTTGAATCCTTCAGGTATTAAATTCAAGACAAAAATGAGCCATAAGTAATAGACATCAAGGATATTAAAATCGAGAGATGGCTACCGAATATGTATCAGACATTCAAACTGTAAGAGGGTCTGTGGCTGGATGTTAAGTAAGTTGCTAAAGAACAGTTTTGTTGTTCCTGTTTTATAATTTCCCTCATAAACAGAATTAAGTGGCAGATGATCCTCTTTTCATCTCACCCTTGCACAAATGGATTCCCAGGCTCCATTCTCAGTGATGTCAAGAAGCCTAATTAAGGACCCTACAATTTATACATCAAGGTAACCATCTGTGACTTGCCAATTTCATCTGGCCTGATTTGGAGAATCATTCAGGGGTATTCCAAGGAGTTATAGACCCTTACCCTAGAGTAAAAATAAACCTTTCTCTAAGACGTAATTGGTTTCACTGTCTGTGGAAATGAAAGCCAGTTTACTTAAGGCTAATTAGCTTATTGTTTGGTGTATTTGACCCAAATGAAGTACAAGACATTTGCATGACCATAAACCTCATTTCCATGTGCTGACAGGTTCATTGCTGCTAAATGATGTTTATTGGTTCTCCGATTGGCAGTCAAAGTCATTCATGTTTTCAATAAATGGGCAAGTTTTTGTAAATAAATACCACACTGAGGAAAACTGGAATCAGTTTGGTCATGCAATCAGGAAAACTAAAGGTACATGTAATTTCTGGTAGCTTCTGTGCAGAATTCCCCAAAAGGAAATGATGTTATCACTGTAGATTAATACAGTGAGGGCAAATGGATAAAGCAAGCCTTTTTTATTCCATTAACTTTTTCCATTACAGGTGACATTTTGGAGAAGTTGAAAGTCCTTCACATTTCATCTTGCTCTTTTTATTGGCCGAGAGCTTTTATGGCATATCTTCTTTAATGTTAACATTTGTCGCGAACCTGAGTCGTCTTACAACACATTGTGCCAGCCGGATGAAAGGCAAAGTTACTTGGTAAATTTTGAGAACTTTTCCATCCAGGAATATAATTCCTATCAGGAAAATCAGGCCCGTAGGTCAGCCACAAGTCCTTTAACAACTGAGTCTGAGTCAAGGTTATCAGCAATTCCAGATAAGCTGGCATTAAATAAAATCGTAAGGCATTTCTTTCCTGCGGGTAATAGCACAAACTTCCAAAGACTGAATGAAGTCACCAAGGTCACCAAGGATGGCTGCATCTACAACTGGGAAAATGCTGATCAGAGAGATGCAAAATTCCTTACCCCTCAAAGCAACCACGGCTTCACAGAAACAGTCCTACATTTAGATCATGTAAGAAAAACGTGCCACCTGAAGTGGATGAGTTAACACTTTCTACCCAAACATTTGCTGATGCAAGAGTTGTTTCTATCCTAATACACAAAATCAGAGGAAGTCCAAAGTGAGAGGGGAAAGAGACTGACTAAAAAGAAATGAACGAGCGAAAACAGAAATGCAGGTACAGGCATGGGTACTGAGATGGGCAGAGCCAGGTGTAAAAACAAACGAAAGCTTTGTAGATAAGTCAGATGTGAAAAGAAGATATTTCCGATGGACGGAAGAGAAAGAACAAATGTACACAGGTGAGGAAACACTGAGGCAGAAGTAGATTAGAAACAACAAAGGGAAATAAAGCAAATACGAAATTTAATTCCTAATAAATCATAAAATGAAAATCCAGGTCTATGTTAGGTCTGGAGTGTCAAATAGCAAAGAAAATTTAAGTCGTAGAGACTTTAATCTTCCCCTCCTTAAAGACCCATTGCATTTCAGCACCAATTGGTCAAAGGATGTATTATGGCAACATGTTCTTCAATTTTGCCCACAGTCATGTTACAGACAGGAACTAGTCAAATTTCAGAGGTCAGTGTCAGGTAAAGTTTTAGCAACTGGTGAGGAGCAAGTCTGGGGAAGGGGCAGGACAAGCGATGAAAGCATTAGGTTCAACCAAATAATGTGCAGTCTGGGAAACGTTAACTTGGAGAGCAAGGCAAAAGTACACTGTTCGGCAGGCGTGTTGTCATACCTGACAAGGGCAAGATGTGAAATATCTGGGCAGCCCAATGGAGAAAGAAATCTCAGCTAGGGAGAACCAGTGGTAGGCAATACTCAGAAGCAGACAGGAGTAAAATGGGTGAGAATGTATCAGACCATTAACCTGGGGAACAGGCTGAAGCAGGCCCTGTAGTTTCAGGTACCAGAGAGGATGCTGAGAGAGGGTCTCGCACATAGGGAGCATATTTCCTAGAAATAAGAGGCCAGGTAGAAAGAACATCACCGTCCACATTTTTCATTAGTAGGATACATTAGCACTTCTTTTGTGGTTAAATGAGTTTTTATTTACCTTTCTTGAGGCATAACTAATATACAATAAAAAGCACATATTAACACGTATAGTGTGATAAGATTTAACACAGGTATACACCAGGTAAACCATTTCCACAGTCAAGTAAATGAATATAACCATCGCCCACCAGATGTTTCCTTGTGCCCCTGTGTAATCTCTCTCTCCTCTCCCTACCCCTCAATGTCCCTCGGTAACCAATGATCTGCTTTTGGTCACTAGGATTAGTTTGCATTCTCCAGAACTTTATAGAGTTATATTGTATGCTTTTCTCTGGGTTCTTTCTCTCAGCATGATTATTTTGAGACTCATCTATGTTGGTGCATGCATCAACAGAAAAAAAAAAATTTATTCCTGAATAGTATTCCATGGTACGGATATTTCAGTTTGTTTGCCCAGTGAACTACTGATAAACATGTGAGTATTTCCAGTTCTATGCTATTATAAATAAAGCTACAATGAACATCTGTGTACAAATCTTTGTATGGTACATACACTTTGTTTCTTTGAGGTAAGCATTTAAGAGTGGTATGACTGGATCATATAGTTGGTATAGTTTCACTTTTTTAAAAACTGCTGAATTACTTTTTTAGTTGAGTATACAGCATTTTACATCCCCCCGCCCCCAGCAGTTAAGGAGAGTTCTGCTTGCTCCACATCCTCACCTGTACTTCATATGTTCAGTCATTGTCCATCATTGTAATTGTAGCCATTCCAGTTGGTCTGTAGTAATGTCTCATTGTGGCTTTAACTAGTATTTCCCCCATGACTAATGGTTTTGAGCCCTTCCTCATGTATCTTTTTGACATTAATATATCTTCTTCTGTGAAGTCTCTGTTCAAATAGTTTGCCCATTTTTTATTGTTGGTCTTTTTATTATTGAATTATAAGAATTCTTTACATATTCTGGAATCAAGTTCTAATCAGATTGATACATTGCAAATATCTTTTTCTAGCCAATGGCCTGTGTTTTTTCCCCCTCTTTTCCTTAAAAGTATCTTTTGAAAAGCAAAATGTTTTAAGTTTAATAAAGTTCAATGCATTGATTTTTTTTTTCTTTATCATTTGGACTTTTTATGTCTCATTTAATAAGTCCTGGCAAACCCAAAGTCACTAAGATTTTCTCCTATGTTCTCCTGCAGAAGTTTTGTTTATTTGTTTGTTTGTTGTTGTAACTCTAACATTTTTGGTCTCCAATCCATTTTGAGTTATTTTTTTGTACATCGTGCAAAGTATGGATTGGGAATACTTTTCTTGCACATGCAATCCAATTGTTCCAGCACCATTTGCTATAAAGATTATCCTTTCCCCCATTGAATTGGCTTGGCACATTTGTCAAAAATCAGTTCTATAAGTGTATTTCTGGACTTTGTCCTTTTCTACTGATCTATTATTTGTCTGTCTTTGCATTAATCCACACTGTCATGTTTCCTATAGCTTTACAGTCTTGGGGTCAGGTAGCACCCCATTTCTAATGACTGGATACAAGGTCAGAACCAGATAAAAATAGATGTCATTTGCTGAAGAGGCCCAGAGAACTCTTCTATCTCTCCTGCCAAAGTCAGGACTGGCCCTGGAGACCAAGTAAAACTAATGTCACAGGGAGGAATAAAGCAGTCCCAACCACAAAGTGGAAGCAACAGAGAGAAGATTACAAAGGACCACGTAGGACCTATAATACTTGACCTCAGCGTCTCTGCCGTGAATTGACAGGATATTAGAATAACCAATTCAGCATCTTTTTTTTTTTTTCCATTTAGTCCTGCCTAGATGACACATGAGCAGTGTATTATAGTTATACCTTTGTGAGATAAATATCTAAAAAGCCAAGCATGATAATGCCTTTAGGAGAGCTGAGACAAGATTAATCAGATAATTTAGAGTTAACTTGCCAAAATGTGACCGCCTCGTTTCTTCCTTTTCATTCTCAGGACCTCATAACATAAATTATATAAATTTTCTTTAGCTATTCTATTGTTCCTTAGGTCAAGCCATAGCTTTTATAACTACAAAACCTGTCCATATCAGTAACTCGAACCACTAATATGTTAATGGAGCAACCAATAAGAAAGACCCGTTAGATTTCCAATGTCATCTGTAACAACAACAAAAAATAAGTGTATCAAGAAAGGAAATGAAAATGTGGCCATTTTCCTAAAAGCGTAAGAACAAATCTGGCTCCAAAAAAAGTTGAAATTGACTTGGCTGGGACTCTGATGAGCACAGTCTGAGACAATAAAACAGTTACAGAGTCTGAGTTCAAGTGGTCATTTCTCCATGGTTTCCGGGGGAAGATCATTTCAGCTGGAGTTCATCATTCAACAGAAGTCTACAACAGGGCATACGGCTAAAGGATGGAGACATGGAAAATTACTGTGGCTAAGAGAACCCGAATGGAAAAATAAGCTTCACACAAATGCATGTGGAAGTTGGTAACAGAGACCTTATCTTGTAGGAATGTGGCCACTTCAATTGGCCAGGTTCGAGCCATCCTGGGGCTTGATCCACTTGGCTCTGTGAATACTGAACAGTTGAAATGAACTTCAGTTCAGACAGGATAAAAATGATCACCACAGGAATGTTCCAGAGATTTTAAAATGCAGAAATAGCCATTTTACTGGAGGAGAAAATCCTTTATAGAAAGCCTAAAGCCAGAGTTTGGTGCCGTCTCACATATATCTAGTTAGAGATCGCTTTATGCTCCACATCTTAAAACGTTTTATACATGTCCTTTCACCTGTATTACACATGTGAACTTCTGTGACAAGCGGGTGCCTTCACTCCCAATTCAGACGTAAAAACCAAACAAACCAACGAAACAAAACAACACCGAGAAACCCACAAAACAACCCACAACACGCTATGTTTAAGAAGAAACAACAGAGGATCCTACAAAACCAACATCAATTCTTGGATGACTTCAATATTAGTGAAAACACACTTCAATGTATATCGTAGTCACATCAGTAGTTGATATGTTCAAGGCAAACTAAAGTCAGTAGCCGGGAGTATGCATTCGAATTGAATATGCATTCAAAAAGTGGCCATTCATTCTATCCACTTCATGTTCGTGTTTCCTTTATTGAGGTTTTCATTTACAAAGGGTGCTGGGGGCAAGCATTTATAAAGTGTTACTGACCACTGGCATTTTCATATTTTCAGCACTCCCTCTCACCTCCAGGCTTGAGAGAGGCAGCCTGAGAGAGTAGAAACTAGAGACACTCTGGCTTCAAATTCTGATCCAGACACTCCCAGCTGTGTGAGCTCAGGTAAAGCACTCCCACTTCTGATCCTAAGTTTATCCTTCTGCAAAATGGAGCTACTACTGTCAAGATGAAACACAACCTTAATATAGCACGCTCCACTCCCTCTCCCACTATCCTTGGTACAAAATATATTTGATGAAAAGTGTTCTTCTTTTGGGGACTCTAATTGTTGCCGACTAAATAACGCTGAGAAGGAATAAGCATGAGAGGATAAACTATGTTCACTCACTACCTTCATCCCTGGATTCTTTTTAATAGCCCCTTTGTAACACTCCCTTTTTCTAGCCATTTAGCCTCTCCACCTTCCGGAGTTGAGATTTTGCTGTGGTCTACCACTTGGATTTGGGAGGTAACATATTTTTGCAACAGCATGGAACACTGACAGTTGCCTCTAAGTACTGAGAGATAACAAGGCATGAGACGCTGCATCGTAGGGCAGGAAGAAGGCTTGGAGTCTGAGTCTTGTGGTTTAGTCCACAGCGGAGCACTTACCGTCTTGATTTTTCTGCGTCCTACTTCCCACAATGGAAATGTGGATAATAAGGCTTAATCTATGTAGACCAGAAGAATTTGTGGAGCTCAGACGCAATTATTTGTGGCATTTCTTTGTAACTGCTAAATAACTTTTAATAACTGACACTATTCTTGTCATTATAAGGTCACATGGATTGGAATTCTTTCCTTCACATGGTCATCTTGCCCCCATCCTGAAGTCAGTCCAGTCCCATGTAATATAGGACTGCCACATACTCTGAGCTGGCACCCAGCTGGTAACACTTAATACCTGAAGACCACAGAGTGAATTTGGGGTTGTTTAGGATCTGGACCAACAGACATAGTGGGCACACATGATCTCTGGCCAGCCCGGTTCCACAAAATATGATCTGAACCCTCCGTAAATTCTAGAACCAACCAGGCCATTCCAGGCTCCGGAGTTTTCTGGGAACATCACTTGGTTATATACTCCCCAGGGGACTGTCATCTGGGCTCACCGTAGCACAATCTAAATCTCTGCGACTCGTAGTCCATAACGTCTCAACACGTGGGGGTAACACTTGTCCATTAGTATCGTATGGTAACACATCCTTAACACTCAGACAGAGAGAAAATGGGGTGGGGGGCTATTGCAAAACACCAAAATAAGTTAAATCAACAATGTGGTGCTTAAACACTTCCAGCAATTCCAAGGCTCTGAAACAGCTGAAAATGATTTGAGGGATAAGATCGGCCAAGGAGAATGTCTAATTTCCATTAATGTAGGAGGATCGATTCGGCTCCCGCCATAGCCATAGAAACAGCATTTTAGACAGTTTTCAAGCCTGGTTCCAGCTAAACTTGGTGAAAATCACTTCCTGGCATTGTTTCAAGTTCCTCCTTCTGGAGCCAGACTGTCTGGGTTCAATTCATAAGTTGACCACTTACCAGCAGTGTAACCTCAGATGAGTTCCTTAACCTCTGTGTCTCAGTTTCTTCATCTGTACAATGGGGGTCATGATAAAGCTACTTCAGTTGCGTATTGCAAAGATTAAATTGGAAGTAACTAAAATAATTCCAGACACAAACTAGTTACTAAGGATTTACTATTATTATCGCTAAGTGGTATGCAAATGCTCAAAAAGAAATAACTTTCTACATGTCCTTTAGAGTGCACCAGACTGCTGCCTTCAATTGTATCAGATGTGAGGCATGTACGATTATCCTCATTTTGTAAACCAAGAGACTGCATGTTTGGGAGGTTGAATTTCCAACATTATCCAACAAGTAAGTGGGCTAATCATGGTTTCTAACATTTCTCCTCCTCCCACCTCTACCCACACCCATTAAACCTCAATGCCTCCAAGAGTTTTAAAGTTTCTTAGAAATACAAATGAATGAAGTAATCGCTGTGGGTGATTGTTAGAACAGAGAACAAGCTCTAAACAAGCCAAAATTCCATGTTTGAGAGGAAGGCTAAGCAATTATGTTGTCATTTTCAAGTGAACGATGCAGCCAAGTTATTTTGTTATTGGACAGAACTTTCAATCTGTAAAGCTGCATATAGAATTGACCTAAGTAAGCCTGCTCTAAAGAAGACAAAGAGTGATAAAGATACTTTTAAAGCCAATCTAACAATGGTGAAATGGGTGAAGGGGGTCAAAAAGTAGACTTCCAGTTATAAAATAAGTCATGGGGATGTAATGTACAGCATGGTGACTATCGTTAATAAGACAGTATTGCATAGTTGAAAGCTGCTAAGAGAGTAAGTCTTAAAAGCTCCCAGTCACAAGAAAAATAGATTTTTGTAACTATATGGTGACAGACATTAACTAGACTTATTCTGGTGAACATTTCACAATATATACAAATATCAAATCACTATGTTGTACACCTGAAACTAATATTATATGTCAATTATATCTCAATTCAGAAAAGATAGAGGCAAAAAAAAATCTAAGAAAACATGAGATAACTTTCATATCGTGGAGCTCAGTACCAAATGAAGGCATCTGTGATGTAAATGTATAACTATGAATACACATGCTGGCTTAATGAAAACAACAACAACAGCAAAAATGGAAAATTACTTTCCAAAATCAAATGTCCCCCTAAGGAAACTTGTCCAGATTGTGGTAAAATTGTCTGACTCATATTAGTTTTGTGTTTCACTTTGTCCATGAAAATTGCTGATTATCAGAGTGGGTCAACATCCCAGCTGGGAAAGGAACAAGGCAAATATAAAATCCCAGATGTGCCAAGATTGACACTGAGCTTGTTGGTTTCCAGTATCTTTTGCTCTGCCATTGTTCTGGATCCATCCAAAGATGAGGGCACTGTGACCGGATGCTCCATTAATACAACCAGAGCATACCTGGGTGTCAGTTTGTCTCCTTTTTCAGGCAAAATTGATGAGGGGATTTATTTCCTCATGAGAACACTAGATTCTCTAGATCTAAAAACCACCAACTACGGAGCATCTCAAAGGTGCCATTAATTCCATTACAGCAGCATGTCTCGGTAAGGCTTCAGCTTCTTGCACATCTGTGATATGCTGAAATCCAGTCTCTGAAAGCAAGTGTCGAGCTGACATTTGAGACTGACAGTGCGTTTCCTTAGAAATGAAGCATTACTGGGGCGGTTAAGCATCTGACTTCGGCTCAGGTCATGATCTCACAGTTCGCAGGTTCGAGCCCCATGTCAGGCTCTGTGCTGACAGCTCAGAGCCTAGAGCCTGCTTCGGATTCTGTGTCTCCATCTCTCTCTGCCCTTCCCCACTCACACTCTCTCTTTCTCTCTCTCAAAAATTAATAAACATTAAAAAATACTTTAAAAAGAAAGAAATGAAACATTACTCAAGCATGCAAAAGTGTCAGATAAACTCTCTCTCTCTCTCTCTCTCTCCCTCTCTCCCTCTCTCCTTCTCTCCCTCTCTCCCTCGATATGGAAGGAAATAAGAGTCATTACCATTTAACATAGATGCTATATCATTTCCTGTGTAAGGGCAATAATAAGACTGTTCTTTAACTCCTCACTCCAAAGCATCAGCATAAACAGCAAAATATCAATGAGGATGGATTTGAAAAGAAAAACTCCAGGCAGCTTATTGTGGCCTGACAAACTCACCATTCCTTTGAGTGAATTCAAGTATAAATTGTCACAACAATGTTTAATTCAAAACTCATTTCTTTTGGTTTTCTAATGGAGGAAAACACTGAGTCGGACACACATCCAAGTACTAATTTGGGCAAAATTCCTCTCTCTGTTTGCTAGATCCTGACATGGACTCAGATCAAACCCAAGGAGTCACCTCTATAGCCAGATTATCCACTCACAGATGATCACTGTTTCCAATCAACAGACACTCAAAGCACATGACACCAACGGCTCACGCAAGAACCATTTCTTCTTCCTTGACCAAACCAGTCTTCCACTGCCTCAACCTTATACTGTGGAAAAACAAACGCTTCCTTCAAACTCTCTGATATCAGCCCCCAATTCTTGCTTGATCCTGAGAAGTCAAGCATGGTTCAAAGTTCCATATTTAATATTTGAAAGAAGTTAAGCCCTTCATCCACCCACCTCTGTCACCTTGGCCGTCAGGCCAGGGGTAAAGAAAGGGAAAAGACAATGAGGGTTTCTGCATGTTGTTCTACCCCAAATCAGCAGCTGCATCCCAAATCTTTCCACACATCTGCCTTTCAAGTGAGGAGACCAGGATGAGTTTTTTCCAGGCATTGCATTAAGGTTCTAACCTACAATTACAAGTGGGGTGCAGAAGACGAGGTGATTCTTGGCTGAATTTGTTGGCTCTCGAAAATCAGAATTCATGCAAATCTCTGGCTAGATTTAGCTGGTTCCTTTCTTGTAAGTTTCGCAGCAAGGGGGAAAGATGAGGTTGGCTACATCAATAATTCAAACATATAGAAAGAGAAGCAGCTCCATGAGGAAGCCTGAAGATGGGGACCCTTGCTGCTAGAGAGTTCATTTAGATTTATAAAAACTCAAGCTGTCTTTCTATGGTTCATAAAAAATTATTATGTGAAGAATTTGGCTGTTCGCTGCATTATTCATTGCAGACCTTCTTAAACAAATAACGGTTAAACACATAAAAGGGTTCGTGGATTAAGTGGGGAAAAGCAAATGAAACCTGTAAAACCAATTGTAATTTAGATGAGTAAAAACGGTACTCTGGTCGTAAGAAGAAAGGCAAAAAGTACTCAGAGTTTTGCAGTTAATTTATGGAAGCGAGATGCAATGGTTCTTTCTCTTAAATGAAATCACAGAGTCAACTGAACAGGTTGGCAAGTGGTCGTTATGGGATATAAGACTCTAGGAGAGTGAGCCATGTTAGATGAGTACCAGCCGAGGATTCTCATACGGATTCCAAGTCTCCTCCTCCACCTCCTCCCCACTTGCCACACGGAAGCTGTCTAGGTCTGTCTCGCTCCAGGGGTCCAAAGTTTAGCCTGGTTTGCTCCATGGCATCCATTGGGTTGAGAACGAATCAAATTTCCTTGCATTTAGAACCCCCTGAAAGGCTCGGCTAACTCTCCTACCACTTGAGGGTTCAAATGTAGGGAAGGAAGAGCAGGTTTTAGGCGATCGATTCTTACTTTCTAAAGAGCCCCAAATTCTCGGTCCTGCGAACCACTCCAAGGTCCTCTGAATCAGAAATCAAGTGCAAGGAAAGGCTTTCTCACTGGAGTTTTGAGTGGGACAGGTGCATGAGCCCTGAAATCTGTGGCTCTTGGAGCCTTATCAGCACCAAAAACAGCTAGCTGTGTGTGGCACCCTTGCATTACCTATCCCAGCCACGTACAAAGTGGACTGGAGCCATTTTCTTTCTTCTTTTTGTAACAAACAGAAAGTATTTGAGAAACACATAAAAAGTCATCCATGCGTGAATATTTCCACTTCCCAGAGAAGTGGAAAGAGATCACTGGGCTAGGGTTGGGGTAGAACATCTCTAAGATCTCTTAGCTAAAAAATACCCATTAGGGGCACCTGGGTGACTCATGTGCTTGGGCGTTTGACTCTTGATTTTGGCTCAAGTCATGATCTTGCAGCTTACAAGATTGAGCCCTGCATCGGGCTCCGGGCTGACAGTGCAGAGCCTGCATGGGGTTCTCTGTCTCCTCTCTCTGCCCCTCCCCCATTCATGCGCTGGCTCGCTCTTTCTCTCTCTGAAAAATAAATAAACTTAAAAAAAATAGAAAGTGCCAATTATTGTAACTAATGGCTTACAGTCAGGGTTCTCCAGAGAAACAGAACCAACAAGACCATAAATAAAGACAGATTTATTATAAAAAATTAGCTCACATGATTAGAGAGGCTGAGAAATCTCCAGATCTGCAGTCAGCAAGCTGGAGACCCAGGAGGGCAGTGCTGTGGTTCCAGTACGAGGACCAGGAAAGCTGATGCTCCAAATCCCAAGTCTGAGCCCTTGTCCAAAGGCAGGAGGAGACTGGTGCCCCAGCTCAAAGACAGTCAGGCACTGAGAGAATCCTTTCTCACTCAGCCCCTTCTTCTATTCAGGCCTTTAATGGATTGGGTGAGGCCCACCCACACTGGAAAGGGCCATTTGTTTTACTGGGTCCACTGACACAAAGGTTCATCTCATCCAGAAGCACCCTCACAGGCACAGACTCACGTTGAACCAAACGTCTGGGCACTCTGTATGTGACGTTAACCCCCACAACTAAGATAGCGGCGATGACTCAGGAGAGACACTTCCTTCTACTCTTTCTGCTTCCCTGTGAAGGAATTCCCACGCAACCAAAAGCCCCTGCCTCTCTATCTCTCACGCTCCCAGTCAGAGGAGACAGGAGAGGAGAATTAATGGACTACTGGGTGTGGAAGGAGGAACCAGGTGGGCAGGACTCTGCCCCGCACGCACCCTCTACCGTGAATGCACCTTGCTCCAACGTGGCCATGCACCGTCCTCGGCTCTCAGTCCCACAGAAAGCTTTGGGGGAACTAGCCCACCTCAAGACGTCCCTAGAACACAAGCATACAGTGCATTTGCTGGGAACCAAGAGAAACAGATGACAAATTTCCAGAAAGAAAGTGATACCTGGAGAATGTGGTGGCTCTGTGGGGGTTTGCCTCACGTGGCTTGAACCGTATTAGCCGGCTCTGGCCGCAGGGCCTCAGCCAGTGCCAGCTGTGCGAGCCTCAGCAGCCTCGCCTTGACTGTTCCAGCTCTAGCGTGTGAGAGGCGGCACACGGCTCGTCAAACAAGCGACATAGGCTCCCCTTGGCCCGGTGTCAGGGTTTGAGACTGAGGACAGGGAAGGCAGCCGACTAGCCCCAGGGATTCTGTCATGGGTTGAACTGTGTCCACCAAAAAGACGTGTTGAAGTCCCAGGCCCCATTACTTAGTAATGTGACCTTATTTGGAGACAGGGTCCTTGAAGATGTAAGTGGCTAAGATGAGATCATACTGAAGTGGGGTGGGGGCCCCCAATCCTTACAGAAGAGGAGAGACACAGACCTACAAGAAGAAGGCAATGTGATGAAGAGGCAGGTTGTGGCCAAGGAACACCAAAGGGCCAGGAAGGATTCTTCCCTGAGGTTTCAGAGGGAATGAAACCTTGATCTCTGACTTCTAAACTTCAGGCCTGTGACACCACCGATGCCTTTTGTTTTCAGCCACCCAGGTGGTGGTACTTTGTTACGGCAGCCCCAGAAAACGAATATAGACTGATGCAACACCAATTCTCTAACCACTCTAGACAAACACTAAGCCACAAAAGTTCCTTACGATGCCATCAGATGCAATTCAAGGAAAATCAGCCTTTTTCTAAATATGCTAGGATAAGGTCCCAGGGCCTCAGTTAGGACACAGTGCTTCTCTGGCCCTCGGCAGGGGGTGTAGCCAGCACTATCGAGCTGGGCAGAGGCTTCAAGAACATCAGAATTCACCAATGCAGTAACCACTGTCTTTCCTCCACTCCCGGCTTCTGTATGGGACTATTTACAGCCTTGGTCTACTTCGACAGACATGATTCTGTAAATTATTATGGGTAGTGGCAACTGCTCATTAAGCATTTTCCATATTCCAGGCAGTGATTTAGCAATCTTTATATAGATTATATTCTGACGCTTCCAAGAACTTACGAGATAAGCATTTTTACCTTCATGTTTTGCAATGAGAGACAGAGCTATGTACAGGTCCAATAAATCATGGAGCCCAATTCTGAGGCCAGGACTCTCTGAGTCTGAAGGCCCAGCTCAGTGCTAAAGACATTTCTGGACTCAAAGAGCCAAATAAATTCCCCAATTTGGAAATTTAAGAATAAACCACAGTGCCAGAGATGACCAAGAACAAAACAATATGAGCTTTCCTCAAAAATTATTCATCAGAATGTTTCTCGAGACATGAGAGATCCTGAACGATCCAAACACAAAATAACACTCCTTACCAAGAACATCTCACTGAAAGGTCATTTTCCGATTCTGCCAGGGAAATCCAGACCAGGCATGGAAGTCAAACTTGGGTTTGCACAGCTCTGATTATATTTTAAGTGTGAAGTATAGTACCAGAGGATTTTTTTAAGTTTATTTATTTATTTATTTATTTATTGAGAGAGAGAGAGAGAGAGAGAGAGAGAGAGAATGTGAGTGGGGGAGGGGGCAAAGAGAGAGGGAGAGAGAGAATCTCGAGTAGGCTCTGCACTGTCAGCATAGAGCCCAACATGGGGCTCAATCCCATGAACCATGAGATCATGACCTTAGCAGAAATCAAGAGGCAGATGCTCAACCGACTGAGCCACCCAGTGCCCCCTGAAGATTGTTTTATTTTAAATCTATTTCCTAGTATCACAAAATGTTGGAATATCACTTTCTACAAACACTGTAGAAATGCTGTTTCTGGAAACTATGAACAGGAAGCTATGATGTGCAGACTGATGACTTACAAGGGCCAGGTATACAAACCACCTGCCAAACCTCTAGGTTTTGCAACAGGTCCTCATTGCCCTCGGGACAGTCTGAAGTCAGCCCGACTTGGGAAACACGGCGTTCCCCCGAACGCACCACCGACTCAGGACGTGCAACGCTGAAATTACACACTCACTCCGCAACAAGGCTTTCTAAACTTCAGGGTACATGTGCATCACCCGGATAACTTGTTCAAGTGCAGATCTGGCAGGTCCGGGGCGGGGGGGGGGGGGGGGGGGGCCTGAAATGCTGCATCTCCAACAAGTTCCGGGAGATGCGATGCTGCCGATGCTGTATCCCACTTTGAGTAGACACTTCCTTCCACTTCCCACTGGGTGACTCTCCCTCATCATGCAAAGCCTGGATCAAACATGAGTTCCTCTGTGAAGCCTCCCCTAGATCTGCTTCCTCATGCTTCCTCTGGGCCCCCTGTGCTTTTTAAGTGATGCATCAAACAGAATTACAGTTTGCCTTCATCTGTTGGTCCATGCCATAGATCGCACTTCTGGAGGGCAAGGATCGACTTGTGCAGATCTACTGCGTCGTCTTATCCTTAACACCTTAACACTCTGCACAGTGACTTTGCGGAGCTGGTGGTAAACTGGGTTAGCTGAATGAATGAAGCCGACTTAACGAGCTATGGTAGCAGGATCCTCGTTTATGGAGAATATGTTCTCCATATTCAAAGAGCGTTGGTTTATCTCCAGTCCTTCAGTCCTTGGTGTTGTGAATGGTTCAGTCTCGTTGACCTGTACTCGCTTTAAAGATTCTTTTTAATGCACGTCACCGTGTGCGGGCTGCGATTTCAAATCGTACAGCCCTGCTCAGAAGAAGAGAGTCCAGAGAAAGATGCTTCGGTTCAAGGCACTTCAAAGGCGCGTCATTCTGAACCAATTACGAATGCTCCCAGCCTCCTGCTTCTAAAACAGTGGCAATAATAATAGCACCTGCCTCATCAGTGCCGCAGTTAAATGAGTTCAAGCATGCAACACACTTAGAACCAGGCCTGGCACACAATAAGCACTGATAGTGGTCACTGGCTATTCTCGTTTATGCCCTTCAGTATTTCTGAAGACATGCTCCTTCCTCCTGAAAAAATTGGTTCCAGCATTCCTGTCGCTCTGCTTTCCCTAGGTCAGCTGTTAAGTGACACTGTCGTCTATCACGGCCTTATGCTTTCTTTGGCATGCTTCCAGCTTCGCCTTCTTACATAACTTTAAATAACATGCCTTTGTGCAGTTTTCTGCTTTTTCATTTTTCTCCATCCCGGCTCGTTTGCAATGCTCCCC
This sequence comes from Puma concolor, assembly GCF_028749965.1. Classification (NCBI taxonomy): domain Eukaryota; kingdom Metazoa; phylum Chordata; class Mammalia; order Carnivora; family Felidae; genus Puma; species Puma concolor. The sequence goes on along the minus strand of NC_141667.1, from coordinate 12,810,816 downwards.
CTACGGATGCCGCTCCTCAAGATCTGATACGACTTTCCCCTTGATTGCTGCGCCCGTCTTTATCCCTTTGATACGGGCTTTGGAATCTGAGCTCCTAAGAGACCCCTTCACACTGGTTCCGATTTCTGCTCATAGGAGACGGTGTCAATTACACAGTCCGAGTTTCATTTTTAATTTTTTTTTTATTTTACAAGCTTTCCCATCATTATTTTTTCTGATTTCTGAAATATAAAACCTTCAGTAAAGAGTACCTACATTTATCAGATGTTCTTTTATTAGCAAAATGAGAATCAGAACGTTTGAGGAGCTGAGAGAGCATTCACACATACATCTCTTCTCTCTGCCAAGATAGAAGGCTGCATCATCCATGCATTCAATACTTGCAAAAATGAACCACTTCTGCTTCTTTCTCCTTTTACCATAATGAAAACGCACCACTTCTAACTTAAAATCTGTGGCTCTCTGATTCTATGACTTCTATTGTATTTCTCCCAATTCTTTCTATCAGATCTCTTACTTTTGAGAAGCTAAAAGCATGTTTCATTCTACCAAACGTAAAGGCAACGGAACCCAAAATCATAAAGGCTGTACTGCACGATTCCAATCAGTAGCCAAACAGTCAAACAGAAGGTTTTGAACCGAACTTCAAAAGACTCGGAAACAAATGGACATGGTTTGAGTTAAAGAAAACATTTACAGCCTACATATTAATTTTTAAATGATTCCTTGTTTGAATCTATTTTTTCTAACATTTGCCAACCACAAATTGGCCCCTGTCACTGTGAGCAAGAAGTCTTCCACGGCTAACGCGACCAGAGAGCACTTAATTGTAAAATGCAGGGATGACAAATAAATACTGACAAGATGTTACAGGAGAGCAGCCATTATCGGGGCCTTTAGCGGACTCTTGCAAAACTGCTATACCCCGGTTCTCAGCAGTCGCAGATTACAAGAGCAAAGCAGTTGCTCCCATTCAGCCTAAGAAATCCAGCACGTGTGGTGGTGGGTGTTTCTCTTCCATGAGGAGAGCCCAGGGCCCCCAAGAGGGGCACAGAGGGAAGATGTAATATGTGCTAAGGTGAGACACTGTGTTCTAGGAATCTAGGCAGGGTGCTTCTCAATCTATGAGCTGGAAAAGACCAGTAGTTTTTTCAAATTTCCAACTCACACGAATGCTAAAATGCAACAGAAATGGAGGGAAAAATAAAAGTTAAAAAAAAAAAAAAAACAACAGACACACAAAATACTAGCCCGTGCTCACCCCCTTTGGATGCTGTAGCACATCAAATTGTTGGAAGGACCTTAATCACTCTCGATTTCTGCATGACCGTGAGATAGACACAATTCACAGACTATCCCTGACCTCCTTTTATCACTCCTCTATCATAAGCTACTAGAAAAGTGCGGCAGAAAATGAGCCTGAACCCTACGCGTCCCAAGTACTGTTATTTCTGACCCTACGCACAACTGACTTCTCATGGGCTTCCCTCACTGTCCACTGTCAGGGTCACACAGGAGCCACAGCAGATCTGTCCCTGCTCAAAGTCCTCAGGGGCTCCTCCTTACTCTTAGGATAAACCCATAACATGTATGTGGTCTAGAAGGCCCTAGAAAAACTTGCCCTGCCTAATGGGCCCACCGGCATCATCTCTCCTCTGTCATTATGATGCAAATACACACAAGCCTTTGTTCAGAGAAGCCCTAAGCTCCCTCCAGGTCCAGGGCTTTCCCACACATTCATCCCTCTCCATGGAATCCTCCCCCACTACCCATCTTCCCTATTGATTACAAATAGCTGCCTACACACCAACATTCGCACGTGAAATGGTGACATCCATGCTCCCCACCTCAAATGTGAGTGGTTCTGCGATGGTGTGATGAATACAATAATACATTATTCCATGCTAATTTCTGAACCCAAGCCTCAAGAAACCGGCAGCTTCCACTTCTGGTCTCTTGAAAACCTCTTTCTAGAACCCTGAGGAACCATGTAAGGGGTCCAGTTACCCTGAAACTGTCCTGCCAAAAAGGTCACCTGTAGGCTCTCCAATCGACAGTCCAGCCCTTGTTGGCAAGGGCACAGTGTTGACCTTCTAGACCAGCCTCTCCACCAGCAGAATACGACCACTGACCTCAATCCACGCCATATGGAGCAGAAGAATTATAGCCAACCCCTACCCAAATTTCTCTTTGGAAAAAAAAATTGTGAGATATAATAAAATGGTGATTGTTTTAAGTAAGTAAACATCAAAGGCAGAAAAGTGGCTTCCCCAAAGATGTCCATGTTCTAACCCCCAGAAACTTGGACCTGTGACTCCATGGTTAAAAGGCACTTTGCAGATGGGATTACGTTAAAGATCTTGAGATGGATCCTGAGATGAATGAAGTTCAAGATCTTGAGATCCTGAAATACCTGGGTGGGCCCAAAGTAAGCCTTACAAGAGGGAAGCGGAAGGATCAGAGAGACCGATTTGAAAATGTTATGGTTTTGGCTTTGATGATGAAGAGACCATGAACCAAGACGGAAAAAGTAAAGAATGGATTCCCCCTAGAGCCTCCAGAAGAAACACGGCCCTGCCAACACCGCATATTTAGTCCTCGGAGACTTATTTTAGAGCTTCCGACCTTCGGAACTGTGAGATAATAGATTTGTGTTACATTAAGCTTCTACATTACTGGTAATTTGTTATAGCAGCAACAGGAAATTAATTCATTGTTGTCGAGTAATTTGTTGTACAATAATAGATGAGGATTCCACTCTCCCCACCATCATGCCTCCTGACATATAAATGTTCACCCAGATATTTACCTTGCTAATTCCCGTTCATCTTCAGACCTCAGCTTCAATTTTCGTTTCTACGCATGTACTGAATAATGCATTCTTAGAACGTTATTTATTTTTATGTTTCTATAATATCTGTGTCTTCATAAGATGAGAGCCTCGGTGTCTGGCTCACCAAGGAGTCCCCACATTCCCCAAGCACAATACCTGGCACTCAGTAATTTTTGATGAGTGAAAATATCACCTGGTAAATGAATACAGAATGAATCGGAATATATGCCATGTATTGGAAACATATTCTATAAATGTACAGAGAAGAGAAAAATTGGGTTGGAAGTACATTCAACTAAAAAAAGTTTTAAGAATGGGAAAGTCTTTTAAAATTGATTATAAAGAACATCATGAAAGCAAGCAATTGCTGCACAGAACGGTGTTGAATGCATATTGGAGTATCTGTGATAAGAAACAGCAAGGTCAATTTTTATCCATAAATCTTAATCAGTTGTGGAAAATTGGAATTATTGAATTGTTGGTCATATCATATTCAACAAAGTTCAAAAAAAAAAACTAGTGAAAGAGACATTTTCAGCTCTTAAAAAAGAAAAAAAAAGAACCAACTTGAATTTTCTAAAAATTACCTCTTCAACACGGGAAGTTACGCACTATTGGAAAACACAAAATAAAAATAATCTATAATTCCATCACTCAGTGATAACCATTCGTAACATCTGGAAACATGTCCCCTCAGTTTTTTTCCTCTTCAAATGCAATCCTATTTGTGGGATTCTATAGGAAATTCTGCTTTATAATATACATTTTTCATAAATAGTTTCCCATATGAAACACTATTTGTGAAGCTGTTTTTGATACCTAAACAGATCTTTGACATATAGATGACTCAATGAAATACTTTACCAATATTTTTACATCACAAATATTAAGAAGCATATATCTACAATAAAAATTCAGACTTTTAAGGTGATTTCCTAGTGTGAAACTTTTACATCAAAGTGTGCACACATATTTTAACGCTCTTGATTGACAAGTATTCGCATTTCCCGGTCATAAGGATAAGAGTAAGCTTGTGAGATAAAATATACCACCTGAAAATTAACAACACACATTAACACATCAACAGCTTCGAGAAGTTCAGCAATAAAAAAGAGACCTGTGTTGAACTTTGCTTAACGAAAAGACAAACATATTTGACAATGGAAAGATCTTTCTCTACCCACTAGAGCGTGTACGACCCCACGCAAGCGCTGGTGGCCTTCGTTAGCTTTGTGACAACTTCTGTTTTCATGCTCTGAAAGGTTCTTCTACCTTGAGATCGTAAAACCATTCATCTAGGTTTAATTTGAACACTTAAATCTTTCATCCATACAGAATTTATTTTGGCATCAGGAACACATTAGGTTGCCCGTGTTCCTTTTCTTTAAAATGAGAAGCTGAGGGGCGCCTGGGTGGCGCAGTCGGTTAAGCGTCCGACTTCAGCCAGGTCACGATCTCGCGGTCCGTGGGTTCGAGCCCCGCGTCGGGCTCTGGGCTGATGGCTCAGAGCCTGGAGCCTGTTTCTGATTCTGTGTCTCCCTCTCTCTCTGCCCCTCCCCCGTTCATGCTCTGTCTCTCTCTGTCCCAAAAATAAATAAACGTTGAAAAAAAAATTAAAAAAAAATAAATAAATAAATAAATAAAATAAAATAAAATGAGAAGCTGATTTTCCTGTTAGGATGTACTGACAAGGCTTATCCCCTTTATTAATTTATAATGCCATCTTTAACAAACCTTAAATTCCCATATATAACTAAGTCTACCCTGAACTCTCAGTTCCATTACACCAAGCTTCACCATACCACACTTCTTAAATGTTTGTAAACGTCTAATATATTTTCATGACACGAAGGAAACGTTACTCTCATTACTCGTTTCCAAAATTTTCCTGGATACCCTCATGTGTACATGTATTCACTCAACAAATGAGTTCAACATACTAAGTAATTCAACATACATACTGTCATATACATGTAATGGAGTTGAATTCAACGTCCACATATGGCAGGTACTTATAGATGCTGGATGCATTCTTCCCGGTAAAGAAAATACAGTTGGGTCACGTTTCAAAATGAAAATCTTATTTAGAATTATGCTGAATTTATGTAAGCGTGATTTTTCCATACAAACATCTTCCTGTCCCTGAGCAAGGTAGGATATGGAAGCCACAGATAGTGGTTGTGGGTAAGCTGATGACACTAAACCAGCTAATAGGCACATGGACTCACACTGCATGTAATTTTTAAATCTCATCTTTATAACCAAGACTGAAGTAGAGAACGTTATTATTACTGGTTTACAGAGAAGAAAATTAAGGCTAAGCAACTTAGGCCACCCATAAATGGGGAGTAAAAAAAAGTGACAAAATTTTTATCTCATGGCTTTTTCCCCCCTCTCATTCACATTAAATGAAGAGTTCAACCGCCTACTTCATTTTCCAAATATATCCATTACCAGAATTTAGCTCTTTCTAAATCTCTGAAATTGGAATGAAACAATTTCCTAATCTCTGTACTGACCAGTTCCAACCCAGCTAAACAAAACATGAACTTTACAGTTTCCCACCTTCTGTGAAATAGAATATAGCTTGCAGAAGATAATCTGAGGTCAAGGTTGGCTCTAGGATAATTCTTTTAAAAAAGGGAAAGAACAATATTAGTTTCTCCTTCAGGAATGTTTTTCCTAACATTTCTTTATAACAAATCAGTGAACCCACCCCCACCCAAAAAAACCCGGACACATTTATTAACTGGCCAATTCAGCCATATTCTGTGCCAATAAAATGAAACTTACTTCTCCAATTTCATCAGTTAAAAAACCACAGGCTCTAATTTGATACCTTGAGATATCAGGGAGTGAAGAATTGAAATAATTCAACGTATCAAGGTTAAAAAAGATTAAAAAGGGATTTAATAAAATTTAATTGGTTAGGGGGTAAAGAATATTTTTCCTCTGCCCTTGAAATTGCGGTACAGAGGCTGAACAGCTCTAGAATTCTGTATTTTTATGTTTGTCCCATTTGGTGAACTAAAATGTTAAAAAAACTTCCTGATAGAAACTGGTTATTTATAGAGCTAATATTCAATAGACAACAAACCTTGCCTGTTTGTTGGTTTAAAAACATTGAAACAAGTGAAAACACAGAAACCAGAAATATCTTCTGTTTCATCCTCCTTCTGGAATGTCTATTCTGCTTAAAGAAGTTGTTTGTTTCCTTAACACAAAAGGCAACTAAAAGCCAATGGATGGTAAACATTCCTATGATGTGCCTCAAGTTTTCCTAAGAAATAGCATTATTCTCTTTTCTAAAAAGTAACTGTACCTCTCAAAATTACCTTGGATTTGCACAGCTTTTGATGTCATGGTCTTTATGACTACGGTTGGAAAAACTAATCAAGAGGGCTATTCCTTCTTAGATTCTGCATAAGAACCCACTCATTCATTTAATAAACATTTCTCAAATACTTATTGTATGGAAGTCTCTGTGGTAGCCACGGAGCACACAAAGGGGGATAAAACTCAATTCCTTCCTCAGAGGAGTTCAACCAATTGTAGGAATGACCCTATAGAGCCACCAACTGAAAGCATACACAAAACTCTCACACGATGGATATCTTGATTGAGCCGTATGTAGCCTATTACTTGTCACTGCTATGGATCAGGCAGGTCTGGGCATATTTGAAGATTTGATGGGGAGGGCCCAATAGAAGTCATATCTTTGCCTGCTGAATAGTAGAAAGTCTTAGTGGCAAATGAAATTTCATACTATGAGGACCTAAGCACAGTGCAGGAATTTAGAACATAAAATATTATAAATTGATAAAATCGATGTGTACTAGAAGCTTAAAAATACATGTTCTCCAGTTCTAACTTTATTAAAAGTGAGCCCACAGCAGAGGAGCCCTCTGCTTTACTCCCAGATTTACATCTTGAGTGTCTTTCGCCATTAAAAACAAAAGACCCATTGGTCACGATTGATCCTGTATCTTAGGCAAGAACAACAACAACAAAAACTGGGCCTGCACCATTCCTCATGGCCAGAAAGCAAGGGTGGTCTTACAGCCTGAAGGACAGTGCTGGAAGGACAAAGGAGATGTTTAAAGGTTTCCCATAGAAGAAGCTATAAAAAAAAAAATCAAACATCAAGCAGAGAGTAATAATTATTAATAATTGGAACAATGTGAGCTCATAATCGGACTTAAAAGAGAAAAGTTAATTATCAACTGTGTAAGTAAATATGTTATATAAAATAGCATTATCCACAACAGAATATAAGCACAATAGAATGCTTAAATGTGTACAAATTATCATAGTAAGGGTGTGTTAATGGATGGATTCCTCATCAGTGGGCATTTGCCGTATCTGCATAAGTCAAGGGACTACAAGAAAGGCCAGTCTCACAATTCAGCCCTCCACTGATTTCTATAGAAAATCCACTCCCTCCGAGCACTGTGTGAGTTTGGCAAAGCCCCACCATCCCTCCTTCCCATCCATCTCCTCTTTGATCTGCCAGATACCCACCGTGTCCCCTTCCTTTGCAGCTCAAAACCTCTCCACCGTGCAGAGAAATCTGGTTTTCTGAAGCCCGCATCGGGAAATTCACATGTTCAAACACATACAGTTATTTGGAAGAACAAGTGTCCTTCGGGATAGCAGGCAGCCCGCCCCACCTAGGAAGGCGGTAGTGGTGATAAGCAAAAGTATCCTAGTTACATTTATAATTATAAATTATATTACTATCTGCTTCCCACACACTGCACTCCTTCTAACAATTCCTCAATCACCTCTTAATGATCACGAACAATACCTAAGCTACTTGTATATCATTCCCTCCAAAATGGAGATTTTCTACGTTTTATAAATATGTAGGATATAAAGGAACACACTTTACAGCTAAAGTGCTTTTCTCTCATTATTTGTTAATCAGCCTAACAGCCTTGGGAAGCCTGGGACTTCCTGAGGAAGTTAGTTTATCCTCAGGAAGTTATTTCCTAGTCAAAGAGGAAATAAACAGACATGTTAACCTGATCTTTAAGGTCAGACTGTGTCCAGGACTGCGAAAGGCAAGTATTTCCAATGTCGGGTTATTCTTTCTGAAACGTTGCTCCCCACCCCCTTCCATATGCCCTTTTTTGCCTTACACGAGCCCAGAAGTCAGCCTTGTAGTGTAAAACCCTCCAAAGAGCCCAAAGAAAAGTGGTGGGTACAAAATGTCATAGAACGGTGGCCTATTTGTCATTGACACTTCCAATTATACGGTATCCATCGAAAACCTAGTACAAAGAATGTGCAGCCACCCCGTAAATAACTATTTTAGTGAAAGACTGGATGGTCAAAACACTTTGGGAACATACTCAATGTTGTCAGGGAGGGGGGTCTTTAGAACAAGCCCCATTTTTTCCCCACGTGAACCCAGATGGCTTTTTTCCAACTCCCGACTGCGTTACACGCTATGCGATATGTTCCTCTCCACCCTTCTATCTTCTTGTCCACGCAGGAGAAGCCAAATCCCAGCTGCCATGACACCTTTCCCAGTTACTCCAACCCATGCCTGTCTCCCTTCCTCCCCAACTACAGCACTGTTTCAGGCCACTTCTCAGGACACAATCCTTCGCCACCTACACCAATCACGATTGAACTGATGCACAGGGTTTATCCCACCAGTAATCACTAGGTTCTGGCAGCAGTGGGTCTCGCCATAAAATCAAATTCCTCCAGGAGCCAAAGACGTAACAGCAATATTTTGGAAGACGCCTGTTTAAGGCAATAGAGAATGAAGGGAATTCAGCAGCTGCAGGGTAGACGCCCCACCCGAATCCATTAAATGAAACCCAAAATTAGTTTTGAAAATTCTTCAGGGAGAAGCAAACACATCCGAGGGTAGGGATCATTCTCTGTGCCACCAACCTGTGACTGACACACATTTTGAATTCTCCCCCTAAGTGCCTAAACAAATGTATTTAAACCTAGATTACATCCTTTAATAAATTCCCATTGAACTAAATAACCGAGATTACAGATAAGAGAATTTAGATACGATCCAAGCCGTCATTGCAAATACACTTAGTTGTATTCAGATGAACCAGAATGTCTATGACTGAAACATATCGATTATGTATTGAGTTTTGTTTGGTTTGGGTTTTTTTTGCAAATGACAGAATGTAGGTGACAGAAAAACACAGAATAATTTTACACATGGGATTAGAATGCTAAAGATCTAATGTTTCCTCTCCTAACTCTACATAAAGGCACTGGCAGACTCTGGATGTCTCAATTAAGTATTACTTTAAGATGTCCTTAAACACACACACACACACACACACACACACACACACACACACACACAGAAACCTAATTTCCTTTTGAGACTATTAAATGACATTTTTGCCATTCTGGATGATTCATTTTGGAAGATAATTCCCTTAAGAAATTAAACTCAGTTCTTGAGTCTGAGATGGTATTTAGGATTTCATTGTACATTTTTAGGCTTACGTAACAATTTGATGGATACCAAGCTGATGAGTTTTCCACTGCTTAAACTTATCCTCAAGTGCAAATTTGACTTCTTTATTAAATCGGGCACACTGAATCTATAATATGCTCAAATCACCCAGTGTAATTGGTGCAGTTTTTCAAAAGTCACCTACCTTACGAGTAGGCAGTAGTTATTAAACAATGGAGGAAAGTTGGTCATGAAACAGTGAGTTGCTAATTTAATTACCCAAACATGTTAAACTTCAACGGCTAAAGCCCTGTCCGGTGTACCTAAATGATTCTGAAATTTTCAGAAATAGTTAGGTTTGAAATTTAATTTTTTTTTTTTTTTAATTTTTTTTTTTCAATGTTTATTTATTTTTGGGACAGAGAGAGACAGAGCATGAACGGGGGAGGGGCAGAGAGAGAGGGAGACACAGAATCGGAAACAGGCTCCAGGCTCTGAGCCATCAGCCCAGAGCCCGACGCGGGGCTCGAACTCACGGACCGCGAGATCGTGACCTGGCTGAAGTCGGACGCTTAGCTGACTGCGCCACCCAGGCGCCCTGAAATTTAATTTTTAAAGGCAAAACAAATCCTCATAATAATGAGTCATCACCTTCTTCATACATGGAGTAAAAGCTACTAATACCACATTTCTCATTTTGGAATCTCTCCCTCCCGTAAGGTCCCCCAACCACCCTCCCAGTTTGAAGACGTGTCATTTTAGAACTATTTTGAAAGAGACTTTTTCTATGCCATTTTCTTTCTCCACTTCTTTATTCTTTATTCCTCTTCCTGCATTATATGTTTTTACTTTATTTTCTCTTGTGTCATGGATGGAGTTTCATTTGATTATGCCGGCTTCAAGGCATAATTCCAGTTTTCCAAGGCACATGCTCTAAGATTGGTATCTTTCACCTGTGTATATTTCCAATTAAGGACTACATGGCTCAGTTTTTTTTTTAATTTTTTTAACATTTATTTCTTTTTGAGACAGAGAGAGACAGAGCATGAACAGGGGAGGGGCAGAGAGACAGGGAGACACAGAATCTGAAACAGGCTCCAGGCTCTGAGCTGTCAGCACAGAGCCCGACGCGGGGCTCGAACTCACAGACTGCGAGATCATGACCTGAGCTGAAGTCGGACGCTTAACCGACCAAGCCACCCAGGCGGGATACATGGCTCACTTTTAAAGTAACAAGAAGCAACGTGTCTAGTCAGTACTTTTACATTATATGCACTACAGATCCTATGTCATGAATTATTTAAATCTCACTTTCAAACCCTATGTCTGTCTGATGCAGTGTGTTAAGGACACAGTTATGATTACCTGCAAATTAACCCTTCAACAGTTTAATACAAAGACAGCTTGGAATATTAACTCTTGCTTTCAACAACCAAGAATTTAAAGTAAATGTCTAGATGACACACAGACCACAAAAGGGTTTCCATGTATAATATTGACAATCTAGACACAATCGTGGATTAGCATTTCAAAAGGTATGTCTCATGAGGACTTTCAAAGTATATTTTGATATAAATTCATAAAAATGATCAGCATGAAATTCTTGGTAATTCTACATGACAATTATAAAACAAGCGTTAAAAATAAATCTTATTCAGAACCGAGTGCTTATAACCATCTTCGTCTTTTACTAAATTTCCATGACTCTGGGCCACACTGACCCCTGCCCAGTCCCCCTGTCATCAACTGCCAAATGAAAACCTTTGTATCCCATTCTCAAGAGTGATGTGACAATGGAGCAGTTGAATAATGATGTGCATGAAGGCAGCTGTTCATCATGAAGTAATATGTGTCCCAACAATGTTTGCTGAATTTGTTGGATGGGCAAAAAGGCTTTTAGGGAAATGGAATCTACCTTGAATTAAAAGCATCATCTTTCTCTTTCTCAGTGACTCATGTGAATTTCGTTTGAGAAGTACACTCAAGTAGAAAGAAGATGATATAAGGAAGACAAAGAGAATAAAACAAAGCCAGATTCCTGGGCATTTTCAAACTACCTCCACTTAGCACTGGTCTAATTTGGGCACTGAAAACATGTTAACCCATGACTGTATAAATAAACTGGTGAGTTTAGGTACCGTGGAAAGAAGAGCACCACAAATCCTCGATATATCGACTCATTTCACGCACAGCTCAAATGAAACATTTTAAAATTCATTTCCTCCAGGGAGTTAATTAAACGGGCAACTTCACAAAACGATATTAGGTAAATGTTTTTTGAAACGCTATTTTATAACCAGGAACTAACTTAAAGGTAGTGTTTCCATCTCCAGGTGAGAAGCCAACCTACACAAGTAGCTTGAGATCCTTTTACCCCTTCAAGGAGGTCCTCTCCTCCTACTGGAAGTACCCGTCTATGTGAACTCCATCTTTCTCAAACTCTTTTGAACAGCCTGCCTCAGCTCTGCCACCAGCTCGAGATAGGTAGAGGACAAGAGACGCACAAAACAGAATTAAATAGCTTCACGCTTAGAAGGCAGCAACTTTTGGGGCGCCTGGGTGGCGCAGTCGGTTAAGCGTCCGACTTCAGCCAGGTCACGATCTCGCGGTCTGTGAGTTCGAGCCCCGCGTCAGGCTCTGGGCTGATGGCTCAGAGCCTGGAGCCTGTTTCCGATTCTGTGTCTCCCTCTCTCTCTGCCCCTCCCCCGTTCATGCTCTGTCTCTCTCTGTCCCAAAAATAAAATAAAATAAAACGTTGAAAAAAAATAAAATTAAAAAAAAAAAAAAAAAGAAGGCAGCAACTTTTTTAAAGGTTAGGCTTTTTCCTGATTTGACCATCTCTCACCAAAACCATACTGGGTCAAACTCCTGCTCCACAATTTATTAGGTGTGTAATATTGAGCAAATCTCTTTATTTCTCTGTGCCGCAGGGATTTCTTTGTAAAACAAGTGTATTAGATCAGAAAACTGCCAAAGCTTTGTAGCTCTAAAAATCCTATGATTCCATATTTGGCTGGCTTGATAACGACATTTATAAGCCATCGCACCTATAAATTGTGTTGTCAGTGAGTTCAATATCTGAACTTGAATATCTTTAGAGAGCAGCTGGAGGAAGCTGGCTCTTCCTCAGCCAATTACATTTGGCCTTTGAACTAAACTGTGTCACCTTCCTCCAGCTCAAGAGATGTCTGAGTTGTTGAGAGGCCGCCACTAAAGCCACACAGTCATAACCCTGTTCTGAGAAAGAAGCCCCAGCGCAGCTTACTATTCCTAGGAAGCTTCTTCACAATCCATGTGTGCTCTTCCAGCCATGGGCTGGATGTGGCTTTCATAGCTGAAAGTCAAAGGCCATTGCTTCCAGTACAAAAGAGAACACCCGTGGATGAGAAAGACTGGAGGAAAAAAAAGTATAAGAGAAAGAATAGCAACACAACTGGAAAGAATTAAGCCGTGGCTTACGAAGCTGGAATGCAGATTTTGTTGGGAAAAATGGAACGTTTCCAGCTTTCTACACTTGAACCCAAACCCCCTACAGTGTCAGGAAATCAGGAACTTAAACTGTCACATGAAATATAATGGGCTTTAAAGAAGGCCTATACCATTTATCAAGGAGAAAGCACTGCAGGCTGCCAATTCCTTAATAGGGGTGTGGCTTTAGAATCACAAAATTAAAATGCACGAAGCTTTCGCAAGAGATTTTGGAATGGAAGGCTACCACTTAGGTAAAAAATACCACTGTCTGTTGGATTGAAACCAAATTGTATCACCATCTGTGCCCATCATGCATAGGAGAGGAGCCTTATGACCCAAAGTGAATGAGTGGGAACAACAGATAGACAGCAAGGACATAAGTCCTTACACTGATTAGAGTCAGTAAATGTGACCGATGTCTCAACCATTAGGCTTGGTGGCTCAAAACATATATCTAAGCTAAAGTTAGAGACTCTTCAGGAAAAGCTTAAAAAAAAAAAAAAGGGGTTTTGAGAAACTTGTGGGTCTATCATCTCTCATGTCTTGCAGAACTTTCCAGGAGAGTATGTTCTCTGAGGAGTCCACTCTGACCAGACACCACGCTCTGGGCTGTGAACACTACTCGTCCAGGGACTCCTCATGATGCTTTCAGGGCTGTTCTGGCCCCAAGGCCAGAGCATCTCAGGAGAAGCTTTCGGCCAGCAGCCCTGCACTTTGGATGGCCAAGATCCATGCTCCTAAGGGGTCTTCTCAGCCTTGTTCCGGACTTCTTCCCAGAGGTGAGAGGCAGCATTTTTCAAAGAATAGTTCGTGATGATTTAGATGGCAGTCTTCAGGTCATGCAGAAGCCACAACTCCCAACTCCCCTGTCATGTGTATGCTTCAGTGAGTTTTAGTAATGTACCGTGCTGTGCAACTTGCACCACGATCCAATTTTAGAACCCTGTCATCTCCCTAGTAAGTCCCTCGTGTCTGTCACAGTCAGTGACCATCTCTACCACCAGCCCCAGGGAAGCGCATGTTATGTGAGTGCCCTTCCCTCTCCTCAGCTCCCACGTCCTCAGTTCATGTGCCAACAGGCATCGCATGGGTTACCTACACGCTTCCCAGTAGGAGACGATGACTCTGCAGTCCGCCGTCTGGTGGAGGCTGGGCACAAAGGCGCCTGTGCGTGCACACGCTCCACGCTGGCCGGGAAATTGACGTGATACCTTCCCCATCCAGCCCAACAGGGAAAGGTCCAGCTCTGCTCCAAAAGGCTTCCAACCCAGCTATTACCGGTGTGGCCACGGCTTTCAAAGGCTGCAGTAAAACTGAATATGGTCACCACATACCCCATTTTTATAAATCGCTATCACTCAGACCTTGAAACTGATGATCCTGCCTGTGTTTCTTGAAGAGGATATCGGGAAATTCAGAGGGAAAACAACCTTAAGATGATCAACCGTGGGAGAAAATGACGATAGTCAAACCGCTTCTGGAAAGCCAGTTACACCACTCACCCAATATTAACAAGACAGGTTAAACACAGTTCTCGAAATGGTGGGAAGAGAAGCAGAGAAGCATTTTTTAACTGGCTCCTCTGTGGCACATGGAAGACACCGGCGTCCAGTCTCTGTCTCTTTGCCAGCACACCGCACACCGTGGTCACCGGGTGCTTTCTAGTAGGAGCAAACATGTGTACGACTGGCGAAATCCACTCTGGAGGTCACAGAAGGTGACACCCTAATCCTGAGAGGTGGATCAGGATTCTGTCACCCGCGCTTTGAGAAAATTAGCATTACTGTTGTGCTCCCATCTTGAAAAACCAGGCTGATAGTGAGACCGTTCTGCAGCAAACCTCCCTACGATGCATTTTAATTGTAAATGATACATACCCATGCCGAATTCATTTTAAAATACGTTTTTGGGGGCGCCTGGGTGGCGCAGTCGGTTAAGCGTCCGACTTCAGCCAGGTCACGATCTCGCGGTCCGTGAGTTCGAGCCCCGCGTCGGGCTCTGGGCTGATGGCTCAGAGCCTGGAGCCTGTTTCCGATTCTGTGTCTCCCTCTCTCTCTGCCCCTCCCCCGTTCATGCTCTGTCTCTCTCTGTCCCAAAAATAAATAAACGTTGAAAAAAAAAAATTTTAAAAAAAAATAAATAAATAAAATACGTTTTTGTTTCATTGATTAAAAAACAGTGCAAAATGGATTCATACATAGAAATACTAAAAAACACTTAATTTTGCAGACATGCAAAAAAAAATGGACAGCATCTCTCATAGGGATGGGGTCCAGTCACTTAAGAGCTGGAAAAAACAGTGGTATTAATTTAGCTCCATCGCTAAAAATGATTTCACCTGAACATTGAATTTTCCCATTTTTCTCCTGAATTTACTCTCAGAATGGTAGAAAATGCATTGTGACAAAAATATATAAAACACTGGCTGGGCCTGCATCAAAAGAATCTTCCTAAGGAAAAGGCAGAATAAAATGAAAATTTTAAATCCCTGTGGAGTCGGGGGTTTTTTTGAAGCATAAAAAGCAGACATTTTTAATGCATGAAGCCCCACAGTCCCTTCCCCCAACCCTTTCACCAATGTCCATACAGTTTTGTATTTTCCATTTTTTGAAAAGAGCAAAGAGTAATACAAGAACTTAAATCTGGAGACAGAAACACACAGGGATTATCAACGTAAAGTCTTAACTTTCTATTTTCACAGCCACTCAAATTAGCCAAACTACGACTACGACAAAATTAACTGTAATCACGATGGAAAGAAGTGATCACCTTACAAAAACGTATATTTTTGATTACAGAAGACCGTAAATCAGTTAGTTATGTTGAAGTGATTTCCACTCGGGCTCCTAAGAACGGAGGCCTCAAAAGCAAATGTCTAGAATCAATTTACTTGACTTGCCCATTACCTTAATTGAATTTCAAGAATGACCTAATGCTCGTATTTGAATTAACAGGCAGAAAATTAAAATTGGATTTCTACCTGGTGCTTCGCTGCTCTGAGAAGAACACCCCACTCTGTTCGCCTTACCATGTTGGTAAAACAACGCTGAGGCATTTAAACACCAGGGAATATAACCCGTTATAAAATCTCTTTATATGTCAGCCATTTGAAACACAGCAAGTCAAAGAATACCCAAAGAGGAAACACGCACAGCAGAGACCAGCCATCGTCGTTCATGCACACGCTGTCATACAGGAGCAACCAACATCAGGTCAAGGGTACGCTTCCCAATATTGCAAGCAGCTTAAATGAAGCCTCCAAACAAAGCCTGGAAATGTACTCCCACACACCCTGCACACTTCAAGGAAGCAGGCTGCACACCCTGTAATGAAAATCAGCCGACACCTCACAGATGTCTTACACTGGACCTGCGTTCAACAATTAATTTAGAAAGAACTCTTCTTCAGAAAAAAAAAGAACTCACTTAATTGTGTTTCACATTAAAATAAAAACAACTAATTCCATAACTGGGTCAACCAGCCACTAACTAACTACCACAGGAACAGTCATTTCCACACCCAAGTAATGACACAAAAGCTTCCGGACTACGCAAAGCAATTAATTCCAACATCTGTTAGTACATATAGTGAAATTCTGTATCAAGACCATCAGTGGAACGACTCTTTGTCCTGAGAGGCAGGACTTTCCACTTATTCTTTACGTAATCAAACAAATCTCTTTTCCTACTTCCAAATATTGGTTAGTTCAAATTCTACAAATCACATGATCGTGACCTTCCGTTGCCAAAATCCTGAATTCCGAGTGTGCCTATTTTGAAAGCTCTTCCGGGAACTTTCCACTACAGCACAAGAATTTGACAATCCTAGTGTTTTCCACACTGAAAAACAGGATCTATAACATCACGGAGGCTCGCCCAAAGTGAACCTATTATATATTCACAAAATAACAGCACTGCCTTAGAATTGAGACACTTAAATCCTATGGAAACCCCTTTATCGGGCAGCAGCAGCAAAGCAGCAAAAAAGAAACTCGAGAAACCCTCCGCCTTCTCATTTTTAAGAATCTCATATGCTCCCACTCGGTAGAACAGAACTGAGACTCACACATTTTATTTGTCTTCCAAAAATAGCCAGCACTGTGAACACAGGGAGAGAGATAATGAAGACCAGATGCCTACCTTCACTGGTAGCCACATTCTTCTGGGCTTGGGTCGGCGTGTGATCTGTACTTGAACTCACGTCGGATGAGATGCTTGAGCTGCCTTTGCCTGGAGAAAACAGGAATGAGCAGCTTTTGAGTTTTGTGATTTCAGAACCGGACCATGCCTTCTACTCTGTCCCATACCAAGCCATATCACTTGTTTCCAAGAAAGGAGCCATAATACCAAGTATGGAGTTTATTAGGTTTCCTGCCTTATGCATTAAATATCTGACCCATGTAAGAGTGGAACTAAAGCCCCATTATAATATGGCTTGACTGTAAACTCAGACAAGATTATAAAACATACGATAACGTAATTTCATTTTGGCATGCACGTGAATAAGTAAGGACATGTGGGAAACACATCCACGGCATTAATTTTTTATTTGCAACTATAAACTATACATTTCCCAGCAAAGGACAAAAGCACATCTAAGAATGAGGCATTACCCAAACAGTAAGAGCCTGCTAGCTCCAAATAGTTGTGGCATCTTTTCTTTTTATGTTTATTTATTTTTGAGAGCAAGAGAGACAGAGCACAAGCGGGGGGAGGGGCAGAGAGAGGGAGACACAGAATCTGCAGAAGACTCCAGGCGCTGAGCTGTCAGCACAGAGCCCGAGGCGGGGCTCGAACTCACCAACTGTGAGATCATGACCTGGGCCGAAGTCAGACGCTTAACCGACTGTCACCCAGGCGCCCCTATTCTTCTAACTTTTAAAATAAACATATACATTAATAGTGCTAAACATTCTCAAAATGTCACACAAAAGTCTGAAAATACGAAGCTGACTCACGGCCTCATGAAGGAAGTGCCAGTGACTGGCAGTGAGCAGAATTCTAAGATAACTCGCGTGGTACCTGCTACAGACGGAACGTGTCCGACCGCCCACCCCCCAACACCAATTCATCTTAAAACCTAACCCCCAATGGGATGGTATTAGGAGATGGGACCTTTCGAAGGGTATTAGATCATGAGGGTGGAGCCCTCATGAATGAGACTAAAAGAGACGCCAGACATCTCCCTTGGTCTTTCCATGTTATGAAGACACTGGAGAAAGACAGGCATCTGTGAACCAGGAGAAGGGTCTTACCAGACACTTCGATCACTTCAATCTTGGGCTTTTCAGCCACCAGGGCTGTAAGAACTAAAGTTCTGTTGTTATAAACCACTAGCCTATGGTATTTTTAAAATAAAGTTTGTTTGTTTGTTTATGTATTTATTTATTTATCTTGAGAGAGAGAGAAACAGCAGAAGCAGGAGAGGGACAGAGAGAGGGGGGCAGAGAATCCCAAGCAGGCTCCCCACTGTCAGTGCGGAGTCTGATGCGGGGCTCAAACTGATCAAGCATGAGACCATGACCTGAGCTGAAATCAAGACTCAGGGCTCCAACCCATGAGCCTTGAGATCATGACCCAAGACAAAATCAAGAGTCGGAAGCTTAATAGACTGAGCCACCCAGGCGCCCCTATGGTATTTTGTTGTAGCAACTTCAACAGGCTAAGTTAGCTGGTGCTCATGGCATGTCCTTAGTTCCCTTGAGCGTGGGTAGAACCTGTAACCTCTAAGCAACAAATAAGGTAAATATGAGGGAGTGCTGAAGATGCAATTAAATTCCCCAATCACTTGGCTTTGATCAAAAGGGAGATCATCCTGGGTGGGCCTGGCCTAAATAGGTAAGCTCTTTCCAAGCGTCTAGAGGAAAGAGACCCTGCCCATTGGCCCCAAAGAAGCAAGCAGCTGTGAGTTCTACCGCTGCAAGGGAAACGAATTCGGCCAACACCTGCATGAGCATGGAAGAGACCCCAAGCCTCAGAGGAGCCACAGCCCTGGCCAATGTCTTGACTACATCTCTGTGACATCCTGAACAAAGCTCCCAGCAGATCCTGGCCCAGAATTCCATCCCCAGGGAACTGTCGGATAATAGATGTATCCTGTGTTCCGCTGCTCTGAAGTTTGTGGTGACTTGTCACACGGCGATAGAAAACTAATATAATGACCATCCAATTCTATCACAAATGCGCTCTTC
The DNA here is from genome assembly GCF_028749965.1 of Puma concolor. Lineage (NCBI taxonomy): Eukaryota > Metazoa > Chordata > Mammalia > Carnivora > Felidae > Puma > Puma concolor. The sequence continues at coordinate 12,791,880 of NC_141667.1, read as the reverse complement.
TCGCTTAGCAAGTTAGGATCAAAACCCTTACATGCAACTGAGAAACACGTTCCCTGCGCAGTGATACGTGCCCTAGTTTCGTGGAGTGCAGTCACATCTAAAAACAGAGTAGAAAGTACAAAGGCACTTCAACTTAGGAGCTTCGGGGATTTGCTTGTGAATGTTGAGAGTACTGGAACAAGCCAAGTTCATGGGTGATATCACCTGAGCAGGGAAGTCAAAAGGCTGTTGTCTCCTTTCAGCAATGCCCGTTGTTCACTGTGACTCTTGACTCTGAAACAAGTCTGTCATTCCAGTTGTCCCGGCCCATTTCCCATCTTACGCGCTCAGAGTTAGCCAAGGTGACGCATAACTCTCCATGAGTTTGTGTCTAGCCCAATTTTGTGGCCTGGCAGTGGTCGCCATTTATCTGCCACGCTCCACCTTTGGACAGGGTTGACACGTTGGATGGGGTGTGTAGTTTGAAGCCTGCCGACCTGCTCTCAGACCTCAGTCAGCCCCTACTCGTTTTTGGCCTTGGCCACTCATTTCTCCTCCAGGAGGCTCAGTGTCCACATGTGGTAAGAGAGATGGGTGGACTGATTCCCAGCAGCTTGGATAATCTGTGATCCTAGGAGTCCCTCACAGTGCTCCTTAAACCCGAGCAATGCCAACACTCCCTTTGATATGGCAAAAAGCATTATTGCCCACCACTGATGGAGACTTACATTATTTTTAGTATATTGGTATTTAGCAATGCACAAATGGAAAGCTAGAAATAAACTCCATACGCTTTAACCCTGATTCAACAATGAGACCAAAACAAAGTAACACATTGAACACGAAAACAAGAAAGCCCATAAAATTCAAATTAACGGCATTAATTTCACGTGGCAGATGATGTTATTTTGCAGAGATTAAATTGCCTTTCAAAATGTTAACACAGTACCGGCTGCGAAAGCGAATGTTCTCTGGGTTAGGGCATGTCCGTGCTCCCCCTGGCCCGTGTGAGGGCTCAGCTGAGCACCACTTTTCTCCATCCAGAATCGGGAGTCCTCCCTCCCAGAGCAGGAAGACAGGTCACTGGGCCTTCACTCCGTCTGTTTTACTCATGATCTTTAAGTCTTCTCCTCTTTTATTCCTTATTGGCCCCTAGGCATTGAAATAGAACTCCTATCTTAAAAGATAGGCATAAACTTGGACAATGAAATCCTGTGGCAGGACTCATCCATAAAGGGGAACCAGGATACAACGATTTATTATTTTCATGCCTGTCATCAAAACGAAAGCCCAAAGCAAAATAAATTCTAGAGGAAATTCTCAGACAGGTCTGAAAACAGAATGCAGACCCCCTCAGGGGACCACAAACTCCAATTTAAGAAATGCTGGTCTATGAAGAATGGGAAGAGGCTAAGAAAACAAATAATATTATCAATGATATTAATAATAACAGCTATGTATACTGCGCTGTGTAGCCTAGTAAATACTTTCTTCATCACATATTGACTGTGCCCTGCGGCTATGTTTTGCAATCACTTTTTCATTACTGCCCTCCCCCCCAAGGAACCTTGTTAGACATTTCTCCCAATTACCCCAAAAGATATTGTAATACCACCAATATACTATATATGTTATGCACTGCGTATATACCTCTGCTTTTTACATTAAATGGGGTTCTCCCCCCCATCAAGAACCATTTTTTGTCCCTTTGAGAATCTATGTCCTTTGACAGTAAAACACTGAGTATTTAACAAATTAACTAATTAAGGAAAGCAAGATCATAGAGAAATGCATTCCATTCTTGTTATTCATGGTAGTTATGTTCTATAAAGCCACCCCAAACCATGCAATGACAAGAATGGATCACTGCTTCTAGGGGAAAGACAGGGTTAGCTTTCTGCCAGCTGCTGGACACATTTTTGTCCACCCGTCAACACATACCCTTGTTTCATGCGTGTTTCTATTTAAAGACACCTTATACTGTTGATTGATTCGCACTGAACTTTAGGCCAACAGAGCTATACCTCAAGCTTAAGTGAACCTTATCTAATAATACATGTGAGACACCTCCCAACCTTCTCATACCTAGAAACGTTACACAGCTCTTCAGCATGACGCTTGAAGGCCACCTTAGAGAGTGAAACCACCGAAGAAATGCACACAAATCGAAAATCGTGGTGGTCAATAAGGCTGCAAAAAGGACATTTAGTCATAGCAGAAGAGCCAAAACAAGAAGACAGGCATCACCTTGTTCATCCCCAGCTGGGGACATGCACGTTGGGAGACTCAGATTTTCCTCACTCTGTTCATGTCCGCAAATGACCACAAAAACATGTATTGATTTGGGGGTTACAAATAAATTTCAGCAAATACACAAATTTGCAAATTATGGAATTCACAAATAGTGAGCATCAACTTATATAATCTTGTATTAAATATGGTTTTGCAGCTTTCATGTGGACCGGAGGGAGTATAGTCTGTAAATGACAAATCTCATATGTGGATTTGTAATTTACTGGTCTGAGGATTCAATAAAAATAACCCAGAAACAGCACTTAGGAAATACTCCACGAATCTTAGAATAAGTTCATATTTTTGGATGCTATTAATATGCTCTTTGTTTCTACCCTGCTTCTGGAAACATAACCATCTCCCCAGTGAGTTCAGGAAAAAGGTGTATGTTTCGGGGTGGGAAACTTGTAACAGAAATGTTACAGGAGGAACTCAAGAAGGAATGGACGAGGGCCTATGTGTCAAAAACAGGAATTGGAAGTATAACAATGTTCTTGCAAGCCAAGCTATGGCCTTAGAAAGATCATCCTACATCTCTTACCTTCAGACAATGTTTGGTTGAATAACTGCTGTCTACATCTTGGCCAAGTTGACACATAAAACTGTCCATCAGTGTCAGACCACAAGAGTTTTAATTCCATATCTACCAGTTCCAAGCAACGTGTCCAGGAGAACATCTCTCTAATTCTCTAACGTTCGTTGTCTTTATCCATAAAGTGGGGATAAATGCAAACAAAAAAACACTACCTGTTTCCTCTATAAATGGGGGACTGTATCCACCCTTCAGTGTTTGGGGACGTCGCTAGGAGGAAAAAACAGGATCCGGCTGGTAAAGCATTCGATCATGCCCATGGCTGTCAAGAGCCCACCCTGTGATTGTTTAGTACTGACCCATTTATTACAGCCTAATTTGTATCAGGAAACAGGAAATGAAATTTAAAACACTAATTATTATTACACCATTACATGGATATATGGTAGTAAATAAATATTACACATGCATGTAAATTAAATTATACATACTTTATACAGCTGGCGAAAATCCCTCTGGTATGAGCAAAGCCGATAATTCTGCTATCTGACTGCTTTATGTAACTACGTGAAAGTCTGTGTATTTGATCAATGGCCAAAACCCTCATTAGGGGTTATGAGCATATCAGAACTACGCCTGTTAGACTTGGTAAAGAACCATGTTACGCTTTATTAAATGTCCTCCCAATTGGGCTAAAGGCCCCAAAATGAGGATAGTTGAACCAACAACTAGGTATCAGATACAAATACACACCAAAGCAAGTGAAAACTAACTAGTGTGCTGATGTTGGTCGATGTTATTTGTACCAGATTAACATACATACGTGTAATTCTCAATCACAGTGTAGTGAAACTAGTCAGCTGATTGATTACCCCGGTCAGTTGGGACACACTGTTAATCCGGGGATGTTAGCAGAAGAAAGTGCTGGTCCTCTATTTCAGCCATGCTGTGAGAGCGTGCCAGGTTTCCACAGTGTTTGAGGAGAAAGACCATGTTCATTAAATGGGGATCCTCTCATAGAGAACGATTTTAAATCTCTTAAAGTTCCCATGCGTAAAATCTGCAAAACTAAGTCTCTTCTCTCTTTTCCTTCCCAGTGCCCAGGCTGATTTTGTAAATGCAGGTATTTAAAACGAGACAGTCAGACATTCCACTGTCATTTATTGATAACACGAGAAGGTAAAGGGTAGAAGAGACCAGATCAATCGATACATGACAAAAAAAAATGAACCAAGGGATCCTACGGTTTTGAACATTCTTAAGAGTCCAAGAAATTACCTGCAAAATTGATTCCTTATATAACTTCCAGATTATATGCATTGAATTCATTCCTGTGGGTTTCAGCCATGGACTTCGGATATGAAATCCACAAACCAGCATGTGCGCCCACGTGGGGGTCTTAGCCCGCTACATTTCCTGTTCCTCTCAGGTACCTTCTTTTCAAGCTGCTGTTGGCACACCCTGAGAGCATGGTTTAAAGACTAAATGTCTACACCAAATGAAAGAGAATTCTTTGTAATATCTCAGAATTAGATCACAGGAGTGGTGGGGCATATTTGTATGTTGAACTCACTGTTATTTTCCTGATTGTTACCGTGAGATATTTTCTTATCTTCTTTGATCCACAGTTCAAGGGTCTATACATGCAGAATAATAATATTAGTTACCTCAAAGAATGATCCGGCTTAATCCCCAGCCCAGGTGCATACAGGGTTTGAAAAAGAAACTCGTATCATGAAAGCGTATTAGTCCTTTCAGACCACAGGGGAGAGAGAGATTTAACAGAGGAATTCTCCAGAGTCAGAAATCTTGAAGTAGAGGGAAAGGAGGGATCGGATCCTGAACTTTCTGCTTTATTTTGTTATGAGCAAAAATCAGTCGATGGTGCCCTCTGTATTTGCTTCTCCCCCAGAGAAGACCGCAACAGGGGATGAAGAGGGTAAGAGGAAGAAAGGAAAGGAAGCAGAAGGGCAAACGTGAGTCCCGGTTCTCTTTTCACTTCAAGCCATTTAATGTCCTAACTAGTATCTTCCTTCCTCCACTTTCCCAAAGCACCTAGCAACTGATCTCAGGGCCACTGAGCAGGATGCCGGCATCTATAACGTGTTGGCGGTCCAGGGCAGGGCTGGAAAACAAGACAGTTAAGTGAACACCTGCTTCACACCCCGGAGGTGTGCCGGTCCCTTCCTGCTGAGACGCTGTCATTCTTACAGGTTTATATTCAGCCTAAGAGAAGCCAAGGACGCTTTTCAGCGTTTTTCTCAATTGCTAAGAGAGGCAACGTCCACCCAAACACAAGATCTGGTTCAGAGTGGGGGCATTCTTTAAGTCCATGAAAAATAGGTACAACATAAAATCTGCCAGAAAATGTAACTATTTTTAAGTGTACGATGTAGCGGCATTATTTACCTTCACGATGTTGTACAACCATCACCTACTATTTCCAAAACTGTGCATCACCTGACACAGAAATCCTGCATCCAGGAAGTAGGAAGTCCCCACTCCACCCGCCCCCAGCTGCCGGTAACCTCTGATCTGCTTTCTCTCCCTGTGAGGTAGCCTATTCTAGATACATTCTCTAAGGGGAATAATATAATATTTGTCCTTTTGTGTCTGGCTTACTTCACTTTTGCAAGGTTCATCCGGGTTTTAGCATGAGTCGGCACGACATTCCTTTTTACGGCTGAATAATATTTCATTGCACGTATCTACCTATTTATCTATTTCTCTCTTGAGGATGGGCTTTTGTCTACCTACTCTTCCTTGGGCTACTGCGGGTAATGCTGCAATGACAGGGTGCTGGCTTCCACCGCTTGTGGCTTTTGACTCTCAAACTTCTGGTGCACGTTGTTTCCTGCCGAAATCAGATCCTGAGAGCTGTGGCTGCAGCAGGCGAACAAAGTACACAGAGTTCTTCCAGGAGAGAAACACGGGACAACCCCGCTGCTGAGTCAGCAGCTCCCCGACAGGCCTGCCGCACCCCCAGGAACGGAACGTCATGCGGGGATACGGGGTGTGTTATGTTACCTCCAGGCAGGGCTGGATGGCTGCCGCCGCCAGTAGCGATGAATCGAGAACAGAAAACCAGCGCGCGGCACAGATGCTGAGAGAGCAGACACAGAGAGGCACAGAAAGGGCTTGGGGATCCAGACACACACCTGCGGCAGAAGCTCTGCCCTTGGAAGGCCTGCGAGGCTCAGACTGCACGCTTGGGGGCCGCCCCCTTCTCCCCAGATGGAGACTGCCTACACTCTCTCTCTAGGAAAGGCAAGAGCTTCTGCCTCAAGTAATTCAGGGCAGGAAGGGGTGGAGGGGTCCCACTCCCAAGTCACAGGAGCGAAACCACGACGTGAAATGCAAGCCCAGGGCTTACCCACACATGACCCTGGAGGAGACCGATCACTGAAGTGGTGTTAGCTTGGACGCCAAGGGCTAAAAAGAGGCAGAATTAGATAGAAATATAAGTTGATCAGCAATCGTTCGCTGCACACCCTGTCGTTCTTTTTCTTGGGGGAAGAAAGAAGCCACACTCGGAGAAAAATCTCAATTAAAACCCACCATTTCCGCACGCCTGCGGAAGGCTGTGATGAAGAAAGAGAAAAGGGCATGACTGTGACACAGTCCTCTCCAATCCACAGGAGGTGGCAGACAGCCACGTGTGGGCCCAAAGCACAGCGCGTGGTGCCGGAGGGCGCGGAGCCTGGCGGCAGGCTGCTGGAATAAACCCAAATCTTGGCTTCACTGCCAGCTGAACGGTGGAGCTTCAGGCAGCTTTCCTGACGTCTGAGCACCACAGTTACCCCATCTTTAAAGTGGGACGTTGGGAAATAGAAACTCACAGGGAGCATCTGTGAGAATCAAATGACAAAGGGCCATTGCTTATTATGGCATGTACGTAGAAAAGGTACTTAATACCTGCTAGCTGTTATTAACCATCTTGCCTATCGATACCCTCAATCAATAACTCAGTTTAACTCCGCAACATGTGAAAGCTACTGCACGCAAAGGACTCTGATTGACTGTGGAAAACGCAGGACAGTTTTGTATTGGGTTGGGGAGAGAAACCACAGGCACATGAATAGAACTGAACATAAACACAGTATATTAAGTTTCTGAATCAGATCATTGAGTGACATCCCCAAATACTATTTGATTCGCGGAGTTTCGCTGCTGTTCAGCGTGACTGCTTTTTCCATATACATAATGACATTAAAAATATGTAGAGTCGGGAGCCTGGGCGGCTCAGTCGGTTGAGCATCCAGCTCCGGCTCAGGTCATGATCTCGCAGTTGGTGAGTTCGAGCCCTGCCACAGAGCCTGGAGCCTGCTTGAGATTCTGTGTCTCCCTCTCTCTCTCTATCCCTCCCTTGTTCATGCTCTCTCTCTCTCAAAAATTAAAAAAAAAAAAAAGAAAAAATTCAAAAATTCAAAATAAAATAAATATGTAGATTAATTGAAATCAATCCTATTTGTCTTCTCTACGGTATCCTCAGCTCCATGTGGGTAGATCCCTTAGCCTCCAAAGCAAGCCTGTGCTTGGCATATTATGGGCACTCAGTACACGTGTTAAATGAGTTGGCATAAGAGGAAGGTCCTAAGTGAATACGCTGGAAATTTCTTTCTTTTTCCTTTTTTTGTTTTTTAAAAAATTTTTTTAACGTTTATTTATTTTTGAGACAGAGAGAGACAGAGCATGAACAGGGGAGGGGCAGAGAGAGAGGGAGACACAGAATCGGAAACAGGCTCCAGGCTCTGAGCTGTCAGCACACAGCCCGACGCGGGGCTCGAACCCACGGACTGTGAGATCATGACCTGAGCCGAAGTCGGGCGCTTAACCGACCAAGCCACCCAGGAGCCCCTCTTTTTCCTTTTTTGGGAGAGAGCACGAGTGTGCGCACCAGTGGGGGAGGGGCAGAGAGCGAGGGAGGGAGAGACAGAGAGAGAGGGAGGGAGAATCTTAAGCAGGCTCCAGGGCAGAGCCCAACTCAGGGCTGGATCTCACCACCGTGAGATCATGAGCTGAGACGAGATCAAAAGTCGGATGCTTAACCGACTGAGCCCCCCAGGCACCTCTGGAAATTTCTTTCTTTTTTTTTTTTTTTTTAATTTTTTTTTTAATTTTTTTTTTTAAATTTTTTTTAACCATTTACTTATTTTTGAGACAGAGAGACAGAGCATGAACAGGGGAGGGCCAGAGAGAGAGGGAGACACAGAATCTGAAACAGGCTCCAGGCTCTGAGCTGTCAGCACAGAGCCCGACGCAGGGCTCGAACTCACAGACCGTGAGATCATGACCTGAGTCGAAGTCGGATGCTTAACCGACTGAGCCACCCAGGCGCCCCTGGAAATTTATTTCTAATGGAATGGCCCCGTAGAAACATTTCTGTAATGTTTCCTAGTAAGCACTGTCCCTTCCTTACAGACGCCACTCAAATCTATGTTGGCCCAGAAGAGTCTTTACACAATGGCGATGTGTTGAGTGTGCAAAACAGAACTCAGAAAACTCACGCGGATTCCCAGTGACGACACAGAACACAGTAAGCTGTACTAGCTTCCTGTGGCCGCTGTTAACAAATTGCCGCTGACCACGTGGCCGAAAGTAACAGAAATTTCCTGCCTCACAGTCTTGGAGGCTGAAGGTCTGAAACCGAGGTTTTCAGTCAATTCTCCAAGAGGAAGACCCTGCCCCATGCCTCTCTCCTAGCTTCCGCTGGTCGCTAGCAATCCTTGACGCTCCTCAGCTTGCGGGACAAAACTCCAATCTCTGCCTCAGTCATCCTGTGGCCATCTTCCCTCCATGTGTCTCCGGGCCCCTTGTCACCAAGGCACCAGCTACAAGGCTCCAGCCCACCCCAGTGTGCCCTCATCTTAACTGCTTACATCTGCACTGACCCGATTTCCAAATAAGGTCCCATTCTGATGCTCCAGGAAGGACCGGAAGCAGAGGGGGGGTGTGTGTGTGTGGAGGGAGAGGAGGGCCACTTTGCAACCTGCTAGATTTTCCAACACCATTTTCTGAAAAACTGAACGGAAAGCAGAAAACCCCGCCCTGAGTCTCTCATACAAGCATTTACTCAAGTCCTATTGCCCGGCAATGTTGCTGTGGGTGCAAAAGATTAGCAAGCGGGGCGCCTGGGTGGCTCAGGGGGTTAAGTGTCCGGCTTCAGCTCAGGTCATGATCTCACGGTTCGTGAGTTCGAGCCCCGCATCAGGCTCTGCCCTGACAGTGTGGCACCTGCTTGAGACTCTCTCTCTCTGCCCCCACTCCACTTGCACTCATTCTCTCACACACACTCTCTCTCTCTCTCAAAGTAAATACACTTTAAAGATGAGCAAGTAGTATTTAATGCATCCTGGAATGCAAGAAGCCCTAAAAGAAAGGGTCTCCCAGCTCGTGAAAAAGCAAGCGCTTAGCACACCATCACGGGGGTTTTCAGTTGAAAAGGCCGGGCAATATTTCACTAAAGGCACCACCGCAGAGCCCGCTTCCCTGAGCCTCACAGCCACCTATGGGCCTTCAGGCAAGTCCACGAGAGTTAACGCAGATGTCAGCCGACGGAGACACAGATGCCGCCTTCGCTGACAGATGGGGCCTCACAGCTGGGCTTCTGAGCAGGGTACCGAGAGGATCGGACCTCGGACAGGCTCAAGGCTACGTGCACCAGCACCAGAATTTCCACTGTGCTCTAAGCCGCCCAGAAGATGTTTTTTTTTACTAATGGCAGCATCACTGTAATTTGTACCAGTGATTTCGTCCAAAGACCACGAGCGGACTGCATCTGCTTGAATATGACGCGCAAGGAAACAGGGGAGCTCTTTCTGAAGTTCAGCGCTGTTTCCACGTGATCTGGACGCGGCTTCACAGCCACGTGATTGATCATTTCCTGGCATCCAGAGCCTCTGGTGCCAACAAATGCACCACCGCGTCTTCTAATTCCCCCTCTCACTCATTCATTCATCCAACAGGCCGCGTGCCAGGAGCCCGTCTTAGACACCATTCCATGATCAGCATCTTGGTGGCAGAGGACCTTGAGAGCAGGGAAAGAGCGGAGAAAACACCAACTTTACCTTTCAGCGGAGAGTCTACTGAAGGAACAGGCAGCAACATCCTCTGAGTCTTTGTGGCTTTCTGTGGCTCAGCCCATCAAAAATTAGTAATAGACCTTTGTACCCTATGGCCACTGATTGATTTCAGAATTAAAAAAAAAATTTTTTTTAATGTTTATTTATTTTTGAGAGAGAGAGAGAGACAGAATGCGAGTGGGTTAGGGGCAGAGAGAGAGGGAGACACAGAAGCAGAAAGCAGGCTCCAGGCTCTGAGCTGTCTCAGCACAGAGCCCGATGCGGGGCTCGAACTCACGAGCTGTGAGATCATCACCTGAGCCGAAGTCGGACGCTCAACAGACTGAGCCACCCAGGTGCCCCCGATGTCAGAATTTTTATACAAAGCACATTTATAAGTGTTTACCTTAATTATCACTGATGATCAATGTAAATTGGTGGAAGTTCTGAATAATAAATTCTTAAAAGGCATTGATTCTCCTTTCATGCACAAGCAGTAAATCAACCAACAGTGAAAGAGAAAAACGAGCTATCTATTTCAGAACTTAATCTTAATTAATATAAAACAATCTTAGGATCTTATATGTTCCCCATTCCACACTGGGCAAAATTCTATTATCAAAATTCTGTATCAGTGGAACGAAAAAAGATCCAACCATCCCTACTTCGTAAACAGGATTATAACAAACAAGTTTCTCTTCCACAGGAGACACAGGCACCAAACACTGTTGGGAAAGCATTTAAATGGAGAAACTGGAATTCTCAGCTCAGATCCACATTCACTCCCTGACCAGCCAGGAGGCCCTTGGTAAACTACTCAAGACTTCTCAGTAACAATCCAGACCCACTGATTGGGGGAGAGGGAAATTGGAGAAGCTCATATTCAAGATCCCTTTTAGTTTTCAATTGCTACATTCTCCGTTTTCTCCACTTCCCCAGAATCCAAAAGTTACCAACTGTGTAGCAAACTACAAACTGCTTTACAACCATAAGCCAAGACACAAAGAGACCTAAAAATTAGTTAAAAGTTGAATGACAGAGACAAAGTGGTTAGCCAACTTCCTCCTTCTACTGAATTGAAATTATATAGAATTATACACATAATTATACACACACACATACATACATTCAAATACATATTTGTACACACATACATTCAAGTCACCAACTCACAGCTGGATTATTTCACTGCTGTGTCTTCTTGGGTATGTGACCTCTGAGCCTGCCTGTCCAGTGTGGTGATCTTAGTCCCCAAATGAGAATCTTGATTATATTACCTGCCAGGCTCCCAAGAGTATCGTTATTCTCTTCCTATGTCTCTTCCACTTCCCTTGGGTTGGGAGAAGTTTTCTTTAGAACCACAGTGGGAAGCTACAATCTTATTCCATAGGAGTTGAAGTGCTTATCCTTGCCAGTAGGCAACTCTGAGCACGGGGCATTTCCAAGAAAGTATGAATGGCAACAAGAGAGTGTCTCACAGACAGCCAAAATCCTTCTGAGTCCTGACTCAAGGGAAGGAGAGGCTAAACCAGTACCCTGAGCGCAGTAATCACCCCACCCCTCAATCCATTCCATCCCCTTGACTTTATGTAGCTGTCTCACGGTTCAGTGATAGTGACTTCACTTCTAGCTCCAGCAGGGAGCTCTGCCTGTCCTAACTCAATCAACATGAACCTGTCCTCACCGCACAATGATTAACTGGGCAGAAAATGAGGGGCCGTTGAATGGCCGAAGCTTTCCAACAATAGAGACAAGATGCTCTCTCTCCCTTTCTGGATGGAAGACCAGGAGTTGTGCGCAGCCATACTGCATTGAAAAGGACAGTCCACCTGGGCGTAAAGATACACGCAGCAGAACAAACACAGAAGGAAGTTAGGTAAGCCTATCGCTAAGGTATTACCCATTGTAAACAGTCCTGATGCCTGCTCCACTGCTAGAATTCTGTTGCATGAGTCAGCGAGGAACAAAGGAGAAGTTCTGTGTGCTGCACCTCGTGGTGAACATTGAAACTGCAGACGTGTTATGCTTACACATACAACTTGCAAAGAAAAACATTGCATCGTAAAGCTAAGACACTTGTTTTCCGTGTGCAAGCAGCACTTTCTTTCTTTAGAAACTGACTCCATGAAAGGCTGAATAAGTACCCAGTAGTAATTTTAACAGTGATGAATTGTAAGATTTTAAACAGGCACAACCAAGTAAAATAAGAAGCAGTATATGCAGCCACATGATAAAATCTGATAAGGTTTTCCAGACCTGGGAAATAGTTTAATTTTCTCTGGGCAATGAACAGATGATTTGATAGGTCTTTCTTCTTTTAGCAACCTTAATTCAGCTTCCACCTATAATCTATGTGGTATTTTTCAAAGCGTTGTGCATTAACAAAAAAAAAAATCACTCTCCCTAAATTTTGCATTTATGGCCCTTTTATCATATAAATTGTGGTTATAACCTAACTTGAGGCTTGCAGGGGCCAGTGAAGGGAAAGGTCTGGCTTCTATAAAATGAGATACATTAAGCAAAATAAATCTTGCCTGAAACTGAAATAGTTCTTGAATATAGTAACTTAGGAGCTAATCTCTCCTTTCTTTTAAAAATATAATAACTTTGCCTTTTGGCCAAAATAGATATACTCCACCAAGAGCTGTGGCTTGTTTCTCCATTCTCTTTCTTGATGTGCTGATACTTGGTTGATAGCTGGAAAATTTCCTAGAATTCTTTTCCCAAACTCGTCTAGCACAAAGTCATCGCTTCATCCATGAAAGTGATGGCATTCTGACCATCCAATCTAGTCTGAAGGGAGAATAAGGCTCAGGGATTTAAGGTTTCAATCTATTCATCAATGTCTCCCTCTACACTCTGCCTTCATTCACCTTCTTGTAAATCTTACACTCATCTTAAAAAGCAAGCTACATTTGATGAGCGCATTTTGTGAAACCCAGACGGGAATTCTGGATATGTTTACGCCATGCGTATGTTCATGAAGACTTCGTTGGAATGCAATTTACAGGGCTTTAAGTCACTGAAATAAAAAGTAAGAATTTCAGGGATTTGTGACGGTATTTTTTTCTCCGTGTGATACCATCTAGGAAAATGTTTTCAGATGCATGATTTGCGACAGGCAGAATAATAATCTTGCCTGCCTCAAGATTTACAGATTCTTTATAAAAGAGGAGATGGAATTAAATATTCCGGCCCTGTTTTCCCTCCTGGCCTCACTACTGATTCTTCCCCATCTTTTCAAGATGTTACCAACATAGACACTGATCCTCAAACCATCTGATCATGTCGTCAGCCCAGTTTAAAACTCCCTAACAATTTCCTATTGGGTTCTGGCTTAAGCCCAAACTCCCTACAGTGGCCCACAAGACTCTGTGTGATAAATAGTCACTGCCTGTCCTCCTCTCAGAAGTCACCCCGAGGATCCCCAGAGGTCTCTGTCTATTGCGATCACTGCCATCCACAGTCCCAGGTGCTTGGAGATATTCAATATATACCTGTTGAATGAACTAGGTAATACTACTATAAACACAGGCTTTCCCTTTTAGATTTACCCAAATTACAAATTAACTAGCTTTTTCAATACAAAGAATCTTCACCTACAGAGAAATAAAAAATTCATGTAGATCAATGTGAGACAGACAATGAGTTTGGATATCGATCACAGAAAGGAAAGGCCACTGACATCTCTTTAAGTTCCTAGAAAAACTGCTTAAAGTAGTTTGTTGCCAAGTAGAAATCGGACAGGGGCTAAGAGAAAATAAACTAATGAGAACAGATCAGAAAATAAATTAGTTGTTTGGGTGCCTGGGTGGCTCAATTGTTTGAGCATCCGACTCATGATTTCAGCTCAGGTCATGATCACAAGGGCATGGGATAGAGCCCCACATCAGGATCTGCACTGGGCACGGAGCCTGCTTAAGGCTCTGCTCCCTCCCCTGTTTGCACCCTCTCTCTACATATAAATAAATAAATTAGTTGGAGGTAAAGGAGGAGGATGCTGGTGACCAGCCCTAGCCCATTAATACCATACAAAGGGTACACCCATTAGGTCAGGATGATACAGACAGGACAGAAATACCAACGTAACAAAACAGGAGCCCAGAGGTAATTCACTTCTAAATGGTGAAGGCAGAAACGTAACACAAACAAATCGGTGGAGAATGGAAGAATTCCCTGAGATAGCCAGGTATCCATTGTTCAGAAAATCATATCCTCGTCCTCCTCAAAAATAAAGTATAACAGTCAAAATAGATCAACTTTTATAAAAATAAGCAAACATTTATCAAATTTCTAGAAGGCAGAAGCCTACTAACCTAAAAGCTAACATAAGAAAGTGCAAAAGAAATTATCAAGAGATTCAACCTTCGACAAATTTTGAACTTCCGTATGTCAAAAATCAACAAACAGTAACATATATAATTGAAGTCACACAGTCGGTTAGGGGGAAAAAAATCACAAGGGGCAAATGTCTTTATTGTTCAAGGAACTCACGGGAATCACTCAAAAAACAGTAAGACAAACACACAAATCAGGAAGGAACACCAGGCGATTCCCCAGAGGAAAAAAACACACATGGTAAAACAGAATGTGAAACAGAGTTTAACGCACTGATAGAAACAAAGCAAACAGAGTGTTTGTTTTCATGGGAATATCCATTGCGTTGCTACAAGAAAAAATACATACAAGTACTTTAAAGCGTCCGGCCACATGCACATCAAAAGCCTTGATATGGTTTAAGCCCTTTTACCCAGCAATTCCACTTGTCCTTCAATTAACACAGGAGTCTGCTACTTCCTTACCTAATGTATTCTTGAATTTGTCTTTAAAAGTAAACTATGCAGGTCAAGTAGCTGACCATGTTGTTTAAGGGGCAGGACGGGCTACATGATTTATGGGCCCCAGAGCAAAATGAAACTGTATAGTCCTTACTAAAATGTGATTAGGAATTTCAAGAGATTTCAAGAGCATTAAATAAGCATGGGACCCTTTTGAACACAGGGCTCTGTGTGACCACAAAGGTAGAAAATCCACGGATCTGGCCCTGCTAGGGGGTGTTCTGTATCCAGACTGCTGGGGAAGAAAAGGAAATTTCTTATTGTGTCCATCCTGGCACTACCCTTCTGATCCTGCTTAGCGGAGGAGAGGCTTGGGGGGTGGATTAGGGAGAGAGCTGTCTGTTAAGAGGAAGGGTCCTCTTCTCTGGGGAAAGCAAAAAGTAGGTCCTGGAGATGATGCACCTGAGCAGACATGATGCCAAAGCCTGGGCCATTTATAAGGCAGCCCCCAGCAGGGTCTTCTCATCATGGAACTTAGTCGACATCCAGAACAGGCACCCAGTCTCTCTTCCTTCCCCCTGGGCTGCAACAGAAGTCAGACAGAGAGCCTGACCGGCATGGCTCACACCCAGCCCAGCCCTCTCCTGCCAAGGGATACCAGGCCAGGAGATACCAGAGTGCCACCACCCCTAGAGACTGGTTCACCTAGTGTCTCTCAAATCAAGCAGCACCATGGGAAAGGGATAAGAGGTCACGGATAATTATCAAGTCTGCTTGTATGTCACTAGAGAAATTCAGCACGCAAAAGGTGCTTTAGGAACAGCAACGTATACAAATTGGGGAGTGTTTGAAAGTGGCCATTCATCTTCATTTTAGTGTGGGGAGAACATATGCTAAGATGCCGAAGTGGAGAATTAACATCTACTTCTGAATAATTAGAAACAAAAGAAACTCTCTCTGCCGCAAAAACACATACCCACAGAGATCTCTGTATCATACAAAAGTAAACTCTACCATAATATGCCTACCTGAATGCACCAGACTTTACTTTCAAATGCTTTTTTCTCAGTTATTTCAGGAGCGAGCCTTAGCCCAGTCGGGCATGACCCGACATTCTGATACAGCACGTTGCACGCTGTTGAGACGAGAGTTCTTACTCTTGTAGACGAGAACACTTCATCCTAATCCCAAATGTGTGTTTGAATAAACCGCATAAAATCCCTGAGCCTCCATTTTTTCTTACGTCAGGTGAGAAGATGAGGGCTCAGAAGTTCCCCGACCTCTCCCAGCAGCCAACCCCTATCGAGCACGTTCCGCAATCTTATTATTCCACCGCATGAGATAAGACCTATGTTACCACCCCTTATGCCCATACAAGGAAATTAAGGCATAGGCTGTGCAACATTCCCAGAGCTCGTAAAGGAAAGCACCAGGCATTAGACGCCCTGATCACCACATGACATCATGTGAATTTTTATTAGAGCCTTGTAGGGAAAAGCCCAAATGCTGGGACCAGCACACTTAGATTTGAATTCTTTTGTCACTTATCACCTCTTTGACTTTGGAAAGATAGTGAACTGTTGCAGCATCCTGGTTTATAAAGCGGGGTCCCGGAGTGGTGGGTGTGCTGTGAATTAACACACGTAAAGCACCTAGTTTGATGCCTGCCCCTAGCAAGTACTCGGTAAGTGTTCCTTATTAATACTGTGCCGAAAGCGTGGATTAATACAGTTGTCCGACACTTCAAAATTAAGATCCTAGATCAGCCCTTTAATCTAAGCAATTTATTCCAGATTAATAATCAGGTTAAAGAATTCCGACCAGGGCTCTCTTTGCCACTGGTTCTTCTATCGCTGTGCTGGTCAATCCGGTCAGCCTGTAATTTCCCAAACTCACTATATGCAGGGCCGCCTTGCGCCCCGTTCCAACTTCTCCGGTAGCTTAGAGTGACATCTCTTTTTCTCCTAAATATGACCCTAATCCATTGTCAACTCTTCCACAAACAGCCTCCTGTGGGTCTCCGGGACCCCACCCCACTTGGAATTTTGGCGTCATTTACAGTCATTTGGCTCTTACAATTGTAATAATCACAACTGACATTTATAGCTGCTGTGGGAATATACTGATTTGTTTTTATGTATATCTCCCCGCTGCACTGGCATTCCTAACTTTTTACGTGCCCCGGGATCACGGCCTCTCATACACTGCAGCTGGCAAAAGGGTCACACCGTGGAGCCCTCAAGAGAAGGTCACTGCTGACAGCAGGGCTCCACAGAATGGGGCAGGGGATGACAAATCCTCAGTGGACTTCTTTTCGTGCGCAGGTATATTTTGTCAATCTAAAGAATGATGAGATTCTTTGACAGTGTGCATAGATCCACCTAGGAGAATAACAAAGCAACTAAAGTTAGCAATGGGGAGGGACGCAGAGCATTTAGGGAGAAACACAGCATTTCCATCGCCATCGAGAACTTTCATAACACGCAAACGCAAACGAGAGGGTTGGCTTGGGCAGCTTCTTCGGCAGCCCCTGGAACACAGCGTGCCACAAAGTACAGCTTATTATGGAAAGGTCAGTCTAAATTTCTAGGAACCTGAATTCTGGAACATGTCCCAGGCCACCTGTGAGTCTCTACTGTGGACCTGCCCCTTCTCTAGAATCAGTTTTCCTGGTTCCTGAAGCCCATCTTCAGCTTCCTGATCCAAGGCAAAGCCCACCGTCTCTCTTTCCTCTATGTCCCCTGCGTGAGCTGGAAATAGCAACGCCTGCTCCTGCTCTTACGCATCAAGAACTTAGCCTGTCTGCGGGGTGGCCAATGAGGACGCCCATCCCCCCCCCAAATCTACCTCCTTCACCGAGTAAGGAATAGACACACCGCTTCAAAGAGCCATTATGTTTACTGGCTTAGACCGCCCAAGATCAGAAGAGATACACTCCTAACCTTCTCAACTGTCAGCTTTTCAAATGCCTTGCCAAATGCTTGACCTCTTTGACCCACCACATGTCCCTTCTTCCTCTACAATGAAAAGCCTGGACAACCAGGACATGAAATCCCCTGCCAGCCACCTCAGCCTCACGGTATTTACTTTCATCCCGTGGTGTAGAGGTGGACACAAATGCCGTAAAACCGATCTGATTAGTATCGCTAAGATCAACTCCCTCAACAGGTAAATATGAGGTGTCTAATGCATATAAAACACAATATGAGTTTTGGACAAAATAATGTAGCGTTAAGGAAAGAACTGAGTAGACTGGATTTTTGATATTAGGCTACATCGTAAGAAACTGCCATTTTTGTGGGTAAAAAAAAATGTCAAGATCAACCATTTCACATGTTCAACCTAATTACAAACACTTATTTGGGACAGCATGCTAAGGTTGGTGATGAATATGAAGTACAAAGAAAATGTCATTGCATGGTACCCACAATGGAATACTCACTTCTACTGAACCTTCTCGTGAGTTACTAATGAACGCAGAGAAGTAACATTCAACATAAAGTAAGACAATCCACAAACTTCCAATAAAAAGGATGGAAATTATGTGTTACACTAATAAAACAAATAAACAACAATAACCACGAAACCCGCACATTGTTATTTCCATCTCTTATGCTATTTAACTTCTTACAAAACTCTTGGGAAGATCAGCGTATTAATTTCTTATCTAATATCTTCGCACCAGAAAACTTCATGAGAATTCCATACTGAGCAGAGGAAGACTAAGGTCTGCTTACTTCCAAAGAAGAGGCCAGTGACAGAGAATCTGGAGGAGGTGAGAAAAGAGAAGGCCACACGAGGGAACAGAATGATAAACAAATGTTAGGCAGCTGTATTCCAGTGCAGCGGACTGGCCTTCGGTCCATTGCTTTTCATTTTAAAGGCTCTAAAATTTCAAATGTTTGCAAGGACAATTGTTCTACAAGGAGAACAGTGTTACTTCCCATCCTTAAGTACTTCCTAGCCTCCAACCAAATCATAATCATGCAGAGGCGTTATTTGGATGGCACTTCCCTTGGGTTTGAATATGCATATTTTACTTACCCTAGAATCCGTCATTCATCAGCGCTTTTTTTTTTTCATTTTAAAATATGAACAAAAGTTTGGCTCTAGGCTAAAATGTGAGGTAGGTAAGCATAGGATCAGTTGTAAACTTCTCCAGATAACGAAAATAATCCCTCACTAATAAAATTTCTTTTCCCTTTATGTGGCCCGAGCAGAGCTAGGAGTGGAATTTCAGTTTTTAATCTATGTAGAAAACAAAACACAAACACTAACGGCTTGAACTAGATGTGTAGACAAACATTCTCCTCTCTGCGGTGATGGGGGTAGTCAAATCAGTTACAGTGGTCCCCCCTTTATATGCAGGAAATATGTTCCAAGTCCCCAGTGGATGCATGAGTACCAAACCCTATATTCACACCGTGTTTTTTATATATATATATATATATACTTACCTATGATAAAGTTTAATTTATAAGTAGGCACAGTAAGAGATTAACAACAATAACTCATAATAAAATAGAATTAAAACAATAAGCTGTAATAAAAGTTATGTAAATGTGCTCCTTCTCTCTCTCTCTGTCTCTGTCTCTCTCCCTCTCTCAAAATATCTTACTGGCAGTATTACCCTTCTTGTGAGGAAGTGAGATGATAAGATGCCTCTGTAATAAGATGAAATGAGTTGAATGACGTAGGCACTGTGATGTAAAGTTAGGCTACTGTTGACCTTCAGATGACTCGTCAGAAGAAAGATCATCTGCTTCCAGACCGACATTGACCATGGGCAACTGAAAATGTGGATGGGGGGCGAGGGAAACTGAGGTACCACAAAACACACCAGCAGCCTAGGACACAGCATTACCACAAAACTTTCAGGGGTATCCACATTTTAAGTGGAGACTGAATTTAAATAGACCAATAGTGTGGATTTCAGGCATTCCAAACAGAGGAGGAAAGGTTATCTGAGATGATGTCAGGTAGTCAACTAGGGACTTTACATAATAATCCAATTTGATCTTCACGAGAACCTTACGAACTGAGCCTCATTATTTCCATATTCAAGGAAAGAGAATTAGATCTCACACACAGAAGTTGAGCTTTTGCCCCGGTTCCCAGTGCGACTCTATCCCAGAGCAGAAACAGGTCCATCTGACTCCAAAACCCTTCTCCATTATTCTGCGCCAGCATAAATGAAGTGGGTCACCACCAAATTTGGAGGTAGAGAATATCAAATTGGACTAGATGACAAAAAGCAAGACGACCTGGATTCCAGGCTAAGTTCTAGAATTTTCTAGCTAAAGGACTTAAGTTTTCTGAGCTCCAAAGAGCACAGAGATAGTAGGTGTTCAATGCACGCTGGTTGAGCCCAAAGATATGCCTTCTACGAGCCTCTGATATGCCTTCCGTGCAGTGGCCTTCAAGGGGCCCTTACACCACACCAGGCAGAGGGCTAAATATGGGGCCATAAATGTCAAGACTCACATCACAAGATCTGGGGTGAAGAAGACTGATGTCATTAAGCTCTTGGACCTGCCAAGTGAGAGAGAAACCTGGAAGCTGACACTTCCCAAGTCAAGCCTGGTCTATTCCTAAGCCTTCCCCCTTTGCCCTATCCCTTAACAAGGACATTACACTTGAACCTTCAACAATGCATTGGTTAGGAATGCCAGCCCCGTGGAGTTAAAAATCCATTTATAACTTTCAACTCCCCCAAAACATAACTACCCATAGCCTACTGTTAACCGGAAGTCATACTGATAACATAAAAAGTCGACAAACACCTATTTTGTAAGTTATATGTATTATGTGCTGTATGATTGCACCAAGGTAAGCCAGAAAAAAGAAAATGTCATTAAGAAAATTGTAAGGAAGAGAAAATACATTTATAGTCCTGTTCTGTAAAAAGTCTGCATGTGAGTGGACCCATTCAGTTCAAAACTCTGTTGTTCCAAGATCAATTTTTTTTCAACTTTCCAATTAATTTTCCAAATGTATTTCCAATTTATAAAGTGAAAGTTGCACTTTAACACCTTGCCCCATGCCCTGTAAAATTCTCCAGTCTTAACTTAGAGTTATCATAACCTGCTACTAGCTAGGGGCAAAATCGTGTTGCAATCATTCTGTGCTACAGAGATGCTGAGCCCCAGGAAAACCAGACTCAAGTCTTTGAACCACTGAGGGGATAAAAAGGGCAAATTGTGGTCAGTGTGGTAAAGACTCATCCACACAATTAAAAACGTGCCTTCTTTACACAGAATTCTTCTTGCTGTAAATCGAGAAAGGAAAGAGGCAGGAAGTAAAATAATACTACCACTATAAGGTTAATAGAAAAGATTTCCCCAAACACAGCTACCTGACTCATTCATTTATACGACAGATATTGATGTGGTCTCCGCTTTAGTGACCAGGCATTAGGAGCTAGGAGCCTAACAGCCATACCACCTCTGCTCTCAAGACACTATCAGGCTAACCTGAGACGCATAACCATCTCTGCAAATGCCAGAATAAAGGCAAGGGGCTCCAGAGTTCCCTGTAGGTGAACTGGGAGGAATAAGGTGATCTGGAAATTTAGACAAAGGTTGAGTTTACACCCCAGGCAGAGTGAAAGGTCCAGAAGCAAAAGAGAGCACTGAGCATTCAGGAACCACGGATAATTTAGTGGGGCCGCAGAAGATGGAAGGAAGAAGGAAAGGAGAAGAGAGACGGTCGGGAAACTTGAAGTCTTGCAGACCCCGGCGGAGAACATGGACTATATGCAGACAGCCGCCAGGCACCTTGGAGAGCGCTTGGAAAAAGAACACGAGCGTCCCAGGCTGCAGAAAGCCAGGTCGGGCTACTACGGAGGAAAGGGACTGGAGACGGCAAAACTGGAGGCAGTTAGACTGGTTAGACAGATGTTCCTAGAAGTAGAAGTGGTGGGTGGACAGAAATGAATGGGTTTGAGACACATGGCTCCAGCAGAAACGCCAGGAATTTGTGATTGGACGGTCGGAGTGAGGCAGGCGGAAGAGTCACAGATGGCACCCAAGATGATCTTTTCTCGTGCTCAGAGGAGTAAGCGTTGCCAAGTGTGTCGCATATGAGCAACTGAAGAGGAGATGGTGTTGTCATCATTCAGGTGTGCCGAGATGCTGAGCCGTGGGAAAACCAGACTCGAGTCTTTGAAACCCTAAGGGAAGGCACCAGGCAAGCTGTCGTCAATGTGGTCAAAGATCCGTCCACACAGTCTGAATCATGCCTGCACCCAGAGGCGACCAGAAAACAGATTCCAGTCCCCATCTTCCGTGCCCAGCTTCCTCTTCACACTCTCCCCGTGCCTGTGAAATTCTCAAGCGCTCTGATTTCCCCTCTTACCCCTACCGATCAGGCACAAGTAGGACCCAAAGTCTGCCTTCCCTTCCACTTGCTGCTTCCAAGCAGATCTTTACATCACTGTGGACCCTCAAGGTCAAAGATAGCCTAAAACACATTGTAAAAAAAAAAAAAAAAAAAAAAAACACATTCCACATATGAGTGAAAACATACGGTATCTGTCTTTCTCTGACTGACTTATTTCACTTCGCGTAATACCCTCCAGTTCCATCCACGTTGCTGCAAATGGCATGATTATTCTTTCTTATTGCCCAGTAGTATTCCATTGTATGGATAAAGAAGGTGTGGTTTATAAAAAAGTCATTCTTTTAAGGAAAAAAGAAAAGAAAAAACACGGCACGGGCTTGGGATGGTGAATGAAGTACTAATTCATTGGTTTTTTAAACACGGAGGATCAAGTGTTGGCCAATTCTTCAGGGCAGCATTCATTAGCTGAGCGCAGATGGAGAAGCCACTGAAACACGAGGAGGACCTGTCCACGACCACTGCCTGAATCTCATCTGTGCGTCGTCACCTCTGATGACGGCATCGAGGCCTCGCTGGCTGAGCCCAAGGCTGGCTTGGGAAACCCGACAGGAATGGTCAGAAAACAAAAACAGCTATTGGGGCCACACGTTGGCCTGATGCTACTACCACCGGAAGGCTTCTTAAAGGACAGCGTCCGGAGCTGTTACTTCTGACTTAAAGAACAGGAAAATAAACAACGCAGTTCATCAAGCCTCTTTACGCACAGTAACTCAGCGTGACAGTGACTCACCATCACTGCACCTGCTGCGTCCACACAGGGATGTAGGTGCCAATGGGCTGCCCACTCATACCCAAGGTTACAGGGAGCTGGGGTCAAAAACATGGGGTTTCTTGGGATGCCTGGGTGGCTCAGTCCACTGAGTGTCCAACCTCAGCCCAGGTCATGATCTCACAGTTTGTGAGTTTGAGCCCCACGTCGGGCTCTGTGGTGACAGTGCAGATCCCGGAGACTGCTTTGAGTTCTGTATCTCCCTCTCTCTCTGCCTCTCCCCTGCTTACACACACACTCTCTGTCTCTCAAATAAATAAACATTAAAAATTTAAAAAAAAAGAACATGGGATTTCTTGCTATCCCTCCTCTTGTATATTCATCCTTCTTTCTCACTGGATGTATTTAAGTAATTCCATTAGTTACAACAAGAAAGAGGTTTTCGTGATCAGCACCGTTTCACTGATTTCCAGCCAATCAAAGAATCAAAACAAAATAGATTCACAATATCAAGAGAGTAAAATGACTGGGTTTTTTTTTTTAACATTTATTCATTTTTGACAGATGGAGAGAGACACAGCACGAGTAGGGGAGGGGCAGAGAGAGAGGGAGACACAGAATCCCAAGCAGGCTCCAGACTCTGAGCTGTCAGCGCCGATCCCAATGCGGGGCTCAAACCCACAAACCGTGAGATCATGACCTGAGCTAAAGACAGACACCTAACTGACTGAGCCACCCAGACACCCTGACTTAATTGAATTTGTTTTAAAAAAGAGATTGGACTAAAATCTTTAAAGGAGGAACAAAGCAAAGTTCTGATGGCACTGGCCTTCAAAAACTTGTAATTTAGGAATTACTCCATGATGTGCATGGAAATGGAACATGGATGGACGCAGTGGTAGGAAAAGTCATACACACACACACACACACACACACACACACACACACACACATCCCAGTTGCACATAAACTGTAACTGAGTCAAGATTATAACATTACTTCTGTTTTGTGCCACGGTTGTTCCATGTGATGACCAAAGCCATGAATTTACACACCAATACGTTCGAATGTGCAGTAAAATCAGCCTCAGATATTTTTAAAGTGATAACTTATTTGGGGAATAATAGCATTCACTTTAAAAACTTCACCATTTAGTTCTGATGGTAAATAAATCACACAACAGTCTCCCTGCAACCTACCAACCCTGAGTAATAAATCTCTGAATTCAACATTACACCAGACATAACGCTGTAAAGTAAAAAGTCTAGTTTTAACTCCGTGACCTCAGTCTTGCCTCTGCTGGACAGTAAATCTGATGCAAAATGAGCAAATATGGGTGGCTGAGTTTCAACCTGGCATAACAGTGAGGCTTTGTCAAGGATCCCAGAATTTAGAGAGTTTTTAGGAACAAAAAAAAAAAGTTTGAAAAACAAAAACATATGCTAAACAGCTGGGGGTGGAAGACTGGAAAGCTGGGAAGAGCTTTTACCTTAGCTAGGAAAACATTCTATTTAATGACCTTTCTTTTTAGCTGACCCATTCTACAGTTTTCTTTTTTAATCTCTAAAACTATTATTTCTAGATGGCATATGTTAGACCGATATTCATTCATTCGTTCATTCAATTAATATTCAACAATAGTGTTATCGTCTCTTAATAGATCTGGGACCCTGAAAAAAATATTTAACTTCACTATACCTCAGTTTCTTCATCTATAAAATGGGGGCATACTTGTACCTAACTTAGAGGACACTTTAATAATAGCCATGTGTCCTCTGTGACCAGATACCATGTCAAAGCTAAGATTTACAACAGCGAATAAAGCAAACCAGATTCCCACCTTTAGGAAGGCAGAGGACATAATTAGGAAACAAAAATAAATAAATACAGAACTTCAAAATACACAAGGACCTGGAGTAAATGTATAGAGCACCACTGAATAAAAAGGGGGTGGGGCCTACTTAGCTGGAGGGATCATGAAGGCTCTGCTGGTTGGGAACCTGGAGCTGAAATCCAAAGGATGGGAAAGAGTCAGCCATGCAAAGAAAAGAAACATGTCCATTTCAAGCCAAGGATGTTGGCTATTCAAAGACTGTGACCTTGGAATTAGGCAGGTGTATTCCAGGAACTGGGGAGATGTAGAGAAGGGGCAAATCGCACCGTACTCAGAGGTGATAAAGAATTTAGCTTTAGTGGATTAGGAAGTCACTGGATGGTTTTCCAATGGGGGAATGACAGAGTTTTGTTCTGAAACATGATTCTAGCTGCCAGATAGGGAACGGACCAGAGAGGTTCAGAATGAAAACAGCACGGAAGCTAATGAACTCAGTTCAGCAGGGAATGATGTTTGCTTGGTATCGGCAGGGATAGGGAAGGTAGAGAGAAATGGACAGAATTTAAGACACCTCCTGAAACTTCACAGAATGTCTGCCTGGGCAGTCTCTTCTCAGATGCAAATACTGACCAGAGAAAAGGCTAAGGGGAAAATGTAAATAGTGCCTATTTAACTCAAGTTCTTCAGATGGCTCTCCTCATGAAAGGCAGGAGCCAGTGAAGTCAACAAAGTGTTTTTTCACAAGATAGTTTACAGCCATGAACTGATTGGACAGTTCAGGCTAACTTCTTGATGTGGTTTAGCATGACAGCTGTAAGACCCCATTCCTTACGAATACAAATCAAGATGCATAATGGTGCTAGATCGTGTGGTAGACAATTTTTCATTGTTTCCCCTCTGGATTGGACTGTAAATTATCTTCTGGAACACGAACTAGAGGTTTGGTGCTGATAAGGGCCAGTAAGGGAAGACTTCCCCGCCATAGCTTCCTGATAAAGTATCCAAAAACAATCACCTTGTTCTCAGGTTTCCTTCCAGAGGTTACACTAGAGAACACCTTATGAGCTGCCATGCTTCCATTCCAACCCGTCATTTTGTGCCTGAGGAAGGAGATGAGAGGAGGGAGAGAGAGATGGGGAATAAGAGAGAGAAAGAGAGAATAAATATAAAAGGGGGGTGGTGGCTAAGTCATGATTTGTCATCGCCCAGAAGTGTTAACGCTGGCTCCCAAAACTCAAGCTCTCATTCCTTCCTCAATCTTCATCCACCACCCCCCCCCCTGCCCCAGATTCCGTGTAGAGCAAACATGGAAAGAAAAGAAAGTTCTTAGCCAAATGTTAGAGTCCAGCTTGGAAAAAGGAGCTTTGCAATGACAGCACATATTTTTAGGACTTACTGGGATCTAGCTAAGGAGACTGGCTCCAGGGTGTAGAGTCACACATATTTTCTCGATTCCTAACTTCATCCTTTTTACATCATCTGCTTTCAAAGAAGCCAAAGGGAAGCTCCCTCCAGGAACAGCCATTCATTGGCATTTCACAATTAAAAAGATCACATTTGCGAGACCAGCCTTGAACCAGAATTTGATTTCGATTTAATAAGATACATGCTCATGCGTAACGCATGCCAATGAGTCTGACAAGAAATAGCTGACGTGATACGACTCCGGCATAAACCGAGATCAGTTTTAACAACTCATCAGGATTTATCAGGCACAGTTTAGGCAACTTGATGGCATTATAGTTGGTAGTATCTGAGGCTTCCATGTGAGAAAAATGAGTGTAGATTTTCCCTTTTCCTCTCAACATATTTTATTTATTTTTTTTTTTAAATTTTTTTTTTTCAACGTTTATTTATTTTTGGGACAGAGAGAGACAGAGCATGAACGGGGGAGGGGCAGAGAGAGAGGGAGACACAGAATCGGAAACAGGCTCCAGGCTCTGAGCCATCAGCCCAGAGCCCGACGCGGGGCTCGAACTCACGGACCGCGAGATCGTGACCTGGCTGAAGTCGGACGCTTAACCGACTGCGCCACCCAGGCGCCCCTCCTCTCAACATATTTTAGGCCATCCTTGGTCTTCTCCACTAATGACACCCCAAAGGCAGAACAAGGTTAACAACTGAATGTATACGACCACATTTATAATAAAGTAAGTTTGCTAACGACGATGATATTTTTTGACATTTAATTTTTAATTTTGAACATTTTATTCTCTTTGCTCTCAAACACTGCAGGAAATAACAGTAGCATGGGCCACTCTTACTTTTCAGCATTTTTCTGTTCTTATTTTTCTTTTTCTTATATTTTTTTGAAAGAGAGAGTGTGCACATGCAAGCACACAGAAGAGAGAGAGAGAGAGAGAGAGAGACGGAATCCCAAGTAGGCTCCATGCCTGTCTTGGAGCCCGACATGGGGCTTGATCTCATGACCCGGAGATCATGACCTGAGCCAAAATCAAGAGTTGGATGCTCAACTGACTGAGCCACCCAGGCACCTCACTTTTCAGCATTTCCAGATCTTCTCATGAATATCACTCATTCGATTTGTCTCATCCTCCTCCCTCTACAAGCAAAATCTGTGAGTAACCATGAGGTACAAACAGGTTCACAGTCTGGTCTCAGGACACCTTTCAGTCTTCTCTTGTAGCCAATGCACATGACAAATGTGTCCCTTCCTTCTGGTATATGGCTGAGGCTATCAACTTTCACATATGGCAACCCCTCCCCTCCTCAACCTCACTAATGAACACAGATACACATTTTAAGGGGAGGGGGAAGGAATTATAATTTGATCAATTAATTTTAAATCATGGAATATTTTAAAGCAACGCACCCAGGGGTTTTAGTGTGCTACAGCAGAGTAGCTGAGAGGGATTCCAATGGGTATTCATGACTCCCCGAAACCAACTGGTACAATAGCATAGGAGTGCCGGCAAATGAGACTGTCTCTTTTTTTTTATTATTTTTTTTAATCTGAGAAAGAGAGGGAGTGGGGGAAGGGCAGAGGGAGAGAGAGAAAGAATCCCAAGCAGGCCCATGCTCAGCGCAGAGCCCGACATGGGGCTCAATCACATAACCCTGGGATCATGACCCGGGCTGACATCAAGAGTCAAATGCTCAACGGACTGCGCCACCAGGCCCCCCATCACTTCTTTGAAAATCACTATTTTTCTCAGAGGCATTAATCATGCTCCCAGGGGCCCGCTTTTCCCTCTGGAGCTTCCAATCTAACGGTTTTGGAATATCACAGTTTTGTTTCTGGATAATGGGAGACTCCTGTTAGGAGGTAGATGACCATTCTTCCTCCCGGCCCTTTCCCACCAGGAAACCAAGAGACCGGGAAGTTCACCACTTCAAGATAAGGTTCAGCATCGGCAACTAGTAAATCTGCCATGGGATCCACGGATGAGGACCAAGACCAAGAGCCTCAAGGCCAGGGTAAGTACAAGTACCAGGCAGACTAGATGAGGTTCTGCTGGTGATCCCCACGTGTAGCCGATCCTGGAGCATCAGGAACCCCACGAAACCTCACTATTACATCCGGTTCGAAAGGCAGAAACAGAGCAGGAATTACCTGCATCTGACTCAGGCTTGAAAAATCAACGGAGATTCAGGACCCAGACAAACCTGACCACCACTCTCTTCTTCAGAGATATCCCAGAGAGAAACTGGGGTAAACAAGCACCTCTCATTAGGTCTTATATAAATACTCAGGGAATAATATCTAAATCCCAAGCAAGAATAGTAAAAAGGATGTCCATCCATCCATTCATTTACTCATTCAGCAACCAAGAAACCTCTACGAAATGCAACCATGCGGCTAGTGATGGGGATACGATAATAAACAATATCAGGCAGAGTCCCTGACAAGGGGAAGTTTCCCGCCTGCGAAGGAAGGAGGTGCTAATCAAATTATCACACCCTTAAATGTATAGTTTATAACTAACTACTCTAAAGGACATGAATGTGGCTCCTTGAAAGTGTAATTAAGGGGCGCCTGGGTGGCGCAGTCGGTTAAGCGTCCGACTTCAGCCAGGTCACGATCTCGCGGTCCGTGAGTTCGAGCCCCGCGTCGGGCTCTGGGCTGATGGCTCGGAGCCTGGAGCCTGTTTCCGATTCTGTGTCTCCCTCTCTCTCTGCCCCTCCCCCGTTCATGCTCTGTCTCTCTGTCCCAAAAATGGATGAACGTTGAAAAAAAAAAAAAGGATATGCCAAAAAAAAAAAAAAAGAAAGTGTAATTAAAACAAGAACAAACCCAACCTGAGACCAAAAAACCAAAGAAGGCTTCCTTTGAAAGTTAAGAGGTAAACTTCAGGCCAAACAGGAATCTGGGTACAGAAAGTGTCAGGCAGGGGAGACAGCCTGTGCAAAGGCCCTAGGCAGGAAGGAGTGAGGGTTGAAGAGCTAAACACGGCTCATGTAGTGGGGCACGTGGAAGGCAGCAGCAAGGTGTAGCAGAAGAATGACCACACAAGACTCACCAGGCACGTTCAGAACAGAGATCTTTGTCCCAAAAGCAACGAGAAATCCTCAAGAGTTTAAAAATAAAACTCAGGTTGCCTGAAAATGTAATCTATCATAAGAGTGGCATTTTCAAATCAATGGAAACGAAGACAGATGCTCCAATTAGTATTTTGGGACAACCGGTCAGCAGTTTAGAAAAAATATATGTATATCAGGCTACATCTGACCTCACTCCTTACCCAAAAATATGTATCAGGTAAATAAATCATCAAAATGCACACACTGAAAAACTGAATGGGTGCTAAAACATACGCATAAAAGTTTTCTACTCTGGATTAGGGAAATCTGCGTGATCATACTAGAATCATACTGTGATTCTGAAATCGCATCAGAAATGATGGATAAATGTGACCTAATAATACAGTAAGACTTAGATGTAGCAAAAAAAAGGGGAGGGGGTGAGAAAAAAATAAAATCACCCAAAAACTCCCCTATGGCAAGTTGATGGCTCAAAACTATGCAGAAAATATTAATAACACATAGGATGAACAAAGGACAACTGTAACATAATACTAGAGAATAAAACCCCAACATCAAAACAAGTCCTGGCAAGGTTTAGGCTATTATTTCTCAAAGCAACAGAGAAGTGGTCAGTGAGCATGTGAAGCGTTCCCTAATAATACAAATGAAAATCAAAATCAAAATAGGGGGTTATTTTGCATGTGCACATTACTGACATTATACAAGATTTGAAAAGACTCACCAACCCCGTACAGTGGGACGTGTGAAAATTTAAAACGAGCACAGTCTTTTTGACCCAACAAGACTGCTCAGAATTTAACCAAAGAAACTGCGCAAGTTTGAAAGTTTCAATACCTCGGGCTGTTTGTTCACCTCATCACTTATATATTTTTTTTAATTTTTTTAATGTTTATTTATATTTGAGAGAGAGAGTATGTGTGCAAATGGGAGAGGGGCAGAGAGAGAGTCAGATTCCAAGGCAGGCTCCAGGCTCTGAGCTGTCAGCACAGAGCCTGACATGGGGCTCGAACCCACAAACCACGAGATCATGACCTGAGCCGAAGTTGAAGGCTTCACCGACTGCGCCACCCAGGTGCTCCCACCTAATCATTTATATGAAAGAAAAGGTGAGGACAATATGGAACTGACTAAATGAACTTCCACTTATAGTCAAAGGAAGATTATACCTACATTAAAGGGTGATGCGTTTACAGGCATGGAAGGTTGTCTATGACACCGTTGAGCGAGCGGAGATTACACAACAGTGCGTGTAGCACAATTTCACTTGTATGCCGTGATGCCCACGTAGCTATCTTTGTATGAACGTGTAGGAGATGTCCCTTTCTTCACCTCCGACACAGAAGAACTCAGAAGATCAAATTTGTTCATCATTCCGTATGTGCTTTCAGTATATCCTACTACCATGAAATTAGATTTCTCTAACCCAGAGTAGAAAAAACTATGTTTACGTTCTTCTAGTAGCTCCTCAATGTTCATTTTTACACATTCCAACCTTTCATCTGTCTGGAATATATGGTAGGGTTAAGGAGTGAGGTGAGAGCAAGCCCGTGTTCGGAGGGATTAGGCCTGGACTGTGGGATTTGGGTTTCTTGGAGAGGGCTGGGTATCTGACAGGAACGAGCTTGCTTTCCCACCTCACCCCGCACTCCCAACCCCATAAACTCATCCACAAAGGCACCACATTCACAAGTGCTCACACAAGCACACGATGGGAAGGAAGGAGGAAGACGGACAGACAGACCAACAAAAAAGACTCCATAAGACCAAATTCTGAGTCTTCCAGCTACAAAGGGATAGCTTTTTGAGTGGGCCTGAGTGTTCTCCCTCTGGGAGAAGTGTCCACAGCCAGAAGAGAAGGTTGCATAAAGCTGACAAAAGTTGCTACCTTTGGGGTGCCTGTGTGGCTCAGTTGGTCAGGCTTGGTTGGTTAGGCTCAGTCGGTTAAATGTCTGACTCTTGATTTCAGCTCAGGTCATGATCTCACAGGTTTGTGGATTCGAGCGCCACATCGGGTTCCATGCTGACAGCACAGAAACGGCCTGGGATCCTCTCTCTCCTTCTCTCTCTCTGCCCCTCCCCCACTTGTGCGCACACACTCTCTCTCTCCCCCAAAATAAATAAATAAACTTAAAAAAAAAGTTGCTACATTTTTACCCCCATTCCTATGGTTCCTCCCAAGCCCTAGAGGCGGTCTTCTCTGAATGCAGCAGCACCCTGAACACAGCAAAGAGAAGCAGTGGTGGGTCCACCAACTTCAACATGGGTCCACCGTGTGAGCGGCACTCACTAGGGCACAGCCTTAGGGTGGAGGGGGTGAGAAGATGGGGGCCGGTGGGGGGGTAGACAGTGGGTGGGCGCCATGAGTTATCTCCTAGTCCACATGCCCTGGAGACCTGCCATGCCTCTATCAATCCGGTCCCTCATGTAGCCTCGAGCTTACCGTAAAAGGTTAATTTGAAATAAGTTAGTTTAGAAGAATTACATAATAAAGAACAGCTAGCGAATGTGCCAGTAGGAGAACTGCTGAGGCCCCTTTAGTGACACTTGATATGCCTGATATTATAATCAGTAGCATCAGTTACATTGATCAACCAATCGAACCAGACTCTCAGAAGATTGTTGAAGACTTTTCAAATATACAGTCCACAGAAGTGTGCGCTTGGTTGTACGTAAGGAAGCAAGCAGGCTCCACCCATCACCTAGTGGCATCTGTCCCTGGATGCCGGAACTGTTCAACCATCAGTGGTTGACATAACTCATAATGTCGGATCTAGAAAGATGCCTTTACTGGGTCACCTTGCCAGCTTAAAGCAGGACCATTGCAGGATTCCAACCTCCTGTCTGCCCTTAATCGTCCTAGACATGCATTAAAATGCCCTGCTGCATCCCTAAGTGTTGCTAAGACCTTCTCCAGGCCCATGACTGCTCACCGAGATAACTGAGATACACCATGAGCAGCCAGGAGCCTCAAGACATACTCAGCAGGTGCAGTTCGCGAGATTCTTCAGGATCATCCCCTCCCTTTCCTGTTCTAGCACCTCCAACCCTCCCTGACCCAGAGGTTTATTTCACATTTCCTTCAGTATTTCCCCCCAGGTAGGCATGGCCTTTCCTGTGACAAAAGAAAGCAGTTAAATATTTCAAGCCTTGTTCAATGACTGTAAAAGAAGGGCTTCTCAGTTTGCTTATCCAGGAAGAGTTTTGCAAACAAAAACTCTTTCTTTTAAGTAAATGTGAGGCCAGGTGTGGTAGACAGTATTTTTCCAAAGATGACCACATATTACCATACATTATCTCCTATCCCACATGCCCTTGAGAACGGCCATGCCCTCATCAGGAGATGGAGTCTGATTCCCCCCCCTCTTGAATCCAGGTAGGAAGTGATACCACATGAGTTCTAAGACTGAGTCATAAAGGTAACACTGCTTCTACCTTGTATGCTTTATTGTAAGAGTGGAATAAAACCATTCTTGAAAACTTTTTCAGCCATATAAAGAGATGGACTTCCCTGAGACCGCCATTTTGTGAGGAAGCCCAAACTAGTCCATATGAAGAGATCAAAGGAGAGGCCTTGAGACCCTGTAGAGACAGAGAGACAGAGACAGAGAGAAAGAGAGGCGAGCCCCAGGCGGAAGTGCTCCAGCCTCGGTGCTCCAGCTCCAGCCACTGCTTGGCCCCAGAACCACTCCACCTAGGCCTTTCCAAACTTCTGACCACAAAAACTGAGAGAGTGAATAATATGATGGCTGTTGTTTTAAGCCACTAACTTCTAAGGTGATTTGTTACACAGCAACAAGGACCAGAACGCACTGTGATATAATAATAAAGAGATGAGAATCGCTTTATTCTGAAAGATGATTTCTTGCACTTTTGTAAAGCAATTTTGTCGAGCTTAAGAAAGCATCTGTGTTTTATAACTTTCATTATTTCCCTTCAGACATGGTATTTTTCTGGATAAGGAGTTATAGGTTATATTCTAAAGCCACATACTAATGGACAAATTATGGCCTGTGGGAGACGCAGCATCCTGGGGTCCTACGTCCCTCTAAGATGCCAATTATTCACAGATCCCAACAGTAATATATTCAAATTCCCCTGAACAGAGCTACTTCCCACACTGCTTATGGCCAGATACTGCCTGGGGAAGCAAATCTTAACTTCAATGTGGTTACACATAAGTAACGAGGTATAAAACCTCTTCCTATCTGTTTTCACGAAGGGTTAGGAACATCACTGCTTTTGTCTCTTATACTGTCCGCCTCCCACATGCAGATAGAAACCTAAAAGCCTAAAGACATTAAGATCCAGGAATCTGAAAAGAGAAAAATGCCTAAGAACACAACACCATTCAGTTTCAGCAATCCAATCCATTGATGTCTACCAAAAAGCAATGGACTCTTTGGCAACAGCTGAATATCTATCTACATGTATCTGTTTCATGACAAACATGTAGACTCACTTGGAAATTGGGAATGCCTACAACAGCTAAAAAAAAAAACCGCACTTTTCATCAATATGTTCTATGTTATGCATGACAAGAGCATATATAAACATTTAGCCAATTCTGAAACATTCCATGTCAAGTTAGTTTAATGACCAAATGTTTTTACATTTTTTTAAAGTTTTTATTTATTGAGGGAGATAGAGAGTGCACAGGAGGGGCAGAGAGAGAGAGAGAGAGAGAGAGACAGAGAGAAAATCTCAAGCAGGCTCTGCACTGCCAGCACAGAGCCCAGCGCGGGGCTTGAATTCACAAACCGTGAGATCACGACCCAGGCCGAAATCAAGAGTTGGACGTTTAATGACTGAGCCACCCAGGCACCCCCCCCCCACTTTTTTTTAACATTTCATAGAGGGGAATGGAACAGAACAAGAGAAGCTGAACATACTTGTTTTGTAGAATTAGTACACCTATGTTTGCTCCATACTAGATTGGAAATGTATCCATTTTTCTTTTAAACCCATGGTGATTGTACTATTTGCTGCTTAAACTATGAAAGTACTTTGGATCTCTCGTAGCACTATGGGGGGAGCGTGACAGTCTCATGAGGAGTCCAATGCTAAAAATATTTGGTGATGCACTTAGTGTACTTCAGACTTTCCAGAACTACATCTGAGGCCATAGATCTGAGTTAGATTGTTTAGGCTTTGCCTAAGACACAGAAGTTCCAAATCCACTGGGCTTACACAAAACCACCCAAAAGGCTCACCAGTCAAACTCACTGATGGCCTTTTGATATTTGGTATCATGTTAGTAACAACACTGTTTTTCTTTGAGATCAAGTCTCTGCCTACTGGGAACCACATCCTAATTACTGCCCAAAGGGGATTTTTTTCAATGCATTGTTGTGTCTTGTCTTAAGAAATTCATTAGTTATTTCAAAACATAACCCATATGCTGTTCTCCTCTCCTCTGTTTTATGTAAGGATTTCTCTCTCTTTCTTTTTTTTTTTTTTTTTGGCAGAAAGTTCCAGAAATTTTTCTATTCTCACAAGAATAGCTCTAGGCACTTTCCCAGTATAATAAAGAAGCGTTTTATGTTATGGGTGATGGCCAGTTAACATTTGTATTTCTCCGGAAGAACTACAGCATTTCTATCAGCCAAGGGAAACACCTGCATAGCCTGTGTTTCTGAATTACATCCATGACCACACGTCCCATAAACAAGGAATCAGAATCCAAAGGAGAAAAACCACAGGTGCTTCAGAAAAACAGCTCCATGTAAATCCGTAATATGCAACAGTTTCTTCAAAACAAACAAGATTATGAGGGTATCATTACAGCGAGGAAATATGGACATCACCTATAATCACCTATAATCAGCCTATAATTATTTTTATAACGTACAGGGTTTGGACTACACATGATCACAAATTAAAGCCCTAAGGCAGGGTTCCTTTTGGTGGCTGACAAATACACAGATTGTATTTGTAAAATATGTAGCCAGACCTGAATCTTCTTTGTTCTTAACAAATTTAAAACACAAATCTGGAAACAAGGGTGCATTTAGACCACAGAGCCCTTAAACTACCACATCTTTCAGTCGAAAAATACACACACACACACACACACACACACACACACACACACACACACACGTTTTATATATTAATAATAATGTTTCAATAGAGGAATCAGGGCAAAACCAAAAACTAGAAACCACTTTAAATTTACTTGAAAATGATGACATTGCCCAGAACCTATCTCTTTCAGAAGGCTTACTCAATGAAGATGCAAAGCTAATGGGAGAACCAATGACTTTTTGTCAGGTATCCAACAGACATTCTCCACAGTACCGGACTTTTGTAGGAAGTAAGTAATGCCCACAGGAAGCTCCCAGACACATTCCACGGAGGACAATGGAAGACAGTCTTCTGAAGAACCCAAATACTGTGATGTGGACAATAAATACCAAGAGAGATGATGTCATCGGAAACCATGTTAAGCGAGAGGGTCTGGGGATGAGACGAGCCTGGTCGCTGGACTATAAGAATGAACGCATGGGTCACGCTTGTCAGGAGGAGTTTCACGGTGGGCAGATTAAAATGAAGCAAGTCTCTTGGGAGGCCCTGTCAACAAGGCTGCTTCTCAAAATATTTTACATAACATCTCGTAACTTTGGATCTTTATGTTTAATAAAGCCTTTATGGCGAAAAATACTGATACTGTTTATTCAATGAAACTTTTGCTATTTTTTTAATGGCTTAATGTTTGCTACATTCACACCGCTGCGTTGGGTATGCTCTTAGAACAGCTACAAAGTAAGACAAAACAGAGAGAGACAAACAGATAATCAGGGTGTCAAAAAGATCATGATGATTCTGTACCAATATGTACACACACTTGGGAATGATTTTTCACACTGACAGCCCAGATCCCAAGTAGTCAACCACCTCCTCTGAACGCTATGGTTCCAATGAGTTATTAAGGACAAAAAAAAAAAAAAAATCAATCTTTTTAAAGGTGTCTGAAATGTCAGTGATCCATACCAGCTGTCAAGTTAAGCAAGAGCTCTGCATCACCAGTCTCTTTGCCTGGTGAATTTTGCCACATACCAAGCACTGACAACATAAATATTATTCTTAATTCCAAAGATATAGCCTCTTGAGCGTTTATAAAGTCTAACTACTTAAATGTTATCAGCCGGCTCCGAAACTCTAACTGTTTACGACTCAGAAGTCATCGTCTTTCCCATTGCCATGAAAGTGGTGGGCTATCAACCCAGTTTATGCCTTAAAAAGATGCGATAGTAAGAAGGCTTCTGACAAACGTTATTTTTGACATTATTCAATGAATCACTAAGCCCAGTCCCCATTTAAAAATATAAATCAAACACAAAAACATTACAGGGCAGACCAAAGCAGGAAAGGGAGAATGCATTGTTGCAGACCGGGGAAGAGAGTTGCCAATAATTTGGCTCTAGGTTTATAGGTCTCTTGTGGTGCTTTTGTAGAAAACTGTGGCTCTTTGCTCCCTAGACAGGTGTGCAATGAGACAGGCATATTGCGTATGCGAAAACAGAACCAAATAAATAGATAGATGATAGATAGATAGATAGATAGATAGATAGATAGATAAACTAGAGATGACACCATATTTCCCAATAGATGTCAACAAACACTTAACCACCTTTCATTCAACTTATATTATTGCATGCCAGCTTGAAAATAATTGAAGTATAAGGTACAAGAAAAGGATGGCCAGGATTACCAGCCATTGTTCACAGGAAATGAAATGTTCTGCTAAGCAGCCCAAATACTAAGGACAAGGAAACAAAACCTATATTTTATTTTATTTTATTTTATTTTTTAATTTAATTTAATTTAATTTAATTTAATTTAATTTTATTTTATTTTATTTTATTTGTAAAGTTTATTTTCTTATTTTGAGAGAGAGAGAGAGAGAGAGAGAGAGAGAGAGAGAGAGAAAAGCAGAGAGAGAGGGAGAGAGAGAATCCCAGGCAGACTTCAAGCTCTCAGTGCAGAGCCCAACACAGGGCTCCAAGGCACGAACCGCAAGATCACGACCTGAGTTGAAATCGAGAGTCAGACACTCAACCAACTGAGCCACCCAGGTGCCCCAAAAACTGTATTTTAAAGTAAAGCAATACTCCCTTATTGCCACAGACTTAAAACACGAAGCCAGATGAGCACTGGGTGTTATATATGTGATGAATCACTAAGTTTTACTCCGGAGAGAACATTTAATCTAAAATAATTAGGCCAGCATTTGTGCCTCTAACACAAAAGGATGTGTCTTTTCTGCTCACTGATAACAGAAAGCTAGTATAACTGAAAAGAACCAAGAAAACACCAGCGGATAACCATACTTCGTGGGATTCTCAATCCCCTTGTGTGGATCACCCAGGAATCAAACTCTAGGTTTGTTTCGTACCTCAAGAAAAAGGCAAAGCAACACACACGAATGATAAAAGCACATAAAGAAGTACACAAAGGGAGGCAAGTTTAGATGAAGACACATCTGTACGTCAGAATAAGTTAGAGGCAAGCCTGGAATACTCCGTAACTCAGGTTGAGAGAAACTCAACATGTGATTTTTTTTTTTTTTAGAGCCACTGTTGCTAATCCAGGGTTGCTCAATCCTGGTGCTACTATCATTTTGATTGAAGCCAGATAACTCTTTGTTTAGAGAGGCTGTCCCGTGCACTGTTGGATGTTTAACAGCCTCCTTGGCTTCTACCAACTGCGTGCCAGTAGCACTCCCTCCGATTTGTGGCAACGAAAAATGTCTCCAGAGAGTCAAATGTCACCTGGGGAGCCAAACTGTCCCCATTGAGAACTACTATTCCAGGGGCACCTGGGTGGTTCAGCTGGTTAAGCATCTGACTCTTGATTTCAGCTCGGTCATGATCTCATGGTTCGTGAGATCGAGCCCCACATCAGGCTCTGCGTGGACAGCATGGAGCCTACTTGGGATTCTCTCTCTCCCCCTCTCTCTCTCCTCCCTCCCTCTCTCTTGGATATTCTCTCTCTCTCTCTCTCTCTCTCTCTCAAAATAAATAAACATTTTTTTAAAAGATCTAGGGGCGCCTGGGTGGCTCAGTCGGTTAAGCATCCGACTTCAGCTCAGGTCACGATCTCGCGGTCTGTGAGTTCGAGCCCCGCGTCGGGCTCTGTGCTGACGGCTCAGAGCCTGGAGCCTGCTTCGGATTCTGTGTCTCCCTCTCTCTCTGCCCCTCCCCCACTCACACTCTGTCTGTCTCTCTCTCAAAAATAAACATTAAAAAAATTTTTTTTAAAGAAAAAGGAAAAAAAAGAAACCAACAGAAAGGAAAGGAGGGGAACATATTTAATGGTCATCAAAAATGATCAAGACGCTAAAAGATCCAAGAAATACCGGAAGAACGATTTACAAAATGCCTCAGATTTTTTACAGGATAAACTGTCAATTCATTCAATAAATAGGCACTGGGCACCTACCATGATTCAAGGCCTGAGATACAAAGATAAAAGAGAACCAGATCCTGCCATTTTCAGGAGTTTAGGGACCCACTGAAGTCTAAGACATACAGACTAATTCTCAAACCTGGCTATACGTTCAAATCACCTGGAGGAGCTTTGCCAAATTACCAATGGCTGGGCTTACACCCAGGCCAATTACATAAGCATCTAAACTTTTGGGCAGTTCTTAAACACCTTTGAGCTAGACCATTAAGGTGGGTGGAGATGGCATTTCTAGTTGAAGAAGCTGCAAGAGAAGAGTCGCCATGATAGAAAATCAAGGGCATTTAACAGCTAAACATAAAAACAAGTGGTTCAGTTCCCTCCATTTACAAGGTCTGAGAAGGGCAGTAAAAGAAAATAGAGTGGGTGAAAACCAGACCCTGGAGGGTGTTAAACTTTGGAGAACATGGAGAATCTCTATTTCTGAGAAAAGAGGAAAACTATACTTCAAAAACTTAACCTTCCTAGAACTCTAATAATAGAGGGTCCAAGGGAAGAGGCAAAGGCGTGAAGTTGAGTGTCACGTCTAAGGCAATAAGCCCAAATGAAAGCCCTGGCTTCCCTTCATTCCCACAGAAACTCCCCTTGGCGGACTCCCCTTCGGCCTCACCCAGGGCACACTAGATTCCCTCAAGGGTCAGGGCTGGACCCTGCGGTCTTGTTACCCTGATTCGTTTTCCCTAGGTGATGTCATGTCTGTTTAGTCAGTTATCTGCATACGCGTTTGGAAATTCTCCACCCAGACCTCACCCCCCACTCCGACTGTTAACCCTAACTGCCTGTTTAACATCCATTCCCCTTGGACACACTGAAGTAACCTCAAACTCACCATGTCCAAAATTGAACTCATCATATTCCTTACAAAGCCTAGGGCTCTTTATGCTTTTTTTTCCTCTGGAAATGGTACCACATCCCATCCAGTTACACAGGTCAGAGATTTGCATGTCATTCTTAACACTGTCTCTTTCACCCCCATACCTGGTCTACCACCAGGTCCTATGGATTCTACCTTGTGTATGTCTCTTAGATTCCTCCTGCTCTCTCCCCCTCCGTCAGCACCTCCTTAGCCCAAGACGCCATCTTCCTTGTTTGACTGTTTCCATAAAAGTTTCCGCTCACTGACCCAAATTCACTCTTGTCTCCCTGCCACCAAGTCACCAGTTCAAATTCCAAAACTAACCATGTCACCACTTTACTCAAAATTCTTTCATGGCTTCCTATGGATCTTTTTTTTTTTTTAATGTTTATTTATTTATTTTGAGAGAGAGAGAAAGAGTGTGAGTGGGGTAGGGACAGAGAGAGGAAGAGGGAGAGGGAGAATCACAAGCAGGCTCCACAAGGGGCCTCAATCCCACGAACCGCAAGATCCTGACCTGAGCCCAAATCAAGAACTGGGTGGCTCAACCGATGGAGCCACCCAGGTGCCCCTGGTCTTACAATATTTAAAAACTTCCTCAGAAGGCCTGACTACATCTCCAACCAGCCACAAAAGCCTTTGTTTAGCCCTACGCGTTTGCCACTCTTGCTCCCGCCACAGGGCCACTGGATGCACGGTTCCATCTGCCAAGAGCTTGGTATCCCTGTTTGGACTATTCAACTCCTTGGCCACCCCTCAGTTCCCAGTAAAGTCATGACTTCCTCCAGGCATCCTTCCCTGATCTCCCTGCCTTACCAGCGGTTTCTAACAGCAACTTGATTTGGATACAACTCTACGTTTGGTTGACTTACATTTGATGAAAGCATTTGCTTCACACTTGTGCCCCCACCAACATAACCCCTAAATCATCCCAACACGGGGCTGGGAAGAACCAAAAAATACGTAGGAGAGAGTGTGCTGGAGAGAGAGAATGGATTCAAGAGTTCTTCCGATTTAGAGATGCTAAATGTAACAAGAAGGAGTAGACTCAAAGATGATTACAAAGCTCTCGGGTCTGGATGACGAAGAAATACGAACTATTAGGTTACTAACTACACTGATCCTGATTGACTGATTTCATTTGTACGTGGTTTTCTTTGCTTTAGTTTGCACCGTTCCAATCCCCACACCAAAACACACTATTCTTTTATTTAAAGCAAATGACCTAAAGTTGGCTGCTACCAGCACATTCCAGTCAAGCCCCAGCACAATAATTAGTGCAGGCTTACAAGTACTCCCACGGTAAGACCAACTCTCATCCCCTGCAGCATTAAATATGAAACACCCACATGCAGGGAAACGCTACCTCGGGGCAAACAAAACTTTCTTCATAGAGGAACGTTCAGTGCATGCACGAGTAATGAAGTTCGTGGACTGCTTCTACCCTGCATAGTTTATTTTTAGTCTTAACCTAATTTCACTAGTCCAGAAATATTAACACATTATGTCTACCAATTCAGAATACTTTTCGTCATAAAATAATAAAGTACATATCCAAAGGCTGCTAAGATTTGAATTTATTTCACCCCAAAAAACACCCTTCTCTTGCGCTGCAAATATTAGTTTGAACCTGAATTATTTTATGGAACGTGGTAAGTTCCTGCTCTGTAAGTACTTCTGTTGTTAAGCCATATTTTATCCCTTTGCACTTTTACAGGGAAGGCATTAAAGTTTATTTTTTAAGGCAAAGCTGTTATATAATAAACCATTCTGGACATGACACAGTTTATGTATTCATAAAATGTTTCTGAGTTTCAAAAGATGCATGTTATAGAGTTATCGCACCTACAGGAGTTGCCAAATATTTGCAATATTTTTGAAATAATAATAAGGACAGGTATACACAATAAAAAGCTACCAACCGATTTCTGGGAAAGCAAATTGCACTCCGAAGTCTTAAAGAGTTTCCTAGAAGTAAAGAAATTATGGGCTTCATTCTGTCTCTGCAAGATATCAAATGCAAGGGTAGCACTGAATTCTAACATATCAACTTTATGATGTACCCATAGGACTCAAAAGTTCCCACCTATATTATTCTCCTTTGGTGGGAAGTTGGAAGAAATGGTACAAATTTGGTTAATGCTTATCTACATATATGATGCTGTAAATCAAAGACACACAGTAAACTATCAATCGGACCGGACAGACTTATATCCATGGTCTCCAGGGATGGGAGGCACACTGACTTTATTCATCAGTGTTGACCCGCCGAAGCAGGGCACCAGTGAGGTGGACAGGACAGCTCCTGACAAAACAGACCATCTAATTTACGTTGGCAAGAGACACTGCCTGCATCAGACCATCTGCTTTCTGGGAGAAACAAAGAAAATTCCAGAGTGCAACAGTAATACTGCCTTCCCTTGCAGTGAGGAGGGATGCCTGTCATTGGATTCCCTCTTCTGCCAAGACCTCTTCCCTCTTTCTACCAAGCAAACGAAAACGACGGTGACTTTTGATAAATAGGGTAAAAGCTTTTTTCTTTTTCTGAGCTGGCTTGACCATCTCATTGGCAAGATGGAGAAGCCTTCCTTAAAACTTTCTGCAGTAGCATTCTTCGTCACCCCCTACTGCTTGCTGCCTCTCTACTTCGAGAAAATGAGAACGCGCGTCCTTTTGTAAACACTGTACTTTCTCCAGAGACTCAAAGACATAACAGCTCAGAGTTCTTCAGTACGACGGAGCAAACATTGAGCTGTTGCAATGCTCACTGGGCCTTAGAGTTAAAAAGAGTTAACGGGCACCCGGGTGGCTCAGTCGGTTAAGCGTCCGATTTCCGCTCAGGTCATGATCTCAGTTTGTGGGTTCGAGTCCCACGTCGGGCTCTGTGCCGACGGCTCAGAGCCTGGAGCCTGCTTCGGATTCTGTGTCTCCCTCTCTCTCTGTTTCTCCTTTGCTTGCGCTCTCTCTCTCTCTCTCTCTCAAAAATGAATAAACATAAATAAATAAATAGAGATGACATTTGGGCGGTCTCCCTTCAAAGATTCCACGGTGTATTAAAGAAGACAAACACCTGCTATAAACAAATAAGTGAAATAACAGGTACTGTGAGACACAAGCAAGAGAATGGGAAATGGTTATTTTTGCTAATGAATTTTGGACCTGGAAAGGCTTTTCCAGGACCCAGGGTGAGGCATATTCTCTGCATCACCTCCTGATCCCTCCCTAACAAGGAAAACTATGTTTACGTGGCTAAATGAGTTACTATAAACCATTAAGTCGTAAGAGACGGCCTTAAAGGTAGAAAAGGGGTTTTAATTTTTTTTTTTCAACGTTTTTTATTTATTTTTGGGACAGAGAGAGACAGAGCATGAATGGGGGAGGGGCAGAGAGAGAGGGAGACACAGAATCGGAAACAGGCTCCAGGCTCCGAGCCATCAGCCCAGAGCCCGACGCGGGGGTCGAACTCACGGACCGCGAGATCGTGACCTGGCTGAAGTCGGACGCTTAACCGACTGCGCCACCCAGGCGCCCCGAAAAGGGGTTTTAAAAAAAGGATAAGGAGTATTTTCAGGGTGCATCAGGGGGCATGGGGCTCACACTCCTTTGCCTTGGGCATGAAAGAAGA
Organism: Puma concolor; assembly: GCF_028749965.1. Taxonomy (NCBI): domain Eukaryota; kingdom Metazoa; phylum Chordata; class Mammalia; order Carnivora; family Felidae; genus Puma; species Puma concolor. The sequence continues at coordinate 12,748,842 of NC_141667.1, read as the reverse complement.
AAGGAGATTTCGGGCATTTGCTTTCGGAGTGCATATTGAACCAGGCTGGTGCCTGCCCACTCTTCCCCAGTTCATCTTTTAGCTGGTGCAGTATAGCTGGGAAGCAGCTGGCACGAGCTGGGGCCAGTACAGATGGCTCTGTGGAAGCTACTCCACAACGTAGCATGTTGTGTCCCTCCACACGACACTTAAAGCCTCTAAAGAACGCCACAATTACAAAATGCTTCCCTTTCCTCTCTCTGGTTTTATCTCCATTACTTTCTAAAGCAAGCATTATTACTTCAGCTGCAAAAAGCACAAAAGAGGGTGAGTCAGTCGGCTGAGCGTCCAACTTCGGCTCAGGTCATGATCTCACGGTTCGTGGTTCGAGCCCCGCGACGGGCTCTGGGCGGACAGCTCAGAGCCTGGAGCCTGCTTCGGATTCTGTGTCTCCCTCTCTCTCTCTGCTCCTCCCCCACTCATGCTCTGTCTCTCTCTCTCTCTCCTTCAAAAGTTTAAAAAAAAAAATTAAAGAAAAAGCATAAATGAAGCGTCAGAAAGGTGAAATTCGTACCCCCAAATGACTCCAATAGTAATGTTAAAAACATGTGGATGGACCCAGAAGCCCTGATACCCCAAATAACAAACTGGTGAGTCACAGCCATTTATAAAATAAAAGTTGGATATATCATATGAAACTACAAATTTCTAGAACCCTTGAAAAATTGAAATCTGGAAACTAAAACAGTTCTGGGCTAATTCCATGTGCTAGTAACAGGGTAGGAGGCAGAGCATTTGAGCACCAATGAATTCTCTACCATCTAAACCGGCCCATTCCAGATGATCTACGCATTCACCTGACCTGTTGGCATCTGAGGGCACCTGCTAAACCATATGGCAAGTGGCAGGGGACATCTCATCCAAAACGCTCAGAATACTCTTCTCCTTTAGGTCATCTCCAGCGTGATTCCATTCACACAAATTTCGTCCAAATGTCGTCTGCTCAACCACGTCACATAATGTACCTAAACAGTGATGGAAAATACATCCTCTGGAAACGTCTGTCTATACCCCGATCGAATCATTTTACTGTTATAAACGATCTACATATTTGTGGAGAATAAAGGCCACTGGATTCCAATTGCTGTCTCTAGCCCTATTTCCACCTCCCCATGTTAAAGCAGACACTTTAATCTCCTGGCGTCCTACGCCTGTTCATTTGCCAATGACTATGGAATAGGTCAAGGTTTAGAGGTCTTGGAAGGTTCCCAAAGTCACTTCTATTGTCACTAGTATAATTCTAAAGAATGAACACCCAAACTAGGGCATTCTCAGTTTCTACTCTTCTAGTTAAAAGACATTATTTGGAGGGACGCCTGGGTGGTTCAGTCAGTTAAGCGCCCAACTTTAGCTCAGGTCATAATCTCACGGTTCGTGAGTTCGAGCCCCCCGTCTGACTCTGTGCCGACAGCTCCGAGTCTGTGTCTCCCTTTCTCTCTCTGTGTCTCCCTTGCTCTCTCTGCCCCTCTCCCTCTCGCTCTCTGTCTCTCAAAAATGAATAGATGCTAAAAAAATTTTTTTAAAGACATTATTTTGGGGAAAAAAGGCACCATTGATTTAAATGGCAGTCAAACTGTTGGTTAGGTTTTATGACTCCAGTTCCATTTTGGGATTTGAATTCGCCTGTGGAAAACAGATGTTTAGCTGCTAAAACAATAACATTTTAAAGTTTCATTTCACAAAAATTAAAGCACAGCTATAACCCAGAAGCTCAAAAGGAACCAGCCCACACAGTTATAGTCAGATGAGGGGCAAACAGTCTCCCAAGTCTCTGCTGAGGGGTGCACAGAGCTGCAGAAAACACACACCCTCCAACCTGACACTGGAAGGTAGTTTTCTGAAAGCCAGCAAGTGCACGGGGCCAGCCTGGAGTGAGAAGTGGACAGCCCGTGGCCTTGAGCAGGGCTGGTCAGCCACAGATGCTGGCCACGTCCTTTTCTCTTGGATCTGCACACTCCGAATTGAGCAGAATAGCACAATTCTAATGACAAGACAGAGGCAGTGTTCAGGAAAGGGAACGGGGCTCTCAGTATAGACTGTCTAGATCCCCAAGTCACAGTCACTGAAGTTCATCTGCAAAGCAGACTCGCATTTTCTAATTAATTCAATTCAACTAATATAGTTTTGCTGGGAAGGAAAGTAAACTTTGGGGACTTTTTTCTCCTACAGACGAGGAGATATTTTTAGACTTATTTCATTTATATTTGAGCAAACCACCCAATTTTTCCTGGCCTCTGTTGGCTGGTACATAAGGTGGAAGGATTTACTTCGGTACCCACTAACTTTCTTTCCAATCCAGTTCTATGCTTGTATGGATTTCTACTAAGTTCATACGCTTCAGCAATACAAAACAAGCAAGCAAACAAACAAACAAACACAGGCGTTCTTTTTTTCTTCCAAATTACAGAGCGGAACATTAAATTTCAAAGTGTTTAATATTCTACCTCATAGTTCATAAGCAAAAAGAACCCTTTTTTCTCTATGAATAAAATGCATGAACTAAAGAGAGATCTCAGAGTATGGCAGTCATCAATTATCCACAAGAAAAAAAAGTCCCCTAATTTCGAGACAGGCAAGGATGAAAAGGCGGAGCACAGGAGATGTTTAGGGAAGTGAAATTACTCTGTATGGCACCACAAATGTGGATACCTGTCATTCTGTATTTGTCCGAACTCACTGGATGTCCAGCACCTATGCGGCTCCTAATGTAAGCGATGGCCTCTGGGTGAGAACGATGTGTCAGTGCAGGTTCATCAATTACAATCAATGTCCCACTCTGGTGGCCATGTTGATGGGGCAGCCTGTGCATATGTGGGTCAGGTGATATTTGGAAAATCTCTGTACCTTTCGCTCTATTTTCTGTGAACCTGAAATTGCTCTAAAACATAAAGTCTTTATTTAAAAAAAGAGAGAGAGAGAGAGAAGAAAGAAACCAGGTTTAAAAAAAAAAAAGCCTGAAAAGTAATGTTCAGGATCTGCTGGCGTGATTAAAATGAAGAGTGCTGATGCCTCTGGGGTGCCTGGGTGGCTCAGTTGGTTAAGCGTCCAGCTTTGGCTCAGGTCAGTCTTACAGTTGGTGAGTTCAAGCCCCTCTCTGCTGTCAGCATGGAACCCGCTGAAGGTTTCTACTTTTCTACTTAAAAGATATTATTTGGAGGGACGCCTGGGTGGTTCACTTAGTTAAGTGTCCAACTTTAGCTCAGGTCATAATCTCGCGGTTAGTGAGTTCGAGCCCCCTTTGGAGCCCACTTTGGACTCTCCGTCCCCCTCTTTTTCTGCCTCTCCCCTGCCAAAATAAATTTAAAAAATGTTAAAAAAAAAATAGAGAGAGAAAGAGAGCACGCTGACGCCCTCACAGCTCTACAGGTTCAAAACCGTCGTGGGTGCGGCAGTACGGTATGAAGCGGATAAATACACATCATTTGGATCAAAATGACTGTTCTCTCAGCAGCCCCACTGGAAGGAGCCTGTCTGCCTTAATGCCTACCTGGGGAGAAAAAAATGGTTCTGCAACCAACCTTCTCTGACAACCTTTCTACACGTATAAATACAACATGTATCTCAAAAGTCATTTACACGTTTCCGGGAGAAAGGTTAAGTCACTACAGGTAGGTCACGAAAGGCAGGACATACAACGTTGGACAGTGCATGTCACAACACCGGTGCCAAGGAACCTATCCTATTTGATTCTCTTCCAGAGACTGCAGAAAAAGTAGTCCTCTGCTTTTTCAAATGCTTGAAATATCTATTCCTTTGCGATAAAACGGGTTTCTCAAAAACTTGCTTCTTGTACAAAATGTAACATTAGTGGGGGTGGAACTAGCATCTTGGTCCCAAAATTCACGTTCCCGTTTACAAAGCCAAGGTCCTTCCTCTCCCCGAGTGTTTGCTCTGAGTCACGTCCCTTATAGCCACACCTCGCTCAGTGCAGCTCAGTGTGTTGAGTTCACCACATTGAATTAAATGGTTTACAGACATCCTTGGGGAAAATTACTCAACTATTGTTTGGTATTCCTAAGCTGGCTTGCCTAAATAAAACAAAAGAAGCCAATGCCCCTTTGCCAACTGCACTTATAATTGAAATGTTACTTGTTCCTTTTTACTATTTATGCTCAAGTTTTTTTAAAAAAAAAAAAAAAAAAAAAAAAAACATACCAGAGCACAGGTTCTTGGAAACCTGCTCAATGTAAGTCTCAAACCCATCCAACTCTGTTTCGATACAATAGTAAACTTGGACCCCACACTCGCACTACAACATAAAAACATCTACATCCTGAAGCATTTTACATCATCTTCAATCTATTTTCAATACAAGAAACAGAAGAGATGTGAATTTTCCAGGACAGACTGCTGTAAACGTCTCATTCTCCTGTCTTCCATGTTTTTCTTCTTCCTATCCTTTAAAAACAACATCTTTTTTGGCATGCGTACTGCTTAATTTTACGTGTCAGTCTGACTGAATCCCAGGGTGCCCAGATACTTGGTCAAACATTATTCTGGATGTGAGAGTGAGCGTGTTTTGGGTGAGATTACCATCTGAACTGGTAGACTAAATAAAGCAGATACCCTCTCTAAGGCGGGTGGGCCTCATCCAATCAGTTGAAGGCCAGAATAGAACAAAAAGGCTAGCAAGTAAGAGAGAAAACTCCACCTGCCTGACTCCTTGGGCTGGGATTCCATTCTTGGTTGACTCTGGACTTGAACTGAAACACTGGCTCTTACATAGTCTTGAGGCTGCCAGTATTCACTGGAACCCCACCACTGCCCTCCTCCAGCTTCCCAACTACAGATCTTGGGACTCGCCAGCCTCCATAATTGTAGAAGCCAATATCTATATATACACACAGCTATATACAATACACACATATACACACCCTACTGGTTCTGTTTCTCTTGAGAAACGCTGACTAATACAATATGGCATACAGACACATGACCATGTCTCGGCCATTTCTCCTTTTACAGTGTTATAACCAAACCATAAGCTAGTTTCCCTGAATGAAGATGAAGGTTTTCTTCCATTTGAATATTACCTTTACCCAGCTTCACATTTTTACAGTAAAAACGTGGTGTCATGTTAGAAACAGTCTAGGCTTCAATAAACATTTCCGTCATGGAAACTTGACAAACTTTTCTTAAGCACAAGCTAATCATATTTTTATGGCACGGAAAAATCATATCAGAAAGACAGGAAAATGCAGCCAACTGCCATTCACTTTAATGGAAAAGATCATAGGCCTTTTTTTTCTCCCTAAAATAGGAAAACCTACTATTTTTATTACGTGATTTTAATAGCAGCATATTGGAAACATCTATAAATGCTTGGTTTCATTTGCTTTTCCAAAGTTGTATCTTTATTTCAAAAAGAAGCCACACACACATACATCATAGCATTTTTCTTATGTTTTGAAAGACTTAAAATGTTTTCTTTTTTTATGAAGGCCACATAAGCGTTACCAGGCTTTTTAATATCAGTGCTGTGCATCATCACTACGGGAGCCAGAAGAACAAACCTTGCGACATCTGAATGTATTTCAGGCATATTGCGCACCGAGTTGCATTTTATCCATAACACTCTCACTAAGCGGATTTCTGTGGGTTTAGTGTCAGAACCTTTCTGAAAGCCATTTGGAATCCTGGATCTTGGACCCCATTCAAAGTAGGAGGAGAGAAAGGGTGCCCGCCAGGCTCCACTGGTAGAGTATGCAAATCTTGATCTCCGGGTTGTAAGTGCAAGCCGGGCATACAGATCACTTAAAAGGAAAACAAAATAACAAAATAAACTAAGAGGAGAGAGGAAGAAAGTGACATGGTGGTTCACCAGTCAACTGAAATGGCAAACAAGATATGTTTTCCTTTACTAAACTGTACTTCAGGTATTCTTCTCATTCATTTTGCATTTCTGGTTCTGATGTTGAGAGTAGACATCTATTTATTATTTATGCATTTAATAAATCTTATGAACACTGCCATTCACTTTTAGAATTTTCTTTGAGATAATCTAGTGAGGTGCACTAAATATACCGTGTGTCTGCACACACACACACACACACACACACACACACACACAGATATTATTGACCTCATAACTGTCTAGTCTACTAGATTGAGGCTGAAAATTATTCTTATTTTTTTCTCCTTTTTTTAATTTAAATTCAAGTTAGTTAACATACAGTGTAGTCCTGGCTGCAGGAGTAGAACCCAGTGATTTATCTTTTACATATGACACCCAGTGCTTATCCCAAAAAGTTCCCTCCTTAATGCCTGTCACCCATTTAGCCCATCCCCCCACTCGCCCCTCCAGCAACCCTCAGTTTGTTTTCTGTATTTAAGTATTTAAGAGTCTCTTATGCTTTGCCTCCCTCACCAGAGTCAGAATTTAAGAATGGCCATTTATAGGGGTGCCTGAGTGGCTTAGTTGGTTAAGCGTCTGACTGTTGATTTCAGCTCAGGTCATGATCTCACAGTTTGTGAGTTCGAGCACTGCATCAGACTCTGAGCTGACAGTGTGGAGTCGGCTTGGGATTCTCTCTCTCTCTCTCTCCCCCTGTCTCTCAGCCCTTCCCCTGCACCCTCTCTAAATAAATAAATAACCCTTTAAAAAAAATTAAAAAAAGAATGGCCATTTATACTGAAATAGCAAAAAAAACACAAAAAACAAAAAAAAACAAAAAACAAAACCCAACAACAACAACACAATCCACAACTGTTCCCTTGTTTTACATTAATATAACAAAAATGCACATTATTGTCTTTCTTATAATTCTTATTTATACCAAGAACCATTTATTAGGAAGAATAGTATATCCCAACTTTTAATAAAGAAAAGTTGGTTAGTAACTAAATGGTTCAATATACACTGGAAAGAATGAGGACAGAAAAAAAAAAATAAATAAAACACTCACAATTCATCTGTTAAATGTGCTAACCGGGATGAACAGTTGCCAATGACTGCACTAAAAGAGACTTTATAAGAAATGAATTTATTTATTTTAAATGCTGAGACTGGACATTTCAAACATGATGAAACAATCAGACACAGAGTGACTGGATGTAACCACCCATTTTTATATCAAATATTTAGAAAGCAAAGGCACGACTCTGGGGCTTGACATATTCCAAGAGGACTTCGGCCCAGAACTTCCTTTTATGAGGCATCAAGCCTTCCCAAGCCCAAATAATTCCCCAAGTACCTTAGATTCATTTTCCACAAGCAAGGAAGGATCAATTTTAAAGTGTAATGTTCTGCCTGCCAAACATCAGCCGGACAGGAATGTTTAAAGGTGCAAGGTCAAGTAGAGACTCCTGATTCCATACAGGAGCTGGAGAACACGCTCTTGAGGCAAGCTTCAGAAGCCAGGAGCACAGAGGAAAGGGGGGATGACGTCCTATAAAGAGAACTTGGCTTCTTCAAGGGTTGTTTCAAACAGGAGAGTGACAAATACTAGCAATAAACAGCTAGAAGCGACTTACAGTGCTCGTTACTGCTAAAGAGGCTTTAGCAACCGTGCCGAACTCACCAAATGTCCAAAGCCATTCTCTGAAGAATAGTTGAGCACAGAAAACAAATGGAAGGCTGCTTTCTGCTTTCCATGCAAGGTCTGATGCATAAATAGCAGAGCACAATTTATAGGACGAAGCAGGTTTCAAGGATCAGTCCCTATTGTTCTGGTTTCTACAATGAAGTTCTATTTGGTCAAGCAAATGTTAGCCTACCTCTGTGTCACACACCATGCTGGGCTCTGAAGATGAGAAGATGAGTAAATCATTATCAATGAAAAACTCTTTGACATTTTTTTTTTTTTTTTTTACAAACTCCAGCAGTCCCACCCCTAGGAATACATACCTCGGAAATACCTCTGTACCTCGGTGCCCAAAGACATAAAGCACTGTTCACAATGGCCTCAAAACAATCAGAATAGGTGAATAATTTGTGCTATATTCTCTAATTATCCTTTTTAATGTTGAAAATCATCCCTGCATAGCCGGGTCCCCAGCCTCTCTCATGCCTTACTTTTATGCACAATAATTATTAACATCTAATCTGTGAACATTAAGACAATTTGTGTTGTTTAGCATCTGTGTTTCTACCTGAAACTTAAGTTCCATGAGGGCAGGCATTTTTTTTTTTTTTTTGATGGCAAGGATTTTGATCTTGCTTTATTTACCACTACTTCTGTCCGCACAGCCTAGAATGGCATCTGGCACGTGAAAGGAATTTGGTAATATATGTGGAAAGGAGAGGGGAAGGGATACAGACAGGGAGAGAGAAGCAAAAGAAAGAACAGAGGTAGAGAAGAATGGAGGGAGGAAGACAGGCAAGAAATTGCTAGAAACAGTGAAAATCAAAGAACTAAAGACAACCACCAGCTTAACAGGAGCAATTCTCATGACTATAATGCTGACTGGGGGAAAAAAACAAAACAAAACAAAAAAACCGAGATGGAAAAGAATACATACAGACTGATTCCATTTACTTTCGATTCCAAATAGGCAAAACTAATGTTACGATCCGTACGTAACTAGAAGAGCTGTAAAGAGAACAGCAAAGGTGTGGTACACACAAAATCTGATGCAGATACCTTGAGAGGGTGACGGAATTGCAGAGGACGCAGGGAGGACTTGAAGCGTGTTGGAACACCGCATTCCTTAAGCTGGACTGTGAGTTTACACTTTATTATGAGTCCCCATACCTCATACATGTAGTGAACATGCTTATGAATTTCATAATGCATACAAAACAGCAAGTCACTTGGGCCTACTCTCTGGTGAGAAAGACCCGACGAGAGAAGAATCCAGAATCCAGCGGGACAGAGGCACAAGCATGGGCTGTGGAGCACCCAGGTGGCTGGTCCACCCAGAACCCCATGTGGTTCTAAATGCTTCCTTTCATAGTGGTAAAGGGATTGGTCTCCAATGGTCACGTGATTTATATATTTTTAAACCTGTAGTTCATTGAAGAGAAGCCTCTTAAATGTTAGTAGTATTTTAAAGAAATTCCACCCAGCTTCAACAGAATTTGGGAGGTAGAGGAAACAGAAAAAATACTTCACTGGGTATTATTAAGGTCATTTGGGTGGGTGCTATTAAGAATCAATTGCTAGGGCACCTGGGGGGCTCAGTCGGGTAAGCCTCCGACTTCAGCTCGGGTCATGATCTCATGGTTCGTGGGTTTGAGCCCCGCATCGGGCTCTGTGCTGACAGCACAGAGCCTGGAACCTGCTTGGGATTCTGTGTCTTACTCTCTGCCCCCTGTGTTCGCTTGCTGTCTCTTTCTCTCTCAAAAATCAATAAACATTAAAAACAAATTTTAATAAATAAATAAGAATCAACTGCCTATAATTGCATGAACTAATTTGTTCTGCTATATGTTCACTGAGTATTTATTCAGAAACTAATACTGAGGGGCGCCTGGATGGTTTAGTCCGTTAGACTCTTGACTTTGGCTCAGGTCACGATCTCCCAGTTCATGAGTTCGAGGCCCTGCTTGGGATTCTGTCTCTCCCTCTCTCCGCCCCTCCCCTGCTTGCTCTCTATTTCTCTCTCAAAACCAAACAAAAATAAACTTAAAAAAATAAACTATTACGGAGTAGCAGTAATGTGCAAGGTATTGGCTAAGTACATGGGAAGGTACAAACGTGGAAAACGTCATCAGCGAGCTCATATGCCAGTGTTAAGACATGTATTTAATGATCATAGCATATGTGTAGGTGTCCGGGATGCCCCAAAAAACAGAAAGGACTGTGCCTGTCGGGTTTTGCATGAAGTCACAAAAGAAAGTGAGCAGTTCATTCTTAGGGCAAGAAAAGAAACAATGTGCGTTGCTGAATGTTGCCTTGCCTTTCATTATTCACTGTAGGTTCTACTCCTTATCCTCAACTTAATCATTCATGCCTCCAGGTCTTTTACTGCGAAAGCAGTATCAGCTATGTTGCAAATCTTGCAAATCTTTGCTCTAACTCCACTAATCTCTCTCTCTTTTTTCTTTTTGATTGACGTTTTGCTTCATCAAATTCTAGCTGCATTTTGAACAATTAGGAACTCGGCAAAAAATAACTTTTTTGTCCTCTGCTCAAGGGATGTGTGTAAAACTATCCCACAGAACAATGAAAGGGGTCTTCTATAAAAGATTTCTGGACCACTTTCAGTGACTATTACTTAGGGCAAGTCACTTAAGTTCCCCGATGCCACTGTCTCAGTTACAAATTAAGGAAGTTAAGACTACGCGTCCAGGGACACTTATGAAACACAAATGCACGCACACACACCCATATATGATACACATACAGATGTAATTTCTATCACAGTGATATTTTGCATTGTCAACACCATGACTCTTCAGTCTTCCAATGGTCACGTGAATATAGGACCTCAGCCCTTTCACAATCTCGCATTAGATTAAGTTGAACAGCACCCGGTTGAAGGGTTTCCAGTTACTTTGGACATATGCCTTCTCTCAGCACTTCATGTCTTCTGGATGTGTCTTTAACTTGAATCTTTTATCTTCCTATACATTCTCCTTCCCCAAACACAACTTCATATATGTTGCTTCATATACAGTGTCGGAACAAGCAAACACACAACTACTAGACCACCGCTACGACCGCTACTCACAATGACTCATGCGGAGGGAGCATTTATTAAGTGCCAGGCACTGTCCTCAATGTTTTACCTCTATTAGCTCATTTAATTCCCAGAACAACCCACGGGGCATTAAGTACCTTGTGGAGATGGCATGGCCTGCGTGGAGGAATGTGAATCTAGATGGTCTAGCTCTAGGGTATATGTCCTAACCCAAGCCACTGTTATAAATGCCAGAACTGTAGATGCTTTCCTACGCACACACACATACATTTGATTTGTGTCTGATACGGTAAAGGATACAAAAGCAGCCTCAGAAGAGAGAAGAAAATAATTCTCTCTGAAATAAACCTGACTTGGACACCATTCAACGTGGGTTTAAATCCAAATACCCAAAGGGTCGCATATGTGTGCCCTCACCTACAAGGAGGTGCTATTGCTTGGGTCCAATTTAAAGTCTCCAGTTTATTTTTGGAATCCAGATTCTGGGAACAAGCTATTTCCATATTCAATCCCCTGGGCATAGCAAGCTGGGTACTTAGAAACCACATATGCCATTTAGAGACAAACCCAGCCTGGCACCTATGTGGTGCCCTTGGCCAGCTCCCCTTGGCCTGGCAGCAATAAAAAACAAGGCATGAGCCAGAATCCGTGCTCTGTGTTCTAAAGGGAAGTGAAGATTTATCCTCTTGGAAAGAGAAGGAAAAACCAACCCGGCCTCTTCTGGCTCCTGAAGGTTGCAGCTGAGGCTGGTGCTGTTAATAAGATGTTCACTCTGCAAAACATCCCACTGGGAGGTTTTCTCCCTTTCTTTTCTTTTTTCACTTTTAGCAAATCTTGGCAAAAACACTTGCCATTTTAACCACTTTTAAGTGCCCAGTCTAGTGGCATTAATTATGTTCACAATGTTGTGCCACTATTTCCTGTATTTGTGGTCACCCCAAACAGAAGCTCTGTGCCCACAAACTCCCCATCTCTCCCTTCACCCCTCCCCGGACACCCCTAACCTACTTTCTGTCTCTCCGAAGTTACCTGTTCCAGCAACTTCATGAGAGTGGAATTATACAACATTTGTCCTTTGTGTCACAGGACGGTAAGGTTTTATGTTACTCTCTTCCTGGCACAATTTAACCACAAGCATTACCCACCGGGTTACCCACTGGCAAGAGCACAGGGAGAGCTGGGGTCCTGCCCAGAGCCACCCGGCTACCTGTCTCTAAGCGGTCACCTTGTGCCGTGCCCGCCCCCAGTTCCCTGCATTTCCAGCGACCCAACAGGAATAGCAAACACAAATGGCTACTCCACCAAGCTGAAAGCCTCTCACGCGTTTCTCCATCAATTATCTCTCCAGTCTGTGGGCCACACCACTCTGGACAGAGCATGCCCAACCCTTCTGTCCTTGGCACCAACAGAGCAGCTTAACAGAAGACCATGGGGGAGGGGAAGGGGGGGGAAGTTAGAGAGGGAAGGAGGCAAACCATAAGAGACTCTTAAAAACTGAGAATAAACTGAGGGTTGATGGGGGGTGGGGAGGGAGGGGAAGTGCGTGATGGGCACGGAGGAGGGCACCTGCTGGGATGAGCCCTGGGTGTTGTATGGCAACCAATGTGACAATAAATTTCATATTAAAAAAATAATAATAAAAAAATTAAGGAAGATGAAGTTCTTTTTTATGAAATGGTACAATCAGGGTCATTCTAAGTAAGACGTTCATATGCCTTACTTGTCTTACTTTCACAAGTGTTAAACCTCCAGTACATCAATTTAAGATAACCTACGGCTCACTTTAAATATAATTAGGCGGATGGGGCGCCCAGGTGGCTCGGTCGGTTGAGCATCCGACTTCAGCTCAGGTCATGATCTCGCGGTCCGTGAGTTCGAGCCCCACGTCGGGCTCTGTGCTGACAGCTCAGAGCCTGGAGCCTGCTTTGGATTCTGTGTCTCCCTCTCTCTCTGCCCCTCTCCCACTTCTCTCTCTCTCTCTCTCTGTCAAAAATAAATAAACATTTAAAAAACTAAATGTAATTGGCAGAATTCTGAGTCGAATTGCATTAGAAGTTGCTATGGTACATCTCAAAGACAATTAAACCTTTACTAATTATAATGTTATCGTCTCATTTCCGCTTTTAACAAGTTTGTAGGGCTGAGGAACTAGGCCAATAAAACCTAATAAATAAAAAGTCCCTGCGCATGAATGACAAAATGCCGCATTTTAGGCAGAGTTAAGGATCTGGCCTCTTTAGAAACTTCTCATTTTGATTATTGGTTCTGGCTTTAAAACATCGCTTCGAAGGTGAAAAGCGTCGAGTCTCACGCGGCTCCAGCTCCAAACAGAAGGGATGCTGGCTCTTCCTTGATATCACGGAGGCTGGAAAAATTCCAAAACGTGGTTCACACCTACGTCTCACTTCCTTTCTGACTTGCCACAATAAAAGAGATACCGGGATGCTTCGCTCCTAACTTCTCAGGGATTTTTCGCAAACCAGGCAGTCATGAGAGCAGAAAGTGAACAGGAGTCTAAAAATCTGACTGGATGAAATGTAAAATCATTTTAGTCCAAGTATGCTGATACATGGATGCCGTAGCAAAAAAAATAAATGTAAGATTTATCATTTTTCCTATTCTACTATCCTTGCTTCATCCCAATCCTGGCGTGAGGGTTAATTTTACGTGTCGACCTGACTTGCCACAGGATGTTCAGATACCTGGTTAAATGGTATTTCTGGGTGTGTCTGTGGGACCATTTCCAGCAGATATCGGCAAGTGGAATGCCAGGCTGAGCACAGAAGGTGGCCCTCCCCAGTGGGGGTGCTCATCCTGCAACTATTTGAGGGCCGGCATAGAACCAAAGGGTAAAGCTGGGACATCAGTCTTCTGCCCTCCGAAAGGCACTTTTACTCCTGGCTCTCCTGGTTCCCAGACTGAATTACACCGACATCTTTTCGTTCTCCAGTTTGCTGACTTCACGTCTTGGAACTTCTCAGCCTCTATATTGTGTGAGCCAATTCTTCATCAGAAATTTCATTATACTCCATAGCCTATTATAAAAATAAGGCATAATCTCCAGGTGCACTAGGGTTTTCCAGAGACACAGAAACAACAGGATACACACACACACACACACACACACACACACACACATATATATACTTAAAATTTGGGTAAAATATATTAACAAAATTTTCCATATATTGTGTGCACATATATATAAGCTTATTGGCTCTGCTTCTCTGGAGAACCCTAATACCCCTGGAGATTATAACTTATTTTCATCTCTAGCAAAAAAGGCATCTCTCTTTCTGTGGGAAGGGCCGTGTGTCCATCCATCTGTCCTTCTCTGCTAACCCATCTCCAATTTGATTCAAGTATCCGATAGAGAGCCTTTATCCCAGGGCTGTGACCGGCTCTGACCAATGAACCGTAAAGCAGGGAGGGGCCCGATTCTGGGAACAAGATTTTCTCCCTGATCCAAAAAGAGCACCAGAAGAAATTTCCTTTCCTGGCTCTGCCTCCTGAACACAACATTGTGTGACAACAACTGTCTACGGGGAAGAACACAGAAGATCACAAAGAGGCCTATACCCTCAACCAGGCCGTCGCTGGGGTGCTAAACCAAGTTCAGCTACTGCCCAACTGGGGATGCTGGGAAGCTCCCCCAAATCAGTGCCCATGGGATAAAGACGCCGCGAGTTAGACTGTCACTTGAGGCTGGAGATATCTTTAAAAAAAAAAAAAAGGAACACTTATTTATTTTTGAGACACAGAGCGTGAGCGGGGGAGAGGCAGAGAGAGAGGAAGACACAGAATCCGAAGCAGGCTCCAGGCTCAGAGCTGTCCGCACAGAGCCCAATGGGGGGCCCAAATCCATGAACCATGAGATCGTGACCTGACCTGAAGTCGGATGCTTAACCAACCGAGCCACCCCCAGTACCTCTAGGTTGAAGACATCTTAACCGCGATACAGCTGCCAGCTTTGACTTCTGCTTCCCACGTGGTCCGCGCCATTCGAGATCTGTCCTTGGGCTGTATCGCCAGGCCTACAACATAAGCCTCTGATTTCTGAGCAACACAGGAGCCCTCTGTATCAAAAGTGACGACTTGGCTTTTCTGCCCTCGCCGGATGTTTTGTGGTGTATGCACGTGTGTGTATGTGCATATGTGTGTTAACTTCAACAAGAACCGGTTAAAAAGTCTGTTGATTACAAGGTAAATTTGAACGAATGGGAAAAAAAACGAGGAATGGCACCCTTACGAGCCAGACTATGAGGAAACTATATTTTGGAAATGCCTTCATCGCCCACTCACTTTGAGGCATATCTATCCTAGCGGAAACAAGCCAACAACACTTGTTTTCACTGAGGATTACTTATTTCACAGTGTGAGTCCGGTTTTTTTTTTTTTTTTTTTTTTTTTTTTGGTTTTCTGGTCTTGTTTTGGTTTTTTGTTTTTGTTTCTGTTTTTGCCAAAAGTACTTAATTGATTGAACTCACCCTTCAAGAACACCCACCAGGCAGCAGATACTTTCATGTGTATTTGTTCATGGACCTACCCTGTAGAAATGTCACTGTTCTACAGATGGGCAAAGCGGGAAATATGTGACGTCGACCACCTTCCATGGCGGAAGTCTTACTCAGAGCAAAATGAAAATCAGGTCGCAGGAATTTTAAACCGGTGCCCTTCCACCTGAATATGCCACAGATCAGCTGGGCAGCTGGGCACGTGCCAATTGGATCCTCTCCTTCTGGGATGGGGCCTGAGCGTCCACATTTCTATCAAAGCTCTGGGTGAGGGTGACGCTGCTGGCCCGCCAAGCACATCTCAAGTATACATACTCTCCAAGGGCAGTGCACATAAGATTCCATTTGCAAGCTCAAGATTTTGAGTGCCATGGCTCATATCCAATTACCTAACCTGTCTTATGACCCATCTTCTCGCCCAAAGGGTTATACGAACAGTACCCACCCCCTCTTTGGGCCGTTAGAAGTTGAATGAGAGGAAGTTTTTAAATGCATTGGAGATGCCTGGTAGACACGGAGCACTCACAACCGGTAGACAGGACCACCATATATATCCAAGCGCAAGTGTTACTGAGGACGTAAAAGGTCACAGATGAATCAGACAGAGATCTGCTTACGTTGGAAGAACATGCAGAGTAGCACAATCCCAAGGCTGTAGAGCCCGCATTTCAACTCTGCCACCGTGGGGTGGAAGATGCTTTGCAGGGGCGCCCGCACCCACCCATCTCTCTTCCAACCTATGCTCAGGATGGGACCAGGTGGCGCTGGCCCACCCAGAGCACAGAGGGTCTGCGATGGACACCTAACAGGCAGAGATGATTCAGAGGCAAGACCCGACAGTTTGACTTCTTCCCCAGGAGCCTGAGAATGTGACGTCCCCCTGTTTTGCCCTGTGAGTCTGTTGTTCAGTGGCCCCAGACCTTGGATGTGGATGATAATGGGGGCTGAAGAGGGAAGAGGAACAGAGAGGAGCAAGGATGAGAATCCCATGTGCTAAGGGAAAGACAGAGCCTGATAAGTCTCTCTTCTCGGCTCAAGCCCTGCACTTATATTCTGCATAATTACCTTGTATCTTTTTGCCCCCTTTGCTTTGCCTAATTTGTGGGGAACTCTGGTATTTATAACTCAACAATGCATACCTAAGACACTTGAGTAAGTTCTCAATTAACCTCTACAACCCTCAGTTTCCTCACCTGTAAACTGGAAATGTATTCATTTGTCCTATATTTATCAAGAGTCTATTGTTTGCCAAGCACTAGCTAGGTAGTGGAGAAACCAATGGTTAGGAATTCCAGAAACCATCCTACCTTTGTGGAGTTTACAGTAGAGTAGAAGACATAAGCTTTAATGGATAAATCGATCAGAAGAACAAACATAAAATTCCAAGGGGGGTAAGCGTTCCAAGAGAGGAAGGACATCATACAATGAAAACATATGCGAGGGAGGCTGGCTTAAGAGGAAGCCAGAGAGAATCTAAGAGAGTAACAAGGCAAGGAGTGAAGAGAGAAGGACTCCAGGCAAAGAGCTTAGACTCTGGGGAGAGCAGGAGCATGCAAATGTGGCCGAAAACAGCCAAGTGGGGGCAGCAGGGGGCGCTGTAGGGAGAAGGGAAACTGAAACCAGATAAAGCTGGAAAAGGGGCTGGGATCCAAACGCCAGGGGCTGGGGGCACCACGGTGAGTATTTTGATGATTATTCTAAGATACTTATTCCAAGATGGATGGTTGGTCTTCAGCAGAGAGATGTTAGGTCACATCGGCCTTTGAAAATAACACGCTGGCCACAGAGTGGAGGACGTACTGGCGGAGGCAGGGGTGGTGTGGGTGCAGCAGGTAGGAGACTGCTTCAGCGGTCCGGGCCAGAGGACCAGAGACAGAGGCAAAAATCCTGAGCGTGACTTAGGGTGTTCTGCAGTGAGGTGTCTTTGAAACAGCCAAGATGAGACTGACATTTCATCTCGGCAGTCCACTGAGTCCAGGAGTGTGGCAACTGGTGGGAAGGTCTGGACCAGAGAGACAAATGTGCAAGTCAATGAAACTAACCCGTGGTTCTTAATGGAAGACGTGAGTCTGCCCAGGGAGAGATGATGGCATGGGGAAAGGAGAGGGCCCGGAGGCGGACTGGGGGTAGTGACCGTCACAGAGGGGGATGGGCCACAGGGGAGACAGGGGCAAGACCAGGAGACTGCTGTGTCGTGAGCCGAGGAGGAAAGTCTTTCTACCAGGACAGGAGGAAGCGGCCAAGAAGGTCCATCAAATGACATGACGACTGATGGAATTAAACTGGATAAATAAATGAAACCTACAGGATGACACAGGTCCCGGGGCACTGTGCACCCCCCCCCCCCCACAAAAAGGTAATTACCCTTATGAGCAGCTCGTGTATTTTTGTGAGCATGGAACCTGACAATCCATACATTGTAGTAATTGACAAGTGGAAGGCTTCCAACAGATGGAAGCAACGAGCCCTTCTCCCCTTTTGTTATTTTACGTCTATAAATTCCTTCAAAACGAAGGGATACCTTGAAATAGGTAAGACGATAGGGGGATGAAATGAATACTAAAGAAACAGGAAGAGACAAGCGTCTTTGGAGCAAAAGACACACGGACATCCGCTGGAGAGAGAAGCCTGGGGTGAAACCAATTTCCATGCTTCTTCCAGCACCAGCCTGTGGCCGCAGCAGACGTCAAAAGTACCGCATTCAGGGGTGCCTGGGTGGCTCAGTCGGTTAAGCGTCCGACTTCGGCTCTGGTCATCAGCTCACAGTTTGTGAGTTCAAGCCCCACACCGGGCTCTCCGCTGTCCACGTAGAGCACGCTTTGGATCTTCTGTCTCTGTCCCTTCCTTCCTCTCTCTCTCTCTCTCTCTCTCTCTCTCTCAAAACTAAATAAACACTAAAAATATTCTAAGTGCTGCATTCGCACACACAGACATACACATACACACATAAAAATACAACCCCACCTCCCAATCCAGAAAAGTAACAAATAGGCACAAAACGAATTTCTTTAGAGACATCCTTGATACCTGTTTTAATTGCCAAAGGTTTATCCCATATCCAAAAACAAAAAACAAAAAGAAAAAAAGGTAAAATTGTTTTAGTCACTGGAGAACGATCAAGAGAAAGCCCAGCCGGAGCATCAGTCTCCGCTCTTGTCACTACGGCACAGCATGATACTGAGCCATCGGTTAACCGTTCGGGGCAACGGTTAACTACTCTCGCGCTTGCTAAAACCCCTTCCAAGTTCAAGAGAGTAAAATTCTTGTTCTTGATAATATCCCATATAAAGCATACAGGACAGACCCCTAGTGTTACTACCAGTTGTATAATTATGCAGAAACAATGCTCTGTTCCCCTGCTTTGTCGAGAGAGGCTTGCAGGGCACGGGGGGCTTTCTGCCTTGCAAGGGAAGCTATTCAAACGTCGGTGCCTAACAGCTAAAGAAAAGGGTTCCATGGAAACACAGATGCTCCCGGGTCAAGCACACGTTCCGAGAAAGCAAGGGACATGCAAATGAACACAAACTAATGGGCCAAAGCCTATGCCAGCAGTGTTTTCTCTAATCAAGCCTTTGTCCTGCTGAAACGTGACAATTCTGTGGCAGTGCTGACTACCACACAAACATGGGGAGATGAAAGGCCAGGGCTTCCTAGGAAGAGGTTTTCTGCCTCACTCTCCCAATCCAAAAAAGTGGATGTTCATTTTACTCAAAATTGGCAGAAAATAATAACTCCCACCCTGTTTTGTATGGCCAAAAGCCCAGATTTCAATTTTAACATTTGCTCGTATGCTACTGTTTAAGTCTTGAACTGATTCAGCTGCTCGGGGGGGGGCCAGAAATGGTGGGTGGGCGCCCCTCGAGTCAGGATCCAGGCGAGGCGGAAGGTGACAGGTGACGGGGGTCTCATGACCTGGGGGCAGTCCCTGGGACGGAGGGCGGGCATTCTCCAAGAAGAGTTGAGGAGGATCCGGGTCTCCACAAAGGGATCCGAACCTGCTTTATGTGCTCAGAAGTTTCAAAAACAAAAAGGTTTCAAGAGGCCTGACGGCAAAGTCAACAAAGAACTTTGCAGGAAGCCCCGGGCCCTCGTCTGGGCCACTCACCAGCTTGGGCAAGAGGTTATTCAAGGTCTGTGGTCACATCTTGCTTCTGTGCAACGAGGCTGACGTAGCCTCCACACCTCCTGGCAGGCCTCGACAGCACACTCTAGGGTTCCATCTCTTTGGTCTGTTTTTATTTAGCAAAATCCAGATCGCCACAGGCTCCGTGCCACCTCCAGCACCAGGTCAACTACCAGAGCCCATTAAATGCGTCCCAGAAGCCATTTGGGACAGGGTTTTATCCCAGGCTATCTCCCGACGGCTTAGCGATGTAAATGAGTTTTCCAAGCCTCCTTCAAGGGAAAATAAAAATACTTCAAGTTGCTTTTGAAAAGTCTTGCCAAGCTTCTAGGCTTACATCTTTTGAGGACATTTTTTATTTAGAGCACCCCTGAGAGGTGGAAAGAAAAGTGTAATCTGGGAGAATGTTTCTATTTCGACAAATTTCGCCAATGTTCCTTCCCTAAGACAAGCGATCTTCAGAAACACTCCCTCCTCGGCCTTTACCCAAAAACTCCTATGGGGCACAGGGTCCTGCCCAAATCTCTGTGGGCACCTTACATGCAGCGGCCCCGTGACTGTTCACAGCCTGCTTCTGGAAGTCTCCTCCTTCACCCTCCTACGCCACCCAGCTTCTGTCCCCTGCACCCTATTTGTGATGACCAGTTCTCCAGTTTTCGGAACTTTCTCGCACAGACCACCCCAGCGGCTAACAGAGACGGAAACAGACACAAACCCTTTCTGGAAAGGGCCAGAAGGGAGTCTTTACAATGCATTTGCAGGTCGGGTGTCAAAATTAAGGTTTTTTATGTAGATACTCAGAAAAGCAAGAGAGAAAATACATTTCTGCGTCTTCTATATGTGAAATCCAAAATACGATAAGAACTGAATGCTATCATCTATGGAATGCAAGTCTGCTAATGAGAATTTGGAAATATTTGGGGGAGGGTGGGCATAATTTGGTTTGAGTTCAAATTTTCTATCTTTCACTCAACAGAATCCATCCGATAAAAACCATCGTTAGCCCCAGGGCCTTGCAAAGGCAGGCAGCAGTCAGGATTTGGCCCCCATGTTGTTTTCTGATTCAGGTGGTTTTGCACAAGCTTGAGATTTGGGCTAAGCTTGGGCTACATACTGGTTATATGACTTACCTGCCACCTCCCGACTTCACTTGTCCAACACGTAATTTTCTCCTCTTTAGAAGAGGCCCAGAAGAAAACTCTAAGCATTCCACAAACTAATGACTTATACTTGTCAAACTCCTCCTATGTCCTTGAAATTACTCTATGTGCTATGTGTTTCCTATGTATTTCCTGTGTATTCCTATGTAAAATTTGTTTAGTGACCAAAACAAAATCGTACAAGGTAGGAACAGTTCTTATACCCATTTTATAGGTGAGGAGATTGAGGAACAGAGAAGGTAAGCAAAATGCCCACCTACGTGCCAACACAGGCAGTCAGAGGGCACTCTTCCCCACTAGCACCTATAAGCCCAGTTTGATGAATGTTGGCTATTATCACTTTTAATCTTGTTAGCGAGGTAAGTCAATGAAGTAATTAGGATTCATTTTTAATGTATATTCCTGAACACAAACATCAAAATGAGTTTTGCCTTTCAAAGGTGTTCACCTTTGGAGACTTTCTGCTTTCTAATAAAGCATCATTGTGCAAAATGTTCCTGGTTTTACCCTTCAAACAAGTTCATTAACTCCAGGGGGCGTTCAGTCTCATTACGCTGTTACTCCTCCTAATCTCCCTTTCTAAATTATAAGCTAATATATCAATGAATGAAATAGTAGGCTGCCTCATAAGACAGACTATGAGTGAATTAGCACAAAGAAGCCCTACCACCCTTGCATGGGTAAACAGGAAACTAAAATGCCAGGCTAGGATCTTTCCCAATTTGTCAGTGTCCGTCACTCTGATTTCCTTGCCGGGGGCACCCCACATCCATCCTCCTGTAGCTCTAGGCAGCCCAGCACAGAGAACCCCCTCACATGACCTGATTTCATACCTCTGCTGGGGAAGGTGGTCATCGAAAAGACATGACCGTCGACAGATCTGTGAGCTGGACCCAGGCACTCAGCGGCTCTTCGTCTCCTCCGCTGACCTTGGAATGTGTGTGGGTTCCACTTGCCTGTTTCACTCCCAGAAGCTGCTCCAAGGACACAGCCTTGAGATGGTGTGTGGGACTGAAAACACCTGCTCGGTACACATGACTGAGCCCAGTTAGGGCCTCTTTATAAACTTGTAAGATTTGGGGGATGAGTGTGGAGATTGATTCTCCTTGCTGCCACCCAAGACGAGCCTCATACACAAGTTGCTTTTGGTGATTAAAACTGCCACTTACCAACCTGGAGCGGCTGCCTCTTTCTTGGGTCTCCCCCTGCCCTCTGAGAACAGGAGCTGCTTTCAGATCTCACCTGGGAAGCGCCTGAGACACCTGTAAATGGACACTCCCCACGTTGCTGCAGCCTGCCAGTCCTTCAGTCATTTCTCACGGATTTCCGCCCTTCACACCCTCTGCGCGAAGCTGTCAGCTTCCTCCCCAAACATCAGCTTAGTCCCAGCCAATCTTTAGGGGCTAACATGAAGGGGGAATGTTTCCCAAGGGGTATTCTGTTTTCTTCGTTTTCTTTACACATGCATCTCCCGGGCGCAAACATCACAAGTTCAACAGGAGTCACAGGATAGCAGAGGCAAGGTGTCTGGGAAGGAGCTCATAAACCAAGCCCTCGGGGTTCACATCAAGGTACCTCCGCTATCTGACAACCCCGGGTACCTTCTGGAATTTTAAGTGCAAAATGACATCTCTCAAATCCAGATCTCTGATCCAAACCTCTCCTCCAAGTCAAAGGCACACCCATTCTGCTAGAGCATGCCCCCGGGGAATGTCCACCTGGATTTCCCACTCTCCCAACAAGCTTGGGGTGCCAACTACAATGTGTTCAAAAAGCTTCTTTCCTCTGGCTTTCAACTTGATTCACGGCCACATCACGCCACAAGACCCTGTCCACTGCCTCCTCCTTCCCTGCCCCTCCACCCCACCCAATTTGCAATGAGTCCTACTATCTAATGTACGCGTGGCTCCAAGAGAAAGACAATGCAGGCCAAACCTGTGAGCCTTATATGTAATTCCAAATGTTCTAGGGGTGCCTGGGTGGCTCAGTCGATTAAATGCCTTACTCTTGATCTTGGCTCAGGTCATGATCCCATGGTTGGTGAGATCGAGCCCCTCGACGAGCCTCTAGACAACAGGCTCTGTGCTGACAGCTTGGAGCCTGCTCAGGATTCTCTCTCTCCCTCTCCCTCTGCCCCTCCCCTTCTCATGCACACACCGTCTCAAAGTAAATCAACAAATAAACAGACAAACAAACATTCTGGAAGCCATATTTTAAAAGTCAAAAAAGGTAAAAGTAAAGATTGAGCATAGTTCATTTCATGCAATATATCCAGTTTTATGATGTCAACAGGTAATCCCTATAAAATATTGAGGACATATTGAAATTTCCTTACACCAGATTGTCCAAAATCCAGTGTGTATTTCACGCTTACAGCAGGTCTTGATACAAACGAGTGATACTTCAGTGCTCTGCAGCCACATTCTGGCCAGTAGCTACCATGCTGGGCAGTGGTGGACACAGCAGGTCTAAACTCTACCCAACATCCACGAATCAGCTCAACTCCTTCCACTCTGCACGATCCCTCCAGTTCCCACAGCCGTCACGGTCTTTCCCTTCTTGGAATTGCCATTATACTGATAACCAGTACACCCTGCCGGCCACTTTTTTCTATGTATTTCGTGACTGTAAGACACGTAAGTTCTGCCTTCACAACCAGACCCCAAACATATTAAGAACAGTATCTATTTTATCCCTAGAGTGTCTATCATGATGCCAGATGCAACCATTCAATAAATATGTACTAAATGTCGGTGAGGAATCAATAAATGATCTCAGTAGTAAATTAAGGGGAACATTGAGAATCATCAGAATCATTAAAAATTGAAAGCAGCAAAAATATAGTCACATTCAGTTGAAGAACATGGCAATCCATATGAAAATAGACGGTTGCCCTTCCAAAGTGCTATTGTTCCATTTAATCTGCCATTTTTGTGTAAGTTTCAAAGGCCGGTGAATTAAAACTGAGCCTGCAACCCTCACCATGAATGAGGCGATAACCCCAGAGAAAAACCAGAGATGGTAACGTAAATAAAAAAGGCACACTGGGCTGAAGCTCTTTTGCCAACCTGATTGGTGGGCAAGGCTGTTTCTAGAGTATGGTATCGAGGAGGGGCCCTGGGTCTTGTTCGTGCTGATTCCCAGCTACTGCGGCATCCAGTCTCAGGCTCCATTGCTCCTAATTCCCCTTTCTAAATTACGAACTGATATCTGCTAGTAAAGCATTAGATCACTCATAAGATAATGCGAAGTTAGGAAACGAAGGGCTAGTAAAGTATCTGGCACAGGGCCCGCTCTCAAGAAAGGTTTGTGCACTGACCTAGTAATAGGATTGGTGCCTGAACCAGGATGACGATGGCATATGTGATAGGAAATACGGAAGCAGTGTGAGCGGAGAGGATAGGATAAGGAGGAGTAAATTTGTTTTCCTCGTTGTTCTAAAGGTACTCCCATGGATCAGAAACAGTAGGGTGGGGACAACCCATCTCTGCCTACAAAAGGTATCCAGCATGCAGGGGCTGTGTCTCCGGGAAGATCCTTTTCTTTCCTCCTCTGTATAAAGAAAATCTCAATAATCCTTCAGAGTCAGGCGTTGGTAGATTTTACCTTGGAACACTAAAGGAGATATATACTGGCACCTCGAACCAAAAATTTAACAAATGAGAAATAAGATGGGCTAAAACGAATGAGGGCTCAGGAAAGTGAAGTTCACATGCTGCACATAGGAAGGCAAACTGCTGAGTAATTAACAGGACACTATGCTGTGCTCTTAAGCAATAAAGAGACACAAGGAATGTTCCAAGACTAGACATAACCCCCAGTGGGGCTGTTTAATTTCCCTACCCACAAGCAAATTATGTATCCATAGCCTACTTTGAAATTAATCATAAACATAGGCCTAGGTCCAAAACTTAAAGTAATAGAATATATCTTTCTTTCTTTTCTATTTTTTGGTGGCATTTAAGGTATGTGCGGAGGGATGGTGTGTGTGTGTGTGTGTGTGTGTGTGTGTGTGTGTGTGTGTGTGTGTTGCAGATGTTACACCAAAAAATGTCTGAGCTGGCATTATCGGATGTCTTAACGACATGCTAGAAGCAACTGCAGTATCCAACCAGACAACGAAAAACAATAATTGTCAAAAATGGCTTATGAAATGATTAATTCTTAAAAGGACACTCTGACTGTCACATAGACCCACTTAAGTGTATTTCTGGTGAGTGCTCATTTGGGATTCCCTTGACCTACTAAAATAGGCAGCAAGTATGGATGAGTAAGCAAGGGCAGTCTAATTGCTGACAGAGGACGCAGCAAATGCCAATCTGGCCAACCCAGTGCATTTATGTCCTGGGCCTATTTGATTTTCAGAACCATTTCAAAACAGTTGGAAGACTTTAAAAGAAACAGATATCCCATCTCTGGCTCAGTGGTCCAATGGTCGTCACTACACAACAGCCCTTCTCACTGAGCTTAACCCTGCTTCGTTTGTTACCCTTCCGTGCCTGGGACTGATAACTAGACCCTGCTGGTCAAATGCCCACTGACCCACCAGTGCTTTCCCCCTGCATGTTTCCAGTTTCATGAAGACACAGACCTGAGTGAATAATGTTGCCCTTGGTAGACTAGTCTTACAAGGAGAGAATGTGCTTCATCCACCAGTTTGTCCCCAATGCCTAGCTCGAAGCCTGTTATATATTAAAAACCATATAAACGGTTGTTGGACCAAATTGGGGTTGGTTGCTGATTTCCTTTTGGAAACACTGGAAGAAAATGACTCTCTTCCACCGCCAACTCCCCATCCATTAAACTTATATTTAGACTTTCTCTTGCTCAGGAACCTCAAATCTTTCTTCAGCATGAAAAGGGCATCCGGCATCTGGTAGATCAACCCCACTCACCAAGCTGAAGCCCCAACCTGTTCTAGCTCAGGAGACCAGTTCTTCTGTATCCCGAAAGCAAATCACCATTTCTGTTTGCACAAAGGAGCATAAAAATCATGGGGACATTACCATAAAACAGAGTAATCCCTGTTCATATTTTAGTATATCTCATGGTTAAGAAGCAGAAAAGGTGGGGCGCCTGGGTGGCGCAGTCGGTTAAGCGTCCGACTTCAGCCAGGTCACGATCTCGCGGTCCGTGAGTTCGAGCCCCGCGTCGGGCTCTGGGCTGATGGCTCGGAGCCTGGAGCCTGTTTCCGATTCTGTGTCTCCCTCTCTCTCTGCCCCTCCCCCGTTCATGCTCTGTCTCTCTCTGTCCCAAAAATAAATAAACGTTGAAAAAAAAAAAATTTTAAAAAAAAGAAGCAGAAAAGGAATTTGCAATTTGGAACATTTGAGGTTTGTCTCCATCAAGATAGGCACAAGGTCTGACAGATTCTGAAGTTGATCTCTGTTTCACGTCTACCACTGTCACAAAAGGTCACTGACGATTTAGGAAATAAAAAATCAGGAGTTTGGAACTTCTGGCTCTTCGCAAATGTTGAAACTACTCTAAGAGAATGATAACTCTAGGTCTAAGTGTAGGGAATACATGAGCATATGTCCCTGAGTAAATAATTACAGTAATTATATTGGGAAAATATTAAATTATGGAATGTGCTAGAACTGTGACTAGAAATAACCTGTCATTACAAGGCTGACGAAGGACGTTCATAGCAAAGTCTAATGGGTGATGGCAGAAAAGTCTCCCACGCCTTCTGGACCTCCACGTGTTAATCACATAAAATGGGCTCATCAAAAAAAATGTACGGGCACTCACACTTGACGCCATAGAGTTTTATGAAAAGCAAATGAAAAAATCTGCACGAGAATTATTTGAAAACACATAAGGAATCATAGTGCTATATATTAACTGAAGATAGAATTTTTTAAAGTTTGTTTATGAATTTTGAGTGGGAGTGGGAGTGGGGGGAGGGGCAGAGAGAGAGGAGAGAGAGAATCCCAAGCAGGCCCTGCACTGCCAGCGGGGTTCGATCCCAGGAACCGTGAGATCACGACCTGAGCCGAAACCAGGAGTCAGACACTTAACCAACTGAACCACCCAGGTGCCCCATCAATTATCCTACTTCCTAAAGAGTTCTATCTGTCAACGAAGGAGTCCTCATTTAGAGAGGAAGATTCTCAGAACTTACAGGGAGTCATAGCCAGCATATATTATTAAACAAAACATTAAAAAGAAGGCAAGAGAAAGAAAGCTCCATCGCAAAGAGTATACACAGCATGCTGTCCTTAGTGTAAGTAAGAAGGAGAAAGGAAATCCACACTCACAAACTTACCTCTACAACAAGAAACAGAGGACAGGTAAACTAGAAAGGAATGAAAATAGCTTCCTACAGGATGAGTAAGAATAGGAGGAGGGGATAAGGAGATGGGGAAGGGGTCGATGCTTCCCTGACTGCACCTTTTATACCCACAGTTCTTTTTTTTTTTTTTTTTTTTAATTTTTTTTTTCAACGTTTATTTATTTTTGGAACAGAGAGAGACAGAGCATGAACGGGGGAGGGGCAGAGAGAGAGGGAGACACAGAATCGGAAACAGGCTCCAGGCTCCGAGCCATCCGCCCGGAGCCCGACGCGGGGCTCGAACTCACGGACCGCGAGATCGTGACCTGGCTGAAGTCGGACGCTTAACCGACTGCGCCACCCAGGCGCCCCTATACCCACAGTTCTAACTTTGGAACCTCATAACTATGTTCCATGTCCAAAAACACAATTGAATGCATAAGAAAATGGAAAAGAAAAGAAAAAAACCTCTATATCTGAATACAAACCGTATTGGATGGGATGCTGGCATTGTGACTATGTAAGACAATGTCTTTATTCCCAAGAGATTCATGTGGGAGAGCGGGGTCATTATATCTGCACCGTATTTGTAAAAAATTCAGCCAAAAAAATATGCAGTATACGCAGGTTCATATTTTCACGTGGGCACATGAGCGAACGGGCTCCAACACACACATACACACGCGCAGGGAGAAAGAAAAGAGAGTAAATGTGAGAAAAATCTTACAACTCAATGAACCCTGGGAAGGTACATTTTACCTTCATTCTTTTTCTCCTACCACTGAACATCATTATACCCGGAACATGGGAGAGCTGCTAAGGGCTTGGCTGGTCTCCCTCGAAGCAGGTGGAAGAATACGGGATCAGAGAGGTAGGCAGGAGACTTCCCCTTGGGAGGTGAGAGTTTTACTTTTAATCTAGGGGGAAACATTGGGGCTTAGTCCCATACAGTTGAAACAAACCAATAAGTCTTCCTAAAGGTCAGATGCCAAGAAGTAAGAAGGCCCTGTAAAAGATTTAAAAGCAAATTTAAAATTTTGATTGCCAGGAACAAATTGCCCTACAAAAGGACTAGAGAGCCAATCAGTGAAATGTACTTTAGGCATTTTATTTTTAAAAGGGTTCCTTCAGTTGAACAAATGTTTGTTTGGAAGGCAAAAGAGAAAGTTAACTCTGACCCTGATTCATGAGTTCTTTAATGCTATCACTCCTCTCAATTAAGGCAAAGTGCTCGATTCAAGACTTTTCATCTCCCCCAAAGTGGTTCTTCCATAGTCTATTCCAGTGATCACTGTTAAACCCAGCAGGGTGCTTTATTTGCATATTAGTCTGGGGGGAAAATGGATAATCAGGGGTACCTGGGTGTCTCAGTCAGTTGAGAGTCTAACTTCATCTCAGGTCAGGATCTCAGGGTTCATGGGTTTAAGCCCCACACCGGGCTCACTGCCGTCAGCATGGAGCCTGCTTGGGATTCTGTGTGTGTGTGTGTGTGTGTGTGTGTGTGTGTGTGTGTGTGTCTGCCCCTCACTCACTCATTCTCTCTCTCATTCTCTCTCTCAAAAATAAATAAAAAACGTTTTTAAAAAATGGATAAAAGGGGCGCCCAGGTGGCTCAGTCGATTAAGCGTCCGACTCTTGGTTTTCAGCTCAGGTCATGATCTCACAGTTTGTGAGTTCGAGTTTGTATTTATTGAAAACTCCTAAAAAGAGTATAATGAAGGATCCTCATTAGGAACCGTGTTAATTATTAAAAAAAAAAAAAAAAAAACTCAAAAAAGAATAACTTTGAGTTACATGCAGAATGCCAGTGTTTTATAAAGTAATCACAGTATTATTTACATAGCATTCTTTGACTCGCAAAAGAAAGCCTAGGAGAGGTATGTTGGAAAGATGACCTCCTCTCAGGAAGGCACCACGACAGGGGGATGAACCAGCAGGGGAACATCTGCCCACACCCTCATAAAACATCACCGACTGTCCAACGAACTCTCTTCCAGGATACCAAGCCTCCCCCGTCTGTCTCCCTCATCAACAGAAGCTTTTATCGAAGATAAAATATGGCAGCCCAGATGGTAAACTCACAGATGACCCACAGCCACCTTAAAAAGAGGTAGCCAGGAAACAACGAAACACTGTGTAGACTGGCAGGGATCACTCAGTTTAAGGAAGGCTTCTGTGAAATCCAAGATGGCCCGACATCCTTGCTCTGGACTTCATGTGTGGGGGTGGGTGAGGAGAAACTCGAGAGCTGAGTCCCATTTGAAAAGCTGTGCTATTTTCCTGTGGCTCCCTATTTACAACCTCATTCATCCAAGTGCCTGGTGAGACATGATTGCCATCAGCCACCAGAGCTCAACCCTACAAAGCAAGCTAAGGCGCCACAGAAGCCTTTCGCCATCGGGCATGATGACGTCGGGCTGTTGCATTTTTATTGCCATTAGAATAAACTGTTCGCAAGAGAAAGATGCTTCAGCTATTAAAATAAGTGAGGGGGGAAAAAAGCCCAGGTATATAAGTATGTTTTATGTGCAACGCTCAGCCGAACATCTGCAAATCATTTTAGTCCTGTACGCTAATAAAAAGTGTGTGCGCTTTTTCCTTCTGTTTATCCTCGAGAATTTTTTCTTCTGTCTACCACTCATAAGAATACATTTTCATTTTCTTCTCCATCGACTTTTTTTTTTTTTTACTGGCTCCTCTAATAGACGCTGTCTCTACATCTGAACGGAAGAATTACCCCAACAGGCTTTCTGAGTTTGTGTAAACCCACAAGGAAGCAAACAAAATGATTTCCCCCACATTTTAGCTGGAATCATACCAAGACGATGTCACTGACCCACTGCTCCCCGCCGGCCCCTCCAAGTGCACACTGGCCTGTGTGGGGCCTCTCATAGAGTAGATGCATTTAAGTAGATTTAAATACTGGGCTATGCCAGGACGCATAGAAGAGAGAGTATCAGGTTCCCTAAGCACATTTGCCATTAATATTCTGAGCTCGTGAATGCCAGTAATTTGAAAACTTGACTTTCGGCGTCAAGTTGAATCTGTTGATTTCTGTCCTATGATTTAGCACAAACCAATTATTCTTCCTCCCCCCCACTCCTATCAATGTAATTATGCCTTGGAAGACACAAGAGTGGGTTCTGGCATCTTTGGTTGACCCCCTGAAGACACCAGTCTTCGCTTGAGTTTTCTGAGCAGAACAAACCCACTGAAAAGCACAATCGGAGCTATTTCTTCTCGTTTATTAGCTGATGAAGAATAGTAGAGTATTCCTTGCGATATAAGCTCCTTCTAAAAGCAAGGCATGTTCTCAGAAATAAACAGGGTCAAGAATTTTTTCCTGCCGATTGTTACAAACTTCAAACTGTTTTTCTCATTGTGTCCCCCCTTTAATGCGTAACGGGCACGAAGAATGAGCAGGACTCACAAAGCATAATTTCTTTTAGTCCTCCTCTACCCCATTAGAGTATATCCAAAGGGCGGGAACTCTTCCCCGGCTCCTGGATAAAAACTCAGCAAACAGAGTCCTAGGGGGAGGAGAAACAAGACGAGAAGAAGAAATCTTACTTGACCTGCACAGAACTTGGGTCTGGCTAATATTTACGGCATTTTTCTGGAGTCTAGGGGTTACCCCTCCTCACCGTGTCTCAGTCCCTCTCGTGGCAGTTCCCTTGATAGCAAGGAGGCACTTTTCTCTAGCTGGCCACTTGCTCCCTCGACAACCCGAGGTCCAATGATCCCACCCACCCCCCCACACCGCCGCCGGCTTTCCTCTGCTGACAGTTAGCAAACCTCAGCAGAACCTATTTAACGGCATCTAAGACCATCTGGCCCTTCGCTCGCTTCGTGTCCTTGGGCGATACTCACGCATTTTTCTTCCCTATAAACTCCCTTTGCTCTGTGCCCTGAAGTAGCCAGCCAGGAAGATTTTTCGGGCAAGAGCAAAACCCCATAGCTCTGTCACTCCTCCCACTTCAGGGAGCACCGCCAGTAGTCAGGATGAACCCCTGTCAGTGGCCTTGAGGGGAAGGGCAGGCATCCCTCCCTTCCCCTACGGCCGGGGAAGGGGGCCCTCACATCACCAAGAGCTCTCTCTAAAGACAGTCACTTTTATCATCTCTTTTCCTCTTCAATAATCCAACCCTTTCTAGCCTCTATGCAGCGAGCAATCCAAGGACTACAAAACTGGTTTTTGAAATGACACGAACAGGTCTGCATTTGGCCTGGGGTCCCTGCTGTGTTGTATCTACTGTGCTTTCACGACTCAGCGAAAACTTGCCATTTACCCTCTCGTTAAAAATGCCGCTCTCCCAAGAAGATACACAGGCGGAAAACAAGCATGTAGAAAGATGCTCCCCATCACATGACAGCAAGGAAAGGAAAATTAAAACGAGATACCACTTCACACCTGTCAGGATGGCCAAAATGCAGAACGCTGACAGCACGAGAAGCCAGCAAGGGTGTGGAACAACAGGAACCATCAATCGCTGCTGGTGGGAATGCAAGAGGCCACTGTCACTCGGGAAGACAGTTTGGAGGCTTCTTAGAAAACCAAACGTACTCTTACCACATGATCCAGAATCACATTCCATGGTATTGACCCAAGGGAGTTGAAAACTTATGTCTGCACAAAACCTACACGTGAATGTTTATAGCAGCTTTAAAAAAAAAAATGTTTATTTATTTTGAGACAGAGAGAGAGAGAGAGTCCCAAGCAGGCTCTGCACCGTCAGAGCCTGACTCGGGGCTCAATCCCACGAACCATGAGCTCATGCCCTGAGCTGAAACCAAGAGTCAGACGCTTAACCGACTGAGCCACCCAGGTGCCCCTACGGCAGCTTTACTCCTCATTGCCCAAACGCGGAAGCGGCCAAGATGTCCTGCAGCAGCTAAGTGACTGAATACATTGTGGTCCATCCAGGCAAATGGATGTCATCAGTGCTAAAGAGCAATGAGCTATCAACTGGCGAAAGGACAGGCAGGAACCTTAAATGCATTCTACTAAGACAAAGAAGTCAGTCTAAAAAGGCTACATACTGTATGATTCCAACTATATCACGCTCTGGAAAGGGCAGCAAAATGGAGACAGGAAAAAAGAAAAAAAATCAGCAATGGCCAAGGGTGAGTAGGGAGGGAGGTATGAATGTGTGGAGCGCAGAGGATTTTCAGGGCCGTGAAACGATGCTGTCTGATACTTTAATCGTGGATCCGTGTCATAACGTGTTTTTCAAACTCAAAGAATGCGCAACACCAAGAGTGAACCTTAGCATGAACTCTGGCCTCTGGGTGATAATGATGCATCATGTACGTTCCTCGGCTGGAACAACTGGGCCACTCTGGTGGGGAATGCGGGTAACAAGGGAGGCTCTGAGGGTGGTGGGGCAGGGGCAGGGGGAAAATGAAAAATCTCCAGATCCTCCTCTCCCATTGGCTGCGAACCTCAAACTTCTCTGACAAATAAAGTATACCGAAGAGGAAAACAAAAATGTTACTCCTACGTCAAGTGACTAGGAATGTTTTGGTAAATATTCTCAACAGTGCCTTCCTCGACTCATTATCTGCAGTAAACAGGAGAGGGAATATTCTGGCGGAGGAAGTGGCCAGATTTTGGAAATTACCCTTAATCCTCCCTATATTCCTTGTCCTTCGAAGATTATCCACATCCAGAACTCATCATATTTTGGCCTTTGATTCTGCCAAGCCACACTCTGAAACTCCTGACCCCCAAATTCCTCCGATATTATACAACACTGGCACAGGGCGAAGCGTAGCCCACAGGAACTGGGATCCCTCATTGTCTAGGTGATTTGTCTGGCTTTCTGAGTTATTCCGATGTGATCTTTGTTCCCTCCACTTGCCTCCAGGATCACAGGCATTTAGTCAATAATTTTCATGTCTCTTTGAGAATCTGATCAAAGTTATGGCTCCTTCCCCCGCTTCTGCATATAATTTCAAGTCTCCGTGGGCTCTCTGAAACTCATTCATAAATTCCCTCAGCTCCCTGCATGTAAACAGTGCTTAATATCTCTCATAACCACACACCATATCCTCTTTATCCTCCTGCAAAAATGTTTTGTCATTTCTATGGAGCCAAAATGAGAAAACAGTTGATCTCCGTTAGGCAATCAGTATTTTGCCGTTTTCACCAAAGGTTTATGGAACAGCCACAGCATGCGGGGCACTAAGGCAGAAGTGTGGCTTGCACAGGCTCACAGTATCATTCCCTAAGATGTGTGCTCCTTGGCCAACCTCGTGCGCTCTAGCGATTTCAACGACTGGGTGCTGCTCCAAAATCTCTCTGCCCCAGATTTCTTCTCAAGCTCCAGACTTGAATGTCCACTGGACATTCCGATTTGGGCATCCCACGGTCACCCCCAAACTCAGCAAATCTGGAACACACCATCACGCCTCCAAATCATGCTCCTCTTCATTCCCTCTCATGGGTGAACTGCATCCCCCGTTCGACCATTCATCCACAGCGGAAATGTAGAAGATGCCCGGACTCTTATTTATTCTTTTAAGTATTTATTTCTTTACTTACTTATTTACTTCTTTATTTATATTGAGAGAGAGAGAGAGAGAGAGAGAGAGAGATCATGCGTGTGTGCGAGCAGGGGTGGGGCAGAGACAGAACCACCTTGGCACCCCGGGACTCTTTTATTCTAATACCCAATCAATCAGCAAAATTCTGCCTGTACTAAGCCCTAAGTGGCTCTTGAATCAACTCATCTCTAAAACCATGGCTCTGGTTGCATCTGATTATGTAACACCGATGTGAAATAAGCTGGTCTTGAACTCTGATTTTCCCCCTCTAAAGGCCCAGGAGCCAAGTCTCTTTGTTCTCTGGCTAGAGATCTAGAAGGTACAGCCAAAGGCTGACTAGATGCTGGAGGACAATGCTGGAAGTGGAGCCCGTTAGGGAGGACGAGGGCCACAGAAACTTCATTTCTATTGACAAGGCAGTGTAGGTCCCAGTTGGTCGGTAAGGTTTTCAAAAGGAGGGTTTTTACTGAGCCTTAATCAAATTCTTTAACTTGCAACTTAGCCAAGGGAATACCTGGCTGATACGAGCGTCTGTCCCTCAGAATTTGTCCTCAAGCAATTATCTTAGAAATGTGTTTTTTATCCGAGTGCTAGATACGGAAATAGAACGGCTGTGGAAGAAGCGTTCGGTCGCAGCTTCTTAACAAACTAACCCAGATTATTCAAGAAGCGGTCATTCTCACTTCAAAATACTTTTTAAATGGCGGAGGGCAGTACCATTTAATATTAACCCGGGGAACTCTATTAATATGCTAAGAATGTTCAGGAAGTCAAAACTCTTCATTTCTAGCGTTGACTAGGAACAGACACTGCAAAACGATGTATTTGACTACACAGTGCTGAACAGACTTATTCAGTAAGTGTTTTGGGGCACACATGGTTTAGTTTTAATAACAACCAGGAATAATTTGTATCTAGCACTCACCATCTACCAAGCAATATGTTAACATTTTATACAAAACATGTCATTGTCATAGAGGCCTAAGATACTCTTATTAAAAGCACTTCCATGTTATAGTTGAAGACCCCAAAGGTTAGAGAGTTAGTAATTGATCAAAGACTGCACGCTCTTGACCCTGAGCCAATAATACCCAACAAAGGGTTTCTTTGAGTATTACTCCACGCTGTAGAGGAATGTCAAGAAGAGGAGACATATAAATTACGTTTGATATAGTTCACGTCCTAGAAAAGGTGGGGGAAGGCAGGAAGAGAAAAAAGGCAGTATACAAGGACTAATTTAGTGCTGGGTACACAGTAGACTTCAATATTCTTTTTTTTTTTTTAATTTTTTTCAATGTTTATTTATTTTTGGGAGAGAGAGACAGAGCGTGAGTAGGGGAGGAACAGAGAAGGAGACACAGAATCCAAAGCAGGCTCCGGGCTCCGAGCTGTCAGCACAGAGCCCGACGTGGGGCTCGAACCCACGAACCATGAGATCGTGATCTGGGCCGAAGTCGGACACTTAACTGACTGAGCCACCCAGGCGCCCCGAGACTTCAATATTCTATGACTAAATTCAATGTGTTAGTAATTACAGAAAATTGGGCTAGAGGAGATAAAACCTTGAACATAACTTTTAAAAACCGAAATGAAAATTACATTTTAATTGAATCTCCTATGATAAATGGATAAAACAGCCAAACACACCCTCTGAGAAGAGATAAAATTCAGTGTGTTAGTAAGAAAAAAAGAGAATTCACTGACCCACAGCAATTCATTGCATGAGTTGCTGTTACGGTCTGTCACCAACAGATAATAACACCAACTCCACAAAGTACATTCTAACACTTTATAATCCTACCAGGTTCCGGTTAAGACAGAGATGGGTCAGCAACAACAAGTAGTAGAGAAATCACACACACACACACACACACACACACACACACACACACACACAGATGCACAAAGACAGTTCCCATTTTGATTCTAAAAAAGAAAAAGGAAAGCAAAAGATAATTCTACTAACGTGGAAAGAATGTCTTGGGTTTCTCCAGAAGAGGTTTATTGGTTCATTACAGAAACGAGCCCTGCCGCCTCCCATGAAGGAAGCATCATTTACGCACACGAATGGCCCATAAAATCCATTCTTCCGTTGAAGTATATTTCATTGCCTTAGTCAAGCCTTTTGCTTAGAGTAGCAGGAGGGTCAATATTTCCAATCCCCAACTCTGCCCCAACTCTAATCTCCATTGAAAGCATTCGGGGAGTCACAGCTCTGGGGTGCCACCTGCGAATCTAAACCACGCCACCCCACACACGCTCAGGTTACGCGGTCGGTGCAAGAACAAAATGAGGTGTATAAAATGTCCTAGTCTAGTTTACTGGAGTTTTATGACTATATTTGCTTAAATGACAACAAATAAAACCTGAGAGCCATGCAATATCGAAATTAAATCCACATACCATCTCTCCTAACACTCACATTAACTATGACAAATAAACCGTCCCCTTAAATAGCAAATCCCTCCAGTGGGCACGAGCTGATGTGGTAGAAACTGCTGACTGTTCCCTCAAATCCATTCTCTTTCTCCAGTAATAGTTTAAGCTGAACACATCCCACCAAGCTATGGGACACCTTCCCTCGATTCACTTGCAGAGTGGGGGTGGATGAATGGCTCCATTTGGAGCATAGGATGTGAACAAAAGTGACATCATCAATGTCTGGGTCATGTGCAACCTGAAAGAAGGCCACTCGCCCTAGCATTCTGTCTGTTCTCCTTCTAAACTGGAACACGTATGCACCAAAGACGCCGCAGGTAGGCTGAGCCAAAAAGATGGAAGGAATCGCATCCAGGTATAATTTACGGAGAAGAGCCCCGTGTGCAATCTGGACTGCCCACCTCCCGGATATTATTACAGGCAAGGGTTTTAAAATCCTTTCATTTACTGTATTTTTGTCATCCCTTGTTTTTTTTTGTTTTTTTTTTTAATGTTTCTTTATTTTTGAGAGAAAGAGAACGAGAACGAGCAGGGGAGAGACAGAAAGAGAGGAAGACAGAGGATCCAAAGTGGATTCTGCATTGGCAGCACAGAGCCCAATGCGGAGCTTGAACTCATGAACCATGAGATCCTGAGCAGAGCCAAAGTCAGACGCTTAACCGATGGAGCCACCCAGACACCCCTGTCCTCTCTTGTTAAAGCAGCTTAGTTTTCCCCTAATAAACTCTGTGAAACCTACTAGTTAGTGCCATTTACCCCAGCTTAAGTCCTCTGTAACAGGATTTTCTCAATGCTGGAAATGCTCCATATCTTCGCTGCCCAACATAGTAGTCACATGTGGAGACTGAGTCCTTGAAGTGTGGCTACGATGCCTGGATAACTGAGTTTTTAATTTTATTTAATTGTAGTTAATTGAACTTTTAAAAGCTACATGTGGCTAGTTGCTAGTTACTACCCGATTGGACAATACAGTGTCTGGAACATCTAAAATAGTGAATGTGCAGTCAGAAAGAACCATTATCATCATAGAAAGACCAGCTTTTTAAAGCTTAGAGATTTTGCTAGAACATTACAGAATAACAGAAGGCTTCAAACCACAGTTTTCTTGAAGTAGCAACAGACTTTGGGCTGACACTAAAGGAGGAAGTGCTTAGGGTTGTACCTCCATTTCATTTTTTTAAACGTTTATTTATTTTGAGGAAGAGAGGGGGGAGTGGAGAGAGGATCGCAAGCAGGCTCTGTGCTCACAGCACAGAGCCCAATACGGGGGGCTCGAACCCACAAACCGTGAGATCGTGACTTGAGCGGATGTCAAACGCTCAACCGACTGGGCCCCCCAGGTGCCCCAGGCTGCACCTTCAGTTCAAAGCTGACATGAGCTCCCATTTCAGTATGAAGGACACCTGGCATTCTTTTACACTATCATCAATGTGCTTACCCTCCATAAAACTGAACGCAGCAGATTATTTTTGTTGAAGAGATAAATGCAAACAGTTAGGATCAATCAGCCTAACCAGTAAGTTACTTGCTTTTATTCCATAACTCAGAGACCTGGGACAGTAAGAGTTAATTTAGGGATATTCAGAATAACTTCTCAACGATTTGGGTACTCATTTTGTAAAGCTCTACTCTGGAGAGGTCAAGGTTGCATTTTTATTGTAAAACACTGCAAAACTCCAGGAAAATACTTGTGTTGTGAAGGAGACAAAATGCCATTTGAAACATCCATCTGAAACATGTAACTGAGGCTCTAAATACAATTATGAGAAACAAATAAACCAAACCGGGCAGACTGCCCAGCGACAAGAGTCAAATATGAACTTTGGAGAGACAGAGACATAGAACGAAGAGAGAGTGGTAAGTTGGGGGGAAGGGA
The DNA here is from genome assembly GCF_028749965.1 of Puma concolor. Classification (NCBI taxonomy): domain Eukaryota; kingdom Metazoa; phylum Chordata; class Mammalia; order Carnivora; family Felidae; genus Puma; species Puma concolor. The sequence goes on along the minus strand of NC_141667.1, from coordinate 12,711,284 downwards.
AGGGAGGATAAGGGCAAGAGAGAGGGGAACGTGTGAGGGAGGGAGCCCCCAGGGAGGGAGGACAGGTCATCTAGAGCAGTACAAATAATAAAATACTAATGAAGGAACAAATCAAACAGAAAAGTCTGGCCCAAAGCCTTAAATGTACTCACAAAAGCCCTCATTTAGGCGCTCCTATGGGGACTCACATAGACACCTATAAAATGTACACGGTTTTGGCCCCTAAGTGGGTTGATGAGAATCTTAACAAATGGAAGCCCCGGGGCTCCATTTTGGATGAACTTTACCAGCAATAAAAACAGCATTTTCTGGGGCGCCTGGGTGGCGCAGTCGGTTAAGCGTCCGACTTCAGCCAGGTCACGATCTCGCGGTCCGTGAGTTCGAGCCCCGCGTCGGGCTCTGGGCTGATGGCTCGGAGCCTGGAGCCTGTTTCCGATTCTGTGTCTCCCTCTCTCTCTGCCCCTCCCCCGTTCATGCTCTGTCTCTCTCTGTCCCAAAAATAAATAAATGTTGAAAAAAAAAATTAAAAAAAAAAAAACCAGCATTTTCTGATTACGATTAAAAGTTTCAGATGAATTTGAATATCTGCTCAGTAGAAAGACATGTATCATTGTTTAAAGATTTAACCAACACGGGGCACCTGGATGGCTCAGTCAGTTGACTGCTCTTAATTATGGCTCAGGTCAGGGTCCCGGGGTCATGGGATGGAGCCCCACATCGGGGCTGAACATGGAGCCTGCTTGAGATTCTCAATCTCTCTCCCTCTGCCCCTCTTCCCCGCTCACATGCTCACTGACTCTTGCTCTCGCTAAAATTAAAAAAAAAAAAAAAAAAAAAAAAAAAAAGGTTTAACCGACCCAAATATGAAGCAATAACAAATAGAAACATGCGGTGTCATTACCCCTCAGCCTATAAGCACGGGTGGAAAGAGCAGGCTCATTCTTTCAGGGAAATCTGGGCGTTTCGTTAGCCTCCTTTCTGCAATAAGATAGGAGCGTCACCCTTCGTTGACTTTTAGGACTTGGAGCCACAAAACTTAAGTGTCACAACAGCTTTAAGTCGAACGACGTCATCCCAAGAGGGGCAGGCTGCGTGTGCTCAAACAGCTAAAATTTTCATTTCCCAAAGTGCACGTGTCTGAAACCGTACTGTATACAAAAACATACCCCAGGTGGACAATGAAGAATAACCGGCGAGGGGCTGGACGAGGAGACCCAGCTTCTAGTTGAAGCTCTACCTTAAGTCCGGCTTACTAATCACAGCACCCAATTTCATTGATTCCAAGCCCCGCCCTCTCACTGTCCATTTCACCTCCATCTGACAATCCACAGGACCTTCAAATCATTGTGGCAGATCACACCATGATTTTGTGAACCCTGCCAGTCATGCATTTTGAGATCCAGAAAGCAGTGGCGAAGAAGCAAAGCAGATGAACGTTTGAGAAGGTGGCGGGGGGGGGGGGGGGGGGAGGGGAGGGGGAGAGAAGAGAGGGAAGAAAACCACGAGAGACTCTTCAGGATGGAGAACAAACCGAGGGTTGATGGAGGGAGGAGGGGTGGGGGGTGGTCTAGACGATGATGGGTACTGAGGGGGGCACACGTTGTGAGCAGCACTGTTGGATGTAAGTGAGGAGTCACCGAATTCGACGCCCGACACCACTACTGCCCCGTGCGTTAACCAACCAGAATCTAGATGAAGAACAAATAAAAACTCACAATGAGGGAAAAAATAAAGGAAGAAGTGGCCTCACGGTATCTCAGATTTGACGAAATGCAGATCATTGTAGACCAATAGTGGCATTTGCTGTGTCAGACGCCACGGCTTTATACCTACTCATTTAATCCATTCCCTGACAACCCTTAGAGGGAAAAACTGCTACTAACTCCAAATTCCAGATGTGCAAACTGAGGCAGAGAGGTTACGCAACTCGCACAAGATCATGCAACCAGTAACTGGCAGAGCCAGTTTGAAACCCAGGGAGTCCAACTCTTAGCCACCGTGCTGGCTATTGTACCTCATAGGGGACATTGCCAAAGGCTTTTCCAGCATTCGGTGCCTCAACTTCCTGTTGGTCCCCGAAGGGGAGAGCACTGAACTAAGTCATCCCTCGAGTCCCATCCAGCTTTAAAACACAGGGTTCTCTGGGGGCGCCTGGGTGGCTCCTTCGGTTAAGCGTCCAACGTCGGCGCAGGTCATGATCTCACAGCTCGCGAGTTCGAGCCCAGCGTCGGGCTCTGTGCTGACAGCTCAGAGCCTGGAGCCTGCTTCGGATTCGGTGTCTCCCTCTCTCTCTACCCCTCTCCGGCTCTCACTCTGTCTCCATCTCTCTCAAAGTAAATAAACACTTAAAAAAATCTAAAAAAACTAAAAAACACACAGGGTTCTCTGACATAAATGAAAGCAGATCACAGCCGTAGGACGGACACCATACTATTAAAGAAACAAATGATACTTTAATTTTAATTGTATTTCTTAAATTCCTTACAAGATACCGTTATTTCTTTCCATGCATAGGGAAAAAAACTTACAGGACAAAACTGGGGCGTTTTTGTTCTTGCTTAAAGAACAGTAATTTCAGACAAAGCAGATATTACCCACTAGGAATCATTACTTCTGTACCACCTTCTAATTCACCTACCTTTTTCAATTTCCGTGGTGTGGGACATTGGGGGACAAACTGAAATCACAGCAAATCTAGACCTTCCTAGGAAGTAGAGAAATAAGGTGTTTGCAAGGTTTGAAGACAGACCTCCTATTAATAGGGAACGACACTCCGATTTGTAGATGCTCGTGCCATTTCATACAATAATGGCAGAATTTGGTGCATAGCATAGAATTTGATCTATGTCCCAAATAGGAACAACAAAGTACACATATACATACACATACACGCACACACACACATACTCACACAATTTGCATTATGTGAATAGTATTCTACATTGAATCAAGCAAGGACTCTTGAAACAATGGGATTTTCCCCACCAAGTTTAGAACCTTTAAAAAGTCCATTATTGGGGCGCCTGGGTGGCTCAGTCAGTTAAGCATCCAACTCTTGGTTTCGGCTCAGGTCATGATCTCATGGTTCGTGAGTTCAAGCCCCATGTTGGGCTCCATACTGACAGCATGGAGCCTGCCTGAGATTCTCTCTCTCCCTGTCTCTCTGCCCCTCCTCTGCTCTGTCTCTCAAAATAAATAAACTTAAAAAAAATTTTTTTAAAGCCCATTATTGTATGAAATGGCACAAATATCTACAAATCAGAGTGTTCTTCCCTATTAATACGAGTTCTGTCTTCAAACCTCGCAAACACCTTCTTTCTCTACTTCCCAGGAAGGTCTAGATTTGCCACCATGAAAAGAGAGCTCAGACTCTTTTCCAGATCCCTGATGCAATTATAACTCAAAAATGAAAACTTAACCAAAAAATAAACCACATTCTAACTGCCCTCCATCCAGTGCGATCTGAAGGGATTGTCCAAAAGAGGGAGAAATAGAGCATAACCTCCACCGCTCCTGTGACTTCTTTCAGCTATAGACAGGAATTTCCTGTTTCAAAGATGAATTCCAAAAACAACTTTTTTTTTTTCCCAATTTTCTAAGTTTCTGGCAGAATTTACTCAAAGTCGATCCACTAGTTTCCTGGGCCAAATCAGGAGAATTCAGAAAGTGTGAAAGTAGCATTTGAGGTAGATACTGACTTAGCTACCTTAAAAATAAGGCTCTGATGGGGCGCCGGGGTGGCTCAGCTGGTTAAGCATCGAACTTCAGCTCAGGTCACGATCTCACGGTTCGTGAGTTCAAGCCCCAACGGGCTTGCTGCTGTTGGTGCAGTCTTCTTCGGATCCTCTGTCCCCTCACTCTCTGCCCCTCCCCTGATCTCTCTCTCTCTCTCTCTCTCTCTCTCTCTCTCTCCCCCTCTCCCTCTCCCTCTCTCTCATTCTCAAAAATAAAGAAGCATTTCTTAAAAACTGGAAAAATCAATCAATCAATAAATAAGGTTCTGATGAGGCCACCTGTCTCACAAGTGGCAGTGTCTATCCAGATTCTAACTCAGGTTGTCTGGCTCCAAAGCTGTTGGACAAGCACCTTGCTTTTCTGGCTCTCCCACTAGACCCTGAGTCAGTTTGCAGAGGACATGTGAATGTTTTATTCATCACTGTATGTCATGGGCAAGCCAAGATAGGTATTGACACATGGAAAGAAATCAATAAATATCTGCTAGCTAAATGAATTAATAAAGGAAAGAACAACTTGGGTGGACAAACGCTCAAGTGGATCAGTCCCTGAAAACTTGTCCGATGGGTGGGAATGACCAAGGAGAAAGGAAAGGCCAGACTAACTGTCCTGGCCTGGAGACAGTTACTCAATGATAACTCACTTCAATCAGAAAGTTACGGTAGGTGAATGATTGTGGCCTGCAACCACCCAAGCCTGAAGGCAGAGTCTTTCTAGAGTGTCCCATTGCACTCATCTCCTTAGCCAACTAGTCACCAAGTCCTGTTCATTCTACCTTCTTTTTTTTTTTTTTTTTAATTTTTTTAACGTTTATTTATTTTTGAGACAGGGAGAGACAGCATGAATGGGGGAGGGTCAGAAAGAGAGGGAGACACAGAATGTGAAACAGGCTCCAGGCTCTGAGCTGTCAGCACAGAGCCCGACACGGGGCTCGAACTCACAGACCGCGAGATCGTGACCTGAGCCGAAGTCGGATGCTTAACCGACTGAGCCACCCAGGCGCCCCCTACCTTCTTTTCATCCCTGAAACCCACACCAGCCTCTTCAATCATCATACCACTGCCTTAATTCAGATATTTATCTGCTCACATTTATCTTTTCTTCCTATCTCCCACCACACACTACATTAGGATCTTGATGCGGCTCAGTGAAAAGCACCACTTTTTCCCACCCAGGTTCAAAACAAATTGAGGAAATAATTTTTAAAAGGAGTGGCAGGAGCACCAGGGTGCCCCAGTTGGTTGACAGTCCAACTCTTGATTTTGACTCAGGTCATGATCCTAAGGTCCTGGGATCAAGCCCCTTGTCAGACTCCATGCTCAGCTTAAGGTTCTCTCTCTTTCCCTCTCTCCTGCTTTCTCTCTCTCGCTCTCTCTAAAATTCAAAAAAAAAAAATTTTTTTAAGGAGTGGCAGATAGAAAAATGACACCTTTGTTTCTGAAAACTCTAGTTCAGAAGTTGTGGTTTTAGGTCTACAGCTAAGTGGCTAGCAATGAACCCAAGGGCTGGCAGGCATGAGACCAAAGCTAGTCAGTCTACTCATGGAATTCTATTCAAAGAAGAGCTTCTGCCAGAGAAGGTGCTCCCCAAGGGCATTTCCCTCTCAAGAGGAAAACAGAAAGGAGCCCAGATGTTGACTGCATTTCTCCCAAATTTACCAACAGGTAAATTCTCCAGGCCTGGAGTTATATTAATGACACTCTGTCCACATGGAAGTAAACACAAGGAGCGGAGAAGAGTCATCCACAGGCTTCTCCAGTGATCTCTGTAAATCTGTCCACGGCAGACGTCACTGAACCTTTGCCACTGGCTCCCTCCTGCCGTCCGCCTTCGTCATCTTTCACAGGGACGCAAACCTGCCTACCTTTCCAGGTGTGATGTTCCACTTGGATCACTCTCTTCTCCCCTGTAGCTCACCCAACGGTTCCTGCCTCTTTGCCTGACCTTCCGTGGTTCCGCTTACCTCCTCCTTCTCAGCCATACCGGGCAAGCCCTTATTCAACTTTTTAGACTCAATTCGAGGTCATCTCAGTTAAGAAGTCCCTATGAACATCCCCCAGCTAAGGGTCATCACAGCCAGGCTTGTGCCCTCTACCACGTGCTTTAGTGGCCCCCTACATGGCTCCTCTTGTACTGTGTTATATCCCACTCACTAGACTGGAGACCCTAGGGTGAAGATCAGCTTCTCACGTTTTTGAATCTCCCAACGCCTAGCACAGATTCTGGCACGGGGATATCTACAAGTATTTATGAATTCGAGAGATGAGGGCAGCTGAATTCAAAGTAGGACATAAAACTTCCATAGAAATAAAACACCGCTGGCGGGGAGACACCTGTGTGGCTCAGGAGGTTAAGCGTTTGACTCTTAACTTCAGCTCAAGTCATGATCTTACAGTTCGTGCGTGCGAGCCCCACGTCAGGCTCTGTACTGATGGTGCGGAGCCTGTGTGGGATTCTCTCTGTCCCTCTTTCTCTCTACCCCTCCCCTGCTCACTCGCTCTCTCGCTCTCTCACACAAAAATAAATAAATAAACTTAGAAAAAAAAAATTCCATAGTGGTTCAGAGGGAAGAAAGAGGAACGCCAGTCAGGAATGCCTGATGTGTTTCCTCAAAGCAAGGGCTGTTAAGCATCATAAACAAAGATGTATCTGGGGTACTTTGGCGGCCCAGTCGGTTAAGTGTCGGGTTTAGGCTCATGGTTCGTGGGTTCGAGGCCTGCGTCAGGCTCTGGGCTGACAGCTCAGAGCCTGGGGCCTGCTTCGGATTCTGTGTCTCTCTCCCCTTCTCTCTCTGCCCCTCCCCAGCTCATGCTCTGTCTCTCTTAAAAATAAGTAATAAACGTTAAAAAAAAATTTTTTTTAAAAACAAAGGTGTACCTGAGGGAAATCAAAGAAAATGTCATTGATAGGTAAGCACAGGAGAAGAAAGGTCCAAGACAAAAAGGACCAGTGTGACAAAAGACACAAATCTCGGAAAATAAAAGATACGCTTGGGGCACTCTGAGGTTTCCGGTTCGGCTGGGGTACAAAGTGCATACAGAAGAGCAGCCTGAGAGAAAGCTGGGAAGGCAATCTGCCTACAGCATACATAGGGCCTTGAGTACCAAATAAAATAAATTTTGACTTAATTTACAGACAATGGGAGTCAAAGAACATTTTCCAGAAGCGGAGCTGCTTAATTATGCCAAGGAAATTATATAAAATCTGAATCCTTGTAGTAGCAATAATAACAAACTAATAATTTGCTTTTCAATTACTTCCAAATTTCTCAGGATCATAGTGACGCTGCGCTTAATAATAGTTTGATAATCTCCATGGAACATTATTTGAGCATAATAAAATGACTAATAAACTATTTAGGATGATCCTGAGACTCCATATTAATTTGTAGTCATTTTTCATTTTGCTTACGACTATTTCAACCCACTGCTGCATGTTTCATCTGTTTAATGAACGTGTACTTGCCACCGGTCTATCATGTAATAAGCCTTGCCAATTTCCCAATTCTCTTAATAGCCAGTTAACACGAAATGCTGATTTCAGGCAAAAACAACTATGACCATCTGTTTCTACTTCCTTTTTCTTCTTCACTGTTCTACTACCAACTGTGGTGAGCTGCAGCGATCACTCTTCAAAGAACAGTGGACAATCGGCAAAATCAGACCACGTAGGAATTATTGAGACGTCGGATTTCAGTGCCAGAGCTGAACAAATGGATCAGACAGATGAAGGGTCTCTAGATCCATCTGCAGTCAATTCCGAGTTATAGCAACAGAACGACTCAACAAATTCCAATATGGCTCTTCAAAATCAGCCCCAACAGCAGCAGACAGGTATTACGAGCTCATTTTTGCTCTTTTGCCAAGTAGCTACGTGCTATTGGTCAAGTCACTTTAGGGTAGGAGGCTTGCTTTCCTAATCTATACAGTGACAGGATGAGACTATGTCCCCAAGCAGAAAACCAGTCCATGTCTCTTACCTCTCAGCTGAAGACTCCCTTTAAGGACAGCCAGGATTCCCAGGAAGAAGATAATTTTCCCAGCAGTGCCTGCCTGCCCTTGACCACCAAGAGTAGCACCTTATTCTAACTTCTCTGTTGTCTTATGTTTCCCCGGTAAACAGTTTCTGTGCAGATTTTAGGTGCAGTTTATTGGGAATTAGGCTTGGGATCACACTTACAAGAGGCAAGGGAGAAGGCAGACTGGACAGGGACAGAAGGACTCCGCAACACAAGACTCAGCCAATTCCATGGGGAACGTGGATCCAAGAGGGCCCTTCTGAATTGTCCCAAATGGTATTCTGCCTCAACTAGTCATGTGATGGGAGCCGCTCCTGGCCTTGGGTGACAATAATTTCTGGGGAGGCACTGGGCTGTGAGTTATCAGTACGAAGACCCTGTGCAGCTGAGGGTCTGAGAGGGTCGGTCCTGCAGAGGCCACAGGGTAGAGAGGTGGAGCGGACATGACATTCACCTTGAATCTTAAGTAAGAAGAAAAGGGTGTGAAGCATGGTGACGAACAAAGACATAGATTAAAAAGAAACTAAGAGAATCCACGTTAGTATCCTAAAGCCTTGCTCTCTGCATGACCTTGGCAAAGTTGTGTCATTTCTTTGTGCCTCAATCTCTTTGTAAGGTGATCTATGGTCACTTTCACTACTAAAATTTCCATGACTATATTCCATATTCATTCTTGGTCAACATCCAAAGGCTTTCTGTTAACTACCTTAAGACTTACAAATATGGCTAAGGAAAGAAGAACCCACCCATATCAAAAATCTCCAGTAGCATCTGAAATTCATCTTCAATGACGGTGAAGAGATAATCAGTAGTAGCAGCAAATTCAAATCTGCACACCATGGTGGACACACAGCAATCCCAAGATGAAATCAGATTTGCAGGCAACAGCCTGGGGATTTCGACATTAGACTGACTACAATTACTCAGTTAGCTGTATCTTTATTACCCATGCTCCCCCTTGTGAGGCAATTTTCCTTACTGGAGGTAAAGCAACCCCAAGCAAACCATTTAAAACTGATCCTTTTCCTGTTTTTATTAGCCCGTATCAAAGAAATGACTATTTGAAGCACAACCAAGAGGAGGGAATTGGCTTTTTATTGCTTAGTTCACGTTCTTATGGCTTTAGGAGTAGAGAAAGACTCCCCAAGGAGACGCTGTGTCTCACAACAAGCTCATAGGATAATCAACAGGAGAGGTCTTTCAAGAGAGCTGGAAAATAGAGAAAATTATTAAAACATAATTAAATAAGCAGAGGGGATACAAAATGAAATGTCAAGAGTAAGATGTTCAGGACAGAAATGTCAGGTCTTGAAATTTACTTTCATACGAGTATATGCAATGCACATTGTCCAAATGGGGTGATGTAAATCCTTCCAACCAATGGAGTAGCCATTGATCTTGAAAAATTTTTTTTAAAAAGACAAAAATGAGCATGTCAATGTTGCCTATGATTCCGAATGTACATTCTGCCACTTCAAAGCAAATGTCAACCAGGCTCAGTGTCATGCAATGTAAAATTCCCACCAATGAGATATTACATCCATTCATGTGAGCAGAACACACATTCGGGTAAACAAACGAAACCATACAGCTTCAAGTGGATTTCAGGTCATAGAACTATTTCAAGCCCTTGTTCATACAGTACGGTGCCTCTATCCTAAGTTCCATCTCAAAAAGCTCCTGTGTTGGGCTATTTGTTTTTTCTTTCGCCCAATTCCTACGGTATCCTTTTGTTTGAAGCTATTCCTCTAACATACCATATTATTAGAGAAACAAATGCCATTTTAATTTTAGTTGTATTTCTTAAATTCCTTATAGGATATGTATTTCTCTCCACCCACAGGGGGAAAAAAATAGGTGTGAAGAATAATAGATTTCACTTAATTTATAGAAAAAGGTTATTTAAATATGGTTTCAAGTACACGAACAGATCCATATACCACACACACAGCTCAATAATGTTTTTTTTTTTTTCCTCAATCACTTCTGATTTTAGTAATGTGGGAAGCCAGAGGCATAAGATCTAGAAACCATTCCAATCATGCCAGACATGCATAATAACTTTTATATTTTGCATAACAATAAAGATAAAAATGGAGACCCAAGGCACTTAGCATGAAGTAGAGCAATATACAAATTTAAAAGGATTTAGAACCCTATGAACGTTTAATCCAGAGAACACAGGGCCAAAGGAATCGTTTATTAATTTAAAGATCACATTTTATAAATGTGTTCTAGGTTAATGATTTGCTTAAATTGTCGCATAAAACCAACTTCCAAGTCCGTTTAGGCAAATATGACCCAACAATATACTTTTCAATAAAATATACACAGCAGTGTCCCACTCAATACTAATCACGAAAACAGTTGAAATACTGTAAGGCAGTGAAGTCAAAGTCTAAAACAATTGCCTTCAGCAATCCTAAAAAACAGACATTTCATTGTTCCTTAAATACACAAGTTACACTATTTCATCCATAAGAAGATGGCACTGCCTGATAAAAAATGAGGGTCCAAGTTAGAATATCCTCGGAAGAAGACACGTGTCCAGAAAAATATGTTTTTAGAGTTAAAATGTCTGAGTCCCAGAAACACTCATGAAACTACTACAGCGTTTTCATGAGCCTTTCTTAGATCCAACAAAGACCATGGCCACAGATTCATGTTCATTTCATCATTTAACAACAAAAACGTGTATTTCAGGCCTACTCTATGAGCAGGGTTGCAGTCACATCTGGGGGAACACATGTAGGATGAATAATGAATGAATACAAAGGACCAAGAAATAGAAAAACAAATGAGACTAAGCTAGAAGACAGTGCCTGGAGAGTAAAGCAATTAAAGACTAAATGAACAACGCGAATTTCTATCACAATGATAGAACCTCAGTGACTTCATACCAACTCATCCTAAGAGACCTGTCCCAGGCCCTCACCACTTCCAAAGGCCTCTGGGAAAGGTGGTCATTCAACAGCAAAGGACACAGAAGATGGAAGAGAACCAGGATTCCTGTCACGCTCAGAGTCCCCAGTTTTAGAGGCGATTCTCTGATCTCCCAGGCAGTGACATAACTTTCTCTAAAGCATCCGGAGCAGACGTTGTCAGGGAGGGAAACACCCCTCCAAGCCCCACCTGAGTTTTGCCAACTAGCAAGGGCACTCCAAACAATAATGTCATCTTGCTGTGAACATGTTTTTTTATGTTTATTATTTTTGAGAGGGAGAGCACGCGCATGCGTGAGAGCAAGAGCTGGGGAGGGGCAGGGAGAAGGGGACAGAGAATCCAAAGCGGGCTCTGCAGGGACAGCAGAGAGCCCCATGCAGGGCCTGAACTCACAAACCATGAGATCATGACCTGAGCCGAAATTGGATGCTTAACTGGCTGAACTACCAAGCTCCCCTCCCTTGTCACCAATATTTCCAACAATTTACTCTGCATTCTCATTCTGATCATCTTATCACCATGAGGCTGCTCCCGCACACCCACGGCTGAGTATGACCACTCGGAAGGCAGACTTCTCTGCGTCTAGCAGAGCTGAAAAGCGATTAAAGGATGGATGCTTGCAGATCCCCATTTCTATCCTGGGGTGAGAGCAATTTAAAATACCGTCAAAGGCACCCGGGGGCTCGGCTGGTTGCGCATCTGACTGGCTCAGGTCATGATCTCAAGGTTCCTGAGTTTGAGACCGGCACGGGGTGATCTCAGGCCCCGCTTCAGGCAAGCTCTGCTTCTCTCTGTCTCCCTCTCTCAACCCCTCACTCACTTGCACCCTCTCTCTCTAAAAGTAAATAAATAAACAGATAGATAGATTAATAAATACATAAAATACTGCCAAGAATTCCTGGTGATAACCCTCTAGCATGATTATATTCTTGTTTTCCTGTAGCACTTAAGGGGGAGTGATGGTATCATGGAAAGTGTAGTATATTTAGAATCAAAATGACCTCACCTAATCTTCAGCGTAAAATCAAGGCAAGTCACTTACTCTGTCGAGGCCTCAGTTTCCTCACCTATAAACTGGGGATAATGACGGACGCCCCTTCCACGATCCCTGTGACGATGAATAAGATTAATGTCTGAAACGCTCTATAGTTTCCAAAGCAATTTCAGAGACATACTTATGGAGAAGTCTCCCAGGAGCTGGCAAAGGAGAAGGCCAAATTCCCCAGTACATATTGGAATAATTCTCCGTATTAACAGCTGTTTCAAATCCACGGTTCTGCAACCAGAGGGAAATAGAAGGTAGAGCCCATCGACTATTGAGGGAGGAAAGAAAATGTGTGCACCTTTCTCAGTCCTCCGCTAGCTTTTGTTTGGGAGCAGGTCCCCAGGCTACCCAGAACAAAGGCCAGTGACAAGTACATAATGCTGTGGAGAATCCAGAGGATGGCATTTCAGGCAGACAGTACAGAGTATGCTAATTATTTCACGTGCTGATGCCATTATAGACGCTCGTTAGCCCGAGCCCGCCAGTTTGTCGGCAGATTGTTGCCTAATGAGCAGGTAATCTATCCCTGGGAGACCCAGGTCAAATGAGTTGAGAGTTTCCTTCAAAACACATCCTTCGGGGCGCCTGGGTGGCTCCGTCCGTCAAGCGTCTGGCTTTGGCTCAGGTCATGATTTCACAGTTCGTGGGTTCGAGCCCCGTGTCGGGCTCTGTGCTGACAGCTCAGAGCCTGGAGCCTGCTCCAGGCTGACTCTTGATTTTGGCTCAGGTCAGTGGCCCCAGGATTGTGGGATCGAGCACCCGCCTCAGGCTCTGTGCTGGGCATGGAACCTGCTTAATATTCTCTCTCTCCCTCACACTCTGTCTCTCTCTCTGCCCCTCCCCTGCTTGTGCCCTCTCTCAAAAAAATTAAAGAAAATTAGAAGAAAAAAAAAGTTTTTCATTGTGGATCTCCTAATCCATAAAACTGTCACCATTTTTTTTTTGTTTAAGGGCTACTTCTCAGCCACTGCAATTCTTTGAAATACACAAACAAAACAAAGATTGGGAAAAGTTTTGGCTGCACACCTACGATGACAGGCAGGAGGGGGTCATGGGCACAGCGGAAAGGGCCACAGACTCCAGCGCCACCAGGGACTGCTGTTGTCACGGGCCGCTCAGCAGCTGTGCGCCCTGGGCAGGGACGAGCCTCTCGGCTTCCCTGTCGGCACCTGTAAAATGGAGTCATCAGTGCCCACGGAGCGGCTGCCGTGAACTACAAGAAAAGCGTGTGTAGAGTGAACAGAGGGGGAAGGCGGCACCTAGTAAGTGCTCAATAAATGTGAATTACTGTTACTAAACTGACAGCAAATAGAATAAACTTGGAAACACTATGCGTTCCTTCTTCCAGGGCACGCGAGGTCTCCTACCTGCTGCTCCTTCTGGGCTCTGACCTACGTCTGACAGTTAGAACCCGTCAGGCCTGGCCTTTGACTTGGACTTAACCCAGATACTACCATGATCTGACCCGAGTACTTCACGGGGCCAGCGGGTTGTACTACACGCCTAAGTAGCCTTTTCCTGACTTCCCCACCTTGCCAAGAAGTGGGTTACTTGCAGCCAGAAGGTCAATCCACAAGTACACGAATAATTCCTGAAATTTTTCTCTACAAATTTTGATGCACTTTCCACGGCTGCATCTGCTTGAAAAATGCTGCTAAGGAATTTACCACAGAAAGGGTAGCAAACAAAAAATGTTTTAATAACATTTCTACACATTGCTCAAGGCTTCTAACGTTACAATTATGAGTTCATGCAGTGTTAACAACTGTTTTTCATTTTGTTACTGGTTTCAAATTTAAATAGGAATTGATAGAATGAGCACATCTAATGCAGGACCTAATAGAGATTTACGGCTCCAGAAACAGTCTACACTTCTTCAACCATGGAATGGGGAAAATGTTGACCATGTGTTTATACTTCATTACCGAGGAAAATTCAGAGATGGTTAATGATTATTCATGTCAGACGTTTTAAAGTTGTCCCATCTTTGGGGTATTAACTAGCACATTTTTTTAAATGTTTATTTATTTTTGAAGGAGGGAGAGACAGACAGAGCAGGAACCGGGAAGGGGCAGAGAGAGAGGGAGACACAGAATCCAAATCAGGCTCCAGGCTCTGAGCTGTCAGGACGGAGCCCAACATGGGGCTCAAACCCACGAACTGCAAGATCATGACCTGAGCCAAAGTCGGACACTCAACTGACTGAGCCACCCAGGCACCCCATCGGCTAGCATATTTTAAGGGCATCTGCCCAAAGGCTGCCATTCTCCTTTGTGGCAATGTGCATGTTTGAGAGGGACCCTGACTAGGGACCCTAGTGAGATGGTCCTGTCCTTTTCTGAAACATTTCAAGGTCCTCACTTACAGAACCTGCAGGAATCACTTTCCATGAAATAAACCACATGAGGGTTTGAGGGAACAACTAGGGAAAGTCTCTTAACAAACATTTAGCTTCTCCCAAGGGTCTAAGCTACAGTCAATCCAACTCACCTGTTGGTTGCTGTTGTTTCAGAAACATCCTTTAGATACTTCGGGAAGCACAGGTACTATCCAGAGCTGTCCTCCTTTAGAGAGTAACTCTATCTCTATTCACATTTTCCCCTGACCACTTACCTCCAACACTTAGCACACGTGGGGAAGCAGGGTCCTCCTGTGAATCAGGACTTCTCATCTTGCTCTAAAAGCATCTGCATCCCTGCCTAGCTTCTCAGAGACTGAACGTTTTTAGAGCAAGTCTATTCTCCCTGCAGATTTAATGCCGTGAGTAGGTGGAAGAAGGGTTCGAGATTTCTGTAACTAGAACCAAAAGAACGAAAACAAAAAAGAGCTACATTCTGGCAAAGGTCAGCTGATCTGGCCTCCATTACTACACAGAAGATCTGTTGCTACGTCTCGCTCATGGTACACATCGTGCGGAACAAAATATCAGAGCTTCTTAGGAAGATGCTGTCTTTGTGTGATCCCAGGCAATTTGCAGCTTCTGATCGAATTTCACTAACCAGTAATGCCAATTAAAAGTCTTATGTACAAGGTAAACCATGTATTCAAGACACTCAACATGAGCACAGTTAAAGGTCTTGCTTCAAGTTCAGCAGATCAACATGTTTCAGGGTTAATAATAAAAGTGAAAAGTAACACCATAGGTAGAGTCAGTGTCCGTTACTACACTGAAAATACGGACAAGTCACTTATCAAACCCAATTTTTGGTGCTGGAGCTTATGTTCACAGAAGGCAGGAAAATCAATAAAATCAGTAGATTTTTCGAATTAACACCTAAATATATCTAGCTAGACATAAACACAAACATGTAACAGGTGGAGACGAAGAGAGAGAAAGAGAATAACCCAGGGAAAGTGGGGAAATATTTTTTAACACCTAAAATGATAGAGCTGTATTCGGGAGAGGGGAAGTGAAGCAGTAAAATGTGTTAGAATCAAACAATAACCCTTTATCAAACATCACTTCATATGACCGAATATTTGCAAGGGAACTGGGCATAGGGTCCTATAACATACCCCTTGGTCAATGCAGAAATCTCTAGCACATCATCCTTTACTGTAATCACCTCCTTCCCATGTCTGATGACTCACTCACTCACTGGGAAGCCTATCTCAGAGGTGGTCAGCTCCAATCATGCGGTCTTACTCAGACTCGGCCAAATCTACCCTCTAGTAACTCAAATACAATTGGTCGTTGCTAGGCATCTTGCGATTTAATTTTTTCAGCACGACAGTTCTTCAAATACTATTTTTTTAATGAATTAAGTTTCTTTTTTGTAACATTTATTTATTTTTGAGAGAGAGAGAGAGAGAGAGACAGAGCATGAGTGGGGGAGGGGCAGAGAAAGAGGGAGACAGAATTCAAAGCAGGCTCCAGCCACCCCACCCCCACCCCACCCCACCCCACCCCTTATCAGCACACAGCCTGATGCAGGCCTCGAACTCACTGACCTCAAGATCTTGACCTGAGCTCAAGTCGGAAGCCCAACCCATGGAGCCACCCAGGCGCCCCTTTAATGAGTTAAGTTTCTAAACTTCATTTATTCCCTTCTTCATTATTCAGAGAATTGACTCACTCTTGATTTTATTCAAGATTATGTCATATATTTTAATACATCCTTAACACCATCTTAAAATCCCTATCTAGACTGCCCCACCAGTTACACAGCCAAGTAATCTGCACAGCTTCCAGAGGGACACCAGTAGATAAAGGCTGAAGGCAAAAGTTATTAGTTACTCAAAACCAATCCAGAATTCGTTTTCTCTCAAAGGGCAGAGGGAGTTAAGACAAAGCTTTTGTGAGTTGATTCTCAGGGGAAAACAAACGCTCCCTCTCTTTTCCTTCTCATTTTAAACATAAAAGATTCCCCAAATCTCTGAAAATCTCTTCTCACCCTCAGATCCAAGATGGTCCCACGAGCTACACTAATGCTTTGATTTAAACCGAACAGGAGAATCAGTACAGTTTCTCTTGATTGTCATCAGAATGAAATTATTTACTGGAGGCAAAAGATGAAGACCTATCTCTATCTAAGAACTTTGGAGATCTTTGGGGTTGTCTTCACATATCCAGCGAAGTCAGGCAATATCCCCTGGTCCTAGGCTTCCCCGACCCAAAAGCAGTCACAACACAGCTAACGTAATATAATTAGATAAAAAGATATTTGCAAAGATTCTAGGCCAAAAAAAAAAAAAAAATGCCCAGTGACCAAAACTGACTCAGTTCCACTGTAGCTATTATGGAGAGCTAATGATGTTACACTTGCATAAGATGATGACTTACGCTCCCCAGAATAGAACGTATTCACCTTGGTATAACACAGTGGTTCCAAGTTATAGTCAATGTGCTACCTGGATGGATCCTCAAGGATCAGTCCTTCACTTCCTTTAAGTCCTGGTCCAAATGTCAACTTTCCAAAAAGGCCAACAGTGACTGACTAAAATTGCAACAGTCTCGTCCTCCCAGTCTCCAAATAATCTGATGACTGTTTTTATTCAGAGACATTAGCCCCTTAGAATGTATCACAAGGGTGACTGAATTACTGGGTGTGTATGCACACGTTAATTGTTCCACTTCCCCTCCCTCCCAACGTGCATGCGCGCACGCACACGCGCACACACACATACACACACACACACACACACTCACGAAGAAAAGATTGACAAGTACAGGATCTTACTCCGTTTACTGATGTATCCCAACTATCCAGAAGAGTTCCTGGCACATAGTAAGAAATAAGAAGTCCAGAAGAGTTCCTGGCACATAGTAAGAAATAAGAAGTCAACATACATTAGTTGAACGAACGAATAAGTGACTCTGGGCTTAGACAGACTTGGCCGGGAGTCCCAGTGCCACCTATACCAGCTGTAGGACCTGGGGGAAAAGGTCATGTTCTCTACAGCTGTGTTTCCCCATTGGTAAAATGAGGACCTTAGGAGTGCCTGCCTGTAGGACTGTCATGAGGGTTACGTGAGTCAGTGTACGTCAATGGCTTAGAAGAATGCTTGGACACAGGAAACTTTCAATAAACATTAGCTGCCATTATTATCATTATTCCAAGATCCGTTTCCCGAGGTGGTGATGGATTAGTGATGATTTATGTGTTCAGGCAGCTGACTATCCTGATATCCAACAGCACAGGTCTGAGATGGTGAAAGGGCACCCAAGGCACTTGATAAGAGCAGCAGAGAAACCAAGAGTCAAACCCCATCACGGTGTCCTCATCAGCTCCAATTCAACAACACCCAGGATTTTGCAAAGGAGCTGTTAACTGCGTATTAAAGCTGAAACTACTGAGTAAGTGAGGGTGAGGCTCAGACACCTTAAAAGGAAGGGAAAGCAGCCAGTCCCTTCCTACTAGAACAGGGAGATCTGTTTCTTTGACTTAACTGGAGTCAAAGCTAATGGTCACAAGCTTCACTCCAACTCATTCTCCAGATTTCTACACACAGGCTGAAATTGACACCTTATGAAAGAAGATAAAGGGGGAAAAAAAAACAGCCTTCCCTGAAAGAATTTATCAGAACATCCTAATCATTTAGACATTCATGTATGTTTCTAGAAATCTAAAGATCAGGATTGGTATGGTAACTTTTTCCTGGAGCAAAATCCAAGTTGGCAGTGGAGGGGAGAAGGAGATGGGGTTACAAATTAAACCATTAACCTGAATAGTCACTGAGTATTTAGCAAAACAAAACACTTTGGAAACACCCATTATTTACACAGATTTTGAATTTAGGAAGAAAAGCAGAGTCCAGGACTGATTTATTAGGAGAGGTGAGGGGTGGGGGGAACAAGTGAAGAAGACAGAGGTGAAGGAAAAGAGGGTGACAAGGGGGGAGGGGCGCTTATGGATTTCATGGCAATAACTAAGTCTTAACTTCCCTATTATGATATTCCCTATATATTATATTTACTATATTCCCTATTATAACACACCTTCCAAGGTTAATCTCCATTAAGTGGTCCATTAAGGCATTAGGAGAGCAAAATAAAATGAATGACCATGTACTCAAGAATTAGATCTTGACAAGTAATGCCAATAAGGAATTTCTCTCCTCACTCGAAAGAAAGAAAGAAAGAAAGAAAGAAAGAAAGAAAGAAAGAAAGAAAGAAAGAAAGAAAAGAAAAGAAAAGAGAAAACCATGATTTCAGGAGAACTGAGCAAGGTCACAGAAGCTAAATTGAAGCAGGACTCAAATGTACAGACTCCCAAATTAATGCTCTGCCCTACACAAGAACTTCCCCAAGTTTTAACAAGTACGTGATAAATGATTCAATTCTAGGAGGAGCCCAAGATTCTGCATTGTTCACAAGCTCCAGGGTGATGCTTATGCCACACACATCCTTGAATTACACAGAACTGGAAATGTCTGCCCTGTTGCACCTGCTACGGTAAGCCTCGGGAAGCATTTTTGTTGTTTTAATGTACAGAGTGCTTTTCAGTAGCAGGAGAAATAAGATTACATAAGAAATCCTGAAGTTTTAAACATTCCAATAATTGAACACTCACTGTAAAAGGAAGGTGGCTTGCATTTACATTGGTGGTGTCAACCCTAAAATATACTTAAAGTGCAGATTTTTAATTTTTTTTCAACGTTTATTTATTTTTGGGACAGAGAGAGACAGAGCATGAACGGGGGAGGGGCAGAGAGAGAGGGAGACACAGAATCGGAAGCAGGCTCCAGGCTCTGAGCCATCAGCCCAGAGCCCGACGCGGGGCTCGAATTCACGGACCGTGAGATCGTGACCTGAGTTGAAGTCGGATGCTTAACCTACTGAGCCACCCAGGCGCCCCTAAAGTGCAGATTTTTAAAGTATACTCAAACACCTATGTTTCAGAGTGGAGCGGTCTCTCACTGCATTCTATGGATATGCATCCACTAATAATTTCCCCCTTTCATTTCAAGTTAGGTATGGTTTGAAATAAATCTCTGAAATAAATCTTACTCCAAAGTATACCTAACTTGTACTAAACCTACTGAAACTGTCTTAAGTCTCAGTCTCCTTAATGGAGATACTGTGTTGAAGGGTTGAGTCCACTCTCTTTGAAATTTGACATCTTAGATTAAAAAACAAGGTGACACTGACACGTTGAATTCCAACAGGCTTATTTGCATGTATGTTACCACCCGTTGACACACTGTAACAAAGCTGACCAATACCAATTACAGTTGACCTTTGTACAACCCGGGTTTGAACTGTGTGGAGTCACTTACATGTAAATTTTTTTTATAAACACGGTACGGAATTGCAAATCTATGTTCTCTTCCTTAAGACTTTCTTAATAACATTTTCTTTGCTCTAGCTCTAAGAATGCAGTATGTAACACATATAACATACAAAATATGTATGCATTAGTATAAATCAACTGTCTGCTATCAGTAAAGCTTCTGGTCAACAGTAGGCTCTTGTGGCTAAGTTTGGGATGCGTCAAAAGTTATACTCAGATTTTAGACTCCAGGGGAAGTTGGTGCCCCTAAGCCACACATTGTTCAATGGTCTACTGTACATATGTTATAACCCTATGTACGAGAGGTCTAATGTCACTGGGGGAAAGATGTTTTTTTTAAGTTCACGTTACTTCTCTTTCTCTGATTTTTTCCTTACCGATCACAGAGGAATCTCCCAGCATTTGAACAGTCTATGAAAACTAAGCACAATGTGTCCCTCCAGCCAAAACTCAGTTACCGCCCGAAGCTTCCTATTGGTTCCCCTGAATCAGCTGAGCCCAAGAGGCTTTCCCTATAAAAAGTTCCACAGTGTATCTAAATCTGATCCCAGTAAAATTTCACTTCAGCCGAAGTGAAAATGCAGAGGTAGCATTTACGGATAACAGCTGGAGATCATTAGTTTTCTGTCTCTCCTTTTCTCTCCCAAGGGTTGAAAACTCCACTGTTCAGACAGGAAGTCGTCATACACCACACACTGCACCATACGAGAACGCTGGGATAGAAGAACAAGTTGCAGAGAATCAGGGGTGTTGGGAGCGGTTTCATTCAACAACACAGAGCCCTGATTCCACTTAACTGTTGGGGCGTCCTCCCCACCGCCCAACAGTGTTCAAGGATCACAATGTATGCACATCCAGAATTGACAAGCACACATTTTACGCCCTGAAAGCTTTTTAATACCCAGAGTAAGAAGGCTTAATCTTTCATTATTCCACAAATTTTTAAAACATTAAGAAGTTCTGGGCAGTGGCCAAGATTCTCCAATAATCTTTGTTGGCATATTTTCGCATGGGCTATTTAAAAAGACAACTGCTAAACTTTTTTTGTTTTTAATTAAATTATCAAAAAAAAAAAAAAATCTCTCCCACAAAACTGCCCAGAATAAGGAGACTATATATATGCAATTCAAAACATTGTGATCTGGAAAAGAATGATTTAAACAAAAGGTTCTTGTGGGTATGGTTTTTTTAGGGCGGGTAAATTTGCTGTAATTGCGCAAAGCTGCTGAGAAGGAACACAGACACACACGGGGATCGACATCCACGTTCTGTGACCACACCTCAAAGTTCTGAACAGGATGATAGAAGTTTCCCTAACACCACATGCTGAATAGCCACTCTGCATTCCTACCAGTCTGCAGGCGCTGGACCCGGTTTGTAACAGCCTGCCCTGGGGAGGGGGTGGGAGGGGGTGGGAGGGGGTGGGGGGGTGGGAGGGGGGGGGGCGGGTATAAAAGCGATCCTGTCTCTTCCACTCCCCTCCAGCCAAGTTCACGAAAGACAAACCTTCCCAACTTTTGAACCGCGGGAAATGCCTATGCAGGATGCAAATCGGGGGCAAGCTGTTAATCAACTCGGTTACAATACTACGGTTTTATGCAAAGAGGAGGAGGAGCGAGGGAGAAGCCAACCCACACATCCATCATCCTTTTAGGGGTAGGTGGAGTTTAAAGTTTCCCCAACTTCCAACTTCCCACTTGACAGGCAATATTTCTGTGCAATTTCCAGCCCCACGTAACAGATGGTCCTTCGCCCGTCCTGAGCCCCGAGAGAGACCAGACAAAGCCCCCGGCCACTCCTCGCCTCGCGAGGCCCATAGGTGGTGTTTCACGAAACCGTCAGCTCAGGGGCCTTGAGCTGAGAATGGAAACTTAACTTCTTCTTCCAGAAGTTGTTCCTGCTTACAGGAGAGTCCCGGGGACTGGAACACAAAGGCCTGGGAAAGTTTTCTCAGCGTTATTTTTCAAAACCGTCTTCCGCCATCTGCCAAACCATCGCCCTAAACCCCAGATGCTTAGGGAAGGAAAGTTGAGGCACATGTGCTCAGAAATACGGCAGAAATGCAACTCGAGCCCTCCCAAAGACAACCTGGGAAGTTGCTTAAAGAGTCCCCCACGGTGGGAACGCATCCTCGGGGCCCCCGAACGCTCAGCGCCAAAGGGAAAGGTGACGGCCCCGACAGGGTGCCGAGCAGGGGTGCGCCACGGTAGCGTGCGAGAACCTTCCTCCCCAGACGGGAGGGCGAGGGGGAGAGAGAGGAGGGGGGCGCGATCCGGGAGGCTGAGGACGGGCGGCCCACTCACCCTCACTGCCGTACTGTTTGCCATTGTTCGCGCCCATCCTGCCGCCGTCATGCCCGCCGTCTCCCCGGACACTCCATAGCTGGGGCGCACCGCCTGCGCGCTCCGCCAGAGGAAAGCCCGCCCGACGGGACCGTTAGCTGCGCATACCCCACGCTCCGGGGCCAGGCTCCGGCCGGGGGCGGCCCCTTGCACTCCGGTGGGAGGGGGCGCTGCGTCCCCGCCTGGCACCCCCGATGGCTCCGGGTGGGGCCGGGGGCAGCCGCCGCTCTTAGAATCCGCGTTCCGGGCCAGCGGGCGCAGCGCCGCGGAGAGCCCGCGCCCCGGGGCCGCCCAGAGGCTCGCCGCGCCGCCGCCGCCGGGTCCCCATCCGCCCGCCCCGATCCCTCTGCGGTGGGCGCTGAGCCGCGCGGGCGGCCGGGGCTCCCCGGCTCGGCCGCCTCCTCCCGGCGCCCCTGCGCGCCCGCGGCTTCCCCGGGGAGGGCGCGGCGGCCACTTGTTGCGGGTGCCCCGAGCGAGCAGAGACTCGCGGCCCGGCGCCGCTCGCCCGCGGGCCGGACTTTTGTTAGCGCCAGGCGCCTCCTCTCGCCGCCCAGCGTCAATCACAGCTGGAGCCCCGGGGAGGAAGGCCGGCCCGGAGATGCGCGGCCTTTTAAAGGGGCAGCGCGCCTTTTCGGGGCTCCGGCTCCCGGCCCCGGCCTCGCCGGAGGCCCGGGCGCCACCGGGGAAGCAGTTTGAACGGAGGAACGCGCTCCTGGCTCTGTTTTACTATTGTTCTTTTGCAGGCTTGGCCCCCGACTTGTAAGATGAGCTTCCAGGCGTCGTTTGAAATCCCTTGGGTTTGCCTGCCGATACGGCCTATTCTGGGTGCGGGGTCCTTTAAAATAAACAGGCACCGGAGTCGGGTTCTGTCTGACAAAGTCAGGTATCTCTGCGGGCATTCTCCTGTGGCTCCCACGTTTGGGGACTGAGGCGGGGAATGGAGGAGAGAGGGAGGGAAAACTTGAGGGGAACTTAGCAGGGAGTCACTGGAGAGCCAAAGACATTCCCCGCCCCGGTGGAAGGTTTCCTGGCTCAGAACTTGTAAGAGCTTCCTAGCCAGGAACTGTATTTTTCTCCCCGTTTCGATGATTTTTTTTTTTCCTCCTCCTGGTTGGTGATATCCTTTGTTTAATACATCACAACCTCTTTTGGAGACTTATCTGGCACTTCTAGAGCCTTAAAGGGGCCCTTTGGTATTCCCTCCATTAAATAGAAAAAGCAAGTTCTTCCTCATGTAGTCCCTTTCCGTGTAAATACCTAAAATTCTGTAACATTGCATCTTTGTAAAGACCTAGGACGTCACAGCGCAAATTTCTTTGAGGAGAGGCAAACACACAGCACAGTTTCTCCTTATAGGTGTTAGAAATTAAATTAAACATGGGTACATAAATTAAGTGAATCACACGTCATGATCCGTATACATGCAAAATACAGAAGCATGTGTAATACAACTGCATGGAGAACCAGGGCTTTTGTAATTACCTATTCCTTCAAGAGCTTTCAACCACCTGCAGAAATTGAGGTTGTATTGGGGTAATTTCCTTAAATTTGGCACAATTGTCTTTCTTAAAAATAAGATAAAACATCATGTTTCAATATTCTAAAGTCCAGACTTTGTGTGCAGGATAAATCATGTATCGAAAGAAAATGTCATAAACGTATCTCTTTTCAAGGACAGGTTTAAATAGGTTTGGGTCATTCTGGTAACATTTCAACCTCCCTAGTCCGAAGAGATTAAGGACTCCATTTTAATTCACCTTTTTATATAGAGCCTAGCATACTGCCTGGGTGATAGTATGTGTTTCCCATATCCTTAGTGTTAAATTAAAATCTTGTGTCACAGGCCCTAAATAGGAGGTATGGGGGTCCAAAATTTGGAAGGGGCATCTGGGTGGCTCAGTCATTTAAGTGTCTGATTCTTGATTTCAGCTCAGGCCATGATCTCACAGTTGGCGGGATGGAGCCCTGCATGGGGCTCTGTGCTGACCGCCTGGAGCCTGCTTGGGATTCTCTCCCTCCCTCTCTCTGCCCCTCCCCTGCTTGTGCATATGTTCTCTCTCTCTCTCTCTCTCTCTCTCTCTCTCTCTCTCTCTCTCTCAAAATAAATAATATTTAATAGAAAAAAATGGGAAGAGTTAAATGGATTTTCAGAGACTCCAATCCCAATCCAGAAATGAGCTGAATCCACATTACCTTCATCCAAAGTGGTTTTCCGCTCACCTGGTCTTTGTAATTTTCCATCACTATTTAAGGAACTTACCTGAATCTGATCCTTTTGGAGGCGTAATTGAAGACAAACCCAGCAAAAAGTAGTGAATCAATGGAAGCTCATCTCAAAAGTAGAGCTAACAACCTTTTTTTTACATGCAGTCGTCTTTCTGATGATCTCAGGCCTTCTTCTGAGCTCTACAAGTCAGCACACCGACAGCAGAAGAAACTGAGGCTCAAAACTTTAAATACGTGCAGTCACCCAGGTGGTAAATGATAGATGTATTCAGGTTCTCAAGTCTTCTTCTCACAGAGGAGGGTCACTGCCTCTCTCAACCTAGCCATTATTCATCTTGGTCACTGTCACCCCTTTATGGTTGGGTCACTGCCCAGGGTCTTTAATATCAGAGCAGAGCTAACAGTGACAAGTAAATTATAGTGACTAGCAACATTTATCAACTTTGCAATTAAAGTCTTTAGATATATTCAAGTCTTTATTGCCTACCATAAGGAGGAACAGAGATGGTCCTGTTTAACAAACCCCAGTTTAAAACAAAATAGAAAAAAAAAAAAACCACTTGATTTTTAACATCTTCTGGTTATGAAATATAAATACGTGTTGTCATAGTTACTATAAAAGCTTGCGTGGAAACATGGTTAAGCAAAAAGAAGGAAAATTCCTGCCAAAAATAAAAATG
This sequence comes from Puma concolor, assembly GCF_028749965.1. NCBI lineage: Eukaryota > Metazoa > Chordata > Mammalia > Carnivora > Felidae > Puma > Puma concolor. Next base: position 12,686,562 of record NC_141667.1, on the reverse strand, counting down.
TATTCACGTGTATTTATTTTGATTTTTTAATTAAGATATTGTACAAATAAATGATTCTAACCAAAAATTCCTATCTTTTTACCCAGTTACCAAACACATAGAGATTTGTAAGCTTATTGAGAAAAGGACAGTGTGGTTTTCACCCTTGTGTTCCTAATATCTAGCAAAATTTTTAACACAAAGTAATTACTCCGTAAAAACTTGCAAAGTAAATGGATGTTGAACAAAGACATAAAGTACTTTGAATGTTATTCCACTTTCTCTCTCTGCCTTTTTTAAGAGGCTGCAACCACTGAAAAGATCAAAAAACAAGTAAGCATTCTAAATTACCCCAAAACAACAATACTAGACAACTACTGTTTTTCTCCAACCAGTGCCTTCCAACCTTGTTCTGGGAACACCAGTTCCTGTGCTTTGGGAACCAGTTTCACCGAGATTCCAACTGTGGGCTTCCAGTGGGAGCTTGTCAGTTGTGGAAGTCATGGTTGGTTTCTTGGCCAAGTGAGAGCCCATGATCAGGCTGCCCCGATTACCCACCTGCCCTTGTCCCTAAGTGGGGAGTAAGCAAGTGCTCCCTCCCTCCTTGCTAGACCTAGAGTAGAGTAGTATGTCCTGGCAGCGAATCAGGACTTTTAGCATCATCCAGGAGTCACAGGGCAACCCCACCACAGCATCAGCACAGACGATGTGGGTAGCCAGAAATTCTCACACCACCCAGCAGTAAGGAGGAGCCCCTTGCCTCCAGTGTCAACAGTGGTTGAGTGGGAAACCTGAACTTCTGTCTCCACCTGGCAGTGATAAGGCGGCACAGTTAAAACAGAAGGCTTTAACTTTATGTATTAATATTATATGTTAGTTTTATATTACGACCCATAGTCTCGTGGTAGCATATGAAAATGACCAGGTTTCAATGGAAAACACTTGTCATACCAAGTACCAGGAAGATTTCAAATGAACGAAAGAAAACAATCAACAGAAACCAGCACCAAGATGATAGAGATGTTAGAATTATCGGGCAGAGATTTTAAGGCAGCCGTAGAAAAAGGTACTCCATAAACAATTACACAAACGCTTGTGATGCATGAAACAAGCAGAAAGCCTGAGCAAAGGAACAGAAGATATGAAGAAGGAGCCAAACAGGAATTTCAGAACCAAAATGGGAAAGCTCAGTGGGTGGGCTGACCAGCAGAATGGAAGAGGCCAAAGAGAGAATCAGTGAATTGGAAAACAGGACAATGGATATTACTGAATCTGAAGAACAAGGAGAAAGAAAAAAGAACAAAGCCACAGGGACAGGCGGGATTATGATAAAAGATCTAACATTAGTGTTATCAGCATCTCAGAAGGAGATGAAAAAGAGGGAAGAGCTGAAAATCTACTTGAAGAAATAATGGCTAAAACCTTCCCAAATTCTTAAAATATGAAAGTCCTAGAAGTGGAGAGCAGCTTCGTGGTTGAACAGATTAAGGTGAGTTCAAAAGGGAAGTGAAGGATTATGAAAGGGCAACATAGATTTTTCATGATGAGGAATATATCTCAACTGTTTCCATGTCAGTATCAGGGTCGTGACGTTATTCTATAGTGTTATAAGATGTTACCACAGGGAGAAGTTGGGTAAAGGATCAATGGGATCCATTTGTATTCTTTTTTTACAGGTGCAAGACAATCTACAATTATCTCGAAATAGAAGTATAATTTGAAAAAAAGAAGCCCTTTTCTTGCCACAAGAACTATTTCTGCATATTCTTTCTGTGCTACCATTTACAATACCTCCCACATCCCCTTCATATACATATGCTCCCCTGGGAGAGCAAAAGTCTTAACGAGAAATGATTCCTTAGTGTTAATCAAATTTACATCTGAGTCTAGATTTAGGCAAAGAAGCCAAAAATGGTCCGTACCCAAAACCATGAATTTCGGTTTATGAGAATTAACAGAGGCTATCGATGAATTGCTAAATTAAATAGTCCATTTGCTTTGTCCTATGTAGACCTGATAAGAGTAGAAAAACCTATGTTTTAGTTGATATTTACCTCTCTGTTTCTATTTTTCAGCAGTGACCTTTCAGCCACTATAATAAATATATCCACTCTCTGAGTAGCAAGAATATGTTCTTTTCTAGCAGCATATTTTTAGAATATTGAATTCAAAAGCAGCTGGATTTATAACACCTTAGGCCCCCATTTTCTCTGGGGGTCGAGCCACCCAAGTTCAGGTTAATCTCCTGCCCTTGGCGCTGGTGAGGGACAGGCTGCCTATAACTATATTAATGGAGCCCAAATGCCAGGAACCAATCAGAGCACGTCTTTTCTTCAGCGAGACTTAGGCTGAGAGGCGTGCAAAGGAGCAAGTCATTAAACATATGCTTCCTTGGGAATGCTGTAGACAAAATCAAGTTTCTCATGAAACCCGTGTTAGGAAATATTCAAATGGTCATAAGAAATCTAGCTTGTAAAAGGAAAAAATGAGCCAAACAGTACTTTATTCACATTTATGGTGACTTTATTTTTCCTCTTGAGCATGCTGAGCTGCCTTCAAAAATGTGAATCACCTGCTTACCTTTAGTTATTTTCACATTTCAGAATATGGTTACATTTCCATGTTCTTACTGCAGTTATATGGAAAGATGGCAACTTAGTTCTCGAGTCAACCTGTGTTTAAGTGTATGTTATCTGAAAGAGAAAATATTGTTTTTAAGTTAATATCAATTTATTATCGAAATATGAAGCTGGATTCTTCACGAGGCAAATATTTGTTTCAGATAGAAAATAAAGGTATAGATGCTTATCATGTCGCCCCTGCCAACAACATTTAGTATGTTATTAATTAACCTGCAGAATGAGAGGAGAGGAAAAAGAACGTGGACCAATTGTATTTTATTATTGCCACTGTGCTGTTTTGAATTAAGTGTTTGCATGTCTCACTTAATGCTCACAACTTAATCAGGCAGTGCTTCTAGACTCCACTTTATGGATGAGGATACTGAGGCTCAGAGAAATGAGTAAATCCTGTAATGGTGCACAGCAAGACTGGAACCAAGATCGGTTTGCAAAGCCTATGATATGTCTCACCACTTTCCGCCCCCAATTTCATGCCGTCACGTGCCACCCTAGTTTTGGACAAAGCCCAGCTTTCGACAGAGATAGTATGTGTTTAACTTAATAAAGAAAGATACATCTTCTGACATCCGTGAAACTTAATTAGATTTCAAACCCAATATTCGTTATGCAACGTGAATCTTCATCATAGCCACAATGATGAATGGCTGGATATCTCGGAAATTTAATTTATATATTTTGATCATAATAAAGTAAATAGATGGCTTAATAGTTTATACGGGACTCTGGAAATCATCTCCTCACCAAAGTTTCCCTTCCAGCCCTGAAAAACCAAATAGCGAGTTGCTCTAATCCAAACTATTGCAATATTCACACACTCCCAAACAGTTGCACTTCACCCTTGATTCTGCGTGCAACAGGTAATTCCATATTTATTTATACTGGTCCTTTATCAAGTAAGTATCCCATAACAGGGATAAGCCACCCAAGACCCCACAATAGCCCAATCCGGCATCACAAAGTTCATGTGCTTCGCTGAGTATTATAGCATTCAGAGTCCTAACACACTTAATTATCTGGCTTGTTAGAACACAGCAAATTAGCAAACCAGAAAAGACTCTTTTTTTTTTTTTTTTTTTTTTTTTTAAATTTTTTTTTTTCAACGTTTATTTATTTTTGGGACAGAGAGAGACAGAGCATGAACGGGGGAGGGGCAGAGAGACAGGGAGACACAGAATCGGAAACAGGCTCCAGGCTCCGAGCCATCAGCCCAGAGCCCGACGCGGGGCTCGAACTCACGGACCGCGAGATCGTGACCTGGCTGAAGTCAGACGCTTAACCGACTGCGCCACCCAGGCGCCCCCAGAAAAGACTCTTAAATACAGAAAACAAACTGAGGGTTGCTGGAAGGGTGTTGGGTGGGGGGATGGGCTAGAAAGGGGATGGGCATTAAGGAGGGTGCATGTTGGGATGAGCTCTGGGTGTTTTATGTAAGTGATGAATCACTACATTTTACTCATGACACTATTATTACACTATATGTGAACGAACTTGGATTTAAATAAAAATTAAAAAATAAGAAAATAAAAATAAAAAATAAATTTTTAAAAAGAACACAGAAAATTAGAAGCAAGGCATGGGAAGGAGTATTGCTCAATGTATTTGACAAACTGCACAAAGTTAAGGCTAGTTATAGAGAGGGTGATGACAGAAGTCTCTACAGGGACATGGAAAAACTGAATAAAAACGGAAACAAGAAACAAATGAAAAACCCGGGGTGATGTAAACATGGGTCCTTGCCTTAGATAAGGTAATGTTAGCACCTGTAACAAACGAACATGTACATTTTAGTAACCTGGCTTAATACAACAGAAGTTTACTTTTGGCTCACAAAACAGTCTAAGCACATGTCATTAGTCCACTGGAGATTATTGTTCGTTCATGGATCCGGCTTCTTCCATCTTGTAGACTCACCAACCACATCATCCACACGCAGCTGGCAGAAGGCACAAGCAGTAAGCGGAAAGTCATATTATATCACATCTGCTCACAACTCACCCGTAAGGACAAGTTAGATGGCCACAATGGTACAAAGGAATCTGGGAAATGTAGTCTCTGGCTGCCCTGATGTCCCTAACAATCACCCCACGCTGTGGGAGAGAGGGAGAGAGAGAGAGAGAAAGAGAAAAAGAGAAAGAGAAAGAGAAAGAGAAAGAGAGAGAGAAAGAGAAAGAGAAAGAGAAAGAGAAAGAGAAAGAGAAAGAGAGAGCGCAGTAATAACGGTGAACATATATGTAACTTAAGTCTTTAGTAACCCCCCCAAAACACCACTTTACTGTTTAACAATTCATACATAAAACTATTATATTTCAAACACTGTTGGCTGGCTCACGCAACACACATTTCCCCTTTCCTTCTCCCTTGCCTTTCTCCTCTCTCTAGTTCAAAAGGTAAATACTTGTTTTCCCAGAATCCCCAGCAGTCATGAATGGCCGTATGGCAATATCCTGGCCAACGAAATGTAAGCAAAATTCACCAGCGGCACCTGGAATAGATTTGGCTATGGAAATAAAACTCGGAGATAGCTTTGCCACTGTTTCCTTTCTTTTCTTCCTACATTCAACTCCACTGTTTCTTTGAAACTCTGGTAGCCATCCTGTGAATTTAAAGGAGACGCCAAGAGAATTATAATGATGGTCACCTAGAGTCCGGAAGACATAAAGCCACTGGAACAAGATCAGCAACCTCCCACCTCCAAACTCAACTATCATGGAAGGATAAAAACTGTCTTCAGGGCACTGTTAGATTTTCTGTTACTTAAGGCCAACTGCATACCTAAGAAATACGTATTTTGTTCATTTAAGAAGGAAGAAAAAGTAGACGATATAGCAATATTTCCATTCATAATAGTTAAACTGTATTAAAATAGATCAATACTCATGGGGCGCCTGGGTGCTTCAGTTGGTTAAGCATCCGACTTTGGCTCAGGTCACGATCTCACGGTTTGTGAGTTCGAGGCCCATGTCGGGCTCATGCTGACGGTTCAGGGCCTGGAGCCTGCTGTAGGTTCTGTGTCTCCGTCTCTCTCTGCCCGTCCCTCGCTCTCTCTCTCTCCTTCTCTCTCTCTCTCTCAAAAATAAATAAACACTAAAAAAAATGTTGATAGATTGAAACTTAAACACGAAACTTAAATTATGTGGAAATATACGTGTACAAAACAGCAAACTTCCCACAATACTGGCCTGTTAAAATGATACTCTATTCACTTTCGATCATATCTAATATATTACTGTATATATAAATAATACACATTTACTCCACATGAACAAATTGTATTTCAATGTCTTTATCAAGACTTAGTCTGTACTTAAAACCAAAATCTCATGCTAGTAAGAAAGATGCAAAATAACAATGGAATATTACAGCACACTTTCTCTCTCAGCTATGAATAATATAAAACTTTCCTGGGATTCACTGTGACTTTTTTTTTATTTTTTTTAGCGTTTTATTTATTTTTGAGACAGAGAGAGACAGAGCATGAACAGGGGAGGGGCAGAGAGAGAGGGAGACACAGAATCAGAAGCAGGCTCCAGGCTCTGAGCCATCAGCCCAGAGCCCCACGCGGGGCTCGAACTCACGGACCGCGAGATCGTGACCTGAGCTGAAGTCGGACGCTTCACCGACTGAGCCACCCAGGCACCCCCATTGTGACTTTCTTGAAAAAGAAGTTTTAATACAACTTACAATTTGCTTCAAGGGCAAAAAAGTGTGCATTTTTGTTCTCTGGTAGCAATAAGTCAATTCCCTGATATAAGCAGTTTCCACATATATGTCACCTTTCTCTGCAAAACTCAAAGAACTGTCAGTATTGAGCCAACTACCCCCCTCCCATTTCTAGCTGAAATCGGGCACGTAGGGTGTGATTGGAAAAGGCTTTATGCAAGGTGTATAGGAGGTGATTTTTTTTGTGGCAATGGCTACTACGGCTGGAGTGATCAGAGAATGCGTTTCTGTGGATGTGACATTTGTGCTGAGAGTCGAACAATGAAAAGAATGCAGCCATATGCAGATGGCTGTCTGGACAGAGGAAACAACCCATGTAAAGTCCCTAAGACTAGAATGAGCTTGGTGTATTCCAAAGCCAACAGGGGGCCAGTGTATCAAACAGCTATTGCTATGATGATGTGATGTAACAGACTATCCCCAAACCCAATGCATGTCTCACTTTGTTGTTCACGGGACTGTAGATCAAGTGGGGCTGCTTTTATTCAGGCTTGTGGGTGACCTGGGCTTGGTGCCAGAATTCAGATCAAGTTCAGCTTTCCCCCACAAGTCCCCCTGGAGTCCAGGCCGAAGGGGTGAAGGTATCTAGTGCCTCAGAGTGGGTCACAGGACTCAGAAAGGCCAGACCAAACTTTGCAAGCACGCTTTAAACTTCATAAGCATCACAAACAAAAGAGAGTCGCATGGCTAAGTCTCAATCCAATACACGAGGGAGCTGCGTGGCTCACTTTTGTGCATTGCAAGGTCACAGGACAGGAGACTGAAGAATTAAGAAAAATAATCTCTTGCAGCCAATATGGATGGAATGTTGTGAATAAGTGGAAACTTTACAGGTTTGCTGGAAAAGGAGCACAAGTCAGATCACGTAGGGTTTTGTGAGCATGATAATAATTTTGAACTTCCTTTTAATTGTAACGCAAAGCAGGGTGATTTTCCGTAGGGAACTGATTTGATTTGACATATTTTTCAGATCAGCAGGTTTTAGTGTGGAGAACTGACAGACTCTTAGAAGCCCAGAGACCCGTTAAGATGCCCCAGCCCTAGAACAGGTGGGGGAAAAAAAAAAAGGGACTTTGATTAGCACAATAGTGGGAGAAAGTAAAAAATGGCCAGATTCAAGGTGTATTTTGGAGGCAGAGCCAGCAAAACTCACCAGACTGCGTCTTGCATGAAATAAGAGGAAAATGAAAGGTGGCCTCCAGGTTTCCGCTGGAACAAGAGGGTGGATGGTGGTTGGAAAGATGGGGGAAAAGCACCATAAGACTGGTTGTCCAGAGGGGCAGTTTGGTATCCAGAGATGTGCTCTGGACACATTAAACTTGAGAGAACAATTAGACACACAAATGAGGTGTTAGGCAGCAGTCAAGTTAATGAGTTTAGTACTAGGAGAGAGAACATCCCTGGGTCTATCTGGAAAGCTTCAGCATATAGAAAAGTATTTTATGCCATGCATCCAGAGGAGGAGAATTAGGAAAAAGTGCAGTTATTGTAGAAAGCTAAGGGCAGACCCCTAACGTATGTCAACAGGTACCTGTCTCACAGAAGAGAAGTAACTGGCAAAGGAGATGAAGAAGGGAATAACGGGGGGGGGGGGGGGGCGGTGAAAAGGTAAGAGCGTGAGCTGTTATGAAAGGTAAGAGAAAAATGCATCCAAAGAGAGGAAATAGCCTGATATGTCAAATGCTGACAATGGTTCAAATTCAAAGAACAGACCATAGATCTGGCAGGAAGTGCTCTTGATAAACTGGTAGAAAGCCATTTCACTGGAGTAGTGGGGGAAAGGCTGGAGTATATTGAGGAAAAAGAGTTGTTTGTTTGGATGGGCTCTGTTAGGTGATAATGTGTATATTGACAGGAATAACCCGATAGAGGGGAGTACGTAAGGGGATAGAAACAGGAGAAGGATTGGGACCTGGAACACGACGGAAGAGGCTGGATTTGGCTAGGAGCAGGAAGAGACGCTCCCTCAAAAGAGTAGGAAGGTCGACTCTGGAATCACACGCAAGTAAGGTTGTTGTATCTAGGAACGGAGAGGTAGGTTGTGCAGGCCTGATTACTTCCGTAATCTCTGAAGATCCGTCTCAGCTTCAAAACTCCTTCATCTGCTTAGGCTGTGCTTGTAGCTACATCGCCGCCCAACATTTCCCTCTGCCCAGCCCTGCTCCCCAGCACTCGGTACCAGAACTATGGCGGAGAACACTTCCTGGGAAACCTCTACACCAATCTTCACCAAGAGAGTTTCCAGGGTTCCTGTTTCCTCAGGAACTGGCCCACGTCTTCTACATTCTGCTCGGTTTCTCTTTGCCCTTTCATTTCAAAATTCCTTGAAGAGCTATCTATGCTCACTGCCCATTCTCTCCCTATTGTGTTTTGGTTTTGTTTCTCTTTTCCAAACCACTCCACTGAATCCAAATCCAGTGACATCCATCTTGCCAAAGCTTCCGGGTCATTTATCCCAAGCCTCCTTAAACCCCGGTTCTGAATCCCAACATCATCACCTGATAACATCAACTGTCCCTCCTGGGTGTGGTTATACGCAGACCCCAGAGATGACTCTGGCTCATCTTTTGAAGATTCCAGTGCTTGCTTCATTTTCCACTCTCCAAACTCCCTTGTCCACATTCCCATGTGGACATCGCTTGCCCACGTTCCCAGCGATTTCAATGTACAGGGAGATGATCCTTCCAACACCCCAGGAGTTGATGGATCACAGAGCCCCTTTATTGAATGAGTATATTCTCTGTCCCACCTCAGCCACTGGCACCGCTATAAACTCCACTTCAAGTACACGTTTCCAATAATGGCCTCCCATCTTTCCAGCCCACTTCCCATATTACCATAACTTAGTTGGGTTCTTTTTCCTCACCTCACGCTACTGAAATGTGACAATGTTCGCTATATGCAGACCCACTATCCAGTGATCTGACCCACTTTGCACCGTCCCAAACTGCCCTCACAGTCTCAGTTCCCTCTTTAAGAAGATTAGTTCCTATCCATCATTTAAAATCATTTTCAACTGCTACGACCTCATGCTGTGTTATTGCACTTAATTGGCCAAACCACAACCCAGAAAACCAACTGTCTATCTACTTAAATATTGTACTGACTTCAGCTGAATGTGGCTGAGAAAATACACCAGTACCCTAACCCAAAATGGACCTGCCCACCATGCTCCGTTGTCCCAGCCATCTAGTGCCCCACTCTCCTAGATGGCTGCTTCATACCATCTGTCTCCTCAACCTTCATCAGCACCCACGAATCCTCATTCTCAGCTGATGACTTGAATTTTTTAATCTGCTAAGAAACCAGAAACAAGAGAACTTTCTAGGCTCACGTTTCCACTCAGTCCCATGGATCTGTGTCTCTTATTCTTTCCACGCTCCCATCTGAGGTTAACCCTTCCAGGTATGTTCTAGATAACATTCCCTTTCACCCACATAGCCCCAACCATAATTCCCTCTTTTCCCTTCACTACCAATTGTAGCAGATGCTGGACGTGCCTATTTCCCTGAGGGTTAACAGTTTAATGGATGCCGACTGATTTCCAACTGCCTTCACCCTCCTGCCCTCCAAAAATGTATTCCCAGGCCCTTGGTTTAATTTTTTTTTTTCAACGTTTTATTATTTATTTTTGGGACAGAGAGAGACAGAGCATGAACAGGGGAGGGGCAGAGAGAGAGGGAGACACAGAATCGGAAACAGGCTCCAGGCTCTGAGCCATCAGCCCAGAGCCCGACGCGGGGCTCGAACTCACGGACCGCGAGATCGTGACCTGGCTGAAGTCGGACGCTTAACCGACTGCGCCACCCAGGCGCCCCTCCAGGCCCTTGGTTTAAAGTGTCCTGTCCAATCACTCGTGCATCCCTAGGACTGCCTTTGTCAATTGCCAAATCAGTTACTTAGCATATATGTGATAATTTACAAAGCTAATTACTGAACCTCATAGTTCCATTATGATCGTTATTCGGCCCCTCTGCAGAAGCTCCTAAACTTTGGCGGTTTGTCTACACACATTTTATTTTTAGCTAAGTATTTCTGATAAAAAAAAAAAAAAAAAGGCAAGTTTGACTAAATAGTTCTGGTCACAAGCCCTGAAGGGTGAGCAAAGACCCTGTGCTTAATATTAAAGGTTTCCCGGGGCACCTGGGCGGCTCAGTCAGTTGAGCGACCAACTTCGGCTCAGGTCATGATCTCACGGTTTGTGAGTTCGAGCCCCGCGTCGGGCTCTGTGCCGACAGCTCGGAGCCAGGAGCCTGCTTTGGATTCTGTGTCTCCCTCTCTGTTCCGTCTCTCTCTGTCTCAGAAATAAATAAACATTAAAAAAAAAAAGCTTTCCATCCCGTCCCCACCCATACACCAATATTTGTTGCTATCTTGTACTATCCAATACCGTAAACATTTGCATTCTGGAAACATCATCTGAAAGTGCCAATAAATGTCTCAGTGTTGCCTGGCTCTGATGCAGCAGTGGGCATTTGATGAAGCAAGACTCTAGAATAATAAGAGTAATTCTGATGAACGTACTAGCCTGTTAAATAGAAATACTAATTGCATTGTCTTTGGGAAAAGGGTCCTTCTAGTTTTACAGAAACACGATTTTCTATGATATAAACACATTTTGTTTTATTTCCTCCTGTCTTGCCCCATAAACTCATAATATGAAGAAGAAAGAGAGGGCACTTCAGCGGGCATTGAGGGTAAAGAAGAGGCAGTACATTAGGAGAGATTTGTTTCTAGGGGCTCCACTTTTCTCTATTAATAATGCTTAGATTCGTAAACAGTATGGATCACCAGCAAAGAACAACCTTCCCTCTCTTTCCCCCCGGCCTCATTCGTATCCCCTAAATACATTCACATGCCTTTCTTTACTTGAAAAATTTCTGCTGTCCTTTCAAAGAACAGATCTAATAATTTCTTCATGTTCAGGATGACAGCAACCTCCCTCCATTCCTCTCCTACCCAGTCACTAATTTTTTATATCTATGCTGTATTTTCTATATAATACTAACTGACCATTTTTGTTGGCTGCTTACATAAATGTTTTCTGGATTCTGAAATTCTCAAGAGCAGAGACCATGTTTTTTTTCTTTTACACTCAGTGTATTATATTCAGTACCTAATAAATGAATACATTGGTGACAAACTGAGTAAATGAAGTCGATGTTGTTGCCTAATGAACAGGAAAAGAAATAGAATTGCTAAAAGAGAAAGAAAAAACATCTAGATACACTAGACACACTAACACAATTGTCTTTGGGGTGAATGGAAAATGCTATATTAGCTCTATCCTCCTAAGATGGGAGTGTTTGTTTCCCTGAGTGTAAAGAGACCAGGGGACAAAATGTATAATGTCAACATGACCGCCTCCTCCTGGGAAGAACTTCTCTCACACTGGCCCCAACTTTTGCCTGGCAAGTGAAATGAACTGTGACCACAGGCCAACAGAGAATATACACAGAGTCATTTCTCTTATTCTCAGTGAGCAAAGCCGTATTTGGAACTGACAAAGGAGCCGTCCACATCAAAAGGGAGACCCAACAAAATGGTAAGGTGCTACCGAAGCAAGCTATCGTGGTAGAACACCCCTGTTGTCGTCTTTGAGGAAGAGAAGAATGACAATTCAGGAGGATAGGGGATGGGCTTAGAGGTAAAAGTCAAGACCTTGGCTTGACCAACAAGTCACAGGCTGCATTCTGCTGCTGGCTTTCAATCATAGATGAGACGTGAAACCTGTCCATCCAAAAGAGGTAAAGCCAGTCTCTGGCTCAGTGAAGAACAACTTGAAAATAGTTGGACCAGCACAAGGGACCCAGGGCACACTAGGAGGTATAGAGGTATATGGGCCCTGCTAGGTTCTAGGAAGGAGAGATTAAGAGACTGAACAGAACCACATTTTCCAAAGAGCATACTCTAGACCAGTATCCAATAATGTGTTCCATGAATGTAGGTTCTTTGGACAAACAATAGAGCCAATACTTCCCAGCACTATCTCTGCTTCATACCCAGCTTGAAACTTTCTAAATAATTTCTCATTATCAAGGGATAAAATATGAAAAGAAATATTTTTAATTTCAACATGACAGTTGATGCTCCAGCTGAACAAGGAGTATCTGCCTTGCCTAGGCTTCTCCCATTGGTCCCCCAGTCATCCTATGTTCTATCTAACACGACTCTCTTGGGGCACCTGGGTAGCTCATTTGGTTGAGTGTCCGACTTCGGCTCAGGTCATGATCTCAAGGTTTGTGAGTTCAAGCCCCACATCGGGCTCTGTGCTGACAGCTCAGAGCCTGGAGCCTGCTTTGGATTCTGTGTCTCCTCTCTCTGCCCCTCCCCCACTCATGCTCTGTCTCTCTGGGTCTCACAAATAAATAAACATTAAAAAAATAAATTTAAAAAAAATTTTTAAGTTTATTTATTTTGAGAGACAGAGCAGAGGAAGGGCAGAGAGACAGGGAGAGAGAAAATGCCAGGCAGGTTCCATGCTATCAGCAGGGAGCCCCATGTGGGGCTCGAACTCAAGAACTGTGAGATCATGGCCTGAGCTGAAACCAAGAGTTGAACATTTAACCGACTGAGCCACCCAGGTGCCCCCATAAAAAAAAAAAAAAATTTTTTTTTTAATGACTCTCTTGACTCCTCAGGATACACATGGCTGCCAGCTTTTTGAATGAAAAATATTCCTTTCTAAACCCACTGACTCAGGTTCTGGCAACGATCTTAAAGTGACCACTTGATCAATAACTAGAACTACCCTGCTTCTAATCACAACAAATTGCATTCAAGCATGCCCCAAGGTGAATCCCATGAGATGTGAATGGATTTGAGTGGAGAAGAGGGCGGTAAAAATATTCTTGGGTGCACATCAGATTGCAAGGGGCTCTGTTCTGCAAGGTTTCCCAGTGCTTTAGTGCACCTTGTCATTTTCCAAGCGCCATCCACAACCCCCTCCTCCAAGCTGCCCCTGACTTATTTGCTCCCACCAGGCAGCAACTAAATGAAGCAGATGTCTCTCAAATGTCATCTATAAGGCCCATAGACCTCACTCATTCAGCTGATCAGAAATCCAGTTAAGAACATCCATCAAGATGGAAACTCACCCAACACTAGCAAATTGCAACCAATCTAGGGCTAAGCCCAGTCCCTACCACGGGGGATGGAAGGTATGGAAAATGGGTAACAGTTTTAATACAGTTAGGCCATCAGGGGAAATGTTTTAGAGGTACCAGTCTCCTTTCCTCAGTGGCAGGCCAGCAGCAGGACTCTTCTCCCAAAGGCATTGTCTCCATAAAGCATTAGAGTGTTGCCAAGTCCTAACAACTTTTGAAACCAAAGCTCTCGGTAATCTAGTTGTTGTCGGATTTTTCCTGTCAGTCAGGCTATAAAAATCCACAATGTTGGTTTTGTTACTCAAGGGAAGGCCAACAGCACTTCCTTTGTCTTAATTCTATTTTCCCAATACTTTCCCTCCCCCCCCCCCCCCCCGAGTATGTACATCTTGCTGCTCTTGAGAAGAATTTGCATCAGCTCATACAGCTCTCTTATTAACTCACTCACAGGACCGTTAGGAGAAACTTAGAAACCAACTGAGGATTTGAAGTCACCTAAGTGACTATCTTTTCAATCTTTTCCTTTCTGAAAACAAGAAAAGTCATGCCCGTAGAAGTTAGGAGTTTGCCTGAGGACACCTAGCTAGCAACAATTTTGGAAATCCCCATACTAGTTAATGCATTCTGAAGAAAACAACATATATGTTGAGGAAATAGGTTGGTCTCCTTTCGCTCTGTAGTGTAAGTTTTATTCTGAACAAGGATTTAAATATTAATAACAAATTTAAATCATTAGTAATAGTCCCTAATATAGGATGTGTCCCCCTTAAAATTATCTTCAGCTTAAAAAGCGTTTTATATTTAAGTCAGTTTTTATTTTTTTTTTTTAAAAATGATATGTTAAACAGGAAATTAAGGGTGTTGATGCTAAGCTTCATAAAAATGGTGCAAATGTACCATTCACAAAAGGTGAAATTTCCTTCCGGAATTATCAAAATCTGAAATTCATCATTCTTGAGAGACATAGTGTAGATAGAACAGGTGTTTGGTCTACAGTTTGATTTTATCTGCTAAAAGGACAATATGAGGTTGGTGCCGTCATCTCCCAAATTGCTCCTAAGGCCAGAGGTTTCTCGCCATTTAATCCATCCTCTTAAGTCATGGAGAAAGGAAAGGGATCATTGAGTCCAGAAGGCCACCATTGTCTCCGACTCCTTCTCTCACCCACAAATGACATATGCCTGTGTTCCCCTCCTCCTAAACTTTTTTTATTTGTCCATCTCCCAGTCAACTTTGAGCTCCTTGAGGGCAAGAACCAAGAGGCATGATTGGCACAGAGAAGAGAGTCTACCATTAAATGTCAAAAGAATAAAGGCGAGGAGTCGTAGACAAATCACCATACAGTCCTCCAGTGTGCCAGACGAAATGTAGCCACTGCAAATAGCATTTCCCAAAAGGTCCATATGGTTGGAGAAAGAAAGATCAAGATGTTCCTTACCAAAAATCCGTGGGTATGGCAGATATGGATTAGAGAACTGTTAGTAATAAAAGGAAAGATTCATAAGGTAGGGATGACACAGCTTGAGTAAACCCCAGGCTCTTGCAACTCCACGTGCTCATTAACAGAACGCTACCTGGCATTTGTAGGTGGGTATGTTTATTCCTATTTTATTTATGTCAACTCTGTAGTAAATTATATGCATTTCTAATCCTATTATGGGTGCCCGGGCATTCTCTACTTTTCTGTGTCCTTATGGAGTCTGAAGGTAAAGAAATGCCCCCTCCCTCTGCCACTGTAATGGCACATAAGGGATTCAGGTGAACCTCAAACAATAGCTTCACTCAAGGTTCTGGTGTTCAGAACAGATAGGCAGCAGCCCTCTTTGGGGTAGAGTCTCAGTGCTGTTACTTTGGGTTGGGTGAGCTGCACAATATACAAGACAATATACAAGACCAACTCTGATGCACCCGAAATTAGGTCTTAGGAGTTGAAAAGAGGGAGAAAGAAGGGAGAAAAAAATATTCCCTAATGAGCCTTAAATATTACTTTTCCCTTTCCAGTCTCTCAGTAAAAGGCCCAAGAATATTTGATTTTCTAATAAAAAAAGAAAACCTCTGAATAATGTAGACCACAATTTCATACTTCCCTTTACATTCCTACCAACAGAAACGCAAGAACTAAGTGGTTGAGTGTACAACCTCCTCCTTTCCTCTCCCAAGAATGATTCAAAATCACCACTTGTGTAGCAAATGTTGACCATAGATATGGCCATCTCTGGAATGTGACAGTTGAGTGGGATTCTCAGGGTTCCAGACTCTATGTAAGTAACAAACTTGCTGACCTTGTTAGCTTGCCCCCTTGCCTACTTCACACCCTCATTTGCTACTCACGGCATTTTCTTCAGTTGTTTATAAAATGACCTCATGTTCTATGAAGAGTAAAATTAGACATTTTGCTATGGGGAGGTGCACTATAAACATATCCAGTGGCTAATTGTTATCTTTTGTTTGAGAACAACTTGGTAGTTTTCACGGAATATAGACTTCTACAATAAATTGAGTTCAAATCTTTTTGCAACCTGAATGCACATAGAGTACCCCCCCCTTTTACACTTTCTCCATTCCCTTCTTTCCAGAAACTACCTTTTGACCATTCTAAGATCATTATAAACAGAGAGATACGGACATATAGACCTTGGATTTCCTGACTCTGTCCTCTCTCCAGTGCTGTCTTAGACGCAGTCTGTCAGTGACTGATTTACTTAGAATAGAGAGCTCTCCAGCCAAAGTCACATTCAGCTAACTCAGCAAAATTCTTCCTAAGAGGAAAACACAAGAAAATATGACTTTTAAGAACTAACATGAGAATCTGATTTAGTGTCGTGTTGTTCACAAATCAGTTTTACTCTCAATTAGTCTCCATTTTAATGGGTCTGTTCATTTCTATTTGCTTCTAAAAGGCAGGTGGTCCTTCTCACTTTTCTTAAAGGTATACTGACTTCCATGCCTTTGCTTGCGTCTATGGCCTCTCGGTCAGGTGGGACTGTCCCTGAAAAAAAAATACGACAAATGTAGCTTCCTACTTTGAAACCCTTCTCCCTTATTATCCTCAGTGCCTAAATTATGGGCACTAACTGTACCTACTCAGATCCCCAATCATATTACATAAATGTCTAAATTATTGTACATCTTTCATGACAGGCTATTACTGTAAAAATGTTCATCATTTCAGCTCTTAGCCTTGGTGAAAGGGAATGTAATCCGAAAGACAGTGTCTGACATGTTAATCATTAATAAATCTGAAAAACATGTTGTTTGATCAAGGCCATCTTTCCCCTCTGTATAATTCTTGTTTTTTTTTAAACATCAGCAAGTTCTTCTGAAATTCATGATTATCTCTCTGAAAGCTTTAAATAACAAGTGTCGATTTCAAAACAGGCACAGGCCGATACTTTGTTATTTATAGTAAATCCCCGGTTGGCATTGCATTGATAATCAATCTTTGTTTGTTGTTTAAGCCATTCAAACTTCCTCGGATATATAGGATTTCATTGAGTAGGAGATACTGTATGCAAATAAGTGCACTTTAGTTACAGAAAGCAGCTGTTAGAACACATTTATATTCCAGCAGCAGAGAAGAAATTAATCTCACAGTGGCTTCAATTCAAATTGGTATGATATTCCAGTAATAAATTCCCTGCCCAGATGGAATCATTTTCTCTATCATAAATATTTTAAAACACTTGATCTGTATTAAAGTTGTACAGGACTGAAACTGATTTTAAATATCTTAAATATTTTAAATCAAGCCCCAAATAGAAAAAAATACTTTGGTTATAAAGAATCCATTTAAAAAAAAAAATAGTTTTAGAGAAGTTTCTATTTAACCCAAAAGAGAAGCTCATCAGATGATAATTTCGTCTGACTTGGAGCACCAAAAGAAAGTGTACCTTTATCGTCTGTATTAATCATATTTCTATCATGTGTTTTAATGATACTAGTCGTTCCTTTTATATTGAAATAAATCCTGAAAGCAGCTATCATTTTTTTCCTTTGTTTATAGGCTGAGTAGAATTATGTTGCTGATTGGCTTACTGGTTTGTCTTTTAAAAATCAGTCTCTGCATAATGTTAAAATAAAGGGTTTTTAGTAAGGAATCTCTATCGTCACATACAAAAAAACCATCTCATTCTCCCCCCACCCCCACCCCCGGCCTTTAATGATCTCAGTATGCTCAGGATCATGACCTTAAGGAGAGCAGACATTGGCTTCATCAACCCAATGGGTAGAAGCCAATTCCAGAGTTGAAGTTAATCAGTTAGGAATTGCCAGCTTGCGGGAGGTAAAATTCAGGACCCATTGGCTTACATCAACCATTAAGATGGTGTGTAGAGAGCGAGGCTGTCTTCAGGATTGCCAAAATCCAAATCCCATGTGCTTTTACAGATTAACATCAGCCCCGAAGTTATATCTGGAAGTAAACTGGAGAGTAGCCTGGTGTGCTCCGTGTAAGTATTACATAACCAAACAGGCAATCCAGAAATCAATGAGAGATTTTAGGCACTAGCAGATGTTTTGAACTATTTGGAAAAATAATCAATCCATCGCACAAGCCAAGCGGAGCGCTCTCATGACACTGACATACAGGTTTGTCCTTGCTTGATAGTGTGTGGACCAACTCCTCCTCAGATGTCAATCCTTACACCTTGAAAGACTGGAGAAGGCAGAGATGCATTTCTCCAAGCATAGGCAGGCTGTGCATTCTCAGGTGGGTGTTATGATTTATCTTGAGAAAACAAAATGGTGGAATCGTTTCATCAAGATGAAAATACTCACAATATGATCACAGTCGGAGGTAGTTCTTGAACTTCAGATCGCTTGGATCAACGAGAAAGAATGGTACTCAATAAAAGAATTTGACCCTGCAAAAAGAAGACCAAGATATATTTTTGAAATCGATAGTAGAATTGAAAGTCAAAACTAAGACTATAGTTCTTTTAGTGTCTAAATAAAGTTATATTTTCTCTGTTGCCTTGGAAATTAATTCAAACTGTGAGTCAGGGCCAACTGAGACCGATTGTTTTTTTTCTGAATGGCTGGTTGCTCATACCTTCAAAATGACAGTAGTTTCAGGTTAGCTAGACAAAGCTTAAGTCACAATGCAATAGAAGGACATAGGCAGAAGAGAAACAGATGGAAAGATTGTTCTGTCTTGTTCATGCTAATCTCTCTCTCATCAATGGAGATCATCTCTCTTAGAGTAAAAGATCTTTAGAAAGGCATAGGGGGACGCCACAACTCTTCCAGGAGACCCCTCTGGTAAATATTTCACAAGAGACAAGATGCACATTTTCTTATCTGTCTACTCAGAATAACTGGTCACCCTCTTGTGCATCATTGCCTTTATCTGTCAGCTAGAAGATCTGCCTCTACGCCATCTTTCACTTAATTGCAGTATCCCATGGGCAAGTTAATAATGACGTCTACAAAATTGTAATGCTTACCGATTTTATGTCTAAAACTTTACAAAATGTACATTCCAGGAATCATCAACAACTCTTAGCCTCATGTACATTCTGGATTAAAGAGAAATTTTCATTGCTTCATGACGAAAGCTGTTGAGTAGCCCAGGGATGGTGAGCCTTGCAATAGCTTTAACTTCTAAAGCTCATGGTAATAGCTGGAGGTTGCCCACCAGCTGCTTCCCGTACTTTAGTACAGAGTGCTGCCCCTCAGTGGGGTAGACGCATTGATATTTCCCACTAATCCCAGTGTATACATTTCTTTGATACCAGTGAAATAGTAAAAATGACATCAAGAACCAACTTAAAAGGAGAATTAAATACAAGATCGACAGAAATGTGCTTCATAGCCTGGTAGGGATTGGTGGAAGAAGCAATCATCACAGAATCTAAACACAAAGAGGGGTTATTCTTACAGGTAAATCACAGGAAAGGAAGCTGAGGTCTACAGCTACGGAGTGACTTTTGCAAAGTCACAGCAAGTTACTTTAACAGAAGTTAACAGCGAGGCTCCGACAGTAAAATGTTAGGAAGAGTCCCATTACTTTTCAATGATTTTTGCAATTTTAAGCAGTCTTGGCGTGCTGATTATACGTATATGACTTGAATAGATACATAATTGGATACACGGTTCATAAATATATACACCTGGGTGACGATTTCTCTTCCCAAACTGTTACATTAGGAGTCACTCTAGCCACATGTCTCCCAAAGGCAACGTGAGACAGAAGGAGACACCCAGATCCACAGAAAATGACCGCTTATATCTTTCAGTTTCCCTAGAATATGGATCAAGAACTGGGCATATTGAGGCACTCTTCGTCTGATTCCAGCTATCCCTGGAGTAGATCGGCTTCTCACCGAGACTGCCTGGAGATGAGGGGCCCCTCGTGAAACACCACGGTTCCGCCTTTCTTTCAAACCAATACTCTGAAATCCTCCAGGTCGTAGGAAGCTCAGGGGACAAAGACACCCCGGTCTTGATATCTTAAGCATCCTCTCCTGACCTTGACTCTCCAGCTGAGGGGACATGTAGATCTGGACGTTTTAGTCCACTGTGGCATTCAAATGTCTGAATTTAGAAGACATTTGATAGGATCATTGTAGTCACGTTGGTCAAATAGTGACTTACCTGAGGCATAATGTTACTGACCTTCCAACCACTGCTGTTATTCCTTCCACCAAAAAATGGCAAGTTTTATGGCTGAAGTATACACCAGAAGCCAAACAGTCGAGTTCAAACTCTGAATTCAGTCTTTTTAAAAATTTTTTTTATTTTGAGATAGAGAGAGGATGCACGTGCAAGAGAGTGGGGGAGGGGCAGACAGAGAGGGAGAGAGAATCCCCAGCCTGATGCTGGGCTCAGTCTCACAAGTGTGAGATATGACCTGAGCTGAAATCAAGAGTCAGACACTTAACCGACTGAGCCACGCAAGTGCCTCCTGAAATTCACTCTTGAGACTGAAGCTCCACAAGACCCTTGCTGAGTCTGTACTACATAAAAAGAAGGAGGACTGAGCATCGGTTGAAACAACAAGAACTGGACAGGAATTTATGGAACAACTCTTCTTTACCATGGATTGAAAACAAATTGGTATTTCGCAGATTCAGTCTATGCTCGAACCTGCATCTGGCAGGATATTTGTCTGCAAAATTGATGACTGGAAAATGTTAGCCATTTTTTGGGGAGATGATACCCGATTCCTTAACGATCTGAGACAAAGTTCTATGTCTTTCAGATGGTAAACTATTAGAAAGGACACACTCTGTCAGAAAAACCTACCTGATAAAGAGCCCACACCGGCTTATACTTGTCGACATTTACGGGCAGCTGGAGACAGGGCTGCAGGATTTTTGGATCTTAGTCTCCACACTGGCATTGGCTAGATATGTCTTTTTACCCAGTGGAGAGTTGTGTGAAGAAGAAAGGAGAAGATCTTCAGGAAAGCATTTTGAGAAGCAGGAATTATTATATAAAGATGTCATCAAAATACCCGATGCCAAGACGATTCCCAGAGGAAAGAAGGCTTGAATGTGGACAGGTCCTATAGGAACCAAAAGTAAAGACCCCACATAATGGACTTATAGATAAATATAAAAGTTGACAGAAAACTGGATAATGTTTGGCATTTCAGATCCAAAGTTCAGACCAAAGTTTCTGCTGAGTATCCAAATGGGTAATAGTACACGTTATCGTATTTCTTAACTCTATTGTGTGCCAAGTAGCAGCTAGGTACTTTATATATTATTCTCAAATTAAAATTTAATTCTCGGGGCACCTGGAGGGCTCAGTCGGTTAAGCAACCGACTTCAGCTCAGGTCATCATCTCACAGTTCATGAGGCGGGCTCGGCGCTGACCGTGTGGAGCCTATTTGGGATTCTATCTCTCTCTCTCTGTCTCTCTCTCTCTCTCTCCTGCTCTTCCCCCACTTGTGCTCTCTCTCTCTCAATATAAACAAATAAACTTTAAAATTAAAAAAAATATATCAGCCGAATGTTATTTTGTAGATATTATTTTCAATTTCTGATGAGAATATCGAGGCACAGAGAGATTCAGCTGGTTGTCTGCAACGCCACCCCTAGGAAAGAGCAGAACTGGAGTTTAAACCCCCAAGAGACTACAAGACCATGGTTTTGTCCATGACACTACATGATACTGAGCTGAAAAGAGACAACATTAACGGGATGTGCAAAATTTTAAGGGTCCATATGGGACCCCCAGTCAGAGGGTGTCATTTCTGAGAGATCAACAATTGGAAAAAATGGTCTTTGTATTGCATCCCTGTTCTCTTTGTGCATCTAGGGGATAATGGGACAGCATTTAAATTTTTTTTAACGTTTATTTATTTTTGAGACAGAGAGAGACAGAGCATGAACGGGGGAGGGGCAGAGAGCGAGGGAGACACAGAATCGGAAGTAGGCTCCAGGCTCCGAGCCGTCAGCCCAGAGCCCGACACGGGGCTCGAACTCACGGACCGCGAGATCGTGACCGGAGCCGAAGTTGGACACTTAACGGACTGAACCACCCAGGCGCCCCAATGGGACAGCATTTAAATCCATGTTCTCGATTTGAGTGTTATCCCTGTAAGTACTGCCAAGGAGAACACTACTTTAACCTTTCTCCAATTTTCCCAAAAATAAAAGTTTTCAAGGACAAACATTAGTGCAGATTATACCTTGACAATGTCTCAAAACTCTGCATGGCTCTATTTGAACAGAAGCCAAATTTATGAAAAAAAAATGTCCACTTCAAAAGCTTAATGAAGGCAATTTGTCAACAATTTCACACATCATTTGCCCACAACCTTTGAATAGAAAGTTTCCCAATTTACCTTTTTCCCATGTGAACTTCTGGTCATGTGCATTTAGTGATTCATTAATCATCATTTTCCCCAGAAACTGAGACGCAAGCAAAACACAATCCAAACGATCTGGGAAAATATATTCGATCCGATATGCTTATCATTTATATTTATCTTTTATGTGATGTCAGAACAGTGTACATAGAATTATGATCAGAGGCTGGTCTAAGATTTGGAATGAATTTGCTACACAAAAGGTTAAAACAACTTAATTGTTTCCTAGAGTGTCTAGATATTAGACGTCTAAAAATTTTGTAGAGGAGGGAGAGAAAAGGAGACAAACAGAAGCAAATGAACATGACTTACAGGAGAACAAGCAAAGGCTTCCCTTGGCACGGATTCTCGAAATAATTAACACGACACTCTTTGCAAAGGGACCTACTTGTCAAATAGCTAACTTAAATCCACGACTGTTGATTGTCAGTTGCAAAACAGATGATCTGTTTTGCAATCCAAACAGCTGAGCGGTAGGATGATGGAAAGTAATTAATAACACCAAGAATAAGGTTACTGCACATAGCTGATACTATTTGTATATCTGGGGCTGATAAAGTGTTATAGTGATTGAGGGAGGAGTTGCAAATGTTTCTGCTATTTCAGTAAAGCAAAGAAGCGTAAAACACTTCAACAGACGAGGGGGCGCAAAACATTTGGTGCTGCGATACTTACCGCAGAAACTATTTTCTGTTAAATTTTTAATGTAAGGCAAAACTTCCCTATTGCGTACTTGGGCTGCCCACATAGGGGACTCAGGTATGACATCTACATTGACAAAGAAAGGTAGTTTTACAAGACGAGGTGAAATATACTCTTGACCCAGGTATCTGGATAATTTGTCAAAAAGAATTAGAACCAGAAAAAAAAAAAGGGAAAACTGGTGAAGGACTTGGGAAAGTGTTGGAATACATTATCCAGTGATTTTCACCCTTCAATCCACTTTTCAGCATAAAGGATTGTGTTTGCTAAACTATTTGGGCTATAATGATTCATAGCACCGGTGGTGGAATCTGACATGTGTCTGTGTGGGTGTCTCTGTGCACATATACTTATTTTCACGCATGTAAGTGCTTTGTCCGAATGAAATGTTTGGGCTACATTTATTACCCAACGGATTTTAATCAGCTTTACCAGATATATATCGAAATCATCAAAGTTCTCAACTTAAAGATAATTCCCTGAAGAGCTTGATGAAATGTTCTTGTTCTTTTGTTTATATTTCACTAAGAGAACGAAATGTTTGCTTTCAACTAAACTGATCGATTGTCTGAAGATATTCACCCAGCCTCACCCAGCAAATGTCCAGGTTCCTGGGGAAGTTTGTTTATAGCGTCCTCTCCTCTGAGTGAGTGTGGTGCTTACCCTGACAACACTTTGCTGAGTGGGTAATAATGGGAGGATCATTTTCCCTTTTTTAAACCGTGAATATATTGCTCCATTGTCTTCTACTGTCTGTGCTGTTTATGAGCATTCATACATCATTCTTTTTGTCCCAGCCTTCTGGAAATATAATTATCATACAATTGCTTGAGTTGACATAGAACACATTGATTTGATACCCTTATATATACTGCAAAATGATCACCAACACAGCATTAGCCAACTCTCTACCACCTCGCATAATTACTATTTCTTTTTTGTGGTAAGAACATTTAAGATCTACTCTCTTAGCAACTTTGAAGTATACATACCTATACAATAGTATTACCTATTATCATCGTGCTATACATTAGAGCTCTAGAAAGTTGTTAATCTTATAACTGGAAGTTTGTACCTTTTGTCCCATATCTTCCCATTGCCTCCATTCCCCAGCCCCTGGTAACCACCACTCTACTCTGTTTCTAAGTTCAGCTTTTTTAGATTCCAAATATAGGTGATATCACATAGTATTTGCCTTTCTTTATTTGACTAATCTCATTAACATAATGCCCTCTGGTTTCATCTAAGTAGTTGTAAATGGCAGAGTTTCCTTTTTTCTCATGGATGAGTAATATTCCACTGTGTGTGTGTGTGTGTGTGTGTGTGTGTGTGTGTGCGTGCGTACACACAGCACATCATCTTTGTCCATTTGCTTGTTGACAGGCACTTAGGTTGTTTCCACAGCTTGGCTATTGTAACTAACGCTGCAATAACATAGGTTTGCTTAGGGTTTTTTCTCCATTATTCTTATTTTTCAAATTCCATTGTGGTAGGTCTAGGTGTGGATGTTATTTTATTCAAATTATTTGACATTCACATGGTTCTTTCCATCTGAAAATTCATGGAAAATATTCTATCAATGTGAGTGATTCTTCCTTGCCATTTATACTTATTCTCTTTCATCAGAACTCTTATTATACAGATAAAGGAATTTCTGGATCTATTTTCCAGGTCTCTTAATTTTTTCTTTTATTTTTTGTATTTCTTTGCTATTTTGTGTCTTAATCTGTGAACATTCACAACTTGAGGCTTTAGCTTCTGAATTCAGTCTTTATTAGCTAATCTGTTTAGTCCATTCTATCTCCTTAGATTTTTAAAGTTTAAATGATCGTATTTTTTCATTTTCAAGACATCTAATAAGTTATTTTATAGCAGCCTACTCCTGATTTATCCTATCCTATATTTCTGAGATTAATGATGACACTTTAATTTTTAAAAATTTTTCATTGAAAAGATGATTCATGCTTATCATAAAAGCAAACCTCCCCCCCAAATAAAAGCTTCAATGGACAAATAAAAAATTAAGTCTTCCTCCTAGCTAGAACCAGCAGAGGCTTCTGGAAAGCAAGTTATATCAACAGTTTCTTTTTTGTGGGTATAGAATTCCAGAAATTTTCTATGCATATTTAGCATATATTTATATGTGAGCCTATATGTTTTTTAAACAAAAAAGTTGGTATGTTAAACATACTTCTGAAATATGACTGTTTTTGGGTTTCTTTCCATTATTTCACTCATAAAATTTTGGAGGTAATTTTATATCCATACATACAGAATTATCTCTTTAAAAAATACTTTCTCAAAACTTCCTCTATGGATCACCATAAATTATTTATGTACTGTCTTATTGTGAAATATTAAGATTATCACTGTTTTTTTTTTTTGCCATTACAAACAATACTGTAGTAAACATGTCTGCATATTTAGCTTTTTCACATAGTGTGAATATGTTATAGAATGAGTCCCTAGAAATGGAGTTTCCAAGTCTAAATGTACACACACTTAAAATTTTGACAGGGACACTTGGATGGCTCAGTCAGTTGAGAATCCCACTTCAGCTCAGGTCACGATCTCGTGGTCCATGAGTTTGAACCCTGACTCCGGCTCTGTGCTGACAGCTCAGGGCCTGAATGAAGCCTGCTTCAGATTCTGTGTCTCCCTCTCTTTCTGCCTCTCTCTCTCTCTCTCTCTCAAAAATAAATAAAAACATTTTAAAAATTTATTAAAAAAATAAAAAATAAATAAAATGTTGACAAACGTTACCCAATTGTCCTCCAAAGAGGTTGCATTAGCAATTTATGAATGCTTACTTCCTCATAACCTTAACAAAACCATACACTATATTTGAAAGTGATAAGCTATTTTTCTGCCGGGGGTGTTGCAATTTTTCCCACTTTTTCACTCTGTTTTTTATTTCATTTCAATGCAACTATTTGAAACTTTAGTTCCTTCTAGGTTTTTTTTACCTTTCTTAGGTCTTTCTCCTGCCCAAACTGGAAAAATATTTAACCATGTTGTCTTTTAATACTCTCCTTTCACCTGAAATTTACTTTTATTATAAAAAATGAGGAAGCAAGCTAAATAATATTTTCTTATTTAGTGGCTATTCCATCTACTTGTCACTAAAATTGAATAGCACTTTCATCAGATGCTAAATTGTCATATGATTGTATTTCCTTATGTCTTCGTCTCTTTACTATTAACTCTGTTTTTTGGGGTGTTAGTTCTACTCTTTGCTGAATTCGATGACATCATATTGATGTACTAAAATGCATGGTAATTTTGGTTATGTGCTTTATGTTTGAGATTCTCTGTGCCCCTGTCTGTGGAAATTCTTGGGAACTGCTGTTAGCATTTGTTATGGGAGGAATAAATTCTAATTCTGCTTGGGGATGTAAGTACCTTACCATTTGGTGCAGCCTCCCCCCCCATTAGTCATAAGTATCCTCAAAGATGTTGGGCACTGCTCTGATTCTCTGGATCCAGTGCCCACACTCACTGCTCCAGCTTGGGGTTAAAGAGCCCTGCTGTATCTATGAGCCACTAGATACAAATTACTGCCGGATGAAGGAGTAGGGAGGAGAAACACCAGACTTCTTAGCTGTTCCCATGGTTTACCGAAACAATCACCCAGGCAATTGCCCTAGACCCCCTTCCTGCTTCCTGACCCTATTACCTCTGGGCTTAGAGCCTCTGTGGAAGTGCCTCTACCTTTTATAGAAGTCCTATTCTGCATGTGCTATTGGCCATCAAACTTGTCTTCCTTTTGGAAGAAGAAATCAAGGATGTCTCCAAATTTTCAATCCATCAATGGCAGTCTTTTGGGTTCCAGCATGTTATAAAGAATCTCTTTTCTTGTCATTTCTAATTTTGTGTGGGAATGGCAAGCAAGCATAGGCATTTGTTGTGCCATTTTGACCCAAGCTACAGACCTTTTCCTTCTTAGTAGGATCTTGTACAATTTCCATTGATGAAAAACAGAATATTCTTCATGAAATATGGCCTCAGACCATCCATTTATCATGTGGTTTTCAGCAACATTAACTATATGATCCTTGCAACTTTAAAGAGTACTGTTTAATAATAAGTTCCTCTAAAGAAGAGCCTGAGATGAAGACTTATATTCAGGCATTTTATTTGGAAGGCAGTCCCAGGAATCAAGAGTGAGAGGGAGGGGAGAATAAAACAGAGAGGGAGGAAAACTTGACAAAAGATGCATTATCAAGGTCATCACTGTAGGCAATGGGGGCTCCATTCCACTAGTAGTTCCGGAGAAATGTGTAAGATACATCTCAGAATTGCCCACCTGAGGGAGGGACGCACGTCCATTTACTCTACTGGCTTCAGTCCCCTGCTGACTGAGGGATTTCGCTCCGTGACTTTACCTCCATTTTTACATACATGTGCCAGCTGGCCATTCAGGTCCCTGCAGTATTGAAGAGAACATGATACCTCAAAGAAAATATGGCCAGGCTTCTGGAGGAGAAAAGATGCCGTGTGCATGTTTGAAGTGAGGCATTGTCAGTACAAGCTTACCCTTGTAAGCCTTGTAAGTTTCATTTAAATGAAAATATCCATTGCACCTTTGTCTGAAATCAGAGATCAGTCAAGGTGATTGATGTTGGCTCAGAGGCATATATGAAAAGTACACATTGGCCTTAGCGATGTGTCTTGTGAGGAAAAGATCATAGAACATATATGGAATGACCATTGCCATACCGCAACTTCTTGGACAGTTCCTGGGCTGAGTTCAGTTGGGGTTTACTTGTCACCCCCTCTGTCAGTGCATACAGGATATAGCTTTCTCAGTTTCTGGAACCTGGAAAAGGTTTGCTGTATCTGAAGACCTATGAATATGGTCTGAATCCTACTAGAACTCTCTATTTGTAAAATGTTTTTTAATGTTTCTTTATTTATTTTGAGAGAGCGTGAGTGGAGGGAGTGGCAGAGAGAGAGGGAGAGAAAGAATCCCAAGCAGGCTCCCTGCCCAGCACGGGGCCTGACCCTAGGACTCTGTCTCATGACCATGAGATCATGAACTGAGCCAAAATCAAGAGTCAGACATTGAACAGACTGAGCCACCCAGGAATCCCTCTCTGTATGTTTTATACATAGCATTTATAATAGAAGCTGATTTAACATTACTATGATATGTAATAATATCATCTAGTACTTATGCAAGAGTGGTAAGTATGTGGCATACATTCTCCACCGTCTACATAACTGAGAAGCTGTTCTACACGTACCTGTCAACTCCACATGGGATCTCAGAATGCTTCTCAACACCGTGCTCCAATTTGATAATTGAGTTAGCGTTTACTTGCCCTTTGTCGTTTAATACCTCTTCTTACTTCGTGACAATCATCAAATTTACTCAGCCTCAAAGTGATTCATCAGAAACATCACAGGCACTGTAACATCCAAAAAAAAAAAAATATTGCGGGAGTTCATACGTTAAGATAGCACTGCTTGGCAATGAAGTTAAGATGACCCTTGCTCATGTGGCCGTCAGTCCCTTTGCAGACCTTACAACTCTGAACAGAACTCTGCCAAATCTTGTGTAGCCATCAGAAGTTCTTGAGGCTGAAATAGGGGCTGGGTGTCCAGATTGTGATACAGAAGGCTCTCACCTTTGCAAGGTGCCATGTTATCTAAAATGTGTGCACGGGGGGACTGTGTCCTTGCTTTACACAATTCTCTGCTAACTGAGATCCCATCTGCAATAATATCGAGCCATACATTTCAGTTAACAGAGTACTGCAAAAGGAAGGACTGCCTGTATGTAGTTCAACTCACGAACGGTCAGAATTACAGAATAATAACCTGGTTCCGGAACGTCCATGCCTTGCGCCTCAACGTGGAGATCCTTGCTGCATGTGACGTTCAGGAGCGGGTTTACAGACTGAGCTGTGCTCTACGTCTGTGATCCATCTATTTGAGAACAGTTCTCATCGAACTGGTGGGAAAAGGAAATCATCCAGCTGCCTGTAAAAGCACTTGAAAGATTTGTACCCACCGTTAGTTTCATCTCGTTAAAATAAGGCCCCATACTTCTGGCCAGAACATCTTGATTCAAAGTGGTAGCGAAAGCAAGCTAAAGATAAGTACACTTTTAACAGCAGTCCACGGTGGAGACAACAGCCCCTTTGATCCAACACTGTTAATAACTCAATGTTTGGGCTCACCCCAATTCGTAGGTTGAAATCCTGACCCCTAAAGTGATGGTATTAAGAGGTGGGGTCTTCGGGAGGTGGGTGTGTGGGTGGAGCCCTCACGGACGGGATTAGTGCCCTTGTAAGAAGACACTCAAAGGGATCCTCCTCGGACCAGGAAGACACTCTGACCAGAAGCAGGATTTGCTAGTACCTTGATCTTGAACTTTCCAGCCTCCAGAACTATGAGAAATAAATACTTGTTGTTTAAGCCCTCCAGTCTCTGGTAGTTTTATCATAGCAGCCTGAATGGATTAAGACAAGCATCATTCCAAACTGTATATATGGCACGCAACCATAAAATTTTAAAAGGAAGAATATTTTTTTGATTCTTTGTTGATCTTTAACGACATTAATATAACATGCCGGTGGTTGGGGTGCCTGGGTGACTCAGTCAGTTAAGCTTCTGACTCTTGATTTTGGCTCAGGTCATGATCTCATACATAGTTCATGAGTTCAAGCCCTGCTTCAGGCTCTGTGCTAACAATGCAGAGCCTGCTTGGGAGTCTCTCTCTCTCTCCCTCTCTCTGTTCCTCCTTCACTCAAGTTTCTCTCTCTCTCTCTCTCTCTCAAACTAAATAAACTTTAAAAATATATAATATTTCTGTGGTTAATGGTAGATATATTTCTTGACAGAAGGCTAAGCCGTTGTTAGAAAAACTTTAAGCCTCGCAAACAAGTTTGGGAAATTCTAGAATTAGAACAAAACAAGCAGCTATTTTAAAGTCTGTTTATCAGAAGGTTACTGTTGAGTTTCAGTTTCTGCTCCTGTCTATTGTTTGTGGCATTCCTAATCACCATTTTCACTCACCAGCACCATTCTCTCAGCTTTTAAACATTTCCAGTTCCCCAAATATGATGCTTCCAAGTAAGACTCATTCCATTGCAAGTATAAAAGCATAAAAATATTTTTTTAAACTGGAAGGATGCATTAAAAACTCAACAAGTCCAATAGTCTCATTTTAAATATGAGGAAACTGATACCCAAAATTTTAAGCGATGTGGCCAATGTCCCCTAACTTTTTAGACGCAGAGTTCTGCCTTTCTTCTAAATCTTTCATTTTGGGAAGTCGCAGAGAACTGCCTTCCCAGAATATAGATAATTCCTGGGAGGAAACATGGAAAATAAAAGAATTGCATTCATAGGCAGATGCCTGGAGAATTTCCCTCACTTTTAATTTCTTTTATTGTTATTACAATATGTTGTTACCATGAATAAAAATATGGGGAAAAATTAAAATGAAACAAATTGCAAACAATTAGATTTACTAGTTCTTCGTGAAAGGTAACATATTTAACATATGTTTCTCCAGATTACAGCAGCCTGGAGGGAAACCAGTTTTGAAATAACAGCAACACGAGGTATTTTTCTGACTCAGGCCTTGCCCACAGGATTGTAAGAAATTCAGCCTCCCTTAAATTCTTCCAACTAGTTCAGAAAGTCATTATCTGGGGATTTTTCATACGAGCACACAGCATTGTTCCTCTGGCAATGTTAATCCTACCAATTCTTATTCTCTATGGTCTGTTGTTTCTTTTGTCGGGCCAATCCCAAAACACCACCTGCCTCCTATCGAGAGAGAAATTTGGGGAATTGATGGACAGGGTGCCACACCCCCTGGATGGTTGTGTCTGGCTCCTGATGATGATAAATACTAGGGCTCCTGATAATGAAAGCAGTCACGGCAGGGAGTTACTTGCTCCTTGGCCCCAGTACACCTTTGTGATATTTGCCTGAGGGGTGAGGTCCAAGTTCTGGCAGTGGGAAGACTGCCCCATGTGATTTCAGACTGAACACTCTTTAGGAGGAAAACGAACTTGAGCCACGGTATGTTTTCTCACGGGTCACCTGGGGGCCAGCTGCCCCCATTCTGTGGACGTAAAGCATCTCCTTTCCCTTCCGTTTTAAGGCCCAGGTCTCATGCTGGATTCTGTTGTAACAACAAAGAAGTGGGATGAGGGAAGCATGACGATGCCACCTGAGGAACGAGAGTTTACAAGTCCCGCCCTGGGGCGGGTGTCCAGGGCCTCTTTTGTAGGTAGGTCTGGTGGGGGTTTTGAGGGAATAATTGGGGTCATCAGATTAGGTAGGACAGAGAGTTTGAAGAGGAAGTGTAGAAGGATGAGGGGGACTGGGGGGACACAGGAACACTGGAAGTTAGAGGGATGCCCCAAAACACTCTCTGAAGACACAGTGTGACACATTTCCCCTCTGGGGAGGAGGCAAGCTCATTGGGTGAGGTCCCTCGTTCTTGTCCTTCCATCTGGAGCTATTTCTGGAAGCTCTCCTGGCTGTTCAATAAAACAGTCACGTTACCTCCATGTGGGTCCGTGGGTGTGAAGTCTGGGAAGAATGGTGTGCCAGAACTCGGAAAGGACCCGCCACCTGCTTCCTGATCACCTGGGTGGGGAAGAGGGCCTTAGGAGGGTAGAGCAGAGGATGGAGAGGTCCTTTTCTTGGGAAGTAATCAACGGAAGGAGGAAGAGACTGCCAGGGAACAGACGGCCTGAGTCCTTGACTTGCTTGGCAAACACAGTTTCCCTGGCCTCTTTTCCCCATCAGTAACCAGAGGGAAAGCCACATCACCCGACTCTAGGGAGCACCATGCTGATCAGTGTCCATAAGGATGGCATCTCTGGGGAGGAAGACATGTGGATTTACACACGCTGTGTCATTATCACACATTTCGTGGCTTAACACAACACAATTTTATCATCCTACAGCTCTGTATGTCACAAGTGTGAAATCGTTTTCACTGGCAGTCAAGGGTGTGTGCAAGCCCGTGTGCCCTCTGAAGGCTCTGGGGGAGAGTCTGCCTCCTGTCCTATCCAGCTTTTAGGGCTCCCTGCCTCCCCGGACCCATGGCTGCTTCTTCCATCTCCAAGCCAGCTGGGCCGCATCTTCTCTCTGGCCTCTGTTTTCTTCCCTATGTCTTCTCACCCTTACTCGGATCCCCCAGCCTCCCTCTTAAAAGAACTTTTGTGATGACTTTGGGCCCATCCAGATGACCCAGGACAATCCCATGGTGTCCAGATTCTTTGTTTAATCACTTCCACAATGTCCCTTTTACCATGTGAGCTGACGTATTCATGGGTTCAGGAGATCTGGATATAGGCATCTTTGGGGAAGGCCATTGCTCAGCCTGCCCTAAGATGCGTAGTCCGTGCAGATATATGTGGAGGCCCTGGTAGGGACCCCACCACCCATGCTGGCACAGACGGGGCTAAGTTGGCTCTGGACATGGGCCATTATGGCCCTACTTCCCATGCATTGGCCTTCCAAGCCCTAGCACCCAGTGTCCCCATGCACTGAATCAAGGGCTAAGTTCTCTACGTGTTTTGTTCTGTCATCACCGTGTGGCCCCCGAAACCATGTACCTTCTGCTGGTCACAAAAAAGTCTGAGCAGTACAGTCAAGTTGCCCTCTCTCCCCTGTCACTAATCGGTCGTTAGAGACAAATTCATACTCTTTTATCTTACCTTTCCCCAGGATGACGTTCTTTCCTGGAGGCTCTTTCGTGTGCAAAGTGGTCAGCCCCACAAAACATATCAGAAAGCCCACATGCGTCCGAATCCTCGCGGGGGATACACACTAGGCCCTTGAGCGCGGCTCTTAGTGCCATCATGACTCAAGATAGAAGTTTCTGAGACCAAAAATACACACCAGTAGAACAACTTGTGGGTATTTTTTTTTCAATAAAGTAACCAATAATTTTGAGGTCGTGAGAGTTAAACAAAAAACCTCCTTGCTATCAATGGCAATAAATTATTTATCTTAACTACGCAATTTGGAAAAATTATGTTTGGCATTATGTAAATGCAGCCTTTTTCAATAACACAAAGAATTTGTTCTATTAAAAATTTATCACTTGAAGATAAATAGAAAGCAGATTTATCAAGAACAAATCAGAATTAATACTAAAATTACTACTAATAAATAATAATAAGATCCTCATGTAAATAATGAATGCCATACTCCAATCTCCTCGCTTGTTCGCTTGTTTGTTTATTTTTGGTTTTAAATTTTTTTTTCAATGTTTATTTATTTTTGACAGACAGAAACAGAGAGTGAGTGGGGAGGCGGTGCAGGGAGATAGGGAGACACAGACTCCGAAGCAGGCTCCAGGCTCCGAGCTGTCAGCACAGAGCCGGACGCAGGGCTTGAACTCGTGAACCGTGAGATCATGACATGAGCCCAAGTCTGACCCTTAAAAGACTTAACCACCCCAGTGCCCCTTTTAGTGCTGTTTTTAAAAACAACGTAACATAAAAACTGTCACGGGGATGCACAATTAGTATGTCAAATTCAAGTCTGGACACCTAGTAGAAAGGGGTTCTTTCTACACACATACACACCACAGTCATGGCAGGGATCAGGGAATCTTTGTCTCACAAAAGGACAAATCTAACAGGCATTGGAGACTCACAAAAGCTCAGAGTAAAGAAGCAAAAGGCTGCATCTCAATATCTGGGGTTAGAACTAAAAGATTAGGAAATATCTCTGATTAGTGATAGGTAAGGATCCCCAATTAAAGGAAGGATCTCAGGGCACCTTGGTGGCTCATTTGGTTCAGTGTCCGATTCTGGATGTCAGCTCAGGTCATGACCTTGTGGTTCGTGGGATGGAGCCCCGTGTCGGACTCTGTGCTGAGCATGGAGGCTGCTTGGATCCTCTCTCTCCCTCCCTCTGCCCCTGGCCCCACCCCCCTCTCAAAATAAATAAATAAACATTAAAAACAATAAAAAGGAAAAGATCTCTCCATGAAATCCATGCTTTGATGGACCAAAATGTTTTGAGGCAGCCAGAAGAGAATGAGAACCAGACCAGAATGACTGTCCTTTCATCCTTCATATGAGGAGGCTGAGACTTACCTTGGAAACCTTGCCACATCCTTTAACGTCACCCACGTATGACTAGCTTTTACTCTAAAAGGAAGTCCAGTCATCCGCAAGGTAAGGGACACAAGTAGATACACAATCTTCAAAGGTCAACAGATGCCCTTACTTTCCCTCTGGTGGATTCAACCCATTGGCTCTAAGCCCCCTTCGCAAAGGTCAGCAAAACGCCAGTCTGAAATCTTCAGTCAACTTCGTGACATCCTGTGTAGAGCCTTCTCTGGGTCTTGTCTTACAACCAGATCAGAGGAGCTTCGCTCCTCTTCTGGAATCTTGATTCTTGAACCCAAGGTGGGGAAAGACGAGGAAGTGGATCCATCACAGAATTGTGCTTTGGGGAGATGGGTAGTTCCGTTCAGGTGGTGTCAGTTGCCTCCACGCTAGATGCGCAGGACAGCCTGAGCTGAGGAGGGGGGCGTGAGTGCACTGCTCTGCTTGGTGACATAAAAGGAGAAGAGCTTCCTGGAGTCCCTTACAGGTTGGATCTAGGAAAATGGAGACAAGGGGGAAAGTGAGGGGAGTTTGGCGCGAGTGAATTGGTAACCCGAAGCCTCTCCCTTTACGGGATCTGCTACATATTTAAGTGCTAGGTGTGAGCGTTTTTATTGGGGTGAGAGGGATCACGGAAAATGAGTCACGTTCCACATTTCGCTCAGTGCGGAGCAGAGACGTAAGAAAAGGACCGGGAGGTGAGAACAAGAGTTTGGTAGGAGCCAAAAGTGACCAGGAGAACATGAGCCCCCTGGGAGGTAACAAAACTTAGGGAGGTTTTGGACTTCCCACCATGTGTGAGTTAAAGCCAGTTTGCATTTTCTCCATTTTACAAGACTGGATGGCCTCAGTGGACATCTGAATTACACTCATCTCTAAAAGGTCAACCTCTGCTGTTAAAGGAGTCGTGTGTTTATAAACCTCGTGAAGCAGAGGTGAGTCGAGAAGCCTGAGCAACCTGAGCAAGAAGAGGGGTCGAAACGGGCAGAGGGGGGTCCTGTGGTGGAAGCTTGGCAAGAACATGAACCTGGCAGAG
Source organism: Puma concolor (assembly GCF_028749965.1). Taxonomy (NCBI): domain Eukaryota; kingdom Metazoa; phylum Chordata; class Mammalia; order Carnivora; family Felidae; genus Puma; species Puma concolor. The sequence continues at coordinate 12,651,459 of NC_141667.1, read as the reverse complement.
GCCATGGCAGGTGAGTGATACCCGGGTGCTCGCGCTGCGGTGGTAACAGGACGTGAGTCTGCACCGTGGGGAGAGAAGTCCTCAGTGGAAAAGGGGGCAGACACGCGGGGGGCTCTCTGATAATCACGCAGAGAAATTCTGAAGGAGGGAAAACTGCTAAGATGGAACAATTATTTTGAACCCGCAGCCTAGCGTTGGCCATTATTTGGGTCAACTGTGATTCAAGTGTGTTAATCTTTCTAAATATTTCAATATGTGGCAAAGCGAAAGAAGTTTTCTGACATATTGAGTTACTTTTTCACTGAGCGACAGTGGGAAATCTGTCAGTGAGGCCAGTAAGTTTCAGACTTCTGAATGAAAGACAATTAATAACCTATCTAGCGGATGAACAAAACTAGCCAATGTAATTACAGTAGAACTTGAGAAATTGGCCAAAAACATTCAGGCACGCAATTTGGGGAAAGAAAAGCTTCCCCACTCCAGGCCACACTAAATCAACAACAAAAAAAATAGTTTTAGAACCTTTCTTTCTGAAGGGAAGTAAATTTATGCCAGGAAGATTAATTTTAAGAGCCATAAAAATAACTGGATAGGAAGTCAAGTAAACCTTAATGTGTCCTCTTGATGAATGTATCCCTTTAATATTATGAAATGTGCCTTTTTATTCCAAACAATATGCCTTGTTTAGAAATCTACCCTGTCTGATATTAATAGAATCACTCCAACTTTCCTCGCATTAGTGTTTGCATGGGATATCTTTTTCCATTTTTTATTTAAAAAGGAATCAGCTTTACTGAAGTGTAACTTACATACAAAGTTTCCAGCAAGTATAGGAATATAACTTGAAGGGTTTTGACCAATGCATACAGCCCTTAACTACTACTACAGTGATGGTATAGAACATTCTCATCACGTCATCAAGTTTCTCCATGCCATTCTGTCTTTTCATCCTCTTGTCCCGGAACGCTGCCAACCTCTGATCTGCTCTTCATCCCTCTAGTTTTGCCTTTTCTAAACTTTCACGTGAATGGACTCACACAGTACGTTGTGTCTGGCATCTTCCTCTGAGGGCAGTGCTTCTGAGATTCATCTATGTGGATGAAGTGTTAAAGGGGTCAGTGATTCGTCCCCTTTGCAGCTGGCTGAGTGGTGCACTTTTATAAAGCTAAACCACAATTTGTTTTTCCATTCATCAGCTGATGGAGATTAAGGATCTTTCTAGTTTGGGGCTAGAATATTCGAGTACAAGTCTTTGTATAGACACATTTCCCAGGATGCATTCCTAAGAATGGAAATGCTGGATCACATAGAAGGTGTGTTAAACTCTGGAAGAAATTGCCAAACTGTTTTCCAAAGTAGGTAAGCCATGTGTAAGAGTTCCAGCAATGTGTAAGAGTTCCACACCCACACCAATGCTAAATTCTTTTAATTATAGCTGCCCTTGCCTTTTTGTCATTATTCTTTTTGATTGTAGCTAGTCTAGTGGGTCTGTAGTGGTATCTCACTACACGTGAGTTTTTCACGAATACTCTGCTAATACTAAAGATGTTAAGTATCTTTTCATGTGCTTGTTTACTATTTGTATATACCCATTTTAAGTGTATTCAAAAATTTTTTAAATTTTTAATTGGGCTATAAGACTTCTTTATATATTTGGATTACAAATCCAGGCAAATGTTTTGCAAATCTGTGACTTGATTTGATTTTCTTTACAGTGCTTTTGGAGAGCAAATGTTTTTAATTTTAACAAAGTCCAATTAAATTTTTTTCTCTTATACTTTGTGCTGTTTTTGTCCTATTTAAAAATCTTTGCCTAATTTGAGGTCTCTAAATTTTTTCATAGGTTTTCTTATAAAATTTTAATAGTTTTGGCTCCTATATTTAGGTTTGTGATCCATTTGAAATCAATTGTTGTATATGGTATGTGTTAAGGTTTGAGATTCTTTTCTTTCCTTTTGCATATGGATAGCTGATGTTTTCAGCACCACTCGTTGGAAAGATTGTCCTTTACATGTTGAATTGCCTTGGCAACTTTGTTAAAAAATCAGTTTGTTATATTGGAATCTATATTCTGTTACACCGATTCTAGATGTGTGTTTTATACCAACACCACACTGCTTCATTACTATAGCTTTATAATAAGACTTGAATTTGGGTTGTGTAAATCCTCCAAATTTATTCTTCTTTTTCAAAATTGTTTTGGTATTTCTAGGTTCATTGAATTTCCATAAAGACAAGCTTTTCATTATTTAAAACATAATATTTTTAGTGTCAACCAAAATGTCTGTGACAATTTTATCTGGGAGTGTATTAAAAATGCAGTTCAATTTGGAGAAAATGGCCATCTTTTTTTACGACATATTTCTTAAAATTTTTATTTATTTATTTTGAGAGAGACAGCGTGCTCAAGAGGCAGGGGGTGCAGAGAGAGGCAGAGAGGGAGAGGGAGAGAGAGTGGGGAAGTGGGGGTGGGGAGAGAGAGAATCCCAAGCAGGCTCCGCACTGTCGACCTGGAGCCCAGTGCGGGGCTTGAACTCACGAGCCATGAGATCATGAACTGAGGCGAAATCAAGAGTCAGACACTTAACCAAGGACACTTAGACACCCAGGCGTCCTATGGGCGAATGGAAATCTTAATAACATTGAATCTTTTGAGTCAGGGACATTGTATATGTCTCATTTTATTTTTATCTGATTTAATTTCTCTCCAAACTGTTTTATTGTTTTCAGTACACAGTTCCAAAAGTTCTGCTAAATTTTTACCTGTGTATTTCATGTTTTTAATTCTTTTTAGAATGACACTTAAATATTTTTCTTTTTCTGGGAGAGAGACTGTGTGCATGGGGGAAGGGGCAGAGAGAGAGGTAGAGAGAATTTTAAGCAACTCTGCACCCAACATGGAGACCAACTCAGGGCTTGATCTCACAACTGTGCAATCACCACCTTGAGCCAAAATCAAGAGTTGGATGCTTAACCTAATGAGCCACCCAGGCACTCCTCTTTCCTCTTTTCACTGAACAGAACCTTCAGTATGACATTGACTAGGAAGAACGAACAATTGTCTTGCTCCCAGTTTTGAGAGAAAAGCATTCAGTCTTTTACAATTTATATGTTAGCTGTCAACTTCTCATAGCTGTTCTTTATCATGAAGAAGATTGCTTCTATTCTTAGCTTATTGGCATTTTAAAAATCATGAACAGATGTTGATTTTTTCCAAATAATTTTTCCGCATCTATTGAGAGGATTTCTTAATGTTAAACCAATTTGCATTTTTGGGGTACATCCTAGTTAGTCATGATTTATGTTTATATAAATATTTACATATTGCTTGATTAATTCTTTTAACATTTTGTTAAGGATTTTTGCATTTGTGCTCATACAGATATTTGTTGTATTCTTTTCTTGTAATTCTTGTCTGGTTTTGGTGTCACTGTAAAGCTAACTTCATAAAATGAGTTGTCTATTTTCCAGAAGAGTTTAATTTAGAATCACTCTTATTTTCTCCTTAAACGTTTCCTGGAGTTCCCCAGTGAAGCCCTCTGCTTCTGGAGTTTTTCTTTGTGGGAAGACTTACTGTATTGAGGCCATTCAGATTATTTCTTCTTGAGTAAGCTTTAGTAGTTTGTGTCTTTTAAAGAATTTGTCCATTTTGTTAAAATTGTCATATTTATTGGTTTTTACAGTTGTAGACAATATTACCTTCTTAGTCCTTCAAGTTTGTAGGATCTGTGGTGATGCCTCTCTTTTATTGCTGATATTGGGAATTGGGCTTTCCCCCCCTCACTTTTTGATAAACCTGGCTAGGATTTTATGAATTTCCTTGATTTCTTCACAAAAACAGCTTTAGATTTCTTTGATTTTTCTCTATTACATTTTGTTTTATGCTTTATTACGTTGACTTCTGCTTGTAACTATTATTTTCTTCCACTTTAATTGCCCTTATTTTTCTAGTTTCATTGATTTGAGGCCTTCTTTGTTTTAATTCTATGTATTTCCCTCAAAGCATTTCATTAGCTGCATCTTACAAATTCTGATGAGATTTGTTTTCATTCCTTCAGTTCAAAATAACTTCTAATCACTTGTTTCTCTGCTCCTTTGATCATGGGTTATTTAGAAGTACGTGTTTTGATTTTCAAATATTTTGACATTTTCCAGATAGCCATTTGTTATTTATTTCTAATTTAATTTCACAGTGGCCAGTGAACCTACCTAATATGATTACAATCCTTTTAAATTTGATGTGATTTGTTTTATGGGCTAGAATATGGTCTATCTTTGTGAATTGTTTTGTGTGTATATGAAAGTGATGCATATATGTAAATGTCAACTAGGCCAAGTTAAAGTCATATATATGTTTATTAACTTTCTGCCTGCTTGTTCTACTATTTATTGAGAGGAATGTTAAAGTCTGCAACTGTAACTTTAGGTTTTTCTGTTTTTTCCTTTTAATTCCATTAGTTTTTGCTCTGTTGTAAAGTACATTCCCAGTTAGGATTATTATGTCTTCTTGATATATTTATCCTTTTTTTTTAAATTATGAGATCTCTCTCAATATCCCTGATAATATTCCCCATTTTTAAATTTACTTTTCTGATATTGATAAAAAATCTCCAACTTTCTGTTGATTAGGTTTCCATAATATATCTTTTTCTATCCTCTTAATTTTAGCCCATCTGTATCTTTAGATATAAGAGTAGTATTTTTAAAAATCTAATCTGAAGGGGCGCCTGGGTGCCTCAGTTGGTTGAGCATCCGACTTCGGCTCAGGTCATGACCTCACAGTTTGTGAGTTCGAGCCCCATGTGAGCTCGAGCCCTCGAGCTGTGCTGACAGCTCAGAGTCTGGAGCCTACTTCAGATTTGGTGTCTTCCCCTCTCTCTACCCCTCCCCTGCTCATGCTCTGTGTCTCTCTGTCTCTCAATAATAAATAAATGTTAAAAATTTTTTTTTAAATCTAATCTGAAAATCTCTCCTTTTTCATTGGAGTGTTTGGATTCTGTACATTTAATGGAATAATTGGTAGAGTTAAAAACAAATCTACCATTGTTACTATTTATTTTCTTTCATCCCCTTTCCCGTTCCTTTGTTTTTCCTTCATTTCCCACATTATTTTGATTAATGATATATTTTTAATGATTACCTCTGATCTCCATGACTGGCTTTTTATGTGCAGTTTATTGTTTTGTTTTCTGTGGATGCCTGAAGTTTTACAATACACGTGTTTAATGTACCACACTCTGCCTTCAAATATTGCTACAGTGCTCTTTCTTTATTTTATAAATCTTGCAATGGTTTTCTTCCATGTCCCTCTCTGATCCTCTGTGCATATTTGTCTTGCATTTTATCTCTGCATATATTATGAACCACATAAGACATGGCTTTTGTTTTTGTGTTAAACAACACAAAAGAGACTACAATGAAAAAAATGTACTTTGTGCTTACCTATTTATTTACAGTCTCCAACTCTCCTCATTCTTTTTGCAGATCCAGATTCCATCTCTTATCGTTTTCTATTTGAAGAACTTCCCTTAAAGTTCTCACAGTAAAAGTTTACTGACAGTAACTCCTCTAATTCTGATCTAAAAGGGTTTTTTTTTTTTTTTTTTTTTTGCTGAGTATTGAATTTCAGTTGACATTTTTCTGACTTTACTTCTTTTTTTTTTTCAAGTTTTTATTTAGATTCCAGTTAGTTACCATATGGCGTAACATTAGTTTCAGGAATTGAGTCAAAATCAAGCGTCAGATGTTTAACCACTCGAGCCACCCAGGTGCCCCCTGACTTCAGTTCTTAAAAGATATTGTTCCATTGTTTTCTGGCTGGATGTTTTTGGACAAGAAATATGCTGTCATTGTGATTTTTGTTCCTCTATACTTAATGTATCTTTTTCTCTCTGCCTACTTTAAGAATTATCTACTACTCACTGATTTCCAGGAATTTGATTGTGATATCGCTTGGGATGATTTTCTTTATGTTTCTTCTGAAAGGAGTTTGTTGAACTTCTTGAACCTGTGGGTTTATAGATTTCATTAAATTTGTGAAACGTTGGCCGTTTTCTCTTTCTCCTCCTCTTCTTCTGGATCTCCTACTATAGGCTTTATCGAACTGTTTGATATTATCACTCCGGTCACTAATTCACTGGTATTTATCTTTTGATTTTTTTCTCTCCGCACATTACTTTGGTTGCCTCTATTGCTGTCTTCTAAGTAACTATTTTTTTTTAGTTTAGTGTCTTAATTTAGTGTCTAATACTTCATCTAATTTTATCCTTTGTAATATCCATTCCGGATGTATATTGTTCAACTTTATAAGTTCCCTTTTGATTCTTTAATCTTTCGTTTCTATCATAATATTCATGTTTTTTCCATCTTCTTGAACTTAAAGTGTATTTACAACAGCTGTTTTAATGTCCTTGTTGGCTAGTTCCATCATCAGTGTCATATCAGGATGTGTTGATTGAATTTTTTTCTTATGGTCACAGACTACATTTTCCTGTTTCCTTTTATGTCTGATTGGATGCTAGACATCATGAAGCTTACCATTTGGTCTTGGCAGCTAGATATTTTGTTTTTCTTTATATAATTTGGAATAATTTCTAATTTACACTCAGTGTTATTTGAAATCAGCATGATTCTTATGAGGCAGGCTTTTATGCTTTGTTGGGGGCATGCCAGAGCACCCTATGGTTTAAGGCTAATTTATTCTCACTACTAAGGTGATACCCTTTCTTGGATTCTACCTGATGAATCATTTCTTATAAGGCCTGACTACCCTAGCTGGTGGGAAGATGAGCTGTTGTCGGCTCTGTGTGAACTCTAGGAATTGTTCTGTCTATAGCTTTTCAGTGATTTCCTCTCCAGGTGTGGACATTTTTCTCTCCTGCATATGGAGATGAATATTCAGCAGAATACTTAATACTATGCCACAAATATCCAGAACTTTCTTCTTGGAGTTCTCTCCTCTCTGACAGTCTTCCCTATAGATTCTATCTATTTCTGTCCTCCTAACTCAATAAGACCACTTGGCCATATTTGGGTTCCTCCTTCCTTCACTACAGTCTAGAGTTGCATCCAGGTATTGAGCTGATGCTATCTTAGGGATCACCTCTTTTGTTTCCATTTTCTCAGGAATCATAATGTTGTACTGCCTGTTGTCCAATATCTGAAAACTGTTGTTTGATAAGTCTTGTCCAATTTTCTAGTGGTTAAGGGGAGAACCATTATTCTATCATGAGAAGAAGCAGAAGCCTCCTCATCAAGAACTTTGATGAAAGCTATAAGGATTTTGATTTTATCAAATGTGGAGATAAATCACCGTAAGCTCTTAAGAAGAAACATGGCATAGTCAACGCAAAATGAGAGGATGAGCGTGTGGACACTTTCTCTAGGACTTTGCTGGTGTTCATCCTTGGAGAGGAAGCAGAGCTTGACATCAGTCCCAGACAGGGAGAGTTGATTCAGTAAAATAAATAAATAAATAAATAAGCACATAAACACTTCATCTGGAAGGAGAATGCTCAAAGTGAGTGAGTTATGATTCTGCCAACTACTAATTATGTTATCGTAGGAAATCTAATCACTCATCTAGCAGGAGACGCTGGTCAATGAATTTATTTCCTCACCACGAAAATGGTGCAAAGCCATCTCCCTCATTGGATTCCTAGGAGAAGCAGCTGGACATAAGAATGATCAGATGTGGGGCGCCTGGGTGGCGCAGTCGGTTAAGCGTCCGACTTCAGCCAGGTCACGATCTCGCGGTCCGTGAGTTCGAGCCCCGCGTCGGGCTCTGGGCTGATGGCTCAGAGCCTGGAGCCTGTTTCTGATTCTGTGTCTCCCTCTCTCTCTGCCCCTCCCCCGTTCATGCTCTGTCTCTCTCTGTCCCAAAAAAATAAACGTTAAAAAAAAAAAAAAAAAAAAAAAAAGAATGATCAGATGTGTAGAAGTCAGGATACTGAGAGTTCTTTTTTTTTTTTAATATGAAATTTATTGTCAAATCGGTTTCCATACAACACCTGAGAGTTCTAATTCCATTTCAGTCACTAACATGCTGTGTCATTTACGACTGTAGAAAGTTCACTATTGGAAGGGATTTTATAATTAATTAACTTTGATACCTTTGATTTATAAATGAGAAAATTCAGACCTTAGAATTTTCTATGTAGTTTATATATGTTGCTACAAAAATTATTCCAGGATTCTAAGGTTTGGAAATGAAAGCTTTTTCTAGACTTTAAGTTTGTTTTTTTAATTTCTTTTTAGGTTTATGTATTTATTTTGAGAGAGAGAGACAGAAACAGCATGAGTCAGGGAGGGGCAGAGAGAAAGAGGAAGAGAGAGAATCCCACACAGATTCCACACAGTCAGCCCAGAGCCAAATGTGGGACTCAAACTCACAGACTGTGACATCATGACCTGAGCTGAAATCAAGCATCAGATGCTTAACCGACTGAGTCACCCAGGTGCCCCTAGACTTTAAGTTTGGACAAACAAAAATGTAAAGTTTTATTAATATTTTAAAATTCAAGAATGCAAAAGAAAGGGTCTTAGCATGGGCTGTGATTTCATTGAAAAAAATACAGTCAAGGTGACCCTACATTCTTTTGCTTGTGAATATGAGTGATAGATTTGGGAACTGGCCAGGAATGTGGAGGAAAGGCAAATAGCACACTTTCCTCCAGAGAAAGTATAAATTGATGATACGAAATATGGTGCTAAGCATTTGCCATATCCAGTACTCCAACTTGAAGTGTACAAATTTAAATGTCATCATAGACGAAGGATACACCTACTATAAAACATTTAAAATATTTTAAAGTGAGAAAACTCGAGATGGGAATTCGGTGAAATCCCAAGGTAAAAATATAATTCTAGTAAGAAAGCTTGGTTAGAAGCTGCTTTTATGATTTCCAGCTTAATGGCAAGTCATAATCCTTTGTAGTTACAATATTAAATTATTATTTGATATCATTTACTCTTCCACTTTTCCTTATTAAAAGCATGTTTTTACAGTTTCTGCTTCCAGGAATGTGGAGTGTATTTTCTTCTCTTTCTCCTGCTAAGTACAACTAAAAAACCTGGCAAATAGATATAAAACAAACACAAGAAAACTCTGAAAGATGGAGAGAAGGCAGTGGCCAGGCTGGGACCTCAGGATCCAAGGAATAGCACAGAGGTGAACTCTATGGGTTTTCTTCTTGCCTTCTATATCTCAATGGAAGTGAGGTAGCCAGAAACCTGGAAACGCCAGAGTGGAAACAAAAAAAGCCCCACCAAAATCCCATCTCTGTAGCCAAAAGACCAGAGAGTGGAGCCTCTCACTAGCATGTGTTGAGTGGAGAATCCAGACTTCCATCCTTCCCAGTTCATAATGGGATGTCCCAAACTCTTGCTGAGGTAGTGTCAGAGAAGCCTGGTGGGAGACGAGATTTCACCCGCCCGTAATGAGGGGCTTTCTACTACCCAGCTGGAGTAACGTCAGAGGAGGCTGAGCGGAGAGTCAGAACTTTCCCTCACTGCTCAGCAGCTACAGGTCACTCTCAGCCTCCTAGTATCATCGAAGGCCAGGCGGGAAGCAGCAGCGAGGCATTCCTATCCCTCCAGCCAGGTTGGGATACTTGTATGAAAGTCAGAATCCCCACAACTGCCCAACAATAACAAAGATCACCTTCCCTCAGTATCCACAGAGGCTGAAAAGGGAACCTGGATATGCACTCCCCGCTGGAGGAAATGAGAAAGTCTCCCCTACATGTCTCCCATCACAGTGGCACCAGAGAAAGCAGCTAGAGCAGGGTGTCTGAATGATTTTCAATTTCATAACATAAAACCCCAAATGGCCAGATTTCGATAGAAAATCACTCATACCGAGAGCCAGGAAGATGTCAATCTAGAGGAAGGAAAAAATACAGATAATTCAATAGATACCCACACTGAGATGACAGAGATGTTAGAATTATCTTTCAAAGATTGAAAGCAACCATCATAAAAATGCTCCCAAAAACCAATGAGAAACATGCTTGAAACAGATAAAAAATAGAATTTCCTCAGCAAAGAAAGTGAAAATGTGAAGAAAACCTAAGTGGAAATTTTAGAACTAAAAATACAATCACTGAAATGAAAAACTCAGAGGACGGCATCAAAAGCAGAATGGAAGGAAGAGAGAAAAGAAGGAGCAAAGGATGATAGAACAATAAAAATTACTCAATCTGAGCAACAACAGGAATGAAACGCGTTGAAAAAAAAAAATGAACAGAGCCTCACAGACATGAGGGACTGTGATGACTAGTTTTATGTAGCAACTTGGCTAGGCCATGGCTTCCGGATGTTTTGTCAAAAATTATTCTAGATGTTTCTGTGAAGGTATTGTTAAAGTAAGAATATCTTTTAACTCAGGAGAGTTTGAGCAAAGCCTATTGCTCTCCATCATGTGAGTGCGTTGCATCCAATCATTTGAAGGCTTTAGTAAAGAAAGAATTATCTTCCCACATGAAGAGAGAACTCAGTCAATGAAGAACATTTACACTTGAACCACAACCCCTGTCTACATCTCCAGCTTGCTGGTCTACCTTGCCAATTCTGGACTTGCCAAATCTCTGCAAGTATGTGAGACATTTCCTTAAATTATCTCCCCACACCCATCGGCATCAATATAGATATATAGATATAGATGGTACACTATAGACAGAGATGATATAGCTACAGATAAAAATAGGCAAGGAAGAGGGCTAAAAGATCAGCGCGCAGAGAAATGATGGCCGAAACCTTCACCTATTTAGAAAAAGACGCGAAATGCAGATTTGAGAAGTTGAGTGAAATCCAAACGGGATAAACTTAAATCCACACCAAGAAACGCGATAAGCAAACTTCTGCAGACAAAAGACGAATGAGTCATCCAACAAGCAGTGAACAAAGAAGTGATACTTCATCACTATGGGAAAAATAATACGAATGACAGTGGATTTCTCCCACCAGGCACCATGGCGGCCAGAAAAAGTGGCACAGTGTTTCTCAAGGGCTAAAAGAAAAGAAACGTCAACAAGAATCCCACCATGCTGGCATCTTCTACCCCCAAGACCACAAGGAACAAATTTTTGTTGTTGAAATGACTGAGTCTCGTGTATTTTGTTATGGTGGGCGGAGTCTAGTAAGACAGGGAAATCTAGGTAAGGGTACACAGTGTCTCTCCCTGTTATTTCTGACAACGTGATATGCATCTACAAGCATCTCGCAGTAAGTTTAATTAAAAAGTAAATTTTACGTAAATATGTGAAAAGTAATCTTGTTTTGGAACGGTTTTTAGAATATCTTAGGATATACCATAAGATGATACCTTCCATTCATATGCAGTTGATATGGTTCCAGGTATTTCCACACAGTACCTCTCACCGGAACTTTGCCACACGTTGGGGCAGCCATTGTTGCCATTTTGGAGGGGAGGAAACGGCACTTTCCAGAGGTAAGCTAGCTGGAATGTGGGTGTATAACTAGTAAGAGTTGAGACTTGGACACTGACTCAGGGACCTTTTCCATTACGAGTCTATCTAGAGAATCACAAGTTTGCCAAGTCACTTCTAGAAGAGGATGAACTGACTCTATATCCCGCAGAATAAAATGAAAGCCAATGGAGAACCACACAGCAACGTATTAGGGGCAGGCTGACAATACCAAGAACTGTGTGACGTTCTACCTCCTGAGGAATCAAGTTGCTTTGACTGGCCTTTGATTGAAGATGTGTCTGTGCAGGATGCCTCTAAAAAGGCAGAGGATGTACAGTTCCGAGGGCTCAGGAACACAAGGGTTAACTTCCAGTTAGTTATTCTAGCCCCAGCCCTCCAGATGAGGCCTTCCTGTGCACACCCTCTGAATGCAGAACTCATAGAAAAAAAACTGTCTCTGCAGAATACGTTCAAGAATAAATATGTAAGGAATGTATGGGGAAAAGTAGTGATTCTCTGTTTGCTTTTCATTAGGAATGGATTCCTGATATCCACTGTCTCAAGCAGGAAATCAAGGCCAGTCCCTAAAACCAACCGTCTTCCCTTTGGGGGGCCTCTGCCAGGTTGACAGAGAAGTCTATACAACATGCAAACATAGTGGAGCTGGACTTTATGTTCTGTCACTGCAGCCACATTCCCTGCACTGGGAATCAAATGGCAGGTTCCACCTTTCAGCCAAGAGCCCAAGTTTTTATTTTGCATTTGAGAATTCAGGACAGAAAGAGCTTCTCGGGTCATTGTTATTTTGTGAAAGCACACAGTAAGCTAAATTTACTGTAACAAGAGCCTCCTTGAATTTAGAGATTGGGGTGTGTGTGTGTGTGTGTGTGTGTGTGTGTGTGTGTGTATGTATGTCTGTGTGTGTGTGTGTGTGTGTGTGTGACCAACTGGGGCATTTGGCTTAGTGCTCTTACTTTAATTTCCTTTTTCAGAACACAAAGCACTAAGGTGCTTTGACAAGAGGCTTGTTAAACGTAGAATGGACTTGAATTATTCACTGTGTTGAGTACATCTACGAAAACCAAAACTTATCATTGAGGTAGTCTGCTGGCTCACTTGGATCCTCCATATAACAAGAGGACCGAGTAATCAGATGATTCCCAACGTTGACCTGAGCATTTTACCTGATGTAAACGCCACAGGCCATGGTCAAGTTCAACTGTCATTGAACTAATACATCTTGGGCGTGACTGTTCACACAATCTTTGCCAGGGTCTACTATCAACCCTCCAAATATATATCATCATGGCCATTTTTGAGAAGGCCACTTGAAGAGAGGACAGTGACTTTGCTCAGGGCATTCATATCCATGTGAATTGGATAGTTTTCCTAATCCATTTGTTATAACAATAGCTACTAATTGTTGTTTTAAGTTTATTTATTTATTTTGAGAGAGAGAGAAAGAGGAAGCATGAGTTGGGGAGGAGCAGAGAGAGAGGGAGAGAGAGAATCCCAAGCAGGCTCCACACTATATCAGCTCAGAGCCCAATGTGGGGCTTGAACTCACGAACTGTGAGATCACGACCTGAGCTGAAATCAAGAGTCAAGATGCTCAACCAACTGAGCCATCCAGGTGCCCCAATAGCTACTACTTATTAAATTGCAAATATTTGCCATGCTTTGGGGTAGGTGTTGTATATGTATTATCCCATTTGATCCTCAAAAGGATTGAAGAGGTAGATAGGATTAGCACAATATTACAGATGAGGGCAATGCTCAGGGAAACACCTGCCCCGAGTCACACAGTCTGGCAAGTACAGAGTTTAGAATTGAATACAAGTCTGGCTCTTAGAACCCATGTTGTTTCCCTCATTCAACACGATGCACTGGCACCAGATCTCTTCACGAGCTAAATCCCTGAGGGATTCAGAGATGACTGTGGTGCAATAGAGTGTCAAAACATTGAGTTCTGATTCTTATTCCCTAACACTTATAAAACCTCAAAAGCTGCTCTGATATGCCTCATCGGTAGCGAGTAAGAGGAGTTCAGTATGCTGACTTAAGTGTCTCTGCCCATTCTTTTTGATTGTACTCCATTGGAGTCTACTATTTGCTGGTTTTTCGTCCTCATGTTTATTGTCTTATGGTTGCAAAATGGCTGCTGCAGCTCCAGTATCACATCCATAGTCAACGAAGGAAGACTAAGGATGGAGCAGAATGAATAGCTATTCTTTTCATCAAGAAACAAGATGTATTTCTCAGTGATCTCATAGCACACTTCCCCTTATGATGTCATTGTGAAAAAGTAGGTCACTAGACCGAGAGGCCAAGAAATGAAGTGTCTGAATATTCAGTTTTGGTATTAGGAGGCAGAAAGATAGAAAGTCGGTCAGAATGGCTTTTAAAGGTAATCGTCAGTGTCTCCTACATCCATGATGTCAAAGGGTTTATTGCATCAAACCGAACTTTCCTCTTTTGTCCCTCTCCATTCTAGATCATTTGCAACCAGTATTTTAGACATTATATATATGTAACAATCTTCTTCTATGTAAAGTTTCATATCTGTGAAGTATAAAAATGCAGAGTGCATACCATAGGTATATAAGAAACGAATTATTTCAAAGCAGGAAAATGCTTACCTGTGATCTAATGCCCAATACATTTTTCTTGTCACTGGAAGTCACCTCTTATGTATGTGTTCTCTTCCTGTTTCAATGAATAGCAAGCTAGACATGAGCTATGTATAAATAATGCCAGAACATCTGGATGAAAGGAAAAAGACCCAATTATCTGGATGTTTTGTCTACATAACATCAAAACATGTACCATTGTGTAGACAAAACACGCAGATGATTGAATATTTTACTTTTCATCCAGGCATTTTGTTGTCATGTGGACAAAAACACTGCCAAGTTAGGGACATAAGAGAAAAAAACAGGGTCTAGCAAAACTTGTCTGGTCTGTAGAGTGCAACAATTGTTGCTAAGCTCATCATGGGGCAAGAGGACAATTAATGAGATACGGCGTCAAATTAATTTAAAAAAATGTTTAGGCTATATTGAAAGAAGTTTCCGGACATCTGAGTGGCTCCGTTGGTTACGCAACTGACTTCAGCTCAGGTCATGATCTCGCAGTTGATGGGTTTGAGCCCCGCGTTGGGCTCTGTGCTGATAGCTCAGAGCCTGGAGCCTGCTTCGGATTCCGTGTCTCCCTCTCTGTCTGCGCGCCCCCACCCCCACCCCCTGTCTCTCTGTGTCTCTCAAAATTGTATAAACACTGAAAAGAGAAAAAAAGAAAGAAGTTTCTTACTATGGGTTCGTAATGATCATAATAAATGGTAGTGCCATTATGAGGCACTTAATAGAAAACACACAAACCATGTTTATTTGACATTGTGTTTATTATACAAATGAAGCAATGCATTCACAGAAAAGAACAGTCACTACTTAAAACACTCCTTTATGTTCTGGAAGAACAAGTATACAAGTCACTTCTAGTTGTATATTTGTAAGTCAGCTTATTAGCCCAGATTCAGTCCGGATTCAATAATCATTTACCTTTGGCGTTCCAGGCACTGGGATGCTAACTTCTCACACGCAGGCTACCCTTTCATTTATTCTAGGTTAATTCTGTGGAGTAGCTATTGCTTTTCCAATTTTACAAATGAGACTCTGGGTCTTAAAGATGAAGAAGAATCTCCCAAATCCCACAGGTTGATTGTGTCTGCAAATAACATAATGCTTGAAATTATTTTTTCTTTTCAGACATCCAGATGGCCAACAGACACATGAAACAATGCTCAACGTCACTCATCATCAGGGAAATACAAATCAAAACCACACTGAGATACCACCTCACACCGCTCAGAGTGGCTTACATGAACAACTCAGGAAACAACAGATGCTGGCAAGGATGTGGAGAAACGGGAACCCTCTTGCACTGTTGGTGGGAGTGCAAACTGGCTCAGCCACTCTGGAAGACAGTGTGGGGGTTCCTCAAAAGATTAAAAATAGAACTACCCTATCACCCAGCAATAGCACTACTAGGAATTTACCCAAGGGATACAGGAGTGCTGATGCATAGGGGCACTTGTACCCCAATGTTTATAGCAGTGCTTTCAACAATAGCCAAATTATGGAAAGAGCCTAAATGTCTGTCAACTGATGAATGGATAAAGAAGATGTGGTTTATGTATACAATGGAATACTACCTGGCAATGAGAAAGAATGAAATCTGGCCATTTGCAGCAACGTGGATAGAACTGGAGGGTATTATGCTGAGTGAAATAGGTCAGTCAGAGAAAGACAGATATCGTATGTTTTCACTCATATGTGGATCTTGAGAAACTTAACAGAAGACCATGGGGGAGAAGAAGGGGGAAAAAAAGAGTTACAGACAGAGAGGGAGGGAGGCAAACCATGAGACTCTTTAAATTTTTTTTTTAACGTTTATTGATTTTTGAGACAGAGAGAGAGCATGAACAGGGGTGGGTCAGAGAGAGAGAGGGAGACCCAGAATATGAAACAGGCCCCAGGCTCTGAGCTGTCAGCACAGAGCCTGATGCAGGGCTCGAACCCACAAACTGCGAGATCATGACCTGAGACGAAGTCGGACGCTTAACTGACTGAGCCACCCAGACGCCCCAAACCATAAGAGACTCTTAAACACAGAGAACACACTGAGGGTTGATGGGGATGGGGGAGAGGGCAAAGTGGGTGATGGGCATTGAGGAAGGCACTTGGAATGAGCACTTGGTGTTGTTGACAATAAATTATATTAAAAATTTTTTCTTTTCATTTACTATGCCTAAAAGAGTGAGGATTTTAGGGTCCCAAAGCTTGAAGTATCATGATTCCTAAAAAGCTGGGAAATGTGGCTAAATGCATTCTATCATGTATCTTATTTCATGTTAAATATATTCCATATATTTCATACATGTATATGCTCTAAATCCAATATACTTCTATATATATGTCTGTGTTCTAAATCCAATATACTTAATTGAGAACTACAATTGGCAAAGAGGCGTATTCGTATTTGAAAGGGATCTATTTTACCCTTGAAGAAGCTGATAGGGCAATGTCTGTAATTCTATCTGAAGGGCCTCACTGAGATAACAAATTAAGTTTTATGATTCACTTTTCTCATTCCTTCAAGCAAACAGTTCCAAATTCAATACACAGAGGTCACTCAGGGAACATTCTGTCTTCAAAGTCGGCCTTATGTAGTCTCTCATTTTTCTGGCAGTGACTTAGCTGGATGGGGTTGCAAGTGAGAGCTAGGACAACTTTGGAGCCCAAAATTGTGTGATCAGTACTCAATGGTCTGGAGCTTTCCAGGTCAAAAAAACCTGGCAAAAATATCATCGGTAGAGGAGTGGGGCTGAGTAGGAAAGCGGTGGACTTTGCAACTTGGGTCCTACTGGTGGATTATTCACAACAGAGAAACTCATCCTTGCAATAATCCTTGAGTCCTGAAGACTCTCCATTAAGTACGGAATTTTCTGGTTTATGATTGTGGTGTTAGGGCTGGAACAAGTCCCTTGTTTATAACAAAAATTCACATCAAGTTCCAGACCAGGAGCCTCAAGGTGAAACCCACTATGCAGCTCTTCATATGTTTCCTACGGTTCAAATTCAATATCGTATTAATGCAATGTGTTTTCAAACCTGTCTTGGGTCCTGGAATTAGATAGTGGTAATGGTTGCACATCTTTGAGAGGATACTAAAAAAATACTGAATTGTGTACTTTAAAAGCATGAATTTTATAGTATGTGAATTAAATCTCAATTTTTAAAAAAGTATTGGACTAATTCAAATGGCTTCTTGGACATCAAATAGATCTTACAAAGCAATATTTTGGTGATTTAAGTGTAAATGGAACAGAAACATATGGAGTAAATTTCTGCAAAATTGCACATGATTTCAAAAATTAAGGGGGAAACGTTCTTGGCAAAACCTACTTGGGTTTCATCTAATCCAAAATACTTGAAAAATAAATTAAGACATTTTGTAAACCAAAATACAGCTGGTTTTTCCATGGACTACGTATTTGTTATATACTGTCCTTATCACTAAATACATTTCTATTTTTTATGGGAAGGTACAGTCAGTTCAGGTACCCAGGTACAAAACTATGACTTCTTAAGGCACCACACAGCATAAAGCAAGGTCACGCTGTGGAAATGTTGCTGCAATATATTGAACACTATTTTCAAGGAAATATTCCCTGCTGAAACAATTAGAGGAGAAAGCCTGTTGTAACAGCCCCTGAGCGAGGTTCAAGAGCACAGAAAAACCAAAATCTCTGAGACTATTCATCAGAGACCATCTCATGTCCATCATATGTCAACAATCTCTGGGCACATAAGCACCACTGTTACTGGAAATGCAGTCTTCTATATGGTTTTATAAAACCCAGTCACAAAAAGGGTATTTACACATCTACCGGATTTTCGAGGTTGTCATAGAAAACCTTGAAATCGTTTTTTAACGTTTATTTATTTCTGAGAGGCAGAGAGAGAGAACAAGCATGAGTGGGAGAGGGGCAGAGAGGGGGGGAGCGGAGGATCAGAAGTGGTCTCTGTGCAGACAGAAGTGAGCCCGACGCGGGGCTCAAACTCACGAACGTGAGTGAGACCATGATGTGAGCCAAAGTTGGACGCTCGACAGACTGAGCCACCCAGGCGCCCTGAAATCACTTTTAAATTGTACATCTATTTTTTTCTCCTTTCTTTGCTACTCTATCCTAGATTGTAAAGTCTTCAGCAGAAACTGTGAGTACCCTTGTCACAGCCGATTTCGGTGCCTTATGGCTCCTTCCTACCCACAAAAATGTGTTGAATACATGCTCTTGATAGAGTGCCATTTTAACTGCCCTCACTTCTAGTCTAGTGTCATTTCTCAAAGAGACCTTCCCTGACCACTTTTGACCACCGGTTCTTACCCTCTGTCCACCAACCTTTCTTTACTGACTAACATGGCATTATATTGTAAGTTGCTATCTGTTTACTGTCTGAGGACAGTAAATAATCTGAGGACAAATCATCAGAAGATACAGAGAAACCGGAGACTGAATCAGTGATGTTGACATTGGCTCCAAGGCCACAGAAGGAAATATTAAAGAAGAACCACCCATCTCACAAATAGCCATTTCTAATTTACTGGAATTTACGAAAGGGAAATACCATATAGGACTACCGGACCCAGTTTCCGTTACTGGATCCTCCCCAGATCTGCTCAGATATGGCTCACCCAAGGGCTTGGCAACTCATGCTGCTTCCTGGTCCATAGGGAGGCAGCGAGTACTTCATGTTTCACGTGATGGCAAAGCCGCCATGGTAATAGGATCACATGTCTTAATACCACTGATGTTAATAGCCTTTAACAAGGGTCAGGAACTTTGGCAGTGGAGACACAGGACCTCTAGCATGTGGGTCCTACTGGCTTCTTCAGCATCTACACAGGCTGATTCTCATGTCCCATGGAGTGATCTCTAAATGACTGGATGGAAAAACGC
Source organism: Puma concolor (assembly GCF_028749965.1). NCBI lineage: Eukaryota > Metazoa > Chordata > Mammalia > Carnivora > Felidae > Puma > Puma concolor. Next base: position 12,632,511 of record NC_141667.1, on the reverse strand, counting down.
AGGCAGATACGTTGCTCATCGACCCCCACTCCATATAGACTATGCTGAGAGGTAAGAGTTCCATATTGCCTTACCGGAGCTATTTCATACACCCACATAACCAGCTATGTTTTCTTGTGAAGCTGTGGCCAGCTTGGTAATCTACAAACTCAGATTTGTTTTCTCCTTTCCTGCCTTCCCTTTCTCCCTCCTTGTGGCTTCACTAGATCACGATGCAAACCTTGTCCTCCAGAATTCTAGGCATCTGGGCTAGGATAACTGGCCATAGAAGGCGGTCTCTGGAGATAGGATTTCGGAATTTGATTTCCCACCTGTAATAGTAACGGTTACTAAATCTCTCACCTGTCGATAGTTGAGATAGCATGTGACTGGAAAGAAAGGCATCGGGAGATAATGCAGCTCCCACTCTTGATTAGCATGAGGGATGTGGTCATAATAAAGACTGTGGTAGCGAGGGGATGCTTTCGTTAACAATGGAGGACTTGTAAGAAGAAAATGATAGGCTTAGGGGAACAAACGGCCAACTTAACTTTGAAAGCCTGGGGGCCTCTATGGTCGCTTTAAAGCGAAAGTATACTTCCTTCAGACACAAGAGTATATTAAAGATCAGGCCTGGTATCTGATTATCAGCGTGGCAGGATTATAAAAGAGACTAAAGGGAGGTTCTCTACGGAGGTTGACAGCTGATAGAAAGAGTGAGAACAGGGCATTTTAGCTCAATGTGTCCAATAACCTTAATGCCTCAATTCCCCAGAGTTCTACCGGTCAGCAAAAGAAGTCCCCTCCGCACTTATCAGAGAAGGATAAACTCCTGTTGCCTGGAGATTGTATAAAGACCTTACCTGAAGCAGGTGACTCTCAGTGTGTCTTGTCTCTTTCGGATGGTCTGTGCCTACAATGCCTCATTTTGTGGCCAGACCAGGTGGCAATACATAACTCTCTGAGGCAAAGTAGGTGTAATTATGGAACAGGTAGCAGACATCTCAGAGGGACAGAGAGTCATAACGTTTGCTCCACCAAGACCCACAGCGATGGTGTTTGGAGAAGACAGAAAAGACCAAGAAATACTTAGGTAACTAATCGTGTTGCTTGATCTGTATAATCAAAAAATATCAAAGTCTGAGGAAATGAAGGATGATGTCAGCAGCTATAATGGAAAATCAAGATTCCTCACTCTGATTCCAGAGCTAAGTTAAACCACAAGCTCAGAGCCATACGATTAAAAGGAAGGCATGATCAGTGGAATAAAGTAAACAGGGTGTGTGTTTCCCTAATCCTTCCTCCAAAGGGACCCATGGCCAGCTTGCAAGGCAACCATGAGTTTGGGAAGGAAGAATTATCTGAGTATCTGAGAGCCGTGAGATACAGAATCTGAGCATACATCGATCTAATGAGACCTAAAATGCCTTCATAGTCTTTCAATGAGGATGGACATTTTCTTTATCTTTTAAAATATTTATTTAATTTGGGGAGAGTGAGAGAGAGCACGAGTGGGGGAGGGGCAGAGAGAGAGGGAAACACAGAATCCGAAGCAGGCCCCAGGCTCTGAGCTGTCAGCCCAGGGCCCACCGTGGGGCTTGAACTCACAGACCGCGAGATCATGACCTGAGCTACAGTCGGACTGAGCCTCCCAGGCACCCCAAGGATGGACATTTTATTTTTTTATTTTTTTTATTTTTTTATTTTTTAAAATTTTTTTTTTTTAACGTTTATTTTTGAGACAGAGAGAGACAGAGCATGAACGGGGGAGGGGCAGAGAGAGAGGGAGACACAGAATCGGAAGCAGGCTCCAGGCTCTGAGCCATCAGCCCAGAGCCCGACGCGGGGCTCGAACTCCCGGACCGCGAGATCATGACCTGGCTGAAGTCGGACGCTTAACCGACTGCGCCACCCAGGCGCCCCTTTTTATTTTTTAAAAAAAAATTTTTTTTTCAACGTTTATTTTTTTTTGGGACAGAGAGAGACAGAGCATGAACGGGGGAGGGGCAGAGAGAGAGGGAGACACAGAATCGGAAACAGGCTCCAGGCTCTGAGCCGTCAGCCCAGAGCCCGACGCGGGGCTCGAACTCACGGACCGCGAGATCGTGACCTGGCTGAAGTCGGACACTTAACCGACTGCGCCACCCAGGCGCCCCAAGGATGGACATTTTAAAGAGACTTGAGGAGACAGGGTAGATGGGGGAAGCTTCCAAGAATGTGGGTAGGCATAGGATTCAATGCACAGAGTGACTTCTGAAACCTGAGGATAGGGTAGACGGGGACATTAGTTATATGTGGTTAGAGAAGTTAGCAAAGGAAAAAGCAGATGACAGGATGGAGGCTGGGAGAGGAAAGAACTTCACATAGGAAATGGCTTGTCAATAAACATTCTGTAGTGAGATCATTTGTTCTAGAGATGAACTCCTGAGTGTTTTTTATATTCGTAAAACAGCAGAAGACAAATTCTGCCCACAGCTGTTTATGAGGAAAAGACCATTGTTTTTTCTTTCCTTTCTTTTAAATTTTTTTTTCAACATTTTTATTTATTTTTGGGACAGAGAGAGACAGAGCATGAACGGGGGAGGGGCAGAGAGAGAGGGAGACACAGAATCGGAAACAGGCTCCAGGCTCCGAGCCATCAGCCCAGAGCCCGACGCGGGGCTCGAAATCACGGACCGCGAGATCGTGACCTGAGCTGAAGTCGGACGCTTAACCGACTGCGCCACCCAGGCGCCCCATCTTTCCTTTCTTTTAAAACTTGGCTCTAGGGGAAGAGACAGGGGAGTCTTCTTGGAATGGAGCTAGGATAGGGCAAGAACAGATGCAGGGGGTCAAATTTTGACTAGCCGGAACATGGCGATAATGGCCAGAGAGGTCGGTTTAGCTCTCAGTTACAATCTATTTTAGTATTATGGCCTTGGGCAAGCATATTAAGGAAGGGGCCTTGAGAGTCATTAAACAGGAAAGGAAATTGGAGGACTGTTTTAGCCTGGGTTCCTTGGAAAACAGAGCCCAAAGCAAGGTGTGGTTACTTTATCAAAGTATGTAAACCCCTTGCTGAGGTGAAGACAAAGGGAAGATATTTAGGGCAAAAAAGAGAAGGCAAATGACAATACGGGTGGGACTTTACCTAGACGGCCACATCTTCCCAAGAAACAAAACTCTTTGCTTAGGCAAATAAGATATTTAGGGGCGCCTGGGTGGCGCAGTCGGTTGAGCGTCCGACTTCAGCCAGGTCACGATCTCGCGAGGTCTCGCGTGATCTCGCGTGAGTTCGAGCCCCGCGTCGGGCTCTGGGCTGACGGCTCGGCTCGGAGCCTGGAGCCTGTTTCCGATTCTGTGTCTCCCTCTCTCTCTGCCCCTCCCCCGTTCATGCTCTGTCTCTCTCTGTCCCAAAAATAAATAAACGTTGAAAAAAAAAAAAAGATATTTATAAATTAGTGAAATTAATAAGTGAATTTATCAAGATCAATATAAGAATGGATTTTTATACAGTAGCAACAATTAGAAAAACAGGTTAACTGAGGAGGAAAAAGGGTAGGTTGTATCTCTTACCCTGTTAGGGCAATATACATCCCACCTACTTCTATTTTTTTTTTTTTTTTTAGGTACACTCTACCTTCAGCATGGGGCTCGAACTCATGCCCCCGACATCAAGGGTCACACACTCTACTGACTGAACCAGCCAGGAGCTCCCCCACCCCCGCCAATCTTCTTCTATAAACAGGGTGTAGAACACACATTTTTTACAGTTAGCTCTGAATTTTCGGTTATGTAGAAGTGTCCTTAGTAAAAATTTCAAGCAATTTCCCCAAAAAAGATTGTGATGGTAAAGAATCTCCTGCGACCATTTGTAGAGCCTTAGTGAAATATCCTCTGAGGGTTGATAGCTTTGATTTTTCAAGAAAATGGTGGGTCTTCCCTGGTAAACTAGAAGCAGGACTAGTTCAAGGTTCTGTCTAGGCTCTTGTTGGTACCTCTCTGGTGTACCTAAACGTCTTCACCATACAACCCAGAAAAATGTCTTCCTTACTGGGTTCTGTGAACACAACATCTGCATTCTGTTTGGCCCTCTGCACCTGGACCTCAGTCCTACCTCTGTGATTCCTTCGGACTTCACAGAGCTTTCTTTAGGAGACATGACCCGGTTCAAGTTGGAAGGCATTGTGGGTATTAACAAGAGATTATGATTTTGACATGAATACAGCTGCAGATATTTAAGTCTGAGCAACACGAAAATCACAAGTTTACTTCTCTGAGCTATCACTGTTAATACAGTGTTTCCTACTCTGTTGTAAATGTAATCACCAGCCCCGGCTGTCACTTCTTGCTTCCTCCCAAGAAACTGGGTCTCATTTACTTGATAAATGTGAATGACTTTTTAAAAAGTTCCTTTTAAGGACTGGTAAATTACAGACTTAAATGTATTTTTCGGTTTTCCGGACTTTTTCTACAACCTAACTGAAGAGTCATGCAATGGTTTTCTAAGCAAAATGCTACAGCATTTTAACCTTCAGAGAATCTCTCCGAATAACTTAAAAAAAATTCTGGAGTGTACAAAAAGAATTATTTTGGGAGTCATTTAAAGAGTGCTGACCTTTGGTCACTTACTCCACCTAACTGTACGTGAAATTCTGATACACATCGTACACATGTTCCTAATAAACACTAAGTGTTTGGATCTGTCCAACATTTTTCTTTGTTTTTTTTTTTTCTCAGCTGAATATGGTGGAAAGTAAAATTATTTATTCAGTAAAAATGTCACATGTTGTGAGTCATTCATTCAACAGTGTTTGGTTAATTTGATTTGGTTGGGTAATTTTATAAATCTGATATATTTCCTTAGAAAACTTTTGGCACTGGAAGCATATTAAAATCCGCCAAAACAAAACAAAGCAAAACAAAACAAAAAGATACAAACCCCAAAACAAAAAAACAAACCAAAACCCACCAGCCAAACAAAAGCCTATTTATCCTAGGATTGGGAAGATTCAATTGCATCCAGATGAGGATAAAATCCACTTCATATTTTCAAAGCAAATAAAATTGATTGTGTCAAAAATTAATCCTTTGGAGACTTCTGGAATGTGTATTTTCCCCATTCTAATTCCTGTGACATTCTAGTGACCCTAGTTTGCATTATCTATACATTCCCCCACCTGTCTCCTTGTCTTCCTTCTTGTCCATCATTGTCTTTATTTCTGAGTCACATAGTCTTTGTGACCCCACAACTGAAATGGACAGTTGAACCAAGGACATAGGGGCTTTGAGGAACGAACTGGCCAAAGTTATGTCTCATTTTGGACGCTCAACTAATTTGTTTGGCTACAGGATCCCCAGGCGCTCTTTAATCCAGTGTGCCTTGTCAGAGAATCCTCCTTCAACATTCTTTGCAGCTTATCTACCCAAGGTGAGGTGGACGGGCTTGAGTGCCCACTGTTGGGGGCTAAACGTGGGTCCCTTCCACGGAAGAGAAAGGGAGAGAGTCTCAAGTGATTACATTGTGGTCAAAGTGTACAAACTTGCAACCAGAAGACGATGAAGCTCTGGAGATCTAACATGCGGCCTAGTGATTAGAGAGATTAAAATGTTATACTGTATACTTCAAAGTTGCCAAGAGAGTAAATCTTGAATGTTCTCACAACAAAAAAGAAACAATCATTTTGTGATATGATCGAGGTGTTGACTAATGCTACAGTAGTAATCATATTGCACTGTATCTGTGTTTCTTTTTTTATTTAAAAAAAAATTTTTTTTTTCAACGTTTATTTATTTTTGGGACAGAGAGAGACAGAGCATGAATGGGGGAGGGGCAGAGAGAGGGAGACACAGAATCGGAAACAGGCTCCAGGCTCTGAGCCATCAGCCCAGAGCCTGACACGGGGCTCGAACTCCCGGACCACGAGATCGTGACCTGGCTGAAGTCGGACGCTTAACCGACTGCGCCACCCAGGCGCCCCTGTATCTGTGTTTCAAATCAACACACTATACACCTTAAACTGACGTAATGTTGTATGTCCATCCTTTCTCAATTTAAGTAAAATAAATAAGATAAAATTGCATAACTGAGTGAATGAACTAGCCTACGAGCCATTGTAGAAAATAGGTAATTACTCATTAATCGTAACTGACTTTGGATCAAGACTATTCTGTCAAAATGTGATTTTGTTACTTTGGTAATTCCCTAAATTAAACCCGAAGACAAACAGTGAACATACTAAAATAAAGTGGAACGAGTTTTGAGGGCAATTTCTAAAAAGAAGTTCAAGAAAGGAATTGAGAAATGTAATATCTCTGGAAGAAGCACGAGTTTTCTTAAGTATCTCTGGAAAAATAATACCTCTGAGGAGGAACAAGCCTGAGTAGTAAACAAGGTCAGGGTCTCCATCCCAGAGATAGCTCTCTTATTTAGACGTGCATTGTGTTTGTATTCCCTTTGACTTCCTGACATTTCTGCAGACTCTCAGGTCTTCCAGCATTTTAATAATCTTTCAGAAGTTCAGGGCAGTTCTAAAAAATATAAGATCATAAGATTTATATGTTGGCAAGTTTTGTATATGTTTCTTTATTTTCAGGTCAACCGAACACGTTTTGACAAAAGTTATTTGCCTTAATGTATTTAAACAGATTCTTCATTTGGAAGTAGACCCATTTTTATCAGCTGAAGGAACTCAGGGATCCATTTTAAAATAATTAGTATGAGGGGCGCCTGGGTGGCGCAGTCAGTTAAGCGTCCGGCTTCAGCCAGGTCACGATCTTGCGGTCCGTGAGTTCGAGCCCCGCGTCGGGCTCTGGGCTGATGGCTCGGAGCCTGGAGCCTGTTTCCGATTCTGTGTCTCCCTCTCTTTCTGCCCCTCCCCCGTTCATGCTCTGTCTCTCTCTGTCCCAAAAATAAATAAACGTTGAAAAAAAAAATAATTAGTATGAGTTATTTTTAAGCCAGAGTAAAAATGTACACAAAGGTTCCATATCTGGATAGGGTCTTTTGATTTCTTTGGGTGTCTTTAACCGCTTCTATTTGTGCTATTGTGTACTTCGCAGTACTAAAAACTAGGCTGACATGCCTTATGTAAATAATATCCTGAAGAAATACATTGTATTTTAAAAAAATCCATTAGACATAAATCTGTGACTGTATACATATGCCAGTCCTAAAAGGCTAAATTAAAATTCATATAGCTTGGTTTCGTACCCCTTAAAAGCAATCTAAAGACCATCTCTATATAATGCCGAGTAGCTGGAAAGCAAAAAGGCACCTGAAAATGAAATAACTTAGTGTCGCAGCTATGAACAAGTGTTTGTGGTTTCATATATTCTAGACATATATAGTTGCACCAAATTTTCAATTTTCATTCAAGCGTTATATATCAAGTATAGCATCAGGCAGATGCTTTCTCTAGCCCTCGAGGATTATAGGCACTAATCAAGGACGTTATATTTATCCCTATAACTAGTGTGTTAGTCTATTCGAGCTGCTCTAGCAAAATACCATAGACTGAGCGGCTTATAAACAACAGAAATTTATTTCTTATTGTTCTGGAGTCTGGAAGTCTAAGATCAAGGTGCAGTCAGAATAGGTGTGTGATGGGGGCCAATTTCTTGGTCCATAGTTTTTTCTCTGTGTCCTCTCATGGCGGAAGGAGCAAGGGAGCTTCATGGGATCTCTTTTATAAGGGCACAAATCATAAGGCTAGCGTTCTTGCTGGTCTGCTCCCAGCAGCCTCCTACACAGAAACCTTCCTCTCGATGTCTCTTCCAGGGAACCTGAGCCTAAGACCTGCGTTTAACATGAAGCATACCATTTGGTGTCTTATGGCAAGTCAAGTACTTTCTAGAAAAATGTTGGGATGAAGGTAATAGTTCAGCAGGGAGAGGCTTTTCAAGGTCAGCATGCTAATGCTCACTTGTAAAGTAAAAACATAATTGCCAAACAACAGCGTCTCAGCCGTGCGTGGACGGTTCTCTCTAGAAAGAGCCATGTTTCAGATGGTCTCCCATTTGGCTCCAGCCCAGTTTGAAAGGTACTCGTTCTACCAAAATGAGTCAAGATTGAGGGAGCTCCGCAGTTTCAGACCGAAAGCAGAATATAGAGGTCCATACAAAGAAAACTGATTACTGAGGCTGAAAGATGCAGGACTATCCAAAAGAAGGCACTAGACGCCATTTCTAGTGGTAGTAGGTGTTTTGCAGAAGCAACGTCTCTGGAGACTACAGATGTTGTCTTAGCGGCGAGTCTCCAGAAACCATGCAAGTAGAGACTGAGAATAAAGACACTTTGGTAAGAAAAAGACTCTGTGTGGTGATGTGAGGAACAACAGCTTGGAGCAGACAGAAGAGACCCACAGAGCCTAACTAATGTAGGCCAACCAGACAGCTTCCCTTTTACAGCAAGTCAGAAACAATCCTGTTAAAGAAGGAGGAAACAATCCTATTGAACCCTCTCTTGGATGGAGTTTCTCTGCTCCTTCCAATGTAAGTGTTTGACATCAGTATTAGACAAACCCTGACTTTATATATAAATTCACTAAACAAGAAATTATCTTTGTTTATCATGGAGTTTTCAGACACTCTCTATTTACCTTTCTGTTGTCTATAAAGCCCCAAATGAAAAAAACAAAAACAAAAACAAAAAAGCAACTCTTCCAGGTGTTTTCATACAGAAACACTTGTAACCATACAGCCTTCACCAAGATTTTGGTGCCTGGGGTGAGTAGGTCAGTCGTGTCTTTAGGTAACTTTATAGCTGGTGTTACTTTAGTCTGGGCTTAGGCTCCGTATACACTGCATTTTCAGAGAGCTTTCTTGTTTCTTCTTTGTTGGCTGATTATCTCCTGTTACGCACCGGACACCAAGAGGCAGACGAGCCCAGATCAGATTCTGGTGCTCCACTGAAGAGTCCTGTTGCTTGATAGCAAGATACTACACTGCTAAACTTCTATTTGTTCGTTTGTTGAATCTGTCTGTATAATCTAGATCTGTGTTGTCCAATAAAACTCCCACCATGATGGAAATAGTCTATGTTCTGTGTTGTCCAATATGGCAGCCATAAGCAACATGTATCTATCAAACACTTGGAATGTGTCTGATGTGACTGAGAAACTCAATATTAAATCTTATTCCATTTTAATTAACTTGTATTTAAATGTAAATAGTCACATGTGGCCAGGGGCTACCATATTGTGCAAAGTAGATATCAGTTGACATTTAGGTGATAAAATTTCATATTCCTATTACTCTAAGACGTTTGGAGATTTCTGCCATTGGTCCAAATAGTTATGAAATCCTGTGGCTTCACTGCAGATAAAGGCTTGTATGTCATTGACTTGTGATCTGTTCTTGCTAACAATTAAGGCTTCTCATGATCTAAAACAGAAGTTGGTAAATTATGGTCCTCAGGCCAAATCCAGCTCGCTGCCAATTTTTGTTGGGTTTTGAAAACAATCCAACAGTTGTGTTGGAACACAGCCATGCCATTGACTTCAGTATTGTCTATCACTATTTTTGTGCTGCAATGGCAGAATGGAATAGCTGTTACAGAGACTGTATGGCCGGCAAAGCCAAAAACATTTCTACCTGGCCTTTACAAGAAAAAAAAAAATTGCCTACCCCTCACTTACAATATGGCAAATTTTCTCTCTCATTGTATAAGGATAAAATGTTTATGCTTTCTGTATTATTTTACTCTATTTTAGAAGATAAGACTTTCATATTAGAATGTTGGGCGCCTCTTCATTTTTCTTCTCATTCTGACACCAATTAAATGTCATCGGCTCAGCGGTTAGCTCTGCTCACCTTGTTTTAAATTTTGGCTATCTGATGATCTGTCTCGGGCAGTGGTCATTCCAGTAATGTGACCAAACATTGCACTAGCATTTAAGTGACTTCAGAGGACTTCAAAGTCCTTCCAGGTGATTTTGGCTTTATTTGTAAAAAATATAGAATTCAATTCATTGATTTTATGTATTTTTGAGATGGATTTCTCCACAGAAAAAAAGTGTATCAACTGCTCTCAAAGCACAAATATGACTTCAGTTTCTCATTAGCAGCAAGGTTAGGATTTGCACAAAATTTTTACTGCATCTTTGGATGCTTTTATTTACCATCTCCAAACCATTATGCTCCTCAACCCAAAGTCATGGTGGCTTCTCACTCCCAAGTCATGGTGGCTACTTCAAAGAGATCTGTTGATGATTATTTACCTATCAATTGTCAAGTTAAAATCTAAGACTTATTAATACACGTATTAATTAAGACATTAATAAATTTATTATGTTATTAATTTATACTTGGTCCATTTACTATAGCATCTCGTTTGTTAAAAGTAGTAAACACCTGTGCTAACGTTTTGGGTTCTCACTTTAACTCGTGTTTGTTTTTCAGAGTTTTGAAAAATGAGTAATCAGCCTTCAGAGCATGAGTCCACATGCATGTATCTGACATTCTGTCCCTGACAAGCACGGCCTGATTCTCACGGAGACATTGCCTCCAGTAAAAGCAGAGAGAAGAACAGGCACATGGTGCTAAATAATTGGCAACACAAAGAGTCCTCTATCCGTTGAAGGTCAAGTGTATTAAATGTAACCTTATTGCCATGGTTGTTAGTCACATTGCTGTCTTTTCCTGCTTCCAAGTGTGGGATTTTCTTCTTAAAGACATTTCCCTTTCTCTGGTCAAAAACAACCTTGCAAACCGTGTGATATCGCAATTCCAATCTCTTTGGTTTTCATAAAAACCCTATGCCAGGATGAAAATTTGGTTTTTCAACATCACAGTTACAAGGTATAGCAGATCTTGTAACATCTTAGTGAACACTAGAAATATCATATTATTATATTAGAAACACAATTCTATGTCTCTGTCTTAGTTTGTTCAGTTTGCTATAACAAAAATACTATAGACGGGGTGGTGGGGCGGGGAGGGTGTGGCTTATACACCACAGCATTTACTTCTCACAGTTCTAGAGTCCAAGATCAAGGTGCAGGCAGAATTAGTATCTGGCAGGGTCCACCTCCTGGTTCATGGATAGTAGTCTTCTCATTGTGTCCTCACTTGACAGAGTGATGAGGAAACTCTATGGGGTCTCTTCTACAAGAAGGCTCTGCTGTTGTGACCTAGTCATTTCCCAAAGTCCCAGCGTCCAAACATTATCACATTAGGGATTAGGTTTTAGCATATGAATTTTGAAGGACACAAACATTCAGCCAATGACAGTCTCCAATGATTCTAGTCATCCGTTAAGTGGCAGTTTTGTGCCCTGCTTCCTGTACCAAAATAACCTGTGGTGACGTAGAAACCTTGGAGAGTAATCACAGGTCCTTACAATGCTTCTGTGACAGCTATAGGTACACTGCATGTGGCCAGATTCCCTAGGTCATCGGTGACAGTCTGTCTGACGTAAGGGCTCTTTAACAAAATATCACACATTCCTGGTATTTCATAAGGATATAAATTCTTAAATTATTCTAATTTCTCATTTTCCATCAACACAGTTCTGATCACACCTTTCAGGTGAACGTCTTACTTGTCCACAGAGACCCACTGCAAGGCACCTATAAAAATACCAAGACCTTAACACTACATGTGAGACCAAAGTGTTATTTATTTATCTATTTATTTAGAGAGCAAACAGGGGAGAGGGACAGAGGGAGAGAGAGAGAATCTTAAGCAGCTCCGCGCTCATCGTGGAGCCTGAAACAGGGCTGGATCCCCTGACCCTGGGATCATGGCCTGAGCCAAAATCAAGAGTCAGATGCTCAACCAACCGAGCCACCCAACGCTCCCCACCCCCCGCTGGCCACCAGTGTTATTTTTCAAAGTATGGAGCAAACAGAAACAATACAAGATTTTCATGGGTTAGTTAGACTTGAAAACAAATCTGTATTTTTTTATTCTCTAATAAACATTAACACCTAACACTTTCTCCAGCTATTGAACCAACATAGAAACCGGCCCCAAATTAAATCCTTCCCTCGCTTCTCTTGCACTTTGCCCATAACATCAGCATGGAAGTGACCACATTGTAGAGCAGTTGGTTTACTCAGATTTGAGAGCCGTTTAACGGGGGGCAGGACTGGAAGACCCTTCCACCCGTGTCAGCAGGTGGGACCCTGCCTGCACGGCCATCTCTTTGATCAGGGTGGAGGGTCCGCCTCCAGGAGCACCCTAAAAGGTAACAGCTGTTCACCTGACCAAGGTCACTAGGCGAGGTCCCCGGTACCTCTCTCCGCGTGTGCCCCTCCCAGCTGCTCGTGATTCGGCTGGGCAGAGACACCACTATGTTAAGGACATGGACCGCTGACCTCCTTCCGGTCTATCGTTCCCCATACCCACCCCGCCCTCCCCCCCCATCCTCTCTGATTTGTAAGATATATCCTCCTAACACTGGGATGGCTTATGCTTAATGCTTATGCTTTTTAACTATTCCAATTTTCATTTTCTTTCACATTTACGTTTTAATTATTTGTGAAGACTTCCTTTTCCCTGGTTGCTTTCCAGTCTTTAGAAAGGCAATGGGAGAGCCATTCATTCATCTATCTACCCCTGAAATGCCAAAAAACAAACAAACAAACAAACAAACAAACAAAAACCACAAAAGGACTAAATTTGGTTCTTTGGCTGTGTTTGCTGAACGGAAAACTGCAGACCTGAAAGAATCTGACTGGAGACCATCAGGAAATTGGACTCAACACAGACCAACAAAATTCATGATTGCATCTATCATAAATGATGTTGAGTGGCACCTGGGTGGCTCAGTTGGTTAAGCGACTTCGGCTCAGGTCATGATCTCGCAGTTTGTGAGTTTGAGCCCCGCGTCGGGCTCTGTGCTGACAGCTCAGAGCCTGGAGCCCGCTTCAGATTCTGTGTCTCCCTCTCTGCCCCTCCCCTACTCACACTCTGTCTCTATCTCTCTCAAAAATAAATAAAACATTAAAAAAAAAAAAAAGAAAGAAAGAAATCTCCCCTCCAGAACATCTATCAGAAGATTCAAATTGGACTTCATTTAATCTAAACATTGTTTTTTCATTTTCCTTTCACTGGCATCTTTTATTATGACTCACTTTATTCCCGTTATCATGCTGAGGTGGATCCCACAGTACTGGCAATGTGTGCGTCCTCTGGACTCCACCCAGCACTCACAAGCTTCCACCCTGGGGTCAAGGGCATACACCATTTCAGCCACGCAGAGCAACGCTGAAAAAAAAACTTTAGGCAAAAAATTAACACTTTCATCTCACTGCAGTTGGGGGGGTGGAAATCGTCCCTAGGCCAGACGGGGATCATTCATCCAGGCCCCAGGCCAGGCATCCAGGCTGACTTGATGATCACGCTCAAAGACCAAGGAGACTTTTGTAAATCTCACAGATCAGAACTTCTGTTGGAGGACTCCAATTTTCTAACAAGTTGGCGGTGAGCTTCAGAATAATTTACTCTATTTATCAGCAGTGCTTTTCAATAAAACCCTGCTTAAAGGCGTTTAGGAGAAAAATATAAACTTTCACTCTGGGACAGTGATGAGGGAAAGAAAAGGAAAGGGAAGGATCAGATTAGCTACTGATACCATTTTTTGGCCTGTAGGCTGGCCTTGTCGCCTCCTTTTCGTTCAACACTTTCAACTTTAGTTTCTCAAACTCTAGCAGTCCCCTTCTCACATTCGGACCTTCTCTCAGTTTCCCATGATGTTTCTATGGCTGAGTCTTAACTTGCCCTTCAAAAGTGTTATTTCTTCCCTGGGGAAGCATTTGATGGCCCTGAAACGAAGTTAGGTCCTTGCTGTTGGATACACACTCAGAAACCTGTACCTTTCCTGTGTAGCAGGGACCATTATCATGATTACACATTCAATGGTGTCTTTATCTTATTCATGGCGGTAACCGCATCACTTACCACAGAGCCTGGGAGGCAATGAGTCCTCAGTAAATAGTTGTTTATTGATTAAATAAAGATTACTTGAGCATATGCTGTTAATCATTTGTTTTCTCTTTTTTTTTTTTTTTTTGAGTTTTTATTTAAATTCTACTCAGCTGACATACAAGGCAATATTTGTTTCGGGCGTAGAATTCAGTGATTCATCACTTGCATACAGCACCCAGTGATCATCATAACAAGTGCCCTCCTTAATGCCATCCCCCACCCACTTCCCTCTATCAACTCCCAGTTTCTTCCTTGTCTTTAAGATTCTGTCTCATGGCTTGTTTTCCTCTCTCTTTCCCCATCCCCCCGTATGTTCATCTGTTTTGTTTCTTCTTAAAAAAAAATTGTTTAAATGTTTATTTGAGAGAGGGGCAGAGCATGAGTGGGGGTTGGGCAGAGAGAGAGAGAGAGAGAGAGAAAGATCATCTGAAGTAAGCTCCAAGGTGGGGCTCGAACCCACAAACCATGAAATCATGACCTGAGCCAAAATCAGACGCTTAACCGACAGAGCCACCCAGGCAACCCTTGTCTGTTTTATTTCTTAAATTCCACATTGATGTGATGAAGCAGAAAAGCTACCAATACAATTTGAAAGATGAAATAGGCATTTTTTAAGTAGTTGAGAAAAACACAAAAAGCTTGTTACCCTTTTTCCTTTTTCTGTCTTTTTGCAAATATACCCACTCGTAGGTCCAGATTTCTACGATGCTTTGTAATTTTGAGTAAATTAGAGAACATAATAAGACTATCTTTGTGGAAATTGCCCAAATTCCAGAGAAAAATGAAGGCACTATCTAAGTAATCTGCCTCTGACTGCTGTATGAACTGCTCCTTTTAAGGTCTTTAAAGATAAGGGCGTGCCCAGATTCCAGTGGGCCCACAAAGTTGGGAGTCAGTTATAAAAACTTTAATTCTGGGTAGCCAGTTGGCTGGAAAATACTTTGGTATACTAGAGTAGGAGTCAAAAAATTTGGGTCCAGTCTCCAAGTTTTCCAATTTTTTTCATCAATGAAAGGTAAAGTTTATTTACTCATTTAACAAGTATTTATTTTATGCTTTCTGTATAACAGCCCCGTGCTAGGTGATTAAAAAAAAAAAAAAAAAAGATGCAAGAAGAAAGAGATATATAAATAAGTACCCAAATTAGCCACAGAGGTACTAAGTGTTATAAGCATGAAGGAGAAGTTGGGCTGAATATACAGTGGAACAGCAGGTTCCCAGGCATGTTTTATGGATTATGTGTGATTCAGTGTGTCCGTCCAGAAAGGGTTTCTATGTCTAAGAAAATTGGAGAATGGTGCACACTAAATTTCCTCCGTGGAGAGACACCATGCATATAAGCATAACAAAATCTCCACGGTCATGAAAAGTATTTAATTTTAGTTAATCAAATATTTTCCCAAATCATTTGACCACAGTTCCATATCTTTCACCTAAAATAATCTATTGATATCTCAGTGTTCAGAGAAAACTTGCAAGCTTTCCAAGAAAACACTGCATCAAATTCTTGGGAAAAGCCTCGGGTTGAGCCCATCATGATCACAGAGGATCCAAGAATCAGAAAGGAGTCAGGCCTGTCTGAGGTTACTGGTAAGGTAGAGGTTGACATTGGCAGGTGAAACTGAGGCAGATTCTATGCGAAATGCTGCTCTGAGGCACTGGTAGATTCCTAGGCAGCAACCAGTTGCCTTAGGCATTATCTGATCAAAGGGGGTGTCACAGGAGAGAGACTTTGACGAGCTTTGTTTTTCCAAGAGACTTATTGGGAAAGAGTATTTCCTTTAGATTAAATGAGAAAGTAGGGCATAGAGAAGAATCCAGAAGCTCCTGGGCTAGTTGTTCAGGGATGATGGCCTGGGATAAGATAATAGCAATGCAAACAGGGCTTGCAACATTCCAAAGGACAACGTGTCTGATCTTGAAGAGGAAGAGTGATAAAAGAAGGCAAAAAAGTGGAGGTGGCTCCACGGTTATGGGTACCAGTGGTCCTATATGGCAGCTGGAGGACAGGCCTCACTCTGGCCAAGCTCCTCCATTGCTACAGAACCAACCAGTAACATGTGGGGCAGAAGAACCACCCTGCTGAGCTCTGTCAATTCAAAGAACCACGACATTTGACTCGATCCTTGCTAGTGAAACACACTAAGCTTGGTTATGCTTTGCACTTGGTTACAGTTAAGCGAGTCAATAACTGACATAGCATAATGTGGTCAGCTGCATAGAACAGAGGACAAAGTGATTAATCATGCAAGGTTGGGCCAGGAGATCTCAGAATAAGTTGGAATGCTGGAGACTGGTTGAAGGAAAAAGCAGATCTTTTCCAGTGATACAAGAGGGGAAAGTATTCCAGAAAACTGGCAGAAGCAAAATATGTACATTTGGGAACCAGCATAGGGTAAAGGCCAGGTGCATAGGAAGGGTGAAAGGATTAAATCGAGAGAGGTTGTTGAGTCTAATTCCCTGAAGTAGTATATGTAATAGGCATGAAATTTACACCACAGGTAAAGAAGCTGTAAAATCCAAGAATAAAATACAACAGAAGTGACGTATCACACATTGATTCAACACGTATTTATTGAGCACCTGCTATGTAACTGACGTTGCAGTACAGGTTGAGGATAGATGCAATGATAATAGCAAACAGGCACGATTCAGGACTTTATCAGGCTCGGAGTACAGTCTGAGAAACAGTTCCCGTAGTTACGAAAGTAATGAGAAGTTCTAAATTGCAATGGATAGCATGACAAAAAGGGAACCTGAGCTAAGAAAGGGCACAGAGACGAATGAGACAAACCCCTTTCACTTGTCTTGACATAACACATTCCCAATAAATGTTGGTAGCGTGGCTGACTGGTTGTAGAGAAAGAGAAATGATGGAGGCAAAGAGAACAGTTGTGAGGTATCGGTGTGAGCTATTGTTCCCTAATCCAGGAAGAGGATGCTGGGAGCCAGGGGCGGAGCAGTGGCAACAGAAGTGCGGAGATAGGAAAGTAACATCTCAGATGCACAGCTGGCAATTGTGGAGACGTGAGGAAAGAGAAAGGAACCTTGAGGACAACTCCAGTGTTGATCTTGAATAAGAGCCTTGATCTTTGGGGCGCCTGGGTGGCTCAGTCACTTAAACGTCTGACTTCAGCTCAGGTCATGATCTCACAGTTTGCGGGTTCAAGCCCTGCATCTGGCTCTGCACTGACAGTGAGGAGCCTCCTTGAGATTTTTTCTTTCTCCCTCTCTCTCTACCCCTCCCTGACTTGTGCTTCCTCTCTCTCTCTCTCTCTCTGTTTTTCTCTCTCTCAAAATAAATAAATGAACTTAAAAGAAGAGTCTTGATCTTTAATAAAAGAGTTTTATTAATGGACATAGAAAGCACCCCAGGAGGCTTACATTTAGATAGGAAAGGTCATGAGTTGTGGTTTGTGAGTGTTGAGTAGAAAGTACTTTAAGGACAAGATTTCCCACTGGTGCCTTAGACTGTATTATTCCAATTTATTTAAAATCTTAGTAAATGCAAACTAATCTATCATGACAGAAAGCAGATCAGTGGTTCCCTGGGGACCAGACTGGAGGTGGTAAGGGTCCCGACAAAGACACTGCGGAAGGTCGTCAGAGAACTTTTAGGGGTGATGGATATGTTTACTGTCTTGATTTTATTTCAAACTCTTCAAAGTGTACAGTTTTAATTCATTCACTTTCTTTTATATAAATTATTTTTCAATAAAACATTTTTTTGTACAAAGAAGACACTTACGAGAGCACCACCAACATTTGCAAATTGGGGCAAAAAGAGATGGGAAAGAGTTTGAGCTGTTTGCAGTGTGCAAAACAAATTAGTACGTACCTACGGTAAAAAAGAAAAGGATGATGTGCCGTTTACTTGTGAAGAAATTCTCATTTTTACCCTAAACAAAGGTAATGAGATTGGATATTGGGGGATATTTACTCCTACTAATGAGAGTTAGAGGAAAAGGAAGAAAACAATGGTTGAAAATAAAATGATCAGAAGAAAGCAGTTAAAATGAAGAAGAGGACAAATCGAGAAACATAAAAATGTCTCAGAAAAACAGCCTTCACAGAGAAAAGTCATTACTTGATGAGAAACGAGAAAGAAAACACACACACACACACACACACAGGCATGCACACGCGTGCACACACATGCCACAACCGAAAAAAAAAAACCCAGAAATTGGCTTAAGCGAGTCAAAGATTCCTGTCCATGTGAGTATTGGCATAGCGGAGGGAAAAATCCTCAAATTAACATCAAAGCAGAAGGGAAAAATGGTAAAAAAAAAAAAAAAAAAAAAAAAAGAAAAAAAAGCAGGAAGGAAAAGCCATTTATTGAATCAAATAAAGCAATAATAGCCAGTTAAATGTTATAGCTACACTAAGACTAAGGTAATAACAAAAAATAGTTTGGGACCTGTGACTCTCCTCTTTCATGCAAGGCCAATCTCCATATTCATTTGTTTGTTTATATACAAAATATTTATTGAAAGCCTTCCATGTGTCAGATACTGTTCCAAATGCCCAGGTTACATCCGTATGCAAAATAGATTAAGTGCTTAAGGTCACAGAACTGCTACTTAGTATTTTCTTGATCAACGTTAAATTGATTAGATCCTCCGTGAATATGTTAAGATAGAGTCTTTCTTGTTTGAACCACGTTGCAAACTTTGGCTTCCGGCTGTTTACAGAAGGTTTCAGCTGTTTCTAGGGAGTGCTTTCTAAGAGCGGTGGTATCAGTAGTAGTTAGCAACTCTTTTCATTCTTCAGCTTAAACAAAAAGGATAGAGGGGCCGTATTTTTCTGTGTGCTTTCAAGAGAGCTCAGGGCGTCCTAAAAATCATCATTCTTTTTCCTTCCCTGTGGTGTTCCTGTAGTTGCTACCGTTATCGTGGTCTTCTCTGGGCGAGAAAAGAATGGAAAATCCTCTGTCAGATGCACAGTTCAAAAGTCAGGATTGTAATATCGTTGCCTAAAGAATTCCCAATAGGGGCGCCTGGGTGGCGCAGTCGGTTAGGCGTCCGACTTCAGCCAGGTCACGATCTCGCGCTCCGTGAGTTCGAGCCCCGCGTCGGGCTCTGCGCTGATGGCTCAGAGCCTGGAGCCTGTTTCCGATTCTGTGTCTCCCTCTCTTTCTGCCCCTCGCTCGTTCATGCTCTGTCTCTCTCTGTCCCAAAAATAAATAAACGTTGAAAAAAAAAATTAAAAAAAAAAAAAAAGAATTCCCAACACCAGGGAATCTCCCAAAGAATGCTAGAGCCCCCCTTTCCTCACAGCCCCCCGTGGGGCCTGGTGATACTCTGCTGCCAGTGGAAACATACAAGGGGGAAATTATCTGTAAAAAGCAACACGGCCATCCTTACTGGGACCCTCTTATCAAACTTCAGGATATTCAGCTCAGCTACACCTTTCAGTGTGGGCGGGGGTGAGATGGGGGGGAAACACCATTTTTTTCACCATTGATTCTAGGTGTTCTGGTTAGAAGTTTGCCTGAACAGCCAAGAACATCAGCTTTAAGAAAGAAAAAAAGAAAGAAAGAGAGAGAGAGAAAAGCATTCTATAGTAACAAAATATGGAAACATTCAAAGTGTTTCTCTTTTGGTATAAAATATTTCATCTCCTTATGCAATTGTTGCCTCGGTGGGAATTGGCTTTGAATTGCGTGAAAAGAGCAAAGACTTCCCTGCAATCCGTGTACTGGGGTGAAAGTTCTAATCCTCCTAGAATTTTCTAAGTGGTTTATTTTGAATAAAATGGTACGAGTGCCCTTTGCCTTCTCCCTTATCACAAACAAAATTCTTCCTCACCCAAGTCAAAGTTGAACTGCATTTCTCATTTGGTCCAAACCACTGAAAATCCCATAACGTATCCAATTATATGTGAAAACAGATTATTCTACCTTTAAATTAGAGGAAATTATCTATTTCAGTCCTGGTGGAATACACTTCAAGTGTTAGAAGTTTAAATAAAAACCCATAAGTGTGTTTTAGCATCTCCCCCCCCCCTTAGATCCCAGCCATTCATGCCCATAAATGCAAAAAAAAAAAAAAAAAAAAAAAAAGGAAAGGAAAAGGGAAAAAGTTATTTTTATCATAGCTTTAAGCTATGTCTTTGCTCTCAATGAATTTTTATAAAAATAAAACCTTGCTTCCTGCCAAATTTAGTTTATTGGCACTTAAAATGGAAATTAATGTTTTCTTGGCCTTATGGCTGCTAAATCAAAGAAATTCATAGCATCAGTGTTTTTTGTGTGATGTGTAGAAAAGCGAGAAAAGGGTTGTGACTCTCTGGCCTTTTGTACTATATCTGTGAAATATCATTCACATCTCCCTTTATTTGGGAAGACTCGTGGTGTATCTCATAAGGAAAGTAGGTTTCAAATACTTTTAAATTCAGAGAAGAAGAAAGTGCAAATGAGAGCTCATCTAAAGAGAAAAGCCACGATAAAGCAGGGTTTGAAGTAAATGTGAGAGGGCCAAAGGATATTTGGTTTGTCACTTTTTATGAAGTGCTAACAAGGAAACGAGTAAAGCTGCAAAAAAAAAAAAAAAAAAAAAAAAACCCACTCTTTAGATGTCTTACTGCTTGAATTTTTCTGACATGAGGTTATGGAATATGAATGTTCTTGAACAAATCTTTTAATAACTAGAGCCTACATGTTGCCTTTAAAAAAATATTGATTTGTCTCCTGGAAGAGAACCCCCCCCCCCCAAACCATAATCACCTGACTTTATTTAGCTTGGGCTAAAAGGCAAATCCTATACCTAAGAACATGCCAATGCCCCCCAAAATAACTCCTTGGCCAAACCAGTTTCTCTGTGCCAGAAATAAAAAGGGGCACAAAGCTATTCTAATGTTCCAGCACTCAAAAGATGGAAAACAAAGACGTTTGTCGAAATCCTGCCACTTGTGCTCACTGAGGAGCTGTCCGTCTGGAGGTCTGAGACCAGTTCAGGAAATAGGAATTCCCATTTTTATCCCACGTGACCCCTCAACCCTCTGAGGACGCCTGGGAACAATAAATGAAACTCGTTGAATTCAACCTCATCCTCTGTACTCATGGACACTGCAGTCTCTTTATTTCCATTGGTTTTAATATTCCATATAGCTAAAACAAAGTTGAAAGAGTAGGAGGAAAGACCTTCTCTCTCTTTTGTGGGAATGGTCAGTGAAAGGAGTCTAAGATGAAGCCACATGTATCTCTGAAGACTCACTCCAGTTGCCAGTTACCAGTGCCCAGGAATCCCAAGAACATCCATCCAATAACATCACTTGGCATCTACAGTCACAGTGATGGAATGACTATGACCACCTTTTTAATGGATTTATTATGGACATTGCGGAGCAGGAACTCTACAAACCCTGAGTCAATTAACAGCGTTGTCTGTTAAAAAAAAGGAAGAAGAAGAAGGAGGAGGAGGAGGAAGAGAAGGAAGAAGATGAGAAGAAGGAGGAGGGGGGTGGAGAATTGGAAAAAGACAACAAAGAAGGCTAAAACCAGTTTATGATAAGAATGGGGCAACAAGGGTGCCTGGGTGGCTCGCTGGGTCAGTTAAGCATTCGACTTCAGCGCAGGTCATGATCCTTCCATCCACGGGTTGGAGACCTGCGTCAGGCTCCGTGCTGACAGCTCAGAGCCTGGAGCCTGCTTTGGATTCTGTGTCTCCCTCTCTCTCTGCTCCCCTCCTGCTCAGACTCTGTCTCTTTCTCTTCAGAATAAAATAAAAGCATTAATTTTTTTTTAATGGGGCAATAATATATCTTCCGCTAAGGAAAATACACAAGCCAAGATTTATTTTGATAAGAGGTACATGGCAAGAACAATTCTAAACTCTTACCTTTCCCTAGATGATCCTTTTTTTTCATATGGCAAAACACACGTGTCATCTGAAAAACTTCCGCCTCGTCCTAAAGATGTGTTTTGATCGCATTGTTCTACAACTTCAAATGAACCCCATCGGACAGTGTTTTCAAAAAGCCCCAAATAATGACAGACATTTTAAAATGTAAATATAAGTAAAAACCAGGGGAGGAGGGAGGATGAATAGGCAGAGTACTGAGCATTTTTAGGGCCCTGAAAATACTTGGCATAATACTCTAGTGATGGGCACCTGACATTATACATTTATCAAGCCCCCGTAGAAGGAACAACACCAGGAATGTAACCTAATGTAAACTGTGGGCTGGGGGCGATTGTGATGTATCAGTATAGATTCATCCCTTGTAACAAACGTGCCGCTGTGGTGGGAGATCATAATGAGGGAGGCCGTGCATGCGTGGCGACAGAGCACAGGAAAAATCTCTGTTACCGTCCTCTTCATTTTGCTGTGAACCGAAAACTGCTCTAAAAACAGTGTTAAAAATATAGGGGGAAGCAGGGTTTGGCTAATATGATAAAACTGTAGGTTCAAGAGAGGACTATAGTCCCGAACTAATCGCTTTACACTAACGTGGTTTGGAGCCATGAACGACACGAGGACTCGAGATGAACCAAACAAGAAAAAAGCAAAAAACAAAAACAGACATGTCTTGGAACCAACGAAAATTGGCAAGGATAAAGGAATTTAGGACCAATCAAGAAAAAAGGCGTAGTAATTATATTCGGAATTAGAGGGGCGCCTGGGTGGCTCAGTCGGTTGTGTCCAACTCTTTGTTCGGCTCAGGTCACGGTCTCACGGTTCGTGAGACCGAGCCCTGCGTCGGGCTCTGTGCTGACAGTGTGGAGCCTGCTTGGGACTCTCTCTCTCTCCCTCTCTCTCTGCCCCTCCCTCGCTTGCGCTCAGTCTCTCCCAAAATAAATAAACATTTTTTAAAAATGAGAAATAATACTAGAATTTATACACTTTTTCTTAAATGAATGTCAAAAGTAACCCCGGGAAAAGAGCATGTTTAAAGCCGTCCTCTCTCCAACACAGTAGCCACTGGCCCCTTGCTGCTACTGAGCATTTAAAATGTGCCTGGCATGACAGAGGAAGTCACTTTTTAATTTTATCATTTTCCTTTAAAAACTGATACTTAATTCAGTTGTTAGAAGACTTTTAAGTGTGGGGGCGCCTGGGCGGCTCAGTCGGTTAAGCATCTGACTTCAGTTCAGCTCATGATCTTGCGATCCGTGGGTTCAAGCCCCTGTGCTGACAGCTCAGAGCCTGGAGACTGTTTCACATTCTGTGTCTCCCTCCCTCTCTGCCCGTCCCCCGCTTACCCTCTGCCTCTCTCTCTCTCTCTCTCAACACTAAATAAAGATTAAAAAAAAAGAAGAAAGAAAACTTTTAAGTGTGTTTGGAACCCTTGTTTTAACTGTGTGTGGAACAACTAGGATATGCGAATCGTTTTCCATGGCAAATGTTATACCTGAATACAGACCCATTTTTTTTCCAATGAGAATTTAGTGTTCAAATGGATGGGTTGTAAGTGTAAAGCATACACGAGATTTAACAGACCTAGTCCAGAAGGAATGTAAACTACTTCTACATCAATTACGTGTTCAATGATCATATTTTAGACATATTGGATTAAATAACATATATGAATGTTCTACAACACTTTGTATGACGCTTTCATGGTGAGAACTTGTCATTGTACATTTCTCCAAACCCACACAACGTACAGGACCAAGGCCAGGACTGAGCCCCTAGTGCAAACCGTGGACTTTGGGTGATTGTGATGTGTGAGTGGGGGCTCACCAGTTGTATCAGAAGTGTGCAGCGCTCTGCTGGGGGTGTCGATGCCGGGGGAGGCCATGCATGTGGGGGGATTGCAGGGGCTTATGGGAAATCTCTATGCCTTCCTAATTGCGCTCCAAACCGAAAGCTCCTCAAAAACATGATAACAAATAACGCCTAAAAAAAAAAAAAAAAAAGGTTAAGATCGTAAGTTTTCTATTATGTGTGTTTTATCACGATTAAAACTTTCTAATTTAGAAAGGAGAAAAAAAAACACTATGAATTACTGTCTGCAGTTTTAACTCTATTCATTGAAAATGTAACTTCTTTTTCTGGCGCCCCCCCCCAGAAAGAGTGAAGGCTGAGCTGATTTTGAGGTAGGATCCTACTCCAGAAGCATACACTAGGCTCCGCAAAATCTATAAACGGGACTTGCTTTTGAGGCCTTTATATACCCTGCTGCCGAATTGACCAAATTTCCCCGAACCTGAAATGAGCCTGAACTTCTCTGGCTCCACCCGAGTGGAACATGCAGAGCAAATCTGACGAATTCTGTCCTGCGTGCGCTCCAGATGCTGACCAGATGTGTGTGCCTTAGAGCCCATTGGTCTGTTTGGGAACGTCTGGACATTTACGCTGCAGTCAGTCTATGTTTTAGTATCATTAAGAGGCACTGTGCTGGGACCGGAAATTACGGACTGCGACTACTGTCACTTGAAAACAGTCACGTTGTGTCATGCCGTCGCTTCTCCGTGGCTCTGCTTCTCACTTCGAAATGAATTCAGAGTCTCCGAGCCTTCTTTCAGACTCAGCTTCCACGCAGGGCCTCCAGGAAGCCTCCCCTTGGTCAACGCCGTCACGCCTCTGTTGGATTTCCACCCTGCTCTACATGGTGCCGTGTTTTTCCTGTAGACCAGCTTCCTCGTCTCCTCCCCCCGGCGTTCTCTGCCTCTGACCCTTCACACCAACCCGTATGTCGACTGAAGCCTTTGCTTCGTATTTCACTGCGAGAACAGACTTCTGTGAGCAGGACCCGTTCGCCCCCACGAATGCCTTTGCGTAAACATCTCCACCTCCCTTTCTAGCATCCAGACCAGCGCGGGGCAGACTATGTCCCGTGCACCATATCTAGTCTTTGGCCTGTTGTATGGCCAGCCGATTTACATATGTTTTGACTTTTTTTTTTTAACAACTTAAAAGAAAACAAGAAAAAAAAAAAGATGAGTCCTATTTCCTGGCCTATGAAAATTATACGGAATTCAAATTTCGGGGTCCATAAATAAAATGTTTTTGGAACACGGCCACACTCATTGTTTCCTTATTGTCTATGGCCGCTCCCTGCTCTAATGGTGCGTTGACTTGTTGCGAGAGAGAGACCATATGCGCTAAAAGCCTGTAATATTTACTCTCTGGCCTTTTCTAGGCTTACTGACCTCTGAATCTCCTCTCTTCTTCTTAGCAAAACAAATGAAGGCCCTCTCCTCCCTTCAAAGGCCAAACCTCCCGTGTTTCTGCACAGGCACCTCGCCTGAACGTACCCTTTGATCCGCAAGCCCTTCTTCCTCTGCTCCCTTCACAGCCCGGGTGTGGACACCACACGATGAATCTTTTTCCTGCCTTTCTGCTTGGCCACTTTCAGCCTTAGTGTTCCTTTTCTTCTCTCCAAGTGTCGCCATCCCTCAGGACTCTGTCCAGACTCTCTCTGCCCACCCTACCCTCTGATGAGGCCATCCCCTTGATTGCCAGGACTTTAAATGATAGTCACACGCTGACACTTTCAACGGGATCTCCAGACCTTCAGGCATGACCTCTCCTCGGGCATACATGTCACAAAGTCCAAATGTCAAGCTGCCATCCACAACCTTCTCAGTTTCAACACGCCCTGAACGGAATGCTAGTTTTCCCTGCCGAATCTGTGCTTGTCCAGGTGTCTCTCATCGACTTGGTTGTTTAAGTGAGATAGCTAAGGGTTCATCTGAACACTTGCCTCTCCACTGCTCCCCATCCGCATCCACGATCCGTTGGTCCTGTTTCCCAGATCCCTCTCGACTCTGCCTCTCGGATATTCTAATTCAAACCACCTCATTCTCCCTGGACTATAATTGGCTCCTACGTGGCTTTGCTATTCACACTCTTGCACTATTAAAAACCATAGAACAGCATGAATAGATCCCCCCCCCGCCCCCGCCCCGCAACATTCTCTTTACCAGTTGATCCAGAGGACAAACTAAGTGCAGAAGCCTGCTGGGGGGGAGGGGGCATGGGGCACCTTGCCTGGATCCCCGGCCCCCGCACCCTGTGGAGCCCAGCCAAGCCCTCCTGGCCTCCTTGGAGCACTGGGCTGTTTCGTAGGGTGAAAGAGTGCGGGGTCAGAGGGGAGAGAGGATCAGAGGCGGCTCCTTCCTGGGATCCAAGCGTTTGACTCGAAGCTGAGCCCGGAATGGGCCTACACGGTGGGTGGGGCAGGGGGAATTGGGTGGGGGTCAGGGGGGATCGTCACGATTGAAAAGAATGAAGGGATAAAATAAAGGAACAAAGCCTCACCAAAAAATGCACAACCCAGGGGAGAATGGGGACCACCTCCGTGCACAACATTCTCCAGCAGTTTCTTAGGAAAGAGACTGCACGGTAGTAAGTGAAGGGGTGAAGAGAGGCCCCCAGCCAAGCACCCACAGTCACCCATTTCCACACAGCCACGGAAGCCACGGAGGTGAGCCAGCTGCAGCCACTTGGCCCCATCCGTCCCCACCCCGTGGAGGGGCGGCAGCATCGGGAAGAGAAGGGAAGGCGGAGAGATGAGACAGCAGGGTGGGTGTGGGGGTGTCACCACAGGTGCCCGGATTAGTGCTGATGACTGATGAGGAGAAGCAGGGGTGCGTAGCAGGGGTGCTTTTAGACAAAGCCCTACCTGGGGTCCCTGTCACCGGGGAGACTGCCCACCCTGCCCGGTAGCCCTTCCTCTCCCAGTGGTCCTGGGTCTGCTCCTTCTGCCCTCTGGAGGCAGATGGAACTACTTCTAAGGAGGGTACAAATGCCCAACAGCAGCTTGTGGAAGAGAAGGTCCAGCTCCAGGGAAGGAGGAATTGCAGGGACCCCCCCCCGCAACTACCTGCCTAGGCCTCCAGCCCAGAAGGTCACCTCTGGTGCTGTGCTGTTTGTGGAGGAGACGGGGCCATCTTCCTCTCCATGTGAATCGGGGGGGCGGTGCTGTTAGGCCCTCCTTCACCCTGACTCTGGTCCTCCTCGGGCCGGGCCTTTTCTCTAGTAACTTTGGGTCTTCTCAAAGCGGAAGCTGGGTGGGAAAGGTGGGGCAGTCTGATCCCTGAAGCTCTGCTTCTGGGGGCTGGCTGACCGGCCCCCACAGGCCTTGGCAGGAGGGGAAAGGGGGACTGATCAGCCCAGGTGCAAACGGGCTTCGAGGGGACAATGGCACCCTCTAGCTTCAAGCTTTTGAAGCCCAGGAGAAGACAGGTGACCTTATCTGGTCTCTGTGGCCCACCCACCAGCAAATCCTGGCTCTCTGTGCATCACACAGGGGCACCACTAACAGGGTCCACAGGGCGCCCTTGTAGGCAGGGAGTGGCTCCACGTAAGGTTTTATTCATCAGCTTCACGACCCACATTCATCTACCCGCTCCACGATCTGCTCTAACATGCTGGGACTGAGAACAAGAAATTCCTCGGGAAGGTTTTATGGTGCCCTCAGCACCTGCCCCCGTAGCTCCTTCAGATTCTGTTCATCATAAGGCAGGCTCAGGGCATCCGGGTGGCTCAGTCAGTTAAGCGTCCACCTTCGGGTCAGGTCATGATCTCAGGGTCTGTGAGTTCAAGTCCCTTATCGGGCTCTGTGCCGACGGCTCGGAGCCTGGAGCCTGCTTCGGATTCTCTGTCTCCCTCTCTCTCTGCCCCTCCCCCACTCATTCTCTTTCTCTTTCTTTCTCTCTGTCTCTCTCACTCTCTTTAGCTGTCAAAAATAAATAAACGTTAAAAAATAATTTTTTAAAAAAAGCAGGCTCTGCTGACCAGTGCCTATAGTAGGACTCCTAGGCTCGGCACCTCGGGCCCCTCCAAGTTTATCCCGCGTGAGGGCTGGGGCAGCAAAACAGGGTCGGCCACAGAGGCTAACCAGCTTTTTGCCAAAGGTGGATTCGTTGCTGAAGCCAAAGGTTGTCATCTTGATGTTCACCTCGCACCCAAGAACAGTTTCTGCCTTTAAGTCTCTCCCAAATGAAGGTCTGCGGATAGGTCTGCACAGCAGACCCTACGCGGTAGAACGTGGCTCCAGCCTTTTATCCTCTCGTGTTTCCACAAGGCCCTACGTACAGGCACACTCTGCTTCTTGAAAGTTCCCGCCACGCCACTTTGCTTTTAGGAAAGACCTACATCAGTACCTGTTTTTTGCCGACAGAAATCTGAAAAGGATTTTTGCCTTTGCAGATAAAGGGGGAAAGCGGCACCTGTGTCCCGCGTTGGTTTTTTGCAGCGAGTTTCACAGAGGCAGGGCTCACCTGACCAGCTCCTTTCCCCGGGAACCACCCTCCAGCACCAGAGCTCCGAACAGCGTCTGTATCTGGGCTCTGTCTCCATGGATTTTGTGCATCCATTAGCAAGGTGTGTCTGAAGGTATCAGAAAGGATCTAAGGGAGGTGATTTTTTGGGTCTGAGAATGCTCAAAAACTTTCCCATGTAAGTTAATGGTGACTGTTTCTTCATGTGCTACCATTTTGGCTTGTGAAAGTTTGCACAGGAACGCTCTACTTTCAGATAGGGGGACACCCGTACTCAGCACCCCTGCTCCACTGGCGTGCTCTCCCACGGGATAGAGTGCTCTCTGTCCTGGTCACCTCAAAGAACTTGATTATGCTGGCCTGATTCACTGCCTTCATCATTCTTACCTCAGTCAATGATCTTCGTGTCTACCTGTTACCCAGTCAGGATGTTTGGGGCCAACCCCAACCTGGAAGGTTGACCTGTGCCCATAGTCTCCAGGGACCCCTCCTGGGCAGATGTGGCCCCACAGCACATAGGGCTTACTGCTGGGCTTGGAGTCAGTGTGTCCAAAGGTGGACTTCACATGGGAAAATCTAGTGAGAGGCTTGCTCCAAATCACCTCAGAAGAGAATCACTTCCAAAGGAAGTCCATTTCATGAACTTCTCCTTGTAATGACTTCATAACACAATGGCAGACAAAAATAAGAATACCAAAATAATGTCACCAAACCGCATAAAAAAA
Organism: Puma concolor; assembly: GCF_028749965.1. Classification (NCBI taxonomy): domain Eukaryota; kingdom Metazoa; phylum Chordata; class Mammalia; order Carnivora; family Felidae; genus Puma; species Puma concolor. The sequence continues at coordinate 12,603,723 of NC_141667.1, read as the reverse complement.
GAAAAAAAAACAAGAAAAATAAAAATGAGAAAAAAATAAAGAAAATGAGAAAAGAAAAAGAAAAACAGAAATGAAACAAGCATGAGAAATGAGAAAAGAATTAAAAAGTTAAGAAAAGAAAGAAGAAAAGAAAAAATGAAAAAGGAAGACATGAAGAAAAAGAAACACATGAATATTGAAAGAGAAAAGAATGAGAGATTAAAAAAAGAATAGATATAAATGAGAAAAATGAAGAAAGACAAAAAGACAAAATTAGGAAAAAGTAAAAACAATAAGTAAGAAAATAATTTAAAAACTAAAAACAGACAAAATCCCCCACAATGTCAATGCAATATATCTGAAGGAAGAAACAGGTAAGATTTGATTAGATCCTTCAGGCAGGTGACAGCCAGCATCCTCAGCTATGAGTGCCTGACCCTAGACAGTGGGTGCCTGAAGTCTATCCAGGGAGTAGCTCCTTTGAGCTCATATTAAAAAAAAAAATCACAGATACCTGGGTGGTGGCTCAGTCGGTTAAGCATCCTACTTCAGCTCAGGTCATGATCGGTGGTTCATGAGTTCGAGCCCCGCATCAGGCTCTGTACTGATGGCTCAGAACCTGGATCCTGCTTCAGATTCTCTCTCTCTCTGCCTTTCCCCCGCTTGCCCTCTATCTCTCTCTCTCAAAGATAAATAAACATTAAAAACAAAAATATCAACCAAATAGGAGAAGGGAAAATCAACAATGGTTTTGTCTTACTTAAAAAAATTTTTTCTTAAGTGTTTATTTTTGAGAGAGAGAGACAGAGTGTGAGTGAGGGAGGGGCAGAGAGAGAGGGAGACACAGAATCTGAAGCAGGCTCCAGGCTCTGAGCTGTCAGCACAGAGCCCGACGCGGGGCTCGAACTCATGAACCGTGAGATCCTGACCTGAGCTGAAGTCAGATGCTTAACTGACTGAGCCAACCAGGTGCCTTTACTGCTCAAGTTCCCTTTATACTCTCAAAAGTCATCGAGGACCCCAAAGAGGTTTTTGTTTGTTTGTTTATTGTTGTTTTGTTTTACATAAGAGCTATCAACAATTACCATAGAAATTAAAACCAGTAGAGTGCTTCAGTAGCTTTTTGATTTTTAATTTGAAAAGCTACAATAATATTTGGCTTTCAAAGAGCTCATCATGACTACCTTTAATATATTCAGTTCCTTTTGCTTTAAATTCTAAACGATTGGCCTCAAAATTACACCACAACTCAACCCACACATAATCCCACACAAACATGCTGTCACGTAAGACTCAATAAGGTACATCATTAACATCCATAAGGCCGAAGGGAAGGTCGCTTTTGGCATATTTTCAGCTCTCAGCTGCAGTTTGGCCCAGTTTCTCTGGAGTAGATTCTTCCCTTGCACGGGTCAGAGGACTGCGCCCATATGTCAGTCCAATGAGGAGCCTGAAGCTGGGGGTTGAGAAAGCAAGTCCTCTCATTTCTCTTCTTAAGGCCAGCCACCTGCCAAAGACAAAACGAATTTGGATTCAGGTAAGGAGAGACTATTAAAAAAGATGAGTGCTCTAGGGAGAGGGGACAATTGCAATGCCATAAAATCTCCAAGTGCCTCACAGGTCAGGCAGAAACAGCTTATCTTTTATGAGGAGGAGTCACCAAGTCTAGAAAGAACAGGGTGTGGGCGAGTAGGATGAGCTCATGGAGCGAGGGGACCCCCACGTGGGAAATGTCTTCCTTTGTGGCCGGCTGACTGGGGGGAGTTGGGGGAAGCTGTTTGCGGGGGTTGCTCTGAATGCATTCTAGTGCTCACTTAACCTCAGGCTGAGTCAAAAGAGCCCACAAAGCTTAATTTATGATCTGGCCCTTTACAGAGAAACTTTGGTGACCCTGTTCTAGAAAACACTAGACTCACTGAATATTTTTCTATCTATAATAAAGCTATGGAAACATAATTTATAGGAATATAAGCTTCATTATGGCTTTTTGTCAGTTTTCATACGTTTCCTTCCCTAACCCTGGAATACTACACAGCACACAGTAGGTGCTCACTAAAAGTCGACTGAGTGAATTAATGTACAACAAGGCAATTTTAATTGTAAAATTCAATCTATTTCATGTCTGTTTTACCTCTGTAGGGACAAGGTATCCTATTGCCCAAAGTAATGAACCTTTTCTTTGATTTTTGGCAACATATTGATAAAGCTAAAAGTTACATCAGACAAAGAGAAGAAATTATGTAGGTAACAAATCTAAGTAAGAACAAGAACAAAATGCAAACTATGGATTTAAATTAGGAAGTCTAGTGGGGCGCCTGGGTGGCTCAGTTGGTTAAGTGTCCGAGTTCGGCTCTAGTCATGATTTCGTGGTTCATGGGTTCAAGTCCCACAATGGGCTCTGGGCTGACAGCTCAGAGCCTGAAGCCTGCTTCACATTCTGTGTCTCCCTCTCTCTGCCCCTCCCCCACTCGCACTCTGTCTCTCTCTGTCTCTGTCTCTCTCTCTCTCAAAAATAAGTAAATTAAAAAAATAGATCAAGGAATTTAGTAACCTGAAAAATTTCAACTCTGAGTGGATGTCTTGAAGTTTTTTAAGAATGCACACACTTTGGTGTTCATATTTTCTGCTCATTTTAGACCAGAGAGAGTGATTTTTTTTAATGGGTTAAGTTTAGCACAGGAGGAGAATATTTGGCCTAAACTATAGCAGCCACTTTGAATTCATAGAAGAATAAAAAAATTGTATCACTTTTTTTCTTCCACTTGCCCCCTCCCCCTTTTCGACATATTTTAATAGCTGTCAGTGTCTTTAGCTCAATGTCAAGATCTGCCTTGGCTAAAAATTTGGAGTGGCCAAGTAATCAACATAGTTTTGTGGAAAGTACAACCTTTTGAAAAATACCTGTATGCATTCAACTTCAAGTCATATTTTTTTCAGGCACCCACCACATGCCTGGCACTAAACCAGCCTATTGGGTATGGCAGTCGATGAAACATTCAAAGTCCTCGCCATCATGCTTACCTTCTATATATCTATGTCTAAAATGAATAAAACGAGTTTACCTCAAATTTCAAACACTAGCGGGATTACTCTTACGAGTAGATGCATTTCACACCGTCTGTGGACCTTGAAACCCTCTTAAGCAAATGGAAAGTAAAGAGAAGGAGTGAAGAGTAGAAGAAAGAACCTTGAACTTGGAACTAGGAGACTCGGATTTTAGCTTCCCATCCCCCCACTAATTGGCCATCTATCTAATCATGGGCAAGGCACCTGACCTCACTGATGCACATCCTATCCTCACCTACCACAGTTCTGGGACAGCTCCAACTACTGGCTGGACCACCGTTCTCTAGTACAGCGAATTGGTATTCAGTTTCTTAACCTACAGTGCTGCTCAGATACTCAAGCATATGTTAGAGACAAGCCCCATTCATCCATGAATGAAATGCTATGGCTTCTCAATGGAACCTACCCTAAAGAATCCGCAGGTGCAGCAAAGGGAAGCACTTTCTTCTGCCCATCCCTTCCCTTGCTCCAACGCCCCCATGCAAAAAGAGGAATACGATATTAAAGGGCAGGTGGCTGCACATGCCTCATGCTCCTTTAAACATCATCTCTGACTTGTGTATTTGTGGGCGACCTCATTCGACCCTCATCATCACGGGGTCGGTCTGCCATGCATCACCTACCTCAGGCTCTTACCATCTCCATTGCCACACTATGGGGGCCAACATTCTGTCCCACTTCTTTCCCTCTTCTCTGTCGCTTACTTCTTACTGTCTTCTTTCTTTCTAGTTGGTTCTACACACCTTAATTCTGTAGGAAACCAGAATTCCACTTATTGTGAATCAGAACAGCTATGACCCCATGAATGCCATAATGTACCCCACTCGGGGTCTACTTCCGTGGACCAGCCCTGAGACAAAGTACGTCATCAGAGCCTCCAGGTGCCTGTTTCTGTTCTTTAGAATCCTCTGCTTCCCAGATCCTCATTTCCTTAGCTTTGAAAACCATTCTGTCAGTCTAGCCCCAGGATCCAAACTGTACTCAGATTTTCTCCTCAAACAAAACTCACCTGTCCTTTTGTCTTGGGCTTTTGGTGGCCGTGAGGTCTTGCTCAAAAGATGATACATCCCTCTCTCATCCTCTGTGGGAAGTCCTAGGTACTCGGCCCTGAAGCTAGAAGGCACATCTATCTCCCTCGTAGGTCTGAGCTCACTGCTGCAGAATCACTACCAGAAAACATGAATGGGTTTAGCCCTTTACAAGTCAAACCCTGCTCTCTCCTAGACAGGAAAAACAAGGCAAACAACTGGGTGCCTGAAATGTAAGGTGTCGTGACTCTACCACTTGGGAATCCGGTGCCAAGAATTGTCCAACAGAGAAAGAGAAAGGGCACATTCCCCCATAAGACCCTGGAATTACGAGCGGAACGCCACAGATTTGAAGCAAAACAGTATAGAACATACCACTTCTAATAACTCCATGTTCTTTTCTCTGGACTTCTTCAGCCTCAGCTTTCTCCACCTCAGAGTGAGCCTACCAAAAACGGAGAAAATATTCCAGATGTCGTGGTGTTATTGTTCCGTAAAATGCCACTTTCATCTGGTCTGTGTTATTTGGCATCCATTTTTAAATATGAACAAACATCTTATTTGTCCTTTTGATGGCTGTTGGGCATTTGGCAGCTGCCGGCATTGTTCTACATCGTGTGAGTCTGACAACACCCTTGCTCCATAGAACCCAGCAGAGGGCATGGGCAAACCAGACTAGTTTGTCTGAGAACGCATGAAATAGCCAGTTCAAGCGAACTCTTATTTATGATACAGCCCAAATCCTCTAATCCCCTGACGTCCATCCGGTTGTGTTTCATTGTATTAATGATGTCAAGAACTCAAGCCCATCGCCTACTAATCATACGTTAAACCGACACAAATATGGTTCTGTGAATATTTTGATTTGATTGACGGTCGTAGTCCAACTTGGAAAGAGCTACACGGGCACCCCCGGTTAGCAACGACAAGATACTGACATATTTCCCTGGTTCTTCTTTTTTCATCGTGAAAAATCACAACCCACATTTGGTGTGCAACTTACACTCTGTACAGTAAATGCCAAGAACTTAATTGTCTTTCGCAGCTGTCCCATGTTGCGCACAGGCTAGAAAATTGCAAAATTAAGAGGAGAGCATCACACAGGAGAAGCACTTGGTTCTACCAAAGGTTTTGCTTCTTTTTGTTTTCCGGGTCATTCGGCATCGGTTAAACAACGGAAATTTCTGGACCACTGGTATCTCAGTCGGAGCCTTTTAAATGGAAATAGCAACCATGAGCCACGAGAGTGGGTTTCCATATCCAAGAGAGGCTGATGTTTTGGAGTCAGAATATGGAAGGTCTTCATGTAAGCTAGAACTTTACAGAAGCAAGGAGAGTCACAGGTTGTACGCAGATTCAATTTTCCAGGTTGAAAAACTCCTTTCCTTCTCCTCCCTTTATTGGTCACTTAGACACATTATGACTGAGTCACTTGGGCTATGGGCAAACAAAAGAAAACAATAAAAATCTCGGAGTCTAGAAGTAGTCAAACAAGTAACCATTGTGCAATGCTACTCAAGGGCCCTCCTTGAGTTAATGCGTGTCTTACTGAAGCTGTCAGGCCTTGACTTTACAATCTCTTGTTCAATGGCAGGGTATGGTATAAATAAGTATTTCCTTAATCAGCTACTTTACTCCCGCACTTTGGAATAGTCCACAGAATGGCAAATTCACACCCTGGATCAGTCTTATACCTACCGGTTCAGATTTCCATCACTCATTGATCCTACAGCTATATGATAAAAAATCTGTTAATGCCAGCTTTCTTTTTAGAATGATTGTTGATCCGTTATTCGTTAAATTTTTTAGGACAATCTTTTCCAGAAATAGGATGGAGTCATGGAATTTCAGAGCTGGCCAACGATTAGAGATCATAGTTCAACTCCTGGACTTTACAGATGAAGAATCTGAGATCAGGAGTGGATAAATGATTTCAATGGAGATAGCAGGGCTCCAACAGTCATCTGACTTGTGGGGTTTTTTTTTTCTCCTCTCTTATTCAGCAAGGAAGATGCCAGAAAACCACATTGGATTACAGGGAATGGCTCCAGCTCTCCTTGGAAGCCAGGGGGAGAGTGCGCACAAGTCACAGACACAGAGGTAATATCGTAAAGGTTAGTAACTAGTGTGGCACGGGTTGACCAGGCGTTGAATGGACATTGGCCACACACTTGGAGCAGACTTCTGGATACCTGCTGTGCTGGTCATTAAATTTCAGCTAGTGAATAATGGGAAGGTGTGGAGGCAAAGAGGGAGGGGCTGGAGCAGTCAGAGTTGGGGCCCTCAGGAAACACAAGGCAGAAGCCATATAGACTAACCAACATGGAAGCGTTTCAGTGTTTAAGCAACTGGTATTCCATATCGTCAGGTGCCAGCCCAGCTTGGAATAGTATACAGACCAAGCGGCCCATTACTTGAGGGGAGGCATGCAACTAACTCTTTGGCGTTCTCAAGACTTAACGCAACAACTCTATGGCACCCAGTGGTATCGTCAGGGAAAAGTCAAGGGCAGCGGTTCTAGATCTGTTGGTGATATCAAGTCTGATGTCTCGTCCCACCTGGCAGGTTGGGACATGGCAGTACATGTGAACTGAACAAAGAAATGCTCCATACAAGAGGGTATTGCCTTGAGGTTCATACAGAAGAGGGGACCCATTGTCGACCACAGGGTTCTGCTCCCCATCTTAAAGCCGGCCGTGCCGGTCCTCACCATAGGCACTGCAAGAGAGCAAATGTCCCCACCATTCTGCCCGCTACCAGGGTTGGGAGAACTTTGTAGGTAAGACACATCTTGTCAGCATGGAGTCTACTGAGCTATCAGCATTCTTCTCCACGGTTAGCATAGAGAATGGGGCTACAGGTAGGACAGACTCTGGCCTTAAGACCATCAGACATCCCTATAGGAATGCTAGTGCTGTGCTTCTGGGGCTAGAACGTGCGGGTCCCAAGTGTGCTTGCTCTGAGCTTGGGCTGAGAGGCGTCCATTGTCTGGTGAGGAGCGTGGGAGAGCCCTGGCTTTCCCAAGGTGTCATGAGAAGAAACGTGTGCAGCTGGATCCCTCGTCAGCTGACTTCCAGTGCCGTGTTCTCTGCCCTCTTACATAACAGTGATGATGTATCACACTGAGACATTCCTGTGAAATTAGACACAGAAGCTGACTCTCCGTGCGTAGAGGACTACAGGAAGCCCGTAATGCGTAATTGCAGATTTCAGGAATTTCCCACTCACTCGTGTTCTCCTTTCCAGTGGCTCTAAAATGACCCTGGTTGCTACACTGCCTGAAGGTAATGCTGAGTTCAGGATCTATGTTGTGATTACTCATTAATTTATCCATCTACCATTTTTGTGTGTCAGAATCTGAGCTAGACCCTGGGACTCCAAAGATGTTATGACAGGTTCTCTCCATCTGTCTCTAAGCTGTGAGCCAACAGGCTCCAAGTGTTAGCCTCCTGATGCGACACAAATGCCTGTTAGTCATTCCATTTAACTAGCTTTTTTAAATATCCACCCTCTCATTAAATACCCCATACTTCTGATCCATTGTACGGAGGCCAAATTTAGAAGCCTGAATTCCTCCTTCGCATGGGGCTAGTTATCCCATCCAAGGCTCTCTGGTTCCTGTAGGGGGTTGAGTGGTGGTCCTTAAAAACACATGTTCACGCTTTAACCCCCAGAATCATGAAGGTGACCTTACTTCGAAAAAAGTTCTTTGTAGATGTAATTACATTGCAATCCCAAAATGGGATTGTGCCGGAATATCTGGGTGTGCCCTGAATCCAGTAACAAGTGTCCATATAGGAAACAGAAGACGAGACACACAGAGGGAAAGGGTCCTTTGAAGGTGGAAGCAGAGATTGGAGGGAGGCGGCCCCCAGCCAGGGAACGCCAACAGCCGCTGGAAGTCGAAAGGGCAAGAAAAGTTTCTCCCTTAAAGCCTCTGGAGGGAATGTGGTCCTGCCCACCCTTTGATTTCAGAATTCTGGCCTCCAGAACTATGAGAGAATAAAGTTCTGTCGTTTTAAGCCCCCCAGTTCATGGTCATTTCTTTCTCTCATGGTCAGTGAGTTCGAGCCCCACTTGGGGTTCTGGGCTGACAGCCCAGAGCCTGCCTGGAGCCTGCTTCCGATTCTGTGTCTCCCCCTCTCTCTGCCCCTCCCCAGCTCATCTTTGCCTCTCTCGAAAATAAACATTAAAAAAATTTATAGAATGAGTCCTCTCTGTCACCTACTTATTTTCTCACTTCTAACTAGGGACTCATTTAAGTTACATTTTATTAGAAGGCTGAATCACGAGGTACACAAGGCAACTCGTGCCTAGAGCCTGGGGCAGCACCTGACCGTGGACAGTCCATATATGTGTGTTGTGAAGCCACAATTGATTACAGTTATTTCTGAATCAATTTGCAGTTTCCTCCCCACATTTGTGTTCTGTTACACGAGGCCCGTGCTGTTATTTCTCTTGGAAATCAAGAGCTGCAAGACGGGCAGAGTGCTGTGGGAATTTACGAGAGGCTGGAGCTGCTTTTGCCTGGGGAGCCTGCAGCTTACTGCACTCCCAGGGCCCCGGGTTTTCTCTCCTCTGTGGCTCCAAAAGGCCTCTGCTTTGTAGTAAACATGGGTGTGTGCTCACGTGCATGCATTTGTGGTCTTACAAATTCCTCCAGGGTAAGGACGAGTCTCAAGCGTGTTTATAACCGCCCTCCCCACAACCAGTGCCCACCGAAGTCCCTTCCACGGAGGGGAGGCTGGAAACCCTTTCGCTGAGCCCAGATGTTTTCATCCGGAGGCGGTTCGGGGCTGCCTCGGGCTGCCCGCGGGAGATGGCCATAGAGGGTGCAGGGGAAGCAACCTCGTCTTCCATTTCTCTTTTATGCACTTTCCGTTTCCGTCAGCTTTATTCTTGGAGGCTTTTCTCCTTGGGGGTTATAAGCTAAGATGCTACTGTCTGCCCTGGGTGGCTTCGTGGATCATTTGGGATCTCCTCCCAAGAACAAATTGGAATGCCCTGCATTGTGTCTGCTGGGTCCCAACCATAATTTATTTAAACGCAGCTCTTGGCAGTTTATATAAGTCAGTTGGCCCATTCTGTGGGTGAGCGCCCCTGTGTGTTCTCGCTCTATTTTCAGACTTGCACGCGAGTATGTTTAGCAATTGAATTTTTCATTCTATAAAACTTGAGCCCTGCCTGTCAGGAACCAATGCTTGGACTACACGCATGGTTGGACTACATTGCTTTGAGGATTTAGGGGTAACAGCATGCTTTTTACATATATTTATTTTTATATTGGCGTTTTACTCCTTAATTCTGAAGCTTTGTCAATTGCTGAAAAAAGTTTCGGTTTCCTTTCTTTCTCTCTTTCTTTCTTTCTTTCTTTCTTTCTTTCTTTCTTTCTCTTTCCCTTTCTCTTTCTTTCTGCCTTTCTTTCTTTCTCTCTTTTTCTTTCTTTCTCTCTTCTTTCTTTCTTTCTTTCTTTCTCTTTCTTTCTTTCTGCCTTTCTTTCTCTCTTTTTCTTTCTTTCTTTCTCTCTCTTTCTTTCCCTCTTTCCCTCTTTCTTTCTTTCTTTCTTTCTTTCTTTCTTTCTGCCTTTCTTTGTCTTTCTGTTCTTGGATTGTAGCCCATCACATTGGTATTTCAGAATTTTTCTGAGATTGCTTTATTCTTTTTCCTTGAGGAGTACTCTGCCCATCTTCATTCACTATAAAAACACAGACAAGTTTGGTGATACTGGGCACTAGGAACTTATTCTGTGGTGAGAAAACAACCTCTGGAGGGTGTTGCAAAGTTTACATACCCTGTGGCTACTTCCTGAGATTTCAAATACTAATGGTCCTTGGATTACAGAGCAAATGCATCGTCAATTGTTAGTGTGGGTGTGCCTAGGCTCCCAAATTATATGTTAACATTGAAATTTGAAAAGAGGAAATGAGAAATGTCTGGCTGGACCTTTAGGTTGTTTTACGAGAGGCTATCCATGATGATATCAACAAGAGGTACAAAGTGACTTTGACCAGGATCTTGGCTTCATAGCTTTAGAATGGCCTTAGCTGTGGAAATGCACAGCCCAGCTGAACCACGCTGTGTTCGTACAGCCTGACTGTGATCAACCGATTAAAAAATAAAGAAGAAAAACAACGCTTTGCACTTGTGAGTGCTCGATAATTATTCATTTAAATTAAGTAAATGAAGTTTTGGAAATTTCAGTATTATTTTTAAGAAAGTAAAAAAGTGTGCCAACATGTCTTTATTTTTAGAGGCGATGATAAGTGTGCATTTACATCATGCATAACAAAAACTTTTTAAGCGGTACTCCACGGTTTAAATATTTGTAGCACGCAAGCATTGCTGTAACCCGGATGCAGCAAAGGCTCAGCATTTTACTATAAGCCCCGAGGAGGAACCTAAATCCCAAATCCATTCATGAGAAATGTAGGTTTTACTAAAGATTTCACTGGGCAGCAATCACCCAGCTAATTTTTTAAGTTTATTTATTTTGAGAGAGAGGGAGGGAGAGAGAGAGAGAGAGACGCGGGAGGGGCACAGAAAGAGGGAGAGGGAGGACCCCAAGCAGGCTCTGTGCTGAGTGTAGAGCCCAACGCAGGGCTCGAACTCAGGAGCTGTGAGATCAAGACCTGAGCTGAACCCAAGAGTCGGGTTCTCCACCTACTGATCCACCCAGGTGCCCCCATGTAGCAAAGTTGAAACTGATTCACCACTGCTCTTTTTCCCCAGGACACCTTCCCACAGACTCCTCGCTCCCCCTTTCCAAGCTGGACTTTCCCCAGGTAACTCTGTCATGTTATTCCTCTCTCTTCACGGGCAGCCTCTTCCCTGCCATCTCTTTTTTCAACTCCATTTCCAGCTTCTCCCGCTCTGAAGGGCCCTTTGGAGTTCCGTGATATTGACAAAGTTTTTGATAAGCCACGCAAAGCCTGATGGGGAATCTCTTCCCTGAGCTTAGACAAACCAATATCAGGATGTATTTGTGTCTGGAGGAGGGAGTTGGTGCCCAGCGTGAGCGTCTGGCTTCTCTGTCTTCTTAATCAGGGTTAGAATTAGCCCGCACGTGATGGACCCAGTAACAGCCACCAGGCGTGGACAACTCTTGCTCCTGCGTGAGGGGGAGGGGGCTGACTCCCTCTCGTGGCGCTCAGGGTAGTAGCACCAGGGCTCACTGTGAGTTCGCCTTGAGATGGCCTGGCATACAGGTGACAGGTGTGGACATGGCCATCCTCCCTCACTGCCAAGCTCCGATCACACGATGGGCATCTCTTCTGGCTGCCGTTAACAAATTACTACACAACATGAGTTTATTAACTTACAGTTCTGAAGGTCGGGAGTCTGAAATAGGTCAGCAGGACCGTGTTACTTCCGGAGACTGTAGAATAGGATCTATTTCCTCGCCTTTTCCAGTTTCTGACGGCTGCCCCTATTCGTTGGTTCATGGCCCTGCATCACTCTGACCCCTGCTTCTGTCGCACATCTTCTCCTCTGACTCTGGCCCTTCTCCCTCCCTATATAAGAAGCCTTGAGATTGGTTTGGACTTGACAACGTGATCTCCCCACCTGATGCTCTTTAACTTGATCATGTCTGTAAAGTCCCTTTTGTCATGTACATAATAACATTCACAGGTTCTGAGATGAAGATGTGGAGGCCATCATTCTGCCTAACACACCCAGTGATCAGCTTCCTGTTTTCTGTGTGATAAGAAGTTCCCAGTATTGCTGAGCCTAATCATTGGTAAACCCAAGGCATCTCTGCTTGAATCTGTCCCATTTCCTGAAGCTTTCAGGCTCACCTTAGCTTTTTTATCATGACCAGTGGAGTCTCCTATGGGAAGCCGCCAAGAAAATCACCGTCTTCCTCAGAAGCACAAGGTGGGTATTTTCATTTTCCTACCTCCTCAGGAGTCATCTCAGAGACCCTTCCCTTTGGTGTCAGGCCAGTCGGTCTGCTCAGGATTGAAGAACCTTACAAGCGCATGACTGGACAATGCTCAGCCTCGCTAAGTCCCAGGTGAGCTGGCTTCCAAATTCCAGAAAATAGTTGAAGTAGTTCTTTCAACGCTGGGAAGCTCAGGGAGCTTGTCTTGTTGCCTAAAATGGCACAACTGCCTTTCGTTGAGAGTAGTCCCGTAAGGAGTGATCTGCACCCTGCGATGTGAGGGCAGCTGCTGTAAAATGTTCAGAGCCAAGCCTTTGACCGGTTTCTGCCTTCTTTCCTCTTCTCAGACCTAGCCAGCACATTAGGTGGCTGGGGCTATGTAGATACAGCCTGGCCGGGGACACTTGATGACCTCTGGTGCAAACCATTGACGGGTTCCATTATACCCTAGCCTTCTCTCATTTCGCTCACTGACACTCTCACAGATTTCTGTTAGGGTGGGTCAGCCAAGGTTCAAATGCCTTTTTCTCCCGGGATTGACATTCTATTGCTTCAAAACACCATCAGTATCTGGTGCACCATTTCCCCCCCCCCCCTCCCCCCGTCCAGACAACATGATCTTAACCAATCTCCTGTCTTCACGTGTTAGCCAGGCTTCTGATAGCCATTCCCAACTTGGAGTGATGGTCTAAACCAAGGGTGTTAAAAATAATTCCTTGTGCATTCCTTTTCTTCATTATCTCTCAGAAAGGATTGATGGTCACAGAAAAAGCATTTCAACAGCTCAAATAAGTGGTTTATCCCTCATTTCCAATCGCTTTTTATCTTCTGAAGACTTTGCATTACTCCCTCTTAACCTCCCACAGTGTTAAAAAAATCTACATTGTATAGCCATTGTTTCAAACTCAGAAGAGTTACCCACCAGGGATTTTAATTAGACCATGGTAGAGATGCATACTGCCTCGGGATTCTTAAATCCAGGTCTAGGGCTCTGACATGGAATTTCCATGAACTGCTTTCCAATGCAGGCTGCAAATACATTTCCCTGTCTTTCGTTTGTTCAGTTAAAGGCTGAACACTCACTAGCCTCTGTAGTGGGAAAGACTGTATTCCCTTTTGAGTCATCTCACACAAACAGGTGTGCAAGTCCCTGGTGGGCAGGGAGTCCGTCTAAATGGCCAGACCTGAGTGAAGAAACAGCTAGGGTCTCATTAGCTCACCAAGCTAACATCTCAAGGCTGCAATCGCCTGGGGTGCAGTGATTCCCTGCTGGCCCAGATACCATTAAATACCTCTTTTGGAACAATGCTGGGAGTGTCTGACCACGGCAAGCCCCCTCAGGCGTAAGCAGGCGTAAGGTTCCTCTTAAGAATGTAACAGACCCCACCTACTCCCCCTCAGGTTTCCCTTCTGGAATTTGACAAAAACCTAGTATGGCCATAGACCAACCCTCATACAATGGAAACCAGCAGATCAGGAATGGACAACTCAGCACCTAGAACTATCAAAAGCCAATAAGGGTAGAACTTGAGAAGGACCAAGGGGGAAGGGATGGGGGAGGGTTGACCAGAACCTTATAAAACAAGGACCATTGTCTATAGTCCTCAGGCATTCACTTTTGAATGTCCCCTCTCTGTAAAGAGAGCTTTCCTACTATTCTTCCTTTATAATTTTATATTCTAATAAACATTTGCCTGCCGATCATTTTGTGTCTACCTATTCATCCTTCCAAGTGGCAAGACAATGACTCCAAGTATTGTGGGAAAAAAATCCTGCAACATTAACATGTTTCTTTCTAGGGGCCATCTGAGAGGACAGGAAGCTTGTGGTTTCCCAACCCTGATCTGATTTTACTCTCCTTCCATCATACAGTTGATTTCCTGCGCCACCTCTTAAGGGGAGTTGCCTCCAGTGACTCTAGGCGGTGTATCTCCCAACCTAAGAAAGGCTATCTAAGTGATCCTAAAGTGCCTGCACCTACCCATTGGGTGAGCTGCTTTTAGAGATTCTAAGTTCACATCCCAACAACTGTCTCAGAGAAAAAAGCTATGACACATGTAAATCTGTTTAATGGGGAGATTTAGCTTTTTGGGGATGTCCCAAACCCCTTTCCCTCCACCTCTTTGGTGCTCAATACTGGGCCCCCTTTATGAGACCTATTTGCTCAGTGCTATAGCTTTCCGGGAACTCTGAATTGCCAGGAAGTCTGTCTATTACTAGTTATTAAGACTCAGCCTGGTTACTGAGGAATTTCAGTCTCATAATTTGCTCAAAACCATTCTTCCTCTCCCTCTCACACTTACAGTTGCTAAGTGTGGAGACTCAGAGCAGAGAAAGAGGGTGAGGTCTTCTTTCAAACACCCCCCCCCCCCTTCCTTTTTCTCTGGTCTTCCCTGTAGAGCTGGAAAGAGAGAAGGGAAAGTGATCCTCCTTATCCATCTGTTCCTTCTGAGACCACAAGCCTCTCCTTGGCTGATTCTAACTCCTACTCAAACTCATTATCTAATGGCTCAAGGAGGGAAAGTGTTGGCCAGGTCTCTTACACATTGGAGGTTGCTGGTTAGATTCAACTATCTCTAATTGGTCACTAGCTAGAAGCATCATACTTCAGGCCTCTCGGCACTAAGTCCTTTTTGTCTTTCCACTTTAGGCTGCCCCCATCCTTAGCAAAGCTGTAGCACACTACCTCCCATCCTCCACAGTCCTATCTATCATCTCAAGCTCCACCTCTGTACCCACCAACGATTTTCAGCATGTATCTTCCATGCCTCCTAAGGGCAAGGCGTGGTAGAACAGCCCCGCCCCCCTCCACTTGGTCCTACCTCCACACCCCTTCTCACTAATGTACGTTCTCCTGCAGGAGTGACCCAGGTGATACTTCACAAGCATAATGTCTAAGCAGACGTCCAACCAAAGATTCAAATGTTTCCCTTCTTGCAGATAAATCTTATAGTATTTTGTAAGTGGATCTCTTGGAGCCTTTCACTCTCGACTGTAGAAAGACAAGGAAACCTTATGAACGCTGCATATAAATAGTAAAAATTATATAAAATTAACTTCCGATAACTCATCCTCTCTGCTAGCCTGGCCTTCTGCTTTTTATTTATTGTGTCCTTTACTACATTGTGGAAATCATTTGTCCTTTCATGGCATTAAATATCATAGCATTTGTTTTTATAAATTTCGGGTTCCCTATCTCTCTGACATCTCCACCACCTTCAAATTGTTTTAAACATTACTTTTTATTCCTATCTTAAATTTCTTAACTTAAAATTTAGATATCTGGGGGCGCCTGGGTGGCGCAGTCGGTTAAGCGTCCGACTTCAGCCAGGTCACGATCTCGTGGTCCGTGAGTTCGAGCCCTGCGTCGGGCTCTGGGCTGATGGCTCAGAGCCTGGAGCCTGTTTCCGATTCTGTGTCTCCCTCTCTCTCTGCCCCTCCCCCGTTCATGCTCTGTCTCTCTCTGTCCCAAAAATAAATAAATGTTGAAAAAAAAAATTTTTTTAATTTAGATATCTGATCCCAGTAAAATTTATTTTTCTGTATGGTGTGAGAGAGGGATTGAATCGTAGTTTCTCCAGTATCACTTTCACTGATTTCATGAAATCCTGAATCTTTTACGGGAGTTGAAATTTTCACTCAGATTGATTTAATTTTGACATTTTTATTTCAAACAATGCACAGGATCAGCCTATCAGCTAAGAAGGGCAAACAGTGACAGAGAAATTGGCATAACTGGAGGATGAATGAATGGCTTTGAAAAAGGAGAAATAGGAGAGTATATTTCTTGCTCTCGGAACTTGAGTTAATACTTTTGGTTATGATGATCTTTCTTCTACATGTAATCTTTTAACTGCGTACTTGGGTGAGGAGGACCCTTTACCATATCACATGAGTGATCAAGCTAGCGAAATTTGCTAAGTGAAAAATGCTGTTATCTCTGTTCAGCTCTATACTCTATACTCACTCAGTTCATCTGGGTGGGACATAGTGCAGAGTTGTGCTTCTGCAATAATGTGGGTGCCATGAAACCTTCCCGATATTAAAAGCAAAGGGGACAGGCATGTGGCACAGTATGGTCAAAAGCTTCTCTAAAACCCCTATGAAGCTACCTCCACACGAGAAAAACCCCAGGCAATAAAATGCATCACGTACGTAGAAAACATGTATCTTGGCAGAGAAGAAACTTTGGCGTATATGTCCCTGGCTACAGAAATTATGCTAAAATTCCAACTACTACCTTTTGAAATGCAATCAGTAAATACCAATTGAGTTTGCCTCCCTAGGACCAATTTGCAAAGCTAAACAGAGAGGAGAATTCAGGGGTAAATAATCGTCTTTATTTTATAGGCTTTTATAGCTCCTTCCACAGCGAGCTTTTTCTAGACATGAAGACAAAACGCTTATCGATGGAACATTAAATGATTATTCAGGAAAATAAATGCTGGGAGAGTGATGTTCTCCAGAGGCAGTGCTTTCAAAGAGCAGCTTCATAGAGGAGCCGAGAAGTCAGCAAGCTCGAAATGCAGAAGCTAGGCTGCAGAGGGAAAGCAGGAGGGAATATTTCATGAGGGAGAGACATGAACCAAGCAAGCCGGGTGGCCATTCGCAGGTGTCATCTTTTTATTTGATTTTGTCTTCCAAAAGTCAAACGAGTGGTAAAAATGGCCTATCTTCCCGGAAAATGTGCACGAGGCATTTAAACCTAATTTACTCTTTGTCCCATAAATATTAACAGATCTCTGTGAAGATTCTTTTTTTTCCTCAAATTTGCTCTACAGAGTATTTGTTTTCCAAACAGAGGCCGTCTGATTTGGTTTTCAGCAAAATAGATTCTCATAGGCTTTATTTTCCGTACCTTCTCCGGCGATATGCAGCATGAACATTATTCAGGGACCACACAAAATATAATCTGAAAGAGACGGTACTTAGAAATCTGAAATAGTTATGGATGGCTCCAAAGAATAAATCATCTCTGAATAACACTATTTGACAGACAAGTCTATTGAACATCAGGTATTAGTGAAAGAGGCTTAAACAGAAAGTGACAGTTGGAATAACAGTTGAGTCAGCAGTTAATAAAGAGACTCCATGTTTATCCACCAGGCATAATAACGCTTTGAATGTTGAAGACATTCCTGAGTGGGTCCCACACCTCTATCCCCAAAGATCCTCTTGGCTTTAAACTGCACGCTTTCTTTGGTCTTCTCATGTACGTGATTTTCTACCTCGGTGATGCAACCTTTCCCAGTTTCAGAGCTCCTGGCAATCAATCAATGGAACCTTTTTGCTAGGTCCTGGTTTCCTTCTCCCTTTCCTCCATTCTCCCTCCCAGTTGCCCCAGCACCTCCCCACCCACCCTTAGTCTCCTTGGATTGTATGCTAATTCTAGTTCTTGGAACCACTTGCCAATTAGCGCACTGCAAATTTCCCCACCCTCGACCCTCTTTAGAGAGTCTCTTGGGAGAAAAAAAAAAAAAAAAAAAAACCTCTGGAAATCATTCCAGGTCCAACAGGATGGTTTGGTGACCCTTCTCTTGTACTGGTTTATTCCCCTAGGCTGAAATGGTCAGGAGGCATAAATAATTCTTTTCTCCCCACTGTGCCCACGGAACTCTTTGGGTGCCATGTAATTCATGCAAAATTACCTTGGGAGAATCCTCTCTCCTGAGCGGGTTTTGTTCTGTGTGCCAGGGCGCGTCAGTTCCGAGAATGGTTCTGCGCCTGCAATTCCGATGCCCGTCCTCCCTTTGGATGTACCTGCTTTACCGACTTTTCTGAAACCGGCAGCTTCTTCTTGTTTTTCCTTGCAAGTGCAGTACCCAGGCACAAAGGTTAAGGTCGGAGCTTATGGTTGTTTCATAGGGCTCATCCTGGAGTGCGCACACATGCAAAGCATCCGCGGGCATTAATGAGATGATTGGAGGCCAGTGCCTTTATTTCAAGTTTTTAACATTTGGTAGGGTTTGGCCCGCTGAGCTTGGGTTTTTAAAATGTCCCCTCAAACCAAATTGAATCCATACTGTCCTGGCAATTACCACAAACATCTCTTACCCTGGTCAGAAAGTTCCAGAGGGAATAAAATATAGAGTCGAAATTCTCAGTGTCTTCATTAGGAGTGTAGAATTGTTCATGTTTTTCTTATTCAGAATGAGTGACTAGGAAGTCCAAAGTACTGCTCTGGTCTACAGAGCAGTGTGTTTCCAGTTTAAGCCATCCACAAACACATTGCATTTTTGTGATTTGTTTCTGGAGGCCTTGCAAAGCTTCATAAGTGAATTCCAAATAATTAAATGATAGATAAGTGAAGTGTGTCTGTGCTCCTCCTGGACAGGGACCAGTCGATCAGCACAAAGGGACCAGCTGTGGGAATGGGGTTTCAGCTCAGGTTACCATTTCTCTAGCAGCCTACCGTCTCTTCCAAATCATCATCATGATGCCTTCGATCGAGAGCTCCTGTTCCTCCAAAATTCAGGCCATTGAGCTAGAAGTGCCTCTATGCTTTGTCAGTCCTGTCATCTATTGACCTATTGGCCAATTCTATTTACTCATCGAATACTTTAAGATTTGATCCACTTTCTTCTCTGACAATTCTTGAGCTACTTAGCCAGCACGTTCTGTGGCTAGAGCTAGGTCGGTGTTGACTATCTGGGATAAATGGATGACCTCTTTCTACTCCTGAATGGCAATGCCATGTGGAAAGTGCATCTGGAAACCTAACCCTGTCTCCTTAATTCCAAAGGTTGTTCACTCTGTAGCCTATCATTCACTGTTCCTAGGCTCTCATCCTAGATCTGGTCATCACCAAGTGGAATATTGTCTTTCTCCATAAATACTTGAAGTTCCTCTCATCTTCAAAATAAAACCCTTCTCCTGATTCCCCAGTTATCATCTAGACTTTGCTTTGGACCGAAACCCCTCTAAGTTCCGTTCTGCCCTGGTTACTTTCCTTTCATCATTCCCAGTTATTCCTAAACCTCATGTCATATGGCATTCATCTCCATGACGCTACTGAAAGTTACTCACTGGGGTCACCCAATGGCTTGATGCACTTGCTTCCAGTGGATTTGGTTTTGTGCATGGTTCTATAGTACTTTGTACTGCACAACATCTTTCCTTTCTCTTATATATGTGACAGCATATTTGTTTCTGACCATCTCTCTCTCAGTCATTTTTCTTTGTCACCATCATGGACTCCTTTTAAATGTTGTTTTCATCAGGGTTCCATCTTAGATTTTCCCCATTTTGTCTTCCACCATGCTTTCTCTGGATGGTCTATTCTAACTCCCACTTTCAGCTCATTTGTGTTTATATGCCAATCACTCCCAGATCTCCATATTTAGCCATTCTTCAAACTTCAGACTCATAATAAATACTACCATCTTCTAGATGCCTCCACCCCTCTGTCACACCAAGACCTAAATCTCAACATGTGCAAAACATAATTCATCTCCCCTCAAAACGGCCTCATGCTCCTGTGGACTCTAGTGGGCCAGTGACGGAAGCTAAGAGAATAGCCTTATCTTTATGTCTTCCTCTTCTTCATTCCTCACTTCTAGGAAATATAAAGTCTTTAGTATGGTGCCTGGCTCATAGTAGATGCTCAGTAAAATTGGACAGCTGACGTTAAAAATAAGTTTCTAATTTAGAATTTTTAAAGAAAGCAAGGCTAATTTGGAATGCATAAATCTCAACATGTGGCAGACTTAGTAAACAGCTAGCTTAATCATAAATTTACCTCAAACAAGTAGCAAATAGTATATGTGCTGCTAATATTAACTTAAATCCTTCCTTTCTGGGGAAGTAATGAAACACTGCAATTCTAAGGAGGTTTGCTTTCTTCTAAGGTATCCTTTCTGCAAAATGCCTCCTCCACTTTCTTTCCTGGAATTCACTTCGGACTCTGTGCCTTGCTGTATTAGCTCTGTGCCTCCCTCTGTTCTATAAGGTCGATGCCAATGTGTGGTGGGGAAGAAGAGGGATTTTACATTCTATTTGGCTTTCAACCTGGAAAAAGAGAAACTTTTAGGCTGAGTGTGTCTGTTTCCGACCTGAAACTTGGCTTCAGAATGCAGAAGTCATGGACTCCCTGCGTTTCTTATGCCATCCGACCAACTTCCCCCATGGAGATAGATGTTTGGGGAGAAGAAAGGGTTGCTATGAATGGCTACATGCTCCCCACTAATCATGTCTTTAGACTTTCTAATCTTCCGAAGTCCTTTCTTAAACCTGGTACCAATCACAGGGCTAAATTATGAGGCCTTTAGAGCCCGAACTGCCGGACTGTACTTTAATACGTTTGCCCATTATGCACCGTACGTTTAAAGAATTTAAGCAACACATCTGGAAGTCCCAACCTTAATTCTCTGACTAATAATACTTTATAGATATTTACCCATCTTGAGGAAAACTCTTCTTTCTAGTATGTTCATAGAAACTGACAAGGACTCAGTGGCTCCCACTGCATCTGGCAATGACACAGTATCCAAACATTTGGCTTCTTTGCCCGAGCAATCACTTCCTGGTTAGTGATGTTGGTGGGTAATTGTTAACTTGTTCTGCTGGCAACGAGAGCTGTTCTCTACCTACACCTGTTTTTGGTTTGGGCTTCACAAGTCGATCAAGGACACATAAAACCACTTGGCCACGATGTGTATGACTCTGTGCGGGGTCCTAACGGGATCACGTTTGGGGTAGCTGCTGGTAAGCACTGGTGTGTGCGCTATCGGGCATCCACGCCCATTGGCCACTGTCCTAACCTGCTGTTAACATTTTGGGTATCACCAATGACCATCTCTTACCTTGATCCGAACTTTGGTTAACTAGCAAACTGCCACATCATTTCTATATACCGGTGCCTCTGACCTGACATTTAATAGATGAAATCTACTTCCCATGGCTGATTTATTCATCAAAAGTTGATCGTCAGATTCTATGTCTTCAGCACACTAATGCCCTTATCTGGCTGCCTGACATTTAGGAAATTTTGGCCTTACTGGGGCACTGGATGGCTCAGTTGGCCAAGCCTCCAACTCTTGATTTCACCTTGGGTCACAATCTCACAGTTGATGGGTTCAGGCCTCATGCCAGGCTCTGCAGTGGCAGCACAGAGCCTGCTTGGGATTCTCTCTCTCTCTCCACCCCTCCCCTGCTAGTTATCTCTCCCTTAAAATAAATAAATAGACATTTAAAAAAATTTTGGAGCCTTACAGACCTCTTCTGCTAGATATATATTATTCCTTTTCAGTCCCAAGCATCAGGATGCCAAATGTGCTCTTTACCTGCAGGTAAATTATCAGACACCAACATGTTCATTTTAAGCAATGGATCTTGCATTCAATTTTCTGTTGTTTTAGTCAGCTCAGGCTACTGTAACAAAATAACATAAACTGGGGAGCTTAAACCGATTTCTTTCTCACAGTGGTAGAGCCTGGAAGTGCAAGATCAAGGTGCCGTCCATGTTAGTATCTGATGAGAGCTCTCTCCTTGAGTGAAACATGACTACCTTCTTGCCGTGGCCTCACATGGCAGAGAGAGACCACAATGTCCGGCGTCTCGTATCTGAATAACACTAATTCTTTCAGAGTAGGGTCCCACCTCCATGACCTCACTGAACCTTAATTATTTCCCTACTCCAAATATAGTCACATCAGTGCTTAGGGTTTCTTTTTTTTTTTTTTTTTTTATTTATATATGAAATTTATTGTCAAATTGGTTTCCATACAACACCCAGTGCTCATCCCAAAAGGTGCCCTCCTCAATACCCATCACCCACCCTCTCCTCCCTCCCACCCCCCATCAACCCTCAGTTTGCTCTCAGTTCTCAACAGTCTCTTATGCTTTGGCTCTCTCCCACTCTAACCTCTTTTTTTTCCTTCCCCTCCCCCATGGGTTCCTGTTAAGTTTCTCAGGATCCACATAAGAGTGAAACCATATGGTATCTGTCTTTCTCTGTATGGCTTATTTCACTTAGCATCACACTCTCCAGTTCCATCCACGTTGCTACAAAAGGCCATATTTCATTTTTTCTCATTGCCACGTAGTATTTCACTGTGTATATAAACCACAATTTCTTTATCCATTCATCAGTTGATGGACATTTAGGCTCTTTCCATAATTTGGCTATTGTTGAGAGTGCTGCTATGAACATTGGGGTACAAGTGCCCCTATGCATCAGTACTCCTGTGTCCCTTGGATAAATTCCTAACAGTGCTATTGCTGGGTCATAGGGTAGGTTTATTTTTAATTTTCTGAGGAACCTCCACACTGCTTTCCAGAGCAGCTGTACCAATTTGCATTCCCACCAACAGTGCAAGAGGGTTCCCGTTTCTCAGTGCTTAGGGTTTCAACAGGATAATTTAGGGCAAAGCAGTTCAGTCCGTAGAAACTGCTTTGCACAGTTAGGTCCATAGAAATTACCTTGCAGAGTGAATTGCAAACAAATACAAGTATCGCCGAAGAGTAGTGTGGCTCAGGGAACAGGTGATGTGAAGTGTTAATGGAGCCATCAGCCAGGTAGGTGTCTTTCTGCACCGATAGGCAGAAGCTCTGGAACAAAGTAGTGAAAGCCGAGAAGGCATATCCTGTCTAGAGCTGAAGGTAAACAGGGCCGTCAGGGTAAACAA
Source organism: Puma concolor (assembly GCF_028749965.1). Lineage (NCBI taxonomy): Eukaryota > Metazoa > Chordata > Mammalia > Carnivora > Felidae > Puma > Puma concolor. The sequence continues at coordinate 12,581,143 of NC_141667.1, read as the reverse complement.
ACAGGAAGTGACATTTTTAAAAATAAAGATGAGCAAAACGGTCAGGACTTTTTACAGCCAGCAGACCATAAAACCCAGCTTGGTAAATTTCCTGCCAGATTCAGGTGAAGAAACTGAGGTCCAAAGAGGCTGTGAGACTGGGAGTCTTTGGCAAACCAAGGTGAGTTGGACACCATTTTTTCCAGTACGGCGCGGTTCTACATGAATGGGAACAAGAAGCCATTCCTCAAAGAATGCACTTGAACTGTGACGTGGTGATGCCATGATGACAAAGACAGAACTGCATTTTCATAGAACGTTCTTCTCCAGAGACTGGCAAATTCCAACCTCCCAACAAGTTTCCCCCACACATGGGGCTTATTAGAGGCCCTGCATCTCCCTTGGCCGGGGAGACAAGTTGCATTTCAATACTAACCCGAGCTGTTTTCCATAATGTATGCAGAGTGGGCTTCAACCACGTGTTGGAATGACATCAGCAATCTGGAGACCGGAGCTGCCGAGGTTCAGGATCATTGCAGGCCAGAAAAACGAAAGAGTGGGGTTGTTATCTGTCAGGGGAAAACTGACGAACTCATCCACTCCAGCTAAAGAGGACTCACAAATGTGCCTTGAACTAAGTAGAGTCTTAAAGAATCTCTGATCTTAGCCAGAAGATTTCGCTTACATTAGTTTCAATAGACATGAAGAGGAAACGCTGGAAAATATGTCCCTTATTTGCATCGTCGAATGAGTTCCACAGCAAAGCTGTATGAAAGCCCTGATATTTTGTGGGTCTGCCTCTGAGGCCCCCAAAATGTGCACCACACGGGAAGTGTTACCACAGTCACACGCCTTCCTCCAGGCTGTTCCCAGACACAAAACCTTCCTCACAGAATCCAGGGCTTCCAGCTAATAAGTAGGGTATGTGCTTTTGTTTAAAAGAATGAATTAACACTGTGCCATGTCAACATTTTTTAAAGGATGATGTTCTAAGTTTTCATGAAATAGAAATGGTTCCCACAATTTCTTTGGATCGGTAACATTCATTGGCTCTTTCTTGATTGCAATGGAAGCTCTGATACCTGCCCACATGCAGGTAGAAACCAAGAGTCTGAAACTCTTGTTGATGGGGAAGAAGATAAATTGACCAGGCTGCCGCTGTTCTATCTATGAGAATATCTATGTAAAAAAAAAAATCATGGTTGATGAAATAAATAGACTTATTCTTCCCGCTTGAAATGTTACATGCCATTAAGGCAGAGAGAACGTCACAGGATTTCTAAGGTGGAAGAGAGAGGGTGTGGAATTTTTAATGTTTTCAGTCTGGAGAGAGCAGTAAGGTTAAGGTTAGAAAAATTGGTTCAAAATTGTGTCTAAGACTTACTTCCTGTATGACTTACGCAAAATACTTCAGCTCTCGGATGTAAAGTCTCCTAACTCAATTCAATGGCGAGTGCATTAGATTACCTCATTGGTTCTTTCTACCACTGCATTTCTATGACGCTAACTAAAATACCTAACACCGGGAAACCACTCTTCCTTCTTTGGTACAATACTAGCATGGAGACACAAGCAGACCCGAAGAGATGATCCATATACTCTGTTATGGGCTGGATGTTTGTATCTTTCCCAAATTCATATGTTGAAACCTTAGCCTTCAAAGTGACTAGAACTTGTGACAACGTGATGAAGGTCAAATGAGGTCATAAGATTGGGACCCCGATTTAATAGGACTAGTACCCTTAAGAAGGCACTAGAGCTGTCTCTTTCTTTCTCTCTCTGCCATGTGAGGCCATAGCAAGAAGGGTGTCATCTACAGCCCAAGGAGAGAGCTCTCATCAGAAGCCAACCAGGCTGGCACCTTTATCTTGCACATCCAGGCTCCAGAACTGTGAGAAATAAATTTCTGTTGTTTAAGCTACTCAGTATATGGTATTTTGTTAAGACAGCCCAAGTAGACTAATAAATAGTTATATTTTAAAAAATTATTAAAGCCTCAGTCCCTACTCTCAAACCTGGATTCCACAGAATAGAGTCAGGCTCTGTCTGGACACATGCCAATTCAATACTACTAACACTTTGGATTGAGCCTTTCAGGTAAATACTTAAAAGTAAGGCTTCTCTATGTTTCTTAGAAGCTGTGAACCCTTTATAAAATGTGAGCTAAAGTGGTCAACAGATTTTTGACAAGGATGCCGAGACCATCCAGTGAGGGAAAGGACAGTCTTTCCAAACAAATGAGTCTGAGAAAACCGGATATCCCCATGAAACAGAATGATATTAAACCATTTCTTACTCCATGTACACAAATTAACTCAAAATGGATCAACAGTCCAAACTTAAGAATTAAAACTATAAAGCGCTTAGAAGAAGACATAGAGAAAATCTCTCAACATCAGATTTAACAATGATGTTTATGACATCAAAAACAAGTAACAAAAGAAAAATAGATAAATTGGATTTTCATCAAAAGTAAAACCTTCTTGCATCAAAGGACACTCTCAAGGGAGGGCACAGAATGGGAGAAAATATTTGCACGTCATATATGTGATAAAGCACTAAAATCCAGAACATATGAAGAACTCTACAACATAACCATAACCAAAACCAAACCAAAACTAAAACAATTCCAAAATGGCCAAAGGATTTGGGTAGACGTTTTTCTAACGCAGATATACAGGGGCACCTGGGTGGCTCAGTCTGTTGAGCGTCCGACTTCAGCTCAGGTCACGATCTCGCGGTCCATGAGTTCAAGTCCCGCATCGGGCTCTGTGCTGACCGCTCAGAACCTGGAGCCTGTTTCGGATTCTGTGTCTCCCTCTCTCTCTGCCCCTCCCCCGTTCATGCTCTGTCTCTCTCTGTCTCAAAAATAAATAAATGTTAAAAAAAAATAAAAAAAATAAAGCAGATATACAAATGCGCAATAAGCACTTGAAAAGATGTTAACATCATTAGCGACTAGAAAAATGCAAATTGAAACCACACTGACAGACCACTTTACACCCATTAGGATGGCTATAAGAGAAAATGCAGATATGGAAAATAACAACTATTGGTGAAGATGTAGAGAAATGGTATGCTTGTGCACTGTGGGTAGGAATATAAAATGGTGTAGCCACTGTGGAAAACAATTCGGCAGTTCTTTAAATAGTTAAGCGTGGATTTACTATATGATCCAGAAATTCCACTTTTAGGTATATACACGAAAGAACTAGAAGCAGATGTTCAGTGTGCATAGTAGTAATATTAATGGTAATCAAGAGGTAGAAGTGACCCAAGTAAATATCAACAAGGGAATGTGTAAACAAAATCGTGTGTGTGTGTGTGTGTGTGTGTGTGTGTGTGCATTTGTATACATGCAATGGAATATTATTCAGTCATAAAAAATGAAATGTGGACACATGCTATAACATGCACGAATCTTGAAAAGGTTAGGCTAAGTGAAATAAGCCAGACAAAAAAACAAATATTTTATGATTCCACTTACAAGAGCTACCAAGAACAGGCAAATTCATAGATACAGAAATAAGAATAGGGGTTACCAACGATGAGGTGGGGTGAAAATGAGATATAGAACAGGTACATAGTTTCTGTTTGGGACGGTGAAAAGTTCTGGAGATAGTGGTTATGATTGTATGACATTGTGAATGTACTTAATGTCATCGAACTATGTATCTAAGAAGAGTTAAAATGGTAAATGGTACATTATCTATCCTTTATGACAATCAAATGTTTTTTAAAAAGGACGTCGTGAATCAAGTCCCCTCCATCTCTCTCCTACCAGTCTAGCCCAAGTCACCACATGACTCCCTAGGGCCCCCGGTAGCAGCCTCCTAACCGGCGTTCTTGCTCCTACCCTTGCCTTCATACCCATCATGTATCTTCAAGCAGCCACAGTGGTCTTTTAAACGTGAAAATCGAATTTTGTCAGTCGTAGTTGAATCTCGCAATGGCTTCCCATCATTTACAGTAACGTCCAAGTGCTTTCTCGTGTCTTCCCAGGCCCACGTCATTGACCTGCTTCCCCATCTTTCATCTCATCTCTGTCTCTATCCGCCTTCTCTCAACCGCACAAGGCCTGTCCAGCAGGCTCCCTGCTTAGAATCTCTGTTGTTTGGCCACTATTTCATCCAAAGCACGACTGCCTGGATCTTCATCATCCAGGTCTCAGTTCCAACTGAGCATTCGTTGAGTTTCTACTATGTTGAGGAGTCTGAAGCATCAAATACAAGAATTCTATAGGATTCTTTAACCTTTGCACCTCCAGTTGCCATACTTGCATGAAGGGGAAAAGAGAGACTTCGTTTGCATTCCACCTGGGACTTTGAGTATGGGCTCAAGACTGCCATCTAGACTGTCATTAGTGGAACCTGAATCAGAGGGAATCCAGTTGAGCCCCATACCTTTTGCCCCAAGACTTCCTTGAACATCACTACAAATATAAGTATCTTGGTTAGTCTGTGCTACACTCTGCTCCCTTTGTCTGTCTCTTCACCCAAGCTGCCATATCCCTAACACGCTCTGTTATATCCCCTGTGGTTCCTATGCCTCAGCCTGCTCTCAAGAGGAATTTACGTCCATCTACTTCCCTTAGGCTGTCTTGAGTACCTGTGCCTACTATTTCCCTTGAATCTCAGGACAGTGGTGGGTGGTTTCTCCGTCCTCATAGCTGCTTTTACACTGTTTTACCGTCATTTAAAAACATTGTTGGCTCAGAACGCCCAGATCCAATGTCCTCTACTAATCGACATTATGAGCATACACATATCATGCCCTCTTTGCCCACTTTTAGTGGAGGTCCTTGGCCCTTGGTACACCATCTTCCTTTCAATGTTCAAAGCCACCAGTATGCCAGGTGACTGCAACGGCTAAGTGGATCAACCTTTCAACTACGTTATCCTTTAGCAAATTATTTCCAGGGCCAAGTCCTGGACTGGATGATTATGCAAAACGACTTTATCTCTGAAGTCATACATTTCTTAGCCCATCGACTGCAGATACCTTATAAAACCCCAATCTCAGGTTAATCCAAATATCAGACTCTTTATTCCCACAACTAAGCTGCTGAACACTGCTTTGGAAGAACCATTTGTCTAGGTGAAAAGACAAGTCATGCTTGATCTTTAGCTTTACCTCCAAATCCCTTTAGATGTCCTTAGTCACCAACCTCTCCTTTGCTTTTCAATACCTTCTCTAGGTTTCCTTCTTTTTCTTCATCCCTTCTCCCCCATCCTGACTCTCAGCAGGTGCTTCACTTCTTGCTCCATTGTAACACTAGAGCCTTCTTTGCCAGTAACTCCCTCAACCCCTTCCCCATGTAGCTTAGAAATTTTCATGTATCACCTATGTCCATACTCCTGCTCTCCTTGTTTAGGCTGAGGCATAGCCATCCCTCAATCTGCCTGCAGGATCACATCCCTATCTGCTTCCGCAGGGATTTTATTCCATTAGCTCTCCCTGATCGCTACAAGATCTCCAAATTCTATCTTCTTCTTCTTTTTTTTGTTGTTGTTGATTTATTTATTTTTGAGAGAGAGAAAGAGAGTGGAGCAGAGAGAGAGGGAGACAGAGAATCCCAAGCAGATTCCACACTGTCCGTGCAGAGCCCGATGTGGGTCTGGAATTCACCAACCGCAAGATCGTGAGCTGAGCTGAAACCAAAAGTCAGATGCTTAACTGACTAAGTCACCCAGACACCCATCAAACTCTATCTTCTGATGCCTTTTCCATCTCAACATATAAAAAACCTCCATCTACGTCCCGTCTCTAATCTTCCTTCACAGACAAGTTTGGTGACAGGGTAGCCACCGCTCAAAGTCCCCATTTCTCCTTTGTCATTTTCCTCCTCAGTTCAACTGATCAGCAAATGCAGAGACATGCCTGCTACCTAAGAGGGAGCGTGAGTAGTAAAGAAAAATACTAGGCACAAGAGTTCTTGGCTGTGGTCCTGACTTGACCACTGTGTGTCTCTGGTAAGTCACTTCCCTCTCTGAGCCTCACAGTATGTGAACATATTGTGTAAACTATAAAATTAGCATTGAAACACTTCAATGTGTGGAAATGTTTACTAATTATATGGGGCTATTTCTTTTTTTTTATGAAATTTATTGTCAAATTGGTTTCCATGCAACACCCAGTGCTCATCCCAACAGGTGCCCTCCTCCATGTCCATCACCCACTTTCCCTTCCACCCCACCCCCCACCAACCCTGTTGATTCTCAGTGTTTAAGAGTCTCTTTAAGGGGCTATTTCAATATTAATATTTTAATTATCCTTTCCCCCAAATTATTCACATTTAATCAGGGACCTGGTTTTGTGAAGAGATAAATCTCTTTAGCAAAAAAGAGTGTGTTCTGGAGATAAAATTTCAGGCCCTGGGCAAGTGCTCACCGGTTCCCTCCGCTCAACCTCACCTTGACAGTAACTCCCCTCGACTTAGGCTTCACTGAATATGTGCAAAAAGGAGTTCAGAATTCAGCTACGGTAACAGTTTGTTGAAGGTCACAGACTGCTTTCCAAATGTTTGGGATTTAATAAAATTCCAGATGCATTTGGCCCAGAGCAATTTTATTTTGTTTTTAAACCCGCGTGTGCTTTAAAGAGAATTCTATCCACATGTTTTTGATTAATTTATGCTTCAATCAGTAAAGTTTGGTTTATTTCATAGTTATCTAATGTTCAAGAAGGTTTTTTAAATATGTGTTTAAAAGTACTTTCCTTAAAAAAAAAAATTCTAAAGAAAAGGTCAAATAACAGGAAGCTGTGGTTTGCCAAGAGTAAATAAATTTTACACACACACGAGTTTCCATTTTGAGTCCAAACTCCAAACCTGTTATCTTCGTGTTGTGTCTAAAGAAATGTTAGCAAAACAAATTTTAGTCTCCAAAGTAAGCAGAAAAGTGTCAGGTGAACACAACTGAAAATAACTAACAAAGCATGACACCCACAGCCACAGTTGCAAACACCTACTGGCTGATTTGTTAATAGATATTGGCTCTAGAGTATGGGATCGGAAAGAGTACTTAGGTTGGATTGTTGAATTGGATTGTTGAATGAGCTTGGGTCAAGTTTTTATTTTCGTAGGGTCCCACTTTCCCACATAAGATTATGTAGTTAACAAGACCTGCCCCACTTATTTCAAGGTGTTGAAGATAGGGTCAAGGAGTGTGTAGGACAGAAAAGCCTCTTGGAAAATATAAAGTGCTATGCTCTTGCATTGTATCTCAAGAACAGTAATAAAAATGTATAATCATTGCTGTGGCACAAAGAATTTTGCAAAAATGTTGGACTTTTGTTGATTACAATGGAATAGTCTTAGTAGGGAAGAAAAGACATTTGAGTTCAGGTTTTTGGCTTTTTTTTTTTTTTTGAAAAAAAAAAACCATCCATTTTATAATGCTATGGCACTCTGATCCCCCTTATTTTTTTGATCCAGAGGCATTCAAGAACAAGTTTTGAATTTTTAAATTATAGAGTTGCAGTAAATACCTATTAAATATATTCCCGGGGCGCCTGGGTGGCTCAGTCGGTTGAGCATCCAACTTCAGCTCAGGTCACGATCTCACGGTCCGTGAGTTCGAGCCCCGTGTCGGGCTCTGGGCTGATGGCTCAGAGCCTGGAGCCTGCTTCCGATTCTGTGTCTCCCTCTCTCTCTGCCCCTGCCCCATTCATGCTCTGTCTCTCTCTGTCTCAAAAATAAATAAATGTTAAAAAAAATTAAAAAAAAAAAATAAATATATTCCCAATGTGCTAGTCCCTTTAATGTACATTGTTTTTTTTTTTTTAATCCTCTCTTAATCCTGTGAAATAGATAGTATGATCTGTAATTCACAGGTGAGGAAATGGAAGGAAACTAGTTGAAGGTCACATAGTTAAGTGGGCAAAACAACACCCCAACAAGCGTAACCTTTAGATTACAGATATTTTATTTCCATTAATGAAGTTGTTTCCAACTTCTCAAAAGGTAAGGAAAAAATTCCCAGTTTAAAAAAAAATAGTATTACTCTTCCTGTAAGCACAAAGGTAATTTAAAAAAATAAAACAACTATCTTTAATGCTTTCCTGACTCAACCTTTACTTCCCTTGGACAAGCGGCTATTTACAATACATCTTTAGTATTAAGTACAACATTTAAGCATTCAGCATTGCCATTGCTGTGATTTGATTAACAAGGAGAATTCTAGTGCTTCTGTACTGTTGGGGTAAGGTAATGACCCGAGCAGACATACGCCTTGCTAATCCTCTTCAGTTCTATAATGTCATTTTTCTGTGTATTTCTTAAAAACCACATCAACAGAGAAGATGGCCCACCTCAAATATTTTCATGACGTTTTAGGGGACTGAAACCTGGTAATCAGCCTCCTATGTTTGCCCCATGGTTGCCATGTTTGTGTGTCTGCAACTTACGCATGGCTTTGGGCTTCTACAATTCATGAGGTTTTTTTAAAAACACAGCCCTGGGTCGGTTAGCTTTGCCAGCGTAGTGAACTACCTCACAACCTAACAGCCTAAAACAACATTTGTTTAGTGAATGACTCCGTGCATCAGCTGAATGACTCTTCTGATTTGGGCTGGCTTGGCCCATCTCCGCGGCGACACGTCCTGGGTTTGCAGTCAGCGGGCTGCCGAGCGGAGCCTGGATGGCCTGGGAGGGCTTCACCGAGCTGCATGGTGGTGAGCATGGGTGGTTCAGAGCCATAGGAGGGACCGGACTGTGGGCTTCTTCCCATAGTGGTCTCAGGTTCCAATAGAGGAAGCGGAAAGCCTGCAGCCTTTACCCTGACACCTGTGCACTCTCACCTCTGCTGTGTGTTATTGGCCAGAGCAAGTACCAGTATAACCCAGGTTTGAGGGTGAAGGGAATAGACTCCACCCCTGCATAGAAGGAGCTATAAAATAAGTAGCAATTCCTGCTCCTTGTCCCATTTCTCACCCGCTTCCCAATGTTCTTTGCTATATCGTTTTCTATACTATTTGCTATAATCTTACGCACAATTCTGCCGCTTGATTCTGAGTTACCAATTCAGGTGCCTACCAGCAAGGGAGAAAAGAAATCTTTGAATTTGTTCTTTTTTTGAAACCCCAGGTAATTGATAACGGAGTTCTAGCTCAATGTCTCCAGCGATGTAGTTAAGCTGTTTCTGCCTTTGGGAGGTTAGAGAAAGCGGAGATGGAAAGAAACAGTTGGCTTCTGTTCCTTGTGTGCGCGCAGAGCTTGGCTCCCTCCTCACCACTTGCGCCCTCTGTCTAGCCTCTCTGAGGCACACCTCACCGAACACACCCTGTACGGGCTTTCTTAATATAATCAGCTCATGTAAAATACACATATAATTCCAACTTCAGATTGAAGGCAGTGTTCCATCCAAAGTATTTTTGGAATAACACCCATTATTGTTTCATACGCCATTAGAGGAATTATTTACAAACGGAAATCTGATCTTCCCATATTGCCACACTTCTCTAGGAAGCTTTATGGCTTATCATGAGTTTATTTCACGTAACACAAGTGCAAATGGCATAAAGCGCACTCTAGGATTCAAAAGGTATTCATGTTTCAGAGTTTAGTTTAATTATTATTGTTGAAATAAATAATTATTATTATCGATGTCAATGCCCAGTTAGGTATATTGTATTAGCAAGCACTTTACTGGAAACTTCAACTAAGACTTTGTGGCAGGGAGTGGAAATCTCATTTGTAGAAATGCTTTTTTAAGACTGGGAGAAACACAAAACACATTTTATAAAGGTCTAGTATGTGCCCAATAAATAAATAATAAAAAAATGATCAACTCTATTTAAAAAGGGGCAAAAGGTTTGAAGACACTTTACAAAAGAATATGCATAATTTTTTAAATGTTTCTTTATTTTTGAGAGAGAGAGACAGAGACAGAGACAGAGCATGAGCAGTGGAGGGGCAAAGAGAGAGGGAGACACAGAATACAAAGCAGGCTCCAAACTCCGAGCTGTCAGCACAGAGTCCCATGTGGGACTTGAACTCACAAGCTGTGAGATCATGGTCTGAGTGGAAGTTGGACGCTCCACTGACTCAGTCACCCAGGTGCCCCAAAAAGAATATATATAAATAGCCAAAAGAAGCACAAAATTGTGCTCATCCTGGTAGGAATTCCATGCACTTGAGTTCATTGCCACCTTTCATTTGTTGTAAAAGAAGAAGTTCCTTATTATATTCAACACTGTAGAATATCATGATGCTGAATAAAGTTCTGTGAGCCCATAGATAGTGGTTTGGGCAAATGCACTGCAAACATGGAAGGCAAAAACCCGTATTCAGAGTAGGTATTCAGATGAGAACTAAGTATTGCCCTTTTCACAATGGAAGCAGATCAACAGCATCAACATGCCATCAGGTACCTGACTAATGCCCCTGGGGAGTGGAGCCACCAGTAACTTAATGTTATCGTTGTTGCTGTCGGCAAATTGTATGTATAACTTTCATTCGTCTACCATATACATTGTCTTTGCACCCTTTGGGGCAGACAGAGGAGCCCTGGGAAAGAGGTTGACTGAAGTCTACGGAACAAGTTGCCTTGTTCTCCTGATTACCATAATGTTACTCATGTCTGTTGAGTACTCACCTGGAGCACAAATACCTTTACAATCTGTGTTTGTTCAGAAAAGTCTATCAAATACCTCTTTTCCAAACCTCCTTACCACCCTTTTGCTAATCATCTTCTTTCTGAGTCCTTGACGATCCAGGCAAACTATTAACCACTACCCATGAATCAATGTAGACCTGAATCTCTGGCTTCTTCTTCCAGGAAAGTTGACCTACCATATGTACTGTTCAAAGTTCCAATTATTGGGGGGATCCTCCTTTACCACTGTCCTTCAAGTAAAATGCTGCAGACATCTACACTCAACCGCTGACAATATGATATTTGATAACAATATGATTATTGTTAGAAGACAATTCTCTATGGGTCTCTTGCATTTCTGTACATCTTATGAGCAGATGCGTTTGATGGCCTTTGTTTTAGACTATCTTTTAAAGTATGTTTGTATAGTAAACAACCTTGGGAGATAGAGATAGTGTCTATCCACAACAGAGGTCATGTTTGTTTACTGTCAATAATGGTGAAGGTTCTGAGATTTTATCTACTGAAAAGCCAACAAGTTCATCTCCCATGGTTTCAAGTAAAACAGAGATGTTCCTGGGCCTGGACAACTACATGTTGAACATACCATTTCCACCTTCATTAGTCACAAAGTCCAAGTTAACCTACCCCTACAGAGGGAGAGCAGCTCCTCGCCAGGAAGGCAGACAGACTTACTTTCTGTTTTGTGCAGAGTGGAACCTGCTTATAGCTCAACCGTCAGGCTGGAGGGTCACGAGGTCTCCATGGATCAAGCATTTGGTTTTAACAAGAGGCTAGTCGTGAGCTAATAACTACTTTTCAAAAGGGATGTATGGAAGCTAAGTCAAGGCAATGAGTCCAAAATCCCAAGAGGTGTCTCCAAGTAGAGGCTGCCTCCCTTTACCAGGTGGTAAGATCATCAGTCACAGAGACTTGTAGCTTACCGGGATCATTAGGGGCCCCAAAGGTAAAGAGCATGCCGCAGCTTGCTGGATAACTTCCTCTGTAGTCTGTTGGTTTGGCTGCCACTCAATGCACGCTGATTTGGGGGTTGGCAGATATAAAGGACTAAGCAGAATGCCCATGTGAGACACATATTATCCAAACACCTCAACAATCCAACAATGTGCTGGGCCTCCTTTTGGTGCTGGAGAGACTGAAGGTACAACAGTTTTTCCTTGATGGCCAGAGGGATTGAGCATTGTGAATTAGTCTACATAGTTCCTCCAAGAAACAACTTGGCAAGAAGGACTCTGGATTTTGTTGGGGTTTACGAACTGCGTCAGCCGGTTGAGGTGTAATAACACCAGAATCAGGGTAGCTGCCACTGAGGCTTTTCAACCAACATCAGAGGTTAGAGGCACTCACGCTAAATCCTGGCCCCTTATTGGTGGGAAAAGGTGAGGCGGAGGGGGGCGGGCTTTTGTCCCACTAGCACTTCTCTACAGTCCTTCTTCATGATTGACAGAATCCCTTCCGGCACTTATGGGTCGCATCAACACAGCAATTGCTACTATACCTTGAGATGTAGAAACACCGTCAAGAGTATATTGAATGAGGGGTGCCTGGGGGGCTCAGTCGGTTGGGCGTCCGACTTCAGCTCATGGTCCCCCAGTCTGTGCATTCGAGCCCCACATCAGGCTCTGTGCTGACAGCTCGGAGCCTGGAGCCTGCTTCGGATTCTGTCTCCCTCTCTCTCTCTGCCCCTCCCCACTCATGCTCTGTCTCTCTCTCCCTCTCAAAAATAAATAAACATTAAAAAAAGATGTAAGAGCCCAAGATGAACGAGCCCAAGAGGGGTCACTCACAACATCCTTTCCCTTCCCAACGTTTTCCTGTACACTTGGATGGTTGCGAATGATCTTCAGTCCCTTTTGGAAACTGAGTCTTCAGCCTTATCTCTAATCGTTCTCTTAAACTACTTGAGACTGGAAAGAGGAGAGGGAAGATCAGAGGGAAGATCAGGAGAGGGAAGTACAGAGGGAGAGCAGCTCCTCGCCAGGAAGGCAGACAGACTTACTTTCTGTTTTGTGCAGAGTGGAACCTGCTTATAGCTCAACCAAATGAACTGCTGGTGTTTTTGATCCACTTAAAGCTCTCTATTCTCATCGCCGACACCAATCCCTTCTACCCTGAAGACCCCTTAACTCAGCAACTATAGTCACATTGCCTTTTGTCTGGAGTCTCAGGACTTGCTGACCCAACGTCATGATAAATACCCCTTCCTTCCCTGCCTAAAAGAGAGCAGGCAAAACCCAAAAGCACCATTCAAGAGACTTGTTTTAATTCTTTTGCTCAGCCCCTGAACATTCATCAATAGGTAGCGTATTAGAGGACCCTTATTCCATATCCCTCCTATCACTTGGTTGAGAGCATTTGCTACTGGATCATAGTAAGGCTCTGCATACTCCCTAACCCGGCCTACAAAGCCCTCATTCTTTCTCTTCCAGAAACCCATGCCTCAGTCAGTATCCCATCTCCAAAAACTTCAGAAACTGTGAAGGGTCTGAGATAATATTGTACTTGCAAGGTAAGAAATTAGCCTGCCATGGTTTCATGGGTGCTGACAGAAAACATGAGACTCCTGGACATTCATTACTCACAGAAGAGCAAGTGGCCTGAGCTTCATGTCTGCATCAATCATTCTTGGCCCTCGGTTCCACTGGGCATCATGAAGCAACTCAGGTAGACTCTGCACATGCATTGAAATTATACCCTAGCAAAGGAACTCCAATATTGTTAGGGAACCCAAATATTTTATAATGGGATGCAAACAAATTTTCCTGAACTTTGCCCTGGAGGGAGACATGACTATTTTACCTGACCCTGTTGGGAGACATTGCTTTCATATTTTTGAATACCTTGCCCTCTGCGTCGCTGACATCACTAGGTCTTGTGAAACACAACATCCTTATGAATTATAGACACAGTGACAGAAACGTTTTTAGGGCAACATGGGCATATTACAGGGCCTCCTTCTATTTTGGCCCACTCAAATCTTGCAGCCTTTTGGGCTCTTCAATCGATGGAACACAGCACATACCCAAATTAGGTGTATGTAGCCTCAAAATCCAAAGGGCCCACTAGTCCTTTTGCTTCCTTGTTAGTACCAGAAGGGCCAGATGCAACAACTTGCTATTTACCTTGGAAGAGTTATCTTGATATTTCCCAGACTTCTGGATTCCTAGAAATCAAGGCTGGCAGATCTACACATTTTTATGGAACTTTTTTCCCCATCCTCAAGCAAACATACATTTTACCCAGAACCATGTTTTCTTCCTGCTGTTGAGGTCCATCCAATTAACAGGATATCACCCATGTCCTGGGTCAGTGTGAAGTCCTGAGAGGAGACTGCAATATAGGGCCAGAGAGTTGATGTTGTTGGAACTTGGACTGTGTAAGTATATTGCTGATTGTGTCAGGTGAAAGAAAACTCTTTCTGATGATCTTTACTAAGAGGCATAGGGAAAAAAGAACATTTGCTAGATCAAAAACTCCATACGAGTTGCCTGAAGATGTGTTGATTTGCTTTAGAATAGCGGTTATCAATGGAGTGATGTGGGGGAAGTTTGCCACCCAGAAGACAGTGACAATGTCTGGAGACATTTTTGGTCATCACAACTGCAGGGAGGGGTGCTACTAGTAACTGGTGGGTAAAGGACAAGGATGCTGCTAAACATGCTGTCATGCACAGGGCAAGACCCACAACAAAGTATTATCTGGTCTAAAATGTCAACAATGCCATGCTTGAGAAATCCTAATCTTGAGTAAAATTGGAACAGAGCTGTAGTTGGAATTCGTGGCTTGTTGAGTTTATAATAATCTGTTGTCATCTTCCAAGATTCAGCTGTGTTCTGAACAGGCCAAATGGGTGGGCTGAATGAGATTATGGATATAATGACCCCTCCCCCTGAAACTTTCAAGTCCTTAATGGTGGCACATACCTATGCAATGTCTCCAGAAATGTATTATTTCTTCTGGTTTATTATTTACCTAGATAAAGGAAGTTCTAGATGCTTCCCCTTGGCCTTGCCTACAATAATAGTCATAACTCCAGAGATCAAAGAACTCAAATGAGAATTTTGTCAGTTTTGGACCGTACCTATTCCAATTTACTTTACAAACAGAAAATGACAACAGAAGGACTCAGCAACCCATTGAACAATTTGTTAAATACAACCTTTATATTGAAGAAAGGGAATACCAGAATGGATTTATAAGGTAAGGCCTGTTTGTTGATCCCCTAAGTGTGTCACCTGGGAGGTCCAGAGGGCATTCCCTCTAACAAGGCTATGAGAAATATATTCATATGGAGTGCCTCGACATCCTTGAATATCTCTGTGGTTTCTATTTTCTATGGTCCATAAATGACAGAAGGAGTACCCGTTCTCAAACTAGTCTTCTTTTTTTAAATTTTTTTTCAATGTTTATTTATTTTTGAGAGGTAGAGAGAGACAGAGCATGAGCAGGGGAGGGGCAGAGAGAGAGGGAGACACAGAATCCGAAGCAAGCTCCAGGCTCTGAGCTGTCAGCACAGAGCCCGATGTGGGGCTCAAACCCACAAACTGTGAGATCATGACCTGAGCCAAAGTCGGACACTCAACCGACTGAGCCACCCAGGTGTCCCTCAAACTAGTCTTCTAAATTCAGTGGGGATTAAGGAGTTCTAGGGAAATCTCTGAAATTGACACAAGCCCAAATTACATTTCCTCAATTTGCATGTGATTATTAACAGAACAGAGCTTCAACATTATCTGAGCTTTCTGTCTCTACCTTGGCAGAATTCATTCTCTCCACTTACTTTTCACTCAGTCAGGCTTTCTTCTCTACCCTTTGCTAAAACAGCTCTTCTCAAGGACATCCCTAACTCATACTTTGGTAAAGGTAATAAAAAATTATTCAACCTATCGAGCACTTCAATCCACAAAGATCTCATGTTTTCATTACCCATCAGAATCTTTTTTTTTTTTAACGTTTATTTATTATTGAGAGACAGAGAGACACAGAGCATGAGCAGGGGAGGGGTAGAGAGAGGTGGAGTCTGAAGCAGGCTCTGGGCTCTGAACAATCAGCACAGAGCCCGACACGGGGCTCAAACTCACAAACTGTGAGATCACGACCTGAGCCAAAGTCAGTCAGCCAACCAACTGAACCACCCAGGCGCCCCTCATTAGCCATCAGGATCTTGATGGTTTTATCTCCTTCATTATTAAACATGTTCTAAAAGTATAACCATGGCCTTACAGAAACTCTTTTTCTCCCTCGTTCCCATCAATACACTAAGGTAGCAGAACCCAAACCTATCTACAGCCACTGTCCTCTTACTCGGCCTCTGATCTGAGTAGGTAAATACTGACCCCCCCAAAATCACATTTACTGCATTACTTCAAATTTGTGAGCACAATTATCAAATGGAATTGCAGTAAATTTCCCGTACTCATCATATTTAAATCTCTGCAATGTTATAAGCACTGTCAGCCCCTCCCTCCTTGAAATACATTCTTCTCTAAGCATAGCCCAAGACTTGTATCTTCAGTTGGTTACTCAGTCTCCTCACTTGAACGTATAAAAGATATCTCAGGGCCTCCTGGGTGGCTCAGTCCATTAAGCATCTGGCCTCTTGGTTTAGGCTCAGGTCACGATCTTACAGTTCATGAGACTGAGCTCTGTGCTGACAGTGTGGAGCCTGCTTGGGATTCTCTCTCTCCCTTCTCTCTCTCTCATTTTCTCTGCTCCTCCTCTGTTCTCTCTCCCCTCTCACAAAATAAATAAATAAACTAAAAAATAAAAAATATTAAAAAATAAATGAAAGATACCTCAAACTTAATTAAAAAAAAAAAAGAGCCATTATTTCCACTCCCACTCAAATCTTCCTGGGCTCTTTAATGCCCATCTTGATAAATAACACTACCATCACACTACTCTGGCTCTTTTCTTTTCAATCATCCAATATCTCATCATCTCAAAAACTTATTTTGTTCCATCTCTAAAACATATTCAAAATCTAGTCACCTTTCATGTCCCTCCTGCCCGAGGCTAAAAAAACGTTCTCTGTTGCCAGGACTTCTGCAGTAGGCTCTTAACACAGGCGCTGAAGGCTAGCAAATCAATGAATGATAAAGAGTATTATTGACTGTTGTCAGATTCACTTACCCATCCCCTGTCTGGTATTATATGTGTGTTATCTTTAATATCTTATCAAATATAGAATCATATGACCTAACAAATTTAGGCGCAACTATCTATTTATATATTTATTTAGGACGTTGGGAGTGACTTAATTTTTTTTTTACTTAAAGAAACCTTTTTTTAACATTTATTCACTTTTTTTGAGAGACAGAGCGCAAGTCAGGGAGGGACAGAGAGAGAGGGGGAGATACAGAATCTGAAGGAGGCTCCAGGCTCTGAACTGTCAGCACAGAGCCCGGTGTGGGGCTCAAACCCATAAACTGCTAGATCGTGACCTGAGCCAAAGTTGGACACTTAACCAACTGAGCCACCCAGGCATCCCGGGAGTGACATTAAAGATAGCTTGAACTATGGCCTGGTCTCTCAGGTTATGTTGCCAAGCTCCGAATATTTAAGATATACTTTCGGGGCCACAGGGCTAATTAGTCTTAGTGCCCAACTAGAGACCACATATCAGAACTCTCAGCTAAGTGCTCTTCCTAATGCTTGAAAAAGTGATGTTTCGGGGCACCTGGGTGGCTCAGTCAGTTAAGCATCTGACTTCGGCTCAGGTCACGATCTTGCAGTTCCTGAGTTCGGGCCCCACGTCAGGATTCTGTGCTGACAACATGGAGCCTAGAACCTGCTTCAGATTCTGTGTCTCCCTTCCTCTCTCTCTCTCTCTCTCTCTGTCTCTCTGCCCCTCCCCCTGCTCTCTCTCTCTCTCTCTCTCAAAACTAAATAAATATGAAAAAAAAAATTTTAAGTGATGTTTCTCCATATGTATGCATGTGCATGACCTTGTGATCATGCTATATTCCTTTTCTAACCATTCTGGACTAATTGTTATGGCTCTCTGGTATTGTGTTGTGCCTGGAAGTGGTATAAGATAAAACAAACACTGTATGTATAACTTGACATTAACTTCCCTGGTTAATTGCATTCTCCCCTCTCAGTATACCCAGAGGTATCCTCTGAGCTGTTAGAACTTTGTGTAAATAAAGACATCCTTACCACGTAGGAAACCTCCAGAATGCCTTACTCAGGGAATTGAGTTCCAAACGGCCCAAGAACCCTTCCTTTAGTAAGGAAGACACTCCCCAAATGGTAGGCAGTATGTTTAGAAAGCATTTCATTTGTGTCCTTGTAGCTAACTCTGGGCCCCTTTCTTATCTGTGTTAAGTATCTGACTGTCTGCTTATTTTATCCCAGCATATGGGCTAAATTACACCTTCCTTTAGATACATAATTTAAATCACCTTTCCTGCCCAGCAGCCTGTCAGGATTCGGCCACCTGTAGGGGCCTAAAGAGATTACATGTTGAAAATACTGAGCGCTATGCCAATCCCAACTTCTGCTCTTGAGCCTGAGGCTAGGTAATTCCACAACTCAACATTTCAACAAACATTTATTGACTATTTGAAAAGTACTATGTAAGTTACTCAGGGGGAAACAGAGATGAATTTTTACCTACGTCCTCTAGAGGTTCACCATCTGGAGAACATATATGAGTTTGACACAATGTGAGGCTGTGATTCAAGCCATGGTAGAAGCCCAATTTAAGGGAGGGAATTTGGATAAGGTCCTGAAAGATCCATGGTAAGTCAAACGTGATCATGGAGCCCGGAGAGCTGCAGGGCGTTAGGGCAATGGAAGAACTACCAATGTGATTGAAGCTTTGCATGTGTATTCGGGGTTACGAGGCTGGAAATGTTACTAGGAAACAAATCATGAAGTGCTTTGAACTTTAGCATTTAGATTGTGGTTCATGTTCTGATTGCAGTTGTGACTCATACAAGTTTTGAGCAGGAGTATGATACCACCAGCCCTGTATTTTATGAAAATAGCGTGTGTAAGGGGCACGACTGAGAGTAGAGTTGGCCCGGAGATAAGAATGCTAACCAGCTGGAAAAGAGAAGATCTGTTGTTGTTTGCCTTCAGCAGAACACCATGCACTCATGACCTTTTCCTTTAAAAACAGTTCCTCAGGTTTCCTTTAGGGGAACAACAATTCTTCCAGCTAATGCACCTTAAGTGGTGTTGACTCCATTTTTGCTTCCAAGGTAGGGCATGTGACTTAGGTAGCTTCAATCAAAACAGTGTCTTCCCCTAATTGAAATGATTGGTTTCATAATGCGTGTTTTGGGGTCTCTAAAAGAAAAACAGAAGATTATTCATATTGGGATTGCATTTGGAAGGTAGAGTTGACTGCCACACATTACCTGCTCAGTGATCATGTGTTTCATAAATGAAGACAACTATTTGCCATGAGGAAAGAAAACCTGAGAATAGAGCTTAAACTGGGATGGAGCAAGAGAAACTGGAACCTGACGACACTGTTTGAGCCCTGAATCAAGCCTCCTTAGAGCTATTTCTACTCTAAGACTTTAGTTAATGAAAGACACATAACCAATGAAGGAGGATGCAATAAAACCCCGAGAAAGGCTCAGGGATCTAGCTTCAAACAGAGGTCCACCTGTATCAGTCAGCTATTGACATGATAATTCTTTGTAACAAACCATCCCAAGAATCAATGGCTTAAAATAATAACAAATAAAATAAATTATAATAATAATAACAATAAATAAACATTATTTAAAATAACAATTATTATTTTAATTATCTTGTTCACATGTCTATAAGTGGCTGAAGGATAGTTGAAATAGACTGAAATCAGTGGTGCAACTTTGCTTCGGTCTGTGTGTTTGACTTCCTCAACTCTTCGGTGTAGATTTGACTCAGATCTGCTCCATATTTGTTTATAATGGAGTCTGTAATCAGGCAATAGCTATAAAGGGCAGGTTTTTATAATGATGGTGTAAATGTAAGATGACAAGCCCAAACATACAAGTACAGTTCAAGCCTCTGCTGCTGAGTTCCTTTTGGCCAGGAGCAAGCCACATGGCTGAGCTCTAAGTCATGCTTTAGGGAAGCACACTCCACCTATATGAAGTTAAAGCAAAACTCACACAGCCAAGCCCAACATCAATGGAAGAGGTAAGTAGACTTAAGATAAGAATGTGAGAAGGGGAGTAAATATTTTTTAACAAGAATGTATTCTGATACAACTATTCTCACTAAGCAGATAGGAATTTATCAAGGACTGGAAAATAGCTCATAGGATGGATGGAAATTCTTTCCAGAGGCCAGTACAGGACAAGACCTACAGGATCAAGACTACTGCTTCAGTCCTGATCACAAAATGATATCCTCAAGTGGGCATATTAAAATCCAAGTACAGTGGGATATACAACCAAGTGCTGATATCTATTAGAAGATGGGAAATAGTGAGCTATAATTATACACAAGAATATTTGTTCACTGTGAAAGATAGGAACCAAGTACTGAAACCTGTTGGGATGTTACATCTAAGCACAGTTAGAGAAGCCAATCAAGAAGAGAAAGAAACAGTGCAAAACTTGGAAAATGGAAAGAAGCCATATGAGACCCCAGCTATATGGGAATTTGGCTCTTCTAAAATGCAAGGTTAAAAAGACTTTCATCTTCATGGTTAGCCATAGGGAAATCTGCAGCATCGTAGGAGTAAGCACTGTGGAGCAGTGGGGTTGTCTCCAGAAGAGTCTTGAGACGTTGTTGGGTTTCCACAGGTCGTGTTTGCACCTGGATAAAAGAGTGATGGGTATAAAATTCTGGAGTCACAATCTGCTTCCTCTAATCCTCTGTAGATGGTGTTCTATCATCTTTAACATTCAGGGTTGCCAGGAACAATTATAAGCCCAGCTTCCCGTTTGTTTCCTTTTTAGATAAGTCACTCTTTCAAAGTGACTGGGTAGCTAGGTGTTCACAGGATTCTTTTTACGTTGAAGAGTATTTCTATGGAAACACGCGGAATGGTGCCACAACCTGGAATTCAAATAGTTTACTTTTTAAGGAAAGTCGTATTTTTCATACAGTCAATATAGCTTGGCTCTGTCTGGGTGGGAAACGTATGATTATTTTAAAATTCATTTGGGAATGTGAAATTGCTTGTGTATTGCCAGGTGATCTCCATATCATTTCTCTTGCTCTCCCTCATGATCCTAATGATTTGTTTTTACTCCTATATTGTTAATAAAAGAGATTTCTATGGGGTTTGTCTTCTAGTTGCAGAGCAGATTTCATCAGAGAGACTGGGTGAAGGGTTGAGATATTTTACCTCAGGTAAAACAAATGACTATTTCATCTACTGGAATGTTTGCCCAAATGGTACTTAACTGTGAAATAAATTTTTACTCTACACTAGAGCGTATTAAGCCTGTACCAACAGATAAATTAACCCTTTACTCTGTTCTCCCTTTAGATAGTTGTTTGGTGCTTTATTCAATGCTATTACAGGAGGTATGAACCCATCTATCTCACTTCCTTCTGGTAACATGCCAAACTTCTAGAGAGAACAAAAAAATGTGGGTGTAGTTAGCCTGAAGCCTACAACCCAAAATCGATCCCTTCTCTCTAACCCCGATCCTCATACACAGTCCCCTTTTGGTTTGAGGCCCACTTGACTGTTGTAAATTCAACCACAGATCACAAATCCAAATCTTTAAGGAGCAGCTATGGGGTGCCAAGCACTATATTAGGCACTGAGGACATAAGGGTTAATTAGAAAGGCACAGTCCCTTAGCATAATACCCTCTAGGCCCATCCTTACTGTCATGTATGGCAAGAATTCATTCTCTTTTATAGCTGGGTAATAGTCTATTGTGTTTCTATACTACGTCTTTATCCATCCATCCACGTATAGATGCTAAGTGAAATCAGCCAAAGAGAGAAAGATAAATACCAAAGGATTTTACTTATATCTGAAATATAGAAAATAAAACAAATGAAAAAAACAAACAGACTAATAAATACAGAGAACCGGAGGGGCAGAGGGTGGAGAAATGGATGAAGTAGGTGAAGGCAATCAAGAGGTATAAAATTCCAATCACAAAATAAATAAGTCATGGGGATGTAAAGCACAGCATAGAAAATGCCGTCAATAATATCGTAATAATTTTGCATGGTGACAGATGGTCACCATTTATCATGGTGAATATTGCGAATGCATAGAATTGTCAAGTCACTGTGTTGTGCACCTGCAAGTAGTATACCATTGTATGTCAACTATATATCAATTAAAAATAAGCATGTTAATGAATCAATTACAAAAGAAAGACATAGTCCCTGTAACACCTGAAGCTTTCTTCATTCTATACAAAATTAAAATGGAGTAGAGGAAATCACTTTCACAGTGTAGCCAGAGGAGGTATCTCTGAAGAGATGACATTTATGGTTACATCAGCCAGACAAGCTAAAACCAGTGGCCTCTGTGATGTTTCCTTTTTACAGTTAGAAATTGTAGTGGCTGAATGGCAGGATTTACGGTGATGGTCGGTTTCCAGATTACGGTTGTGGTAGACATCACCCCGTTAGTACTGATGCTCGTGGAGAGAAATGGTGACTTCCTAAGGGTCCTGGCTGGAAAGATATGAATGGCAATGTAGGGGCAAGGACTGATAGAAAATAGATTACTTAAAGCACTAAAACATCTCATTCCCAACACTTTTATATTTTCTCATTTAAAAAACTCTCTGCATTGATTGGGCCACGGAGGTAGGTCACTCTAAGGTCTTTGCCAAGCCTAAAATTCTGTGATTCTATGTAATGAAAAGAAATGGTACGTGGGTCAGAGGAAGCAATGAAGACCAACCCTCGACATTTCATAGTACACCTTGGACAACACGGATTGCATAGTTGCAGTGTAAAAGCACATTTATTCCTATTTCATATATTTCACGTGGACTATTTGAAATTTCTAACAACATCATGGGATCAATATGATTATCTGTGTAATGTTGATGAGAAAAGGAAGACTCAGGGGAAAAGTCACTTAGTCAAAATTTGCTTCTAGGTGCGCCTCTCCTCCTGTGATACCCATACAGACATCTGATGTCACCACCTACATGTGAGCCATGTCATTTGTGGGCCTTTGATAGGTCTGATTCACGCAGTTAAGCAAATTAAATAGATAATTAAGTAAAACCCATGGACTTAGCTGCCACTTATTGCCTGACAAAGGAAAGAAATTCAAACAGTTTTGCAGACACCTACATTTCCCTAGGAACTAAGTTCAAGAAAATATGGATTCCTTCTTAAGGGATGCCAAATGACAGTAACTTTAAACTCCACATTTGCAGGGACACCTGGGTGGCTCAGTCGGTTAAGCGTCCGACTTTGGCTCAGGCCATGATCTCGCAGTTTGTGAGATTGAGCCCTGCCTAGGGCTCTGTGCTGACAGCTCAGAGCCTGGAGCCTGCCTCAAATTCTGTGTCTCCCCTTCTCTCTGCCCCTCCCTTGCTTGTGCTCTGTCTCTGTCTCTTAATAATAAATAAATGTTAAAAAAAAAATTTTAAACTGCAGATTTGCAAAGCATGCGGAAAAACTGATCAAATGCTTAATTCTCAGTTGGTCACTCTCACGGGCTGAGCACATAATTACTTAATTTTTACTCATTACTAACATTTACTGAGGAGTCTAAGAAGATATGATCTACACACTTACCTTTAATGATTTTTGGAATCATTTATGGAATGGTACTTGGGATTTCTGGAAAATAACCCCCTAAATATCAGGTTTATTATGTGAGCAATTGCAGAAGTTGATTGATTTTCTCATGATGGAATTTTCTAGCGTGTATTCATAGTGTCTGTGGTTCAAGAATACTCTATGCTTTAAACATCATAGGTAGTGGAGGAAAGTTTCCATGGGTCTTAAATTATAGGTACTTGGAGTATGAGCTCATTACCCAGAGGCCCACCCAACCCACATCAGCAGCAGTAGAGCACCTGAAGGAATTTGTTAACCAGTTGAAATTTAGAATCACAAAGTCAAACATTGTATTAGGAGATCTCAATTCATGACAACGTTATTCCTCTTTCACGTGGGAAATCCGATGCCAAAAGCAGAAACTGAAAGTCAAAATTACCATCTTCTCTCACAAAATGAAAACGGAGTTTTAACTAGTCTATACCACTTGCAAAGACGCCACAGACAAAATACTCCTGAAATGGTACATTAACTTTGGCAGTCTTAACATTTCTATTTCCAATTAAGCGTCTGTATGGGGCAATCCTCTTCCTAAGTTGAAATGTTTTCTTACATTTTTTAATGTTTATTTATTTTTGAGAGAGAGACAGAGCACGAGCAGGGGAGGGGCAGAGAGAGAGGGAGACATAGAATCCAAAGCAGGCTCCAGGCTCCGAGCTGTCAGCACAGAGCCCGATGTGGGGCTCGAACTTGTGAACCGCGAGATCATGACCTGAGCCAAAGTTGGACGCTTAACTGACTGAGCCACCCAGGCGCCCCTGTTAAAATGTTTTCTAAACATTAAGTGTGATTATATTAACTTGACATTTTTCTCAGCAATGTGTTTAGCATACATACAAGTGAGAGAATTTTTTAAAGTCAATTCACATAAGTTATATAACTAATAACATTTTCCCAGCATTTAGCATGTCTGGAGAACATCAGGGCCAAAATTCTTTGTCTACTGAATAATAAATAAAGCTCACCCCATTGTAGCAACCACACATTTTGACTCCTCTTTGTTTATACTGAATTAGATTTCCTGTCTTATAGTTAGGGGTCTTTTCTCCCTTCCAATGGCCCAATCTTGATTGTAGAACTTGTTTGGATCATTTGACTGTCAGGCTACTCTCAAATTTCCAACTTTCTGAATCAAAATTACATTTTATAAAAATTCTCAGAAATATGTGTCCCTCTCAGATACCTCCTCTTGCACACAAAAAGAGACAGGCTTTGCCTAGTGCTCGATTTACACAGAAATGAGCCAAGTTTAGACTCAATGGCGCCATCTATTGGAGTTTCCTTGTACACTATCTCGTGCTGGTGTGGTTTCTTTCGTAGGGCAGGACATTACTGGTGATAGTCCATTGGCTGCAATGGTGCAAATTTCTGCCCTCCAGATTGGAAACAGGTAGATGAAAACGAGACATGTAAATATTAAATAATCCATTTGTAAGCTTTAAGATAAAAGGGGGACATACAAGAATTCTGCTTCTGTGCCCTCAGCTGTCGACCAAACGTTTGGGTCCCCTCAAAATTCTTATGTTGAAATCCAACCCCCAATGTGATGGTGTCTGGAGATCGGGCCTTTGGGAGGTGATTAGGTCATGACGGTGGAGCCCTCATAGATGGGATTAGTGCCCTAAAAAGAGGTTCCGGAGGGATCCGCGGCTGCCTTCATTTAGGTGAGGATATAATGAGGAGTCTGCAGCCTGGAAGAGGGCCCTCACCGGACCACGCCGGCACCCTGATCTCAGACTTCCGGACTCCAGAACCGTGAGAAATAAACGTCTACTCTTTATAGCCCCCCAGCCTGTGGCGTTTTGTATAGTAGACCTAATGGACAAAGACTAGTATCTCTCCAGGATGGACATGTCACCAGCCTTTCTCATCATCTCTTCATGTATGTTGCAGAAACTGAATCCCACATGAGTGCAACTTAGAGGGGCTCCTTCTTATGCCAATACCCCGCTAACAAGACAGAGGCTCAACCTCAGGCACAGCATGCTGAGAACTCCAAGGTCCTCATTCTCTCACCTCAGCTCACTTGCAGGGTGAGGGTCCAATGCCTGGAGAGGCAAGCTAGGAACCCAGAGGCTACTCCACTCACCCAGCACCTTGCTTTTCATGCAGGACTGTGGGAGATGTTAGCAATCATCCCTGCTCTCAGATCCAGAGCCATTGCTCAGGAATCTTGCCCGAAAGGAGCAACAGCCATAGAGCAGAGAGCTCCAAAAATGTCCCCAAACGCACTGACCATTTTTAGCACAGAGCAGGAGAAAGTTCAGGCCTAACAGCGCTCTTGAAAGCAATGGTGATTGTGGTGCTAACCAATTAAGAGGAGGCTGGTAGCTTCTTGAAAGTGACAAGCCAAACCATAGGCCAGGTAGTTTATCAATGAGAAGCAGGAAAAGAGGCCTCTGAGAAGAGCACTCTTAGGGTCAAAGACCTCACAAATGATCCCCTCAAAGGATCCCAGATTTAATTGGATCAGTCTGTGGAGCAAAATGTATTCTCCAGGGCATTGGCAAAAACAAAAGGGCAATCATCTGGAATTTAGTAGAGCTTAACAGCTGGGTACAATCAGGGAAAGAGGGAGTCAGTGAGAGCCTGGCTAAAACCACTGTCCTCCAAGGGTGCGTGCGTGCCCCCGGGGCTGTGCTTCTGAGCAGGAAAATCAGAGGCTTCCACTGCAAAGTAAATAGCACTCACTAGAATAGCCCAGCTATTTGTTTATTTGTCAATAAACAAATATTAGTTCTCATGGTTTTTAGTAGATTTTGTTGGAATTTTTTATAGGAAAGATATGTCTTCGACAAAGAGACAGCTTTACTTGTTTGCGCGTAAACAAAACATGGAGAAGCGTGCAATTATCTCAATAGAAGGGGGGAAGCGCTTGACAGAATGCAACATCCACTTGCAGTAGATACTTAGCAACGTAAGGAGTAGAAACGAAGTTTTACAAACTGATGAAGAGATCTATGAAACCTACAGTAAACATAATAATTAAAGTAAAATATTAAACTTTTACCCCTAAGATGAAGAACAAAGCCACTGCAATGTAACAACAACAAAACAACAGCAGCCACAGCAACAACCGCAGCAGCAAAGGTAGAAACGGGAAAAGAAAAAGTAAAATCATTTTTTATTTTTGTTCACAAACGACCTTCCGGTTTACGTGAAAATCCTAAGGGATCTAAAAACTTGACTACTAGGAATAAAACTTAGCAAGGTCAGAGAATAGAAGACGTAATAGACAAATGTTAGTTGTGTTTCCCTATACTAGCAAAATAGAATTAGAAAATGAATTTTAAAATGCCATGTAGGGGCGCCTGGGTGGCTCAGTCGGTTAAGCGTCCGACTTCAGATCAGGTCATGACCTCACGGTCCGTGAGTTCGAGCCCCGCGTCGGGCTCTGCGCTGACAGCTCAGAGCCTGGAGCCTGTTTCAGATTCTGTGTCTCCCTGTCTCTCTGCCCCTCCCCTGCTCATGCTCTGTCTCTCTCTGTGTCAAAAATAAATAAAACATTAAAAAAAAATTAAAAAATAAATAAATAAAATAAAATGCCATGTAAAAGACCACCAGAAAGGTTTTCCAGGAGCACTAGGTGGGATGTATAGATTCCACAAAAGGTTTTTTGCAGGTGCAGCAAGATGCTAGTGTCTCTGAACCTGCAGGGGCAGGTGGGGCTGGAGGGGAAGGTGGTGACATCTCCCAGCAAGGAAAATGTACCCCCGGGTCATATGCTTGGAGGGCTTTTGGAACCCCAGCTCCCAGTCTGGCACTGTTATGATACTCAGACTACCCATAAGTGAAAAAGAAAAAAAAAAAAAAAAAAGACTGGAATACTGGAAATCACAAAGGCTGCGCCTTTCTTCGAGTGTGAGTCTGAAGGTGTTGCCAAGATAGCGGCTGAAACAACAAACAACTACTGTTCTGACAAAGGCAACTTGAAGGTGACATCATCTGAAGATGTCCGTTGACATCATCTGAAAAAATACCCGAAGCAATTTTTAAAGATCGAGATGGTTTATTTTCAAAGGCATCCTATGGTATCCGTGGAAGAGAACAGGAATAAGTACACACTTAAAACAAGAGCTCAGAATGGAGAAGGAATTTTAAAACCAAGAAAAATGAGGAAGAAAATAGCTGCATTAGGCATCAGTTGTGATTTTCTCTTCATTAATTTTTATGGGGAAAACAATTTCAGCAGACGTCATCAGAATTCCAGGAATTTCCAGGTTTTGTGAAAGAAGGAAAGAGGTTTTAGGTACTCTAGCTCTCCTAAGATGACCATGCATTACCAGGGGCCACACAGCAGTGTTTGGAGTAGTGAAAATCGTTCAGGAGCTGAAATGAACAGTGATCATGAAATTGTTTTCAAACAGCTCACACCTGATGTAAAAGAAGAACTACCAGAGACTCAACACCTACACATTCAAGAAAAGGAAAGACAAAGCCACCCATAGATATTGATGCATACATATTCTGAATGTGTTATGTGTGATATTTCTTCCGAATATGTAATGGCTTCATTATTAAGACTGACTCTTTACATTTGCTAGGTGCAATGAAACGTGACCATTGGCAAGATTTTTGGAATAGAAATGCAATGTTGTTTTGAGTCGTAAAAACGGGAAGCAGTGAGTAATTTACACTCTGCCCACCCTTGCCGAAATGCGAGGGTGCATACCAGCTCACCCCAGCTAGGCTCCAACCGCTCCTGTTGGTTTCCTCCAGTTTCCTTTGCAGATTTCATAGCTGTCCTCAGTTACTCCACGTGGACAGAAAAGTCACACTGGTAGCTGTAAGACTTAAGCCCTGAACTTACCGCCAATCCTGCTGGAAGTCTCTCCTTCATGTGTTCACCCCGTTCGGCGGTATACATTCAACCATTAAGGGTACTTAAGAGTGCAATATCAGAGGGTTAATTTGGAAAGATAACTTAAGCTGGAGAGTGAGGATGTTTTTCAAATATTAATACAGATTCATTTACGTGTATATGACTTAGTTTCACCAATACTATCCAGTTCATTTTTGATGGGTTAGCATGGATCAATGAACTACCATTCTGTTAGTGGAAAATGGAGAATTACATCAATGTGGAATTACATTCTAAGATTTAAACGCTATACAACAAATAAACTTTTTCTACAATTTATTTGAATGCAAGTGGGACTTTAGAAACCTTGAAATAAGATAGTAGGGTTTTGCCTCCTCATCAAAAAAAATATAACACCAAAAATATAATACAGGAAAACCTTGGATTACAAGTAGCTCGTTCTACAAGTGTTTTGAAAGACCAGCAAATCTTTCTAATAAATTTTAACTTCATAAACAAGCATGAGTAGTACCTGACGCTGAATGTCGCATGATCACAACTGAGGCGTTGGTTCTTGAAATTCGCTTTGAGATACAAGTGCATGGGGCACCGGGGTGACTCATTCGGTTAAGTGTCCTGCTTAGGCTCAGATCATGATCTCACTGCTGGTGAGTTAGAGCCCCCATCAAGCTCTGTGTTGACAGCTCAGAGCCTGGAGCCTGCTTTGGATTCTGTGTCTCCCTCTCTCTCTCTCTGCCCCTCCTCCACTTATACTCTGCTTCTCAAAAATAAATAAGTATTAAAAAAATTTAAAAACAAACAGCAACAACAACAACAAAAACCAAGTGCTTTGGGTTACAAGCATGTTTCTGGAACAAATTATACTCACAAATCAAGATTTTACTGTACTTAGAAATAAATTTAACACAAATATACCTTATATATTTACTGAAAATAACAAAACATTGCTAAAGGAAATAAATGAATGAAGAGAAAAATCCATGTTCATAGACTGGAAAATAATATTGTTCGGATGTCACTGTCCTGAAATTGATTTATAGAGTCAATAAACTTCATGGTATAATTCAACAAGCAGATTCTAAAATTTATATGGAAATGAAAAGGACCTAAAATAGTAAAACAAAACAAAACAAAAATATCATAAAAGAGAAGAACACAATTGCAGGACTTATGTCTACTTGATTTAAAGACTTGACCTTACAGCTAAAGGAAGAGTGAATTTGGCAAGCTGCTGAATAGATCGACAGAGCAGAATAGGTCCAGAAATAGACCCACATACATATAATGAATTGACTTTCAAGAGTAACATTAAATCTAATAAGTGGGGAAAGAAAATCTTTTCAATAAATAATGTTGGGACAAGTGGATGAATACATGGACAAACAATTAAGGTCAAGTCCAACCCCAAAAAAATTAAGATAAAAAATGGGCTCAACCTTCAAAGCAAAAACTATAAAATCTCTCAGAGAAAACACCAAAACATATCTTCATGATCTCGGGGTAGGCAAAGATTTCTTAGGGACCCAAAAAGTGTGACTCATAACATGGGGAAAAAAAGGATAAATCGGACTCCATCAAAAGTGAATGCTTCTACTCTTCAAGAAATACTAGGAAGATAATGAAAAGACAAGACGCCTTCTGGGTGGAAATAGTTTCTATCTTTATCTATCTATCTATTTATCTGTCCATCTGTTCATTTATCTGACAAAGGAATTGTATCCAGAAATTATAAAGAACTCCTGTCACTCGGTCATAAAAAGTCAAATACAGATACAGAATACAGGGTCTGTACCCAATATAGATTCTAAAGTACTTTTTAAGGAGTTGCCACAATGGTGCTGCTGTTTCATCAAAGTGATGAAATGCTAATAGGCAAGGAGCCAACTGAAAAACTAGAGGCTACTGTAGCTATTTGAATGCCTGAAGGTACTTTTCTTCAATTATTTTTAAAGTGTGAATGAGGTCCCTAAGGATGTTAGGAGTATTACAGAGCAAATATTTAGAAAATGAACCACAAGCCCTTCAAGCAAAATTCCAAATTTGCCAGGAATGAAGCAGTAGAAATGGAAATGGACCAGAAAGCTGAGACACTTGTGTTCCCGGACCAACAGTATTGCTACCTCACTGTGTAAATTTTAACAAAACAGAGCTTCACTGAGCCTCATTTTCCTTTTGTAAAACACAGAATTTAGAGAGTAGAACCCCTAATATTCCTTCCAAATCTAGAAATCCTGTGATTTATTCATCCGTCTATTTCATTTCTTTATCAACCATTTGTCAGCATCTACTATCTACACTGGCTAAGCACCATTAATACACAGATGAATAAAATGATCTTCATACTTACTGAATTCAATCCAACTGAGGAGATATATACAAGCAACTAAAGACATTTGTAAACTACGAAGGGAGTTCAGATCTAAGGATTGCCCAAGCAGGAACATAAAGTACCGATATGTCCAGGAGAAGCAAACACCCCCACATGGAAACAAGTGGTGTGTACGAGGCTGTAGGGTGGAACAGCATCACTGGAAGGGAATAATGGCCTAAAGAGTGTGGGCAATGCCAAGGAGCTTGGACTTTATTCTCTACAGTCTTTCGAGAATTCTCGATGTTTCTTTTCTCCTTATTTTTTTTTAAACAAACATCTGTTCTTAGAAAAATTTGTTTAGAAATAGACTAAGTTGGTTACAAAGCAATAGTTTTTTTAGCCAATATTTTCTTTAAAATGCTATTTAAAAATGTTTTTTCCACCATGAATCTACCTCATTTTGAGATCCTTGTTTCCTATCCTAGAAATAATTCCTTTTCGTTCTTTTACATCTGCATGGTGTCCCTCGAAGAACACTGACATGCCATTTGAGACACAAAATGTTTCCAGGCAGCTTGACTAAAGACCACGGAGGAGAGTTAGCCTGTCTAACGAAAAGAAAAAAATAAATACAGTCTTCCCTGCTGTAAGTGGCTGACACTCATTTCGTCGTCCCCTTTTGTAATGCAGAAGAAGATGGAGTTCAAGTAAGATAGAAATGAATTTAAAATAATAATGTTTTCAAAATGCGTATGGTTGGATCTGCAATGAATTTCACACAGCTAAACCTGTTCTTCCATTTCCGCTTATGTTGGCAAAGTCACAGTAAGTTAAACTGGCAGAAAATTCGGCAGTGTAATATTTTGGGATGCCAACTGAACAAATATGAGTTGGCTGACTATTGAAGCAGGCCAGTTAAATCTAGTCTGTTTTTATTGCCGCTGAACCACTTGGGCTATATTTTACAATATGTGGTAGATTTACCAATACTTTATTTATGGGCTAGCTTTGTATTTTTAGACAGGTTTGCAGATGAACACTTATTTAGGCATGCATTTTGAAATACTTGATGGGAATATAGTTTCAACATTCACCTTGCAGTCTTATAAGGTCTTCCTAGTGGCCAGGCCAAATACAGGAGTAAAGATATAGTCCATGGATCAGTTAGGACTTGCTCAGAAAAATAGAGATTATGCTGGGTATTTTAAGCATCAAGGGAGGTATAATACAGGGCATTAAAGTCTTATACAATTATTGCAAAGCCAAGGAAGGTAAAAATAGCCTTAAACAATCAGAAAGTAGGAGAATCCCAATAAACTGATCATCAACTGATGATCTATGCTGCTTACAGCGTTGTAAACGACAGCTAGAAGCCACTGGCAAAACCCCATATATGCCATCTGCAGAATTCCAGCTGCTCCTGGAGAATTATGTTCCTGTACATCTTCCACTTCCAGATCCCGTACAAATGCTTTTCATTGGCAGAATATGAAACAAATCCCTATTGGCCAATAAATCTGGTTAACGTAGCTTCCAAACTGTCATGCCCCATGTTACATGATAGAGTTTAAAAGAACAGGCGTTGTCCTACATATCAAGATACAATATCTAGTTTGGCTCTCCATACATATATCTTTAAAATTCCAAGCAACAATATTAGGCTTTTCACTGTTGCAACTTTCCGTCAGTCTAATGAAGATGAGCTCACCCTCTCCCTCAAAGGCCAGACAAGAAAACACAAGTGTTACTGGACCCATCACTGGATATTCATTCTTTTTCAGCTCAGTCACAATCCTTATTTGATATCCTGTAATAATCAGACCAAGATACAAGTTTAACCAGCACCAATACTTCTTATAGAAACTAGGAGAGGAAGGAGAAAAAAATTGGGTCATATAATATACACAAAATAGAACAAGAAAGAATATAAGCCTCGTCGCTATAGTCCTTCTTTCTGTAGCAGATCACAAAGCTCTAAGAGTTTAGAACTTCCTTCTTCTATTCTCCATTCCATATTTACTTTGCCTGTAGTCAGCAGCTCAGGTGGATGTGGCCTTTTGCCTGGCAGAACAACCCTAAACTTCATTCCTGACTGGCCAAAGTCATGAGTAGTCTTGCTTCTATCTGGTAGCTATGGTTTTTCATGAACAGTATTGGTAGTATTAAGTGGCACACTCAGGGGCACCCGGGTGGCTCAGTCGGTTAAGCATCTGATCTTGATTTTGGCTCAAGTCGTGATCTCACCTTTTGTGGGATCAAGCCCTGTGTCCGGCTCTGCGCTGACAGTGTGGAGCCTGCTTGGGATTCTCTCTCTCTCTCTCTCTCTTGCTTTCTCTCTCTGCCTCTTAAAAATAAATAAATAAATAAATAAATAAATAAATAAATAAATAAACATTAAAAAAAGCGGCACACTCAGACAATGCCTGCATTTTTTGCCTGCCTTCTTCCTCTCTAATGGTATCCCCTTGGCAATCAAGATTAGTCACCCCGGTCCACACAGTATTTTCCTTCTTTGTTGTCATTTCAATGACATTGGAAGTCCAATATGGCCAGGGTACATTCTGAACTTCAAGTCCAGCGTAATCCCTGATAGAAGCTCTCCATTCTTGGGAACCAAGATATCAGAATCTTCAGAGCCCAGCGTTATGGGGACAGGAAGCATAACTTTTGAGAGAAGGTTGTTAAGTGAAAAACTTAAAAGGAATCAAGCTCACTTCCACCCTTTGTTTCTCAGACCTGTGATTTCCTATCATAGGAGAAAGATCATCATATGTTCACAGGTATCGGCATTTGGTTTGGCTTCTTCATACTATTGTCTCCCAGCCTGCATAAAACTGAGTTTTCCATAGGCTCTTCAGTGTTGCTACCCGGCTAGCTTTTATTATTGTAAAACGAATCCCGTGATCACAGGGGTAAATTCGTTATCACCATAATAGTGAATAAAGTTATCATTAAATCTATAGATGATAGTGCAGGCAGAAGCACTGAGAGCAGGGAAGCTAATTTATGACAGGAGAAAATATCTGTTCGAGTGAGGACACAGCACTGTCCCCTCCATGATAAAAGAGTTCTGATGTAATGAACCTGATATCAGATGGGAGGTGGGTTGCTCTGGAGAGTTGGAAATATGGGAAAAATCACATAAGGGGTTCACTGCTAGTCTCTGTCATTGGCAGGTTGGACAATCAGCAGCCATTGTGGCCAGATCAGGCTTGGTTAAAGGAGGCCCATAGTTTTTATCCTAGTCATATCCTAGTCATAAGTTCAATCCTATTGCCATGGCTACTTAGTTCATGGTCCGATAGGGAAAGCAGTGAGATGGCTGGAAGACGATGCTAATTGACATTCACAGACAATAACCTTTGATTAGCGATTAGCACTCTTATGGAAAATAAATATTTATATACTCTCTGTGCCTTCTGAGAGCTCCATTCTTACAATACCTTCCTGCCACCTACCCTCTAGAATAATTCTTTCTGAGGGGCGCCTGGGTGGCGCAGTCGGTTAAGCGTCCGACTTCAACCAGGTCACGATCTCGCGGTCTGTGAGTTCGAGTCCCGCGTCGGGCTCTGGGCTGATAGCTCAGAGCCTGGAGCCTGTTTCCGATTCTGTGTCTCCCTCTCTCTCTGCCCCTCCCCTGTTCATGCTCTGTCTCTCTCTGTCCCAAAAAATAAATAAATGTTGAAAAAAAATTAAAAAAAAAAAAAAATAAATTTGTCATGGTTTAAAAAAAAAAAAAAAAAAAAAAAAAAAGAATAATTCTTTCTGAAACCCTGTCTGGCCAAATTGTTAGATATTACCATTAATTAATATGGAACTTTATCTCTGGTCACTTTCTTCTCCCACCCCATAAAAAACAAGATGCTTAGAGTTCTTTCCACTGAAAGTATTTCTCTCTCCCTGCTCCTCAAGGCATCCCCTCAGGAAGATATGAAGCTACAACCGTCCAAATGTAACCAGCGCATATCTTGTGGAACTGACTTAAACCAAGAGCAGTTGTCTCCTTCCTCAGTCAACTAGTTAGAGGAAGTTCCCTATGAGGATAAAGTGCGTGTGGAGGAAGAGGTAGTAATACATTAGGAATGGTTTCATGAGAATCTGAGTCATCTGCTCGTTCAATTTATTAGCCTTCAGAGTCTACTTAAGGCTGGCCTTATAAGTATGCCACTTCCTCCAAGAAAAGTGCTTCCATAAATAGGGCAGACCAGCACACTCAAATATAGTAGAGGTTGCCACCAAAATAAAGCGAAGCTTCCAGACCATTGACTTCTTTCTTAGGGGTAGGGAGTGAAAAGTTCAGCAACTCGGCTTTCACAATGAATGTGATATCTCAACCAGGCCAGATGAGTACACGATTAAAATATTCACTGAGGTGGCAGATAACTGAATTGTAACGAGGTCATCTCCAATTGTCTGTTCAACATGTGTCTTAGCAAAGCAACCAAGGTGCCATCCACATCTTGCTCATCAGATTTTTATCAGCACGATGTATATCATCAAGAGAGTGGACAATGCTAATGTTTTGTGGGACAATCTAATCCTTGATTTAATCCTTGATTAGAAACTGATAAATTCATTCCAACATTCCTATCTCCTTAAAATTGGGTGCCTGGGTGGCTCGGTTGGTTAAGCGTCCGACTTCAGCTCAGGTCATGATCTCACGGTCCGAGGGTTCGAGCCTCAAGTCGGGCTCTGTGCTCACCACTCAGAGCCTGGAGCCTGTTTTGGATTCTGTGTCTCCCTCTCTCTCTGCCCCTCCCCTGCTCGTGCTCTGTCTCTCTCTGTCTCAAAAATAAATAAACGTTAAAAAAAAAAAAAAAAAAAAAAGAAACTGGAAAATTGACCTAGCTCTGAGATAAATTGGTTTAACTGTTCCTATAGTTCCCGAACCTTCTGTTCTTATAAGGTGAAAGCAAATTGTCTCTAATTTTCTTTAGTAATTAGTAAAGATAAAAAAAAAATGTTTTTCTACACCAAGAGCTGAATTCTAGGTGTCAGAAGTTACTGCAGTTATAGTGACTGTCTGCTTCGGTTTATAATAATCTGCTCATTTTCCGAGGTCCATCTGTCTTTTCCATAAGCCAGTTAGGTGAATTAAATGAGCAACGGAACAAGACTCAACTCCCTTTCAATAT
Source organism: Puma concolor (assembly GCF_028749965.1). NCBI lineage: Eukaryota > Metazoa > Chordata > Mammalia > Carnivora > Felidae > Puma > Puma concolor. The sequence continues at coordinate 12,545,548 of NC_141667.1, read as the reverse complement.
TTTGAAGGTGACATTAATCTCTCAATATCCATAGGGTTGTGTTGTTAACCTTTGTTTACTTTCTGGTAGTGGCTGTGAGGCTTAAACTTGTCACTTCCTTCCATAGAGTCCCGTCTACCTGAGGGGATTCTGTCACTTACTATGTCCAAATCAAGTAAGCATTCAGGAACAATGAAAATGAACTGTGGTTTTGCAGTTCCACTGGGACAATTGCGAGACAGAGTTGGGCCAGAACTTCACTGATCTCCATAAGCTTCCTCTCCAATCAGAGAGACAGACTTGAATTTCAGGTTCCCATTTCATCTCAAGGTAATTGCACAATAAATCCCCAAACACCCAGGTAACTCCATTTCTCCAGTGCACAGTCAGTATGTTAAAAAGCCAAATGTTTTGTTAGAAAAGCTAGAATGCAGACTTACCATAAATATGTATGGAGTGTCACAGGGCCTTCTCTCAAGGGAACATGGCCTTCCTTCAGTCAAAGCACTCTTGGTCTGGTCTTTGAATTGATTCAGGGCTGGGAATTGAATGGCGGGTGGAGTGGGGTGGACATCACTATCCGTTGTATTGAATTCAGACCTAGACTTTTTTTGGATTATGTATTTTAAGTAATATTTTAGCAGGGTCCCCGTGTTTTTCAACCTTACAGGCACTATATTTAATTAACCACTGCCCCAAAAAATCTGCAAACCAAACCATTCTGATTATCATCCTAACTATGTGGCCCAGTTCAGTAACTGCCCCACTTGTTTCTGGTGCCTGAATGCAGCCAATAAATGGCTTCTGCCAGTCTAGGATGTTCTTATTCCTTTTTTTAAGTGTAGGAGTCCATTTCCTTGAGGGTATCTCCCACTATCATCCCTGGCTTACAGAGAGCAGTCACTAAAAAGCCCCAAGGTTGCTTTTGTTTTCCTCATCAATATATTGTCTTCAAAGCTTTTAGGAAAGAAGTACTCTATGGATCATGGGACATGTGGTGAGGAAGCTAATGAATTGATTGCACATGATAAATTCATTCCAACGTTCCTATCTCCTTAAGTCATTGGATTCCTTCTTCTCCATTGTGTCCAAGAAATTCTGATGTCTCAAACTCACTTAGTGGAAGACAACTCTGCATCTAGGTTTCAATCGACCAAACAATGAAACTGTTAAGAGTCATTCTCACCTGCTTGAGCTACATATTGAATCTAGAAATGGGCGTGTGCAAAGATATCGACAAATTTGACCTATTTCAATGTTAGTCTCTTTACTCTCTGGTCTTAACTGCTTAGAATCCATTTCTTACATGTATCCCCTGAGTTTTTCTTGATATAAATGAACAAAAATCTTACGGTGCCTTTGACATGCATGTTCTCTCCTTTAGCTTGGTCGGAATTTGCACTTAAATTCCTGCCACTGGACTCTAATTATGGACCAGAGACAAGAAGAGACCTTGAGAGCTGGCTGTGAGGAGAATCTGCATCTCTTTGTATGCAGTGGTCTCAGGTGAAGTCACTGAAGGGTCACCAAACAAGGTGGGGGGGTGGGGAACAATGGAGGAAATGTCTCAACAGGGCTTGCTGCTTTGGTGATACCAGGCTCCATGATACCAGGGAATCAAAATATTCAAAGTCATTGGAATCCCTCCAAAAGTTACCATTCCAGTTCTCAGGATCCCATTCTTGCCTACTCCCTAATTTTCACACGAGACCTGGTGAAACTGCGAAGTCAAATGGTGTTTAATTTCTGCAACCTACAGGATCAACCTTGAGTTTGGGTTTTGGATACATTGGTCCTATAACTATAAGAACTACGAAATGTTTTTAGGGCAGTTATAGAAGCTCTCCACTTCTCTGAACTATAAACTTGCCATATTCTGACTGGAACCTCTCTACTGCAATAAAAAGCAGCTAAAGCATTCCAGAGTCTGTATAACAACCATTTCCACTGTAACATCTTATTGGAATAGTCACTTGACCTTCCAGTGTCTTCCCTTTTAATAGACATAGTTGTGAGTGTTTTGAGAGGTTACTTTGAGCAAATATTTTGTCTATGTGTGCTGTGAACTATCAATAACCCATTTTTCTATGGCAATGAGATCATTACTGCCTTCAAATCTAATCCAGTCAGATAACCAATCCCAGATTCCCACCTATGAGGTTCCGTGTATGATCAAACTTTGGTACCAAATTCTGTATCCAAGAGCATCAGGGAGGAAACTGGAAACCACTGTTGATATTGTAAGCATTAGAGGTTGCATCGTCATTGGGAAGACTGGAGGAGTAAAATTCAAGGAAGCTGCTACTAGCGAGAGAAGATCAAAAGTACTGGGATCCCAGGGGCACCTGGGTGGCTCAGTGGGTTAAACGTCTGACTTCAGCCCAGGTCATGATCTCATGGTTCATGGGTTCAAGCCCCACATCAGGCTCTGTGCTGACAGCTCAGAGCCTGAAACCTTCTTCAGATTCTGTGTCTCCCTCTCTCTCTGCCCCTCCCCCACTCACACTCTGTCTCTCTCTCAAAAAAATAAATAAACATTAAATTTGTTTTTAATTAAAAAAAAAGAGTGGGATCCCAGACAACAGGCACTGATGAGCTTAGATGCTCATGACACTGCAGTAAGTGATTCTCAGAGGTCACCAAGAAGCCGTTGGAAACCTCCCACAGCAATTTGTCACTATAGAAGCTTCTTCTTGTCTACATCCCAGATCTCACTGAGAACTCTCAAGGACAGAAACTAAATGGGACCCTGGTGGCAAGGAAATCTAGGGCTTTCCATTCCTGCATTATGGAGAGGTGCTTGGAAGGCAGGGACAGCACGGAGTTTTAACATATAGCGTCTGACACAATGACCGTGAATAGAAAATAAAATGTCAAAAATTGACTTCTTTTCAGATTGTTTCAAATCAAATGAACTGATCGTAGTCAAATATGAATTCAATGCTATCAATCCTAGCTGGATGAATTTGGGCAATATTCTTCATCTTCAAACTTTCATTTCCTCCTCTATAATTGGAGTTAATTATGATGAAATTTCTTAATTTTGTTGAGAAGATTTAGTATGTATAGAACGAGCCTGAAATAAATGTAAGCAATTAGTGTTGAATAATATGATACAATAATATTTCTTTTGTTTATATGAATGCTTTGCATGTAAATGCATGTCTGTACATATTATGTTTTATGTTGCAATAAAAAGGCACCATTTTAGAGCTAGAAATAATTTTAGTTAAATGGCATAGGCAGAAAATCTAAAATATAAATAAGAAAAACTTTGTCACACAGAGATTGAATACCACATCAATAACAATGTAGCTGAACTCGGGCCATCTGCCTTACAGTACCTTATTTTATTTACAAATATAGATTTGTGATATCAGCACTATATTTTTGTGCCTGGTTTATAATACATTCCTAAACCAAACTCAAATCATTAATTCTGAATGCTCTGCCTTAGAAAAATGATACCATATGGATCATGAAAACATGATTTATGTTAGTTTTAAAGCCAGAAATTAAGTAGACATTAACTTTGATAATTCCAATTCAAGATGTGATATTTATTCCAACTTAAAACTCCTAAGGGATTCATTCTGGAATTACATGGGCAAGTCACATAGTATCTTCAGGCTGTGTTATTGAAATCAAGATTGATAGGTAAAATTTTATGTTTTTTACCTCTATAAAAAAGGCTTTATCTGATGTTAAATGGTTTGTCTTATTGGGAAACTTTCTACTTTATTACCCATCTGATAATCTGAATTAGTCATCATTGAGTTGTAAACAGAACTACATATTTTATAACTTTGTTCTTTTTTCTTCTATTTAAAGTTTTTCCAATTATAGTCGTGGTCTAGAATGAAAAGCAAGCAAATGTGTGCGTGTAATTAATTGCATAATAAACTTTTACAGTCAGCTATTTAATTATTCCTCTTTCCTATTTTGAGCTTATTATCTCTAGTTACATGCTCCAAACGTTTTAGGGAAGCTATTTTTCAGTGTAATGGATTTTTTTTCTTAAGTAAGAGGCAACAAAATACAAAATACATTCATTGTGTTCTGAAGGCAACATTTTGAAGGGAGGAAATATTACTTATTGATGTATAAATTGCCCCTTATTATCCTACTTCACAAATGTTGTTTTCTTTCTACAATGACATCAGACATGAATGTGTAGTAGAAACATCTCTGTCAATATGAAATCCCAGACCAAGCTTTACAGAGACGCAGATGTAGCTCTACAGTTGGTTTGTCCCAGGATCTAATAGAATGCCTAAATGTATGTCATCAATGAGTTAAAGGGGGATATATACTCTTAGAAGAGTGCAATGGTATCTGGCAAATGGAACCCCTCATTTTAAGATAAAAGCCATCCCCAAGAAGATCAGAATCTCTGTCCGTATACAACATTAATAGAAAATATCTCTCTCTCTCTCCTTCAACCTCTCCCTCTCCCTCTATCATCTCTATCTCTATCTATCTCTATCTCTATCTCTATCTCTATCTCTATCTCTATCTCTATCTCTACCTCTATCTCTTTCAAGTAATCAGGTATCAGATAATGATAAAACCATTTTGCTTTGGATTTACCCTTGGGAACTTCCATACCCACTAAACTCTTTTTCCCACTCAAGAGAGGTGGATGGGTGGACTTCTCAGGTGTCTCACAAGCTGCAATCAGTCAGTGTTTGCAATCCCATCTGCTTCCTGTGTATCTGTGTACTCGGCACCCCTGTTAGTTACCCTTACACCATCATCGTCCTAGCCAACAACAATGCCACTGGCTTGCTAGGCTTTCTGGGACAGCCTCCCCAACTTCATCCCTCCATAGCTGCTAAAAGTCTGCCCTTTCTTCAGGACATCTCTGTGCCAGGCAATGAAACTGAGTTGCATGGAGTATCTATTTTTGTTTCCATATCAATGGTACTAGAATGTGAGCACTGTAACCTTGGGCCATTTTGATGGCTATTTAATTTCAGATGCAAAGCCTGGGCAAGAATAAGGAATAAGTTTTGTCCTCTTTGTCCCTCCCTTCTATGACATGACAGGTGTAACACTTTCTCATCTCTGTTCCCCCCCAGCCCCAGCCTTAAAAGTCAACTCACGTGCTCTCAAGAATCCAGTCTTTTTTATGTTCACTTATCAACCACTTCTTAAATAATTTGACAGCAAATTTACCCCAAATTTTGTATTTCCTAGGGAATTTGCTCTAACGGCAGAGAAACTGAAGTGCCTACTGAATTTATAGCATAGCTTAGGACTTTATTTTACATTTACTTGAAAGTATTAATTTCTGCCATATTAAGAGGAGATTTTCCAGAAAAGAGACTCTAGGTGCTACTCAAAATATTCTCCATTTCCTTTATTTTAGCATCTTGTAGCTCTAGGCAGGCTAATTACACAGGGAAGAATAGGATGGAAGAAATACAATATTGAAACATTTGTTTTATAAAGACCTTACCTGCAAGACTGACATTTAATTCTTAGTTTCTCTTCCATCATCTGGGAATCAGTCAATCACTTTCATTAGTTTGGTAAAATCATTAAGGGCAAGAACCACATTCTCTTTATTTTCATATGACCCGACAGAACTTAATAATATCCCATGCAAATAATGGAAATTAGGTTAAAGACATAGAAATAATTAGAAAAATAATTTATCAGTTATAGACTATCTTCATGCTTCTTGTATTCATAAAGACACTTAGTAGCATTGTGTGTGACAGAAAAAATGTTTCCGACATGGAGAGTAGAGGTCTTGTCTGCATTGTTTCCTGTTGTATTCCCATTACTCACACCAGTTGCTGGTACGCAATAAATGCCCAATTATTGAATAAATAAACAAGAGATGATGGTTCATTGTTGAATAAAGATGCTATTACAACCATTTTATTTTGGGCAAAGAAGATACTAACATTGCACCTGCTGTTAGCATTTCTTTTGTGTCATGCTTCACATAGTATCTTGACCTACATTTCCTTAAAAAATAAAAATGTAAGTTTAATTTTTTTTTTCCAACGTTTATTTATTTTTGGGACAGAGAGAGACAGAGCATGAACGGGGGAGGGGCAGAGAGAGAGGGAGACACAGAATCGGAAACAGGCTCCAGGCTCTGAGCCATCAGCCCAGAGCCCGACGCGGGGCTCGAACTCACGGACCGCGAGATCGTGACCTGGCTGAAGTCGGACGCTTAACCGACTGCGCCACCCAGGCGCCCCAAAATGTAAGTTTAAAGACTTGTGTAATTCTCTTAAATAGATATTTAGGAAAACATATTTATTGATATATGATCTTTCTGTTTCTCTTCTGATTCACATTTAAGGAGAAACTACTTTTAAATTTTTGTCTGCTTGCTTCAAGCCTGAAGACATCGGGAAGTAAAACAGAGGTATTGGGCTTGGTCAACCATTCACAGGAGTAAAAAACCACTCAGTCTTCCTTACTAAAGGGGTAGAGAATGCTTCCAAGCAAACAAGTAAGCAGTCTTGCACAAATCAGAGCTTGCATTTACAAACATGACATGCAAAATCAAATATCACACAACTGTTTAGTCATTTTACATATAAAAAAAGTAGAACACAAATAATTTCTGCTACTTACTCTGGGTCAGTTTCCAGGCTTCCAGACTCATTTCTTGACTTTGTCTTGGCGATTCCATAGATGAGTCATTTGGTTGCCTGTTCTGGTAACCATGGGGCCCTGAATTTTCAGCCACCCCTAATTAATCTAGGCACGGCACCACCAGCACCCAGCCAGAGCCTTGCCTGGGATAGGAACTCAGTAAATGGCTTCTACTTGAACTGAGCTGCCATGATCATTAGATGGTCAATGATACAGCGTTAACTTCCATGTTCCTTCCTTTCCCTCTTGCCCTTCGTTATACAGGGAAGAATTAAGGAAGGTTGTTCCCTCTATCCAAATACATATGCAAGGATCACATGTATTTGACAAATATAAAATAAAGTGAGCGAAGGAGAGATTTTTTAGAAGGATAACATTTCCCAGTCTAATGAATAACAGAATTGGTCCCAAGTGAAATTCAAATGGCTTAGATTTCAGAAAGACAAACTAGTTCTCAAATTATTTTTCTTCTGGGCCTGTCAATCAATTGTAGTCCAGTTTATCTCTCCATAGTTACTTTTTAAAATCAGGATGATAAACAAGTGTAGATCCAGAAGTTATCTTAGAGATTCTCTCCCCAGTCCTATCTAATCAGTCCCCAGATGGCATAAATCCTACTTCTTAATGTCTCTTAAGCTTTCCCCCCCACTGCCACTGCCTAATCTCAGAGCCTTATCAAATCTAGCTGCTTTCTTATTCTTCCTGAATCTAGTTTCACTTACGCTCGTCTCAGCCTCAACTCTATATCCAGAATAATTTTTTTTAGAATCCGAATCAATCGTGTCACTCTTCCACTTAAAATGTCTGAGTGTGTCCAGGGAACTGTGCAGTGAGTGCCCTGGTAAGATGTTATGTCAGAGGATAGTGTCTGGAGGGTGAAACTGGCTGACACTCTGTGGACAGGAAAGGCGAATACAAAACTGTTACGATGCATGAAACATTAAAGCCAAAACCTGCAATGCCCCAAGATGGAGGCTCACCATGAAATAGATTGGCTACAAACCAAAGATGGGATACTATACTGTCATTAAAAATCATTTTGGGGCACCTGGGTGGCTCAATCATGTAAGCGTCTGACTCTTCACTGCAGATCAGGACATGATCCCAGGAACTTGGCATTAAACCCTGTGTCGGGCTCCACACTAAGCGTGGAGCTTGCTTGAGATTCTCTCTCTCTCTGCCCTTACCCCCGGACTCGAGCTCTGTCTCTCGCAAATAAAGAAATAAATAAAAATATTTTAAGAAGTCACTTTGAAGCTGAATATTTAATGATCTTTGGAAATATCCTTAAGATAATCTTGTAAGAAACAAAAACAGGTTGGTTATTCCTTCAAATTATTTCTGAATTGAATTTATGATCTTGGCACACAGCTTGGTAATAGGTTTTAGAAAGAGGAGGAAATTTTCTGAATTGAGCAACTGTGTCATTACCAGTGTCATTTTGGTGAGGAAAAAAAAAAAAGAGGGAGAGAGAGAGAGACAAGTAGGAAGTTTCTACCGAAATGTTAAATTCCATCGCAGAACAACTGACATTTCTTTTAAAACTCCGAAATTGGTAACAGGAAGACCGTAGCTACAATATTCTCCTTTAAAGCCATTGTATCTATCATTCAAAGAGCTAAAGCCTAACTAGCACCTTTCGGCTATAGAAGCTGGTAGAATTCGGGCAGACTGGACCAGATGGTCTGGGTTCCAGCGAACTGCCCTAGTTCAAGTCCCAGCTCTAATGCTTCTTAGCTCCCACCTGACCTTGGGCTACTTCTATTTCATTAACCACCCTGTATCCTATTGTCCTCATCTATACAATGCAGATGATAATAGTATCTCCTTCGAGACTTGCTGTTCAAAGCACTTAGACCAGTGATTCTCAACAGAGGCTCTACATTCTGCGGGGGTCCTTTGGCAACGTCCGGATACATTTCTGGTTGTCCCAACTGGGATGTGGCATGCTACCGGTATTTAGTGGATAGAGGCCCAGGCATGGTGTAAGCATCTTACAATGCACATGACGGTCACCTGACTCCATCCAATGTCAACAGCACCAAGGTTGAGAAATCCTGGCTCAGACAGAAGCTGTCAAATAGTAACCTCGAACAATATTAGTTATTATTCTTACATTCTCAGCCCATGTGCCTCTGGATTTATTTTTTCTCTACTGACATTATCAAACAATATCAGTGGAATTCTTATAATGAGAGTGTTCTCTTTGAACTAGTCTCCAGTTTGGGTCAACAAATAATTTCATTCTTCTTCCTATAAAGCATACTCACTGCCCCCTCCCCGGGAGAAAACATAGACTCCCATCCTGTCACTACATGCAGCTCAGTGTCCAGGATCTGTGGGTACCACGCAGCTCTACCCATCACTGACCGGTCAGGTCCCCTATAAACTAAAGAGACAAATCATCTGCCTCCCCCACCACATGCCCCACACATGAAACCTAATCAGTGCTTCTCAAACTGCCTGTGAAGAGGGACTGGCTTTGCTTGCTTATTTGTTAGTTTTTTCCTTAATCCATCATGGACTGATACTTTAAAATTGTTAATCTAAATGAATTACTGGAAATATTTTTGTAAATATGTGCAAAATACAAATCCTGATCTCTTAGTATTAGATTCAACCCTCACAAAATTACATTTCAGTAGATGAAGTGACAATAAACTTAGCACAATGAAACCAAAAGCCACCAAATTATACCCATTGCTTATTGAAAGTGTATGCATGGGAGATTAATGTAGATCATTACTATTACCCTGGTTATAAGTAAAACAATGATACCCTATTAAATACCTTTATACAAACCTTGAACACTGTTCATAACAATATATGTAGCTTTAAATGTATAAAATGAGCTTGGATCTGGTTGGTTAATTCACTTTATCTAAGTTGGGTTGATCCAATACGTCTCAGGGAGGAACGTGTATCTAAATTGTTCTTGTGTTTTGTTTTAATCACCCTCATGGTGGGGGAATCTTTTCCATAGTGGTGATGTTGATGGAAGCAGAAGAAAAGGTCTTAAAGCATATTTAGCAAGCTCGAGATATTAATGTTCCACTTTTATCAAAGAAAATAAGTAACATCATATTTTCTGTATCCGTTTCAATAATTTATCCGGTATAGTAACATTTAAATTATCTTTTGGTGGGACGCCCGAGTGGCTCAGTCTGCTAAGCATCCAACTTAGGCTCAGGTCTTGTCTCTCGGTTCATGAGTTCGAGCCCCACATTGCACTCTCTGCTGTCAGCACGGAGCCTGCTTCAGATCCCGGGTTCCCCTCTCTCTGCTCCTCCCCCATGCTTTCTCTCTCTCTCTCAAAACTAAGTAAACATTAAAAAAATAATCTTTTGGTAAAAAGAAATAGACCTTCTATGTATGTATTTTCTTTTAATGGCAGGCAAAAATTCAAATGTCCTATAACTCAGGCTATTCTCAACAGGTAGCTTCCAAAGTCACTGAGGACAGAGAGATAGAGAGAGAGGTGTGGCAGGATTATGGGCCAGATTTGCAGGCCATATGTCAATTTGTCATATTCTTTTGGCGACAATGAACACCAGCTCTCCTAGATAAGTACTGTCAGGAGCTCTGTTATTCAGACCCGCTGTTATAAGCAGTCTGATCAAAGGGAGATACAGATGTGCTCCCAAATCAAAATGGGAAGTAGGAACTCTTTTCTGAAGGAGTTCATACCTGGAGGAATTAGTTGCTCGTTGTTATGGACCGAATGAGTCCCCCCACCCAATTCATATGTGGAAGCCCTAACCCCCAATTCGGACCATCTTAGAAGATGGGGAGGGACTAGAGCCCTCCTCCCTCTACCATGCGAGGACACAGTGAGAAGGCGCCTGTGTGTGAGCCAGGAAGATGTTCTCACCAGGAAGAGAATAAGTGGACACATTAACCTTGGACTTCCAGCCTCCAAAACTCAAAAGGAAGTGTCTGTGGTTCAAGCAATCCGGTCAGTGGGCCTTTGTGATGGCAGCCCAGACTAGGACACTGGTCTGGGGAAGAGGATGGACAGGGCAATGTGGCATGAAATGTGAATAGCAAGTAACCCCTGCGGCCCTGAGCTCTGAGCTTCCATTTTCACAGCCACAAGGGTCCTCTGTGAATCAAGTGTTAAGACGTATTAAGGGTTCCCAGAAAGTGGAAGGCACAAAAATGGAAGGATAATTAAGACTGGTGTTACCTGTGTCAGGCCCTGTGCAATCAACATTCGGACTCTCCTTGCAAATTGCACCCCACCCTGTGGGGCTAATGGTGACTGACAGTTTTGACAATGGGCAACCAACTGCTTTTTCCTAACATTGAGTACATCCCATTGTAAAATACTCGTACAGTCACATGTCATCAAGCCAGTGTCCTAACTGGGGGGCCGAAACCTGTCAAAAGATTAAGCCTCCTGTCTTTGACCTAGGGTGTTTGTGTAATTCTGCAGGTGCAAATCTCTCCTCTGTCTCTGGTAAGAAGCCCACGGTTTACGGGGTTATTTGGCAGTTTTCCTTAAGGAGGTAGAAACTGAACGCTAACCATATCAAGACAAATCGTGGGCCCGTCAACCCTCTGAGACTTGGTGAACAGTTTCAATACGTCTTAACTCTCCTTGACATTTGTTGCTCTTTCATTTCACTGAAGTTTCTATTGGCTTCCCTTCTAACACTATTTCCAAGTATTTCCAATACTTCACTCTCTGTGAAGTGATTTTGTAAGAAGAAAGAGAAAACCCTGCAAGGTAGACTTGAACTAAATACAGGCAACTTGTTAAATGTTTTCGATGCTAGAAGGATAAGGTTATTTTTCTAAGAGCCTGGAACTTTCTGGAATTTAAAAATTGTAGTTGCCACATTGAACTTATAGTTACCAAGGAATATATAATGCACTGCAAAGTTCCTAAATGATTGATTTCTCAGAATGCCTAGACTCAATATTGCTTTTGAGTTTTCAGATTCATTGTTTAATTGGGTCACATTAAGAGAGCAAGATGTGTTTCACTACATAGATAGTAGAGTCTCTTTATAGTTTAACACTTGGGTTAGATCATTATTTCTCAGTAATTCACTCTGGAGTTGACTTCCCAAAAGCTGTATTTGAGTGGGCTTAGATATTAAACACTTGGCAAATTCTTTTTATGTTTCAGATCGCGTCCATGAACCGATATCAAATATAGCTTCCCAAGAGAGAACTCTGTAAAAGATGGTTCTCATATTCTTGCGTTTCCTATGGTAACAAGAATCTTGATTTTCATATACAGAATTCACCAAGACCAGGGATATTTATATTGATAATAGCATATAGCTTGCCTCAAACTAGAACTTCATGAAAGTGAATAATGGGATCCACTGAAAATGACCGAACTCATATTCTATGAAAACAGCAGTTTTTAAAATGTAGTTCCAAGGCATGTTAGTATTTTGAAACATTGACTACATTATTGTTGATTGTTGATATTTCCTCTACTCCTCAGCCCTCTTTGCATTCAGATGAGTACACATTCAGCATCATTGTCTTACAGAAAGGGAGCTGCAGCAGGAAACCAGGAGATCAGAGAACGTTGTCCTGGGTTGAGAAGCTCTAAGTTCAGGGAAAAGATACAAATGTAGATTTGAGAGAATATCTGTTGAGAGAAAGTACATTTTTGACTCTATGCTCTCCCCTCCCCTCCTACTACAAACTAAGAAAAATATCTTTTGAATCTTTGGGGATAGGAGAGATCCAGAAGAACAACAGTGAGATGCTTGTGGATCTGAAAGGAGAAGCATAGACTCTACCTATCTCCTCACTCCTCAGTGGTCGGCAGCAGAGGGGGATCCCACATCCATTCCCAGAACTATCTGAGCAGGCAAGAAGATGCAGAGGTAACTAACAGTGGCCACAGAGGCATCTAAACAGATGAGGCCCTACATAAGCACAGAGTGTCTGTGGCCCAAGGTGGAGCATGAACAGCTGAAAAATTCCTGAGGGGGATTCTGGAGGTAGCCTCAGACGATGCCCAGTGACGTAGCATACCCAGAATGGCCCTGAAAAAACAGAGGGAAGGATAATGCTAAGGGACCTTGAATTGGGCTTGAGAGGTGAGTTTGTAGTACCTTTGGGTGGACCTCCAAGGACGGGGCAGGACAATAGTGCAGAGCAGATACTTAAGAGTGACCAGATAAGTGGGAAACTCTTCTTTCCGCCCAGTCTTACGGAAAACACCACACAGTCCCCTCAGTATGTAGGCACGTGTTTGGGGGAAAAGAAATAGAGGTGGTGAGATACACCTGAATTGTCTGAGATTAAATTTCCACAATCTGATGTAACGGGGGCTCTAGACAGAATTTAACTCATTTTAAAAAATAATAAAAAAAAATTAGAAACAACCTGAGTTTGTGATCTGAAATGCACACTTCAGAATATATTTTTAAGTCTTCTGAACTCCTAGTTCCTCTTCACGATGGAGTATAATATGACTTTAATTAGGGCTAAAAGATACAAATGGTGTTGGTTGAGTGTGGACCCTATTCAGGGCGCCCTGAGGTGTTCTCGTCACACGTGTCATGGTGTGGGATGGGCATAGCGAGCTTTGAGAATGTGCTACTAAGTCTTAGGAAATATATCCAACATATAGTCAAAGTACATCATTTACGGACTGAGTCTTTGCCAGCTGATTCAATGGAAGGCTTCTCTTTCATCCAAAAGTCTATGCAAAATCCTACCTCTGGCTGTGTTTCCTCATTGCATTTCTCTCTGATCTCAGGGTTCTGTGTCTGTCAGCTGTTTCATTCACTGTGGAAACCAGTGCACTCTCTCTTTCTCTCTCTGGCAGCTGTGTTCTCTCGATAGTATCATCCGTCTTCCACAGGCTGTGGTGATAGGATCGGTTTTTAAACTCTTTGGCAGAAAGAGTCACTTCCTGCCTGGGGAGAAAGATGAAAGTGAATCCCGCACTGTGCAGAAACAGGGACGCCATGACACTTCCCACCGCCCCACCGCACTCACTCAGAGCTTCACTGCCTCGGCCCTTCTTGACCTGGACCATCTGAGCTGCATTCACTTCTCAGCTCAAATCACATCCATCCCAGGAAAGGCGATTTCTAAATACTCAGAAGCTCTACTTTACAGGAAGGAAAGTTGAGATTAGTTACTGCATCTCCCACTGTTATCTGCCTGTGTTTTAGTATGACACCCTCAGTAACTGAAATGGGTGCACCATACATTAAAAAATAATTGCCATAAAATCTCTCGTGAAATCATTCCACGTGGCTATCTTAGAGAAAAAGGTGTTGTTAGAGTCATTGGTTAGTGGAATGTAAAGGAAGATCCCCATTCCTGGTTCCTTTCTGTAACTTGACTTCAAATTGATACAAATCATGGAGGCAGTTCAGAATCTGTAGTCTCCACATATAGAAAACAGCCCAGGGAAGATCTTTGGCATGATGTCAATAACCAAAGGCAGTTGAACGTGTGGCTGTGGAAAGAGTCCTGAGGAGAAATAAGGACACCCAAGTCTCATGCCAGAGCCACCCGTGTAGATCTTTCTCCTGCTTTCTTTTATGCCTGCTGCCCATAGGGATTTGGGGGTTATCGCTCAAGAGTTTCACTTCTTTGGAGCCTTTATTCAATTCCTTCCAAAGCCAGGAGTTTGTGGGGAGCATGAAGACCCTACTTCCAGATCACTAGCTCTCCTTATTCATGCTGACAGAGGTAAGAACCCTACATATGAAGGATTTGACCATTAACAAGTGGACATGATGAGTCTCGCTGATGGTAAGAACATCCTACACTTCTGGACTGTAGCCACCCCCGGCCGCTACCCATCATTCCTTAGTGAGATCCCTTGGTGGTATGGGAGGACCAGGAAGATAGATTCATGACCCTAAACAGAAGCTGAGAGAAGAGCCCAAACAGGTGGTTTCCAGGTAGACTCGGTTCCTTTCCCAGGCTCTGAGCTTAAGTAGACAATGATAAGATGCACAATGTGGATGGAACTAAAGGCAGACTCAGAAGTAAGTAGGAGGAAGTTGCTGGAACCAACCCTTCTCAGGGAACCTGAGATTGAAAGAAGATGTCACTGATCTCTAGAGTAGATCCAGTTCACTTGAGAGAACCCTATAACTGAGGGATCAGGGCCGAATTGGTCTGGACCGTAGATGAGAAATCGGGTGCAGCTAGGAGCGCCTGGGTGGCTCAGCCAGTTAAGCATCCAACTTCGGCTCAGGTCATGATCTCATGGCTGGTGGGTTCGAGCCCCGCGTGGGGTTCTGTGCTGACAGCTCAGAGCCTGGAGCCTGTTTCAGATTCTGCGTCTCCCTCTCTCTCTGCCCCTCCCCCACTTGCACTCTGTTTCAAAAATAAATAAATATTCAAAAAAAAAGAGAAGAAAAAAAGAAATTGGGTACAGCTATAGTTTTCCTTGTTCTCCCACAGACAGTTTGGCCTCTGTCCCAAATACGCATTAATTATTATGTATTTTTTGTTCCGTTTAAAGGTTACCAATATATTAACTTACTGGGTTCAGCCTGCCCAGGGTACCCATGTGTCCATCTCTGCCATGACCTCACAGATACTACCTTCCTTTAAAATGTTAATATTTTGATCATCATGAGTTCTCTTCTTTTTTTGCAGTCATTTTGATTTTAAAAAATATGATGCCAAAATATGGTTTGTTTTGATTACTGAGGTTTCTGGCATCCTTTTATTTTATTTTATTTTATTTTATTTTATTTTATTTTATTTTATTGTTTGAATGTTTAGTTTTGAAAGAGAAAGGGAGAGCAGGGGAGGGGCAGAGAGAGAGGGAGAGAGAGAATCCCAAGCAGGCTCCCCGCTGTCGGTGCAGAGCCCGACACGGCGCGTGATCCTACAAACCCATGAGACGACAACCTGAGCCGAAACCAAGAGTCGGATGCTCAACCGACTGAGCCACCCAGGTGCCCCTTGCTGGCATCCTTTTAAACCTTGCAAGCGCTTTCATTGCCTAGGGCTGCTGTAACAAATTACCACACGCTGGGCAGCTTACAACAAAGCAACTTATTCTCTCGTAGGTCTGGAGGCCAGAAGTCAGAAAATCTGGTGGTGGCAGGGCCACCCTCTGAAACCTCTAGGAGAGAATCCTTCTTTGCTTCCTCTGATTTCAGGTAGCTCCAGATGTTCTTTGACTTGTGGCAGGTGTCACTCCAATCTCCACCTCTGTGTTCTCATGGCCTCTGTGCCTCAAATCTCTCTGGTAAAGACACCTGCCACCAGGTTTAAGGTCCACCCTGAAGACGATTTCATCTGGAGATTCTTAATTACATTTACAAAGACCCTTTATCCAAATAAGATCACATTCACAGGTTCCAGGAGCTAAGACTTGGACATATCTTTTTGGGAGGCTACTACTCCACCCTCTTCCACACCCAAAGCAAGTGCTTCGTGTGACTTACCCGACTCTCAACCCCGTCACAGAGATGTGTGTCCCTTATGGATTCTAGCTCATCGTTACCGAGTCACGGCTGGCCCTTCCAAGTCGTGCAGAGTGAGAGGACAGACCGATGTAGAACAGTGAACAGCACACATGAAAGAGTGGGGACTCTGTGTCGCCCATCCCCATCCGCACGGAGATCATGGCAAGGAAGAACAAAATGACATTTTTTCAAATTAAAGTTCTTTGGAAGTCTTAGAAGTAAGTTGTAGAGAGGTCACCAAACTTCTATCATTACAAAACATACCTTTGGGTTTCAATGCTTTCAATATTTACTTCATATATATATATGTATATATATATAATATATGAAATATATATAATATATGAAATATATATATATCATATATGAAATATATATAAGAAATAAATATATATAATGTAAGTACAGACTTTTTTTTAAACCACAGCTGCATGGCTCTTGTAAATTGAAATTCTTAGAGCATGATCGTCTTCCCGTTATCGTGGGAAAGAGCGAGCTACTTTAAAAACACACATACACACACACTTCTTGAAGCCATATGGAGATTTTATTCATACAAATAGAAGCTTGGTTTTCCCCCAATTTCCCACCAGCACTCGTTAGCATCGGGAAGAGCTTTGCCCCACAGTAGGACTTATTAGCATGACCTCCTCTGACTAAAAGTTTTCCCTGTTCCTTGCATAGGGTTTTAAATATGTACATTCCTCATTATCACCACAATGGCATCAAGGAGTTATAAAATGTGAATAAGGACCATAATCAATTCTGTTGAGCAACGTTCGTTTTTTACCTATAACACAGTTTCAGATGAATCTGTATGTGAATTTCTACACCAGCCCTGAATGTCAGCTCAGAAAAGTATACAAATGCAGCGTGCTTGGGTAAACTTCTCATATATTTAATACATTTAAAATTTGGCATCACATGAGCAAATTATTTGCAGCTTGGTAGACAGGATGAATAATCTGACACCATATGGAGACTATCTATGAACCACAGCAATTTCCACACGGTTGATCACGTTTAAGATAAACAATGTCACTGAAGTAAATTTCTATTTTTACATTATTTTCTGGGTATAATTACAAAACAAAATTCAACTGAGTACATTTTATTTTTTTTATTTTGTTAGTGTTTATTATTTTTGAGAAAGAGAGAGACAGAGTGAGAGCAGGGGAAGGGCAGAGAGAGAGGGAGACACAGAATCTGAAGCAGGCTCCAGGGTCTGAGCTGTCCGCCCAGAGCCCAATGCCAGGCTCGAACTCCTGAGCCACGAGATCATGACCTGAGCTGAAGTCGGACACTCAACCGACTGAGCCACCCAGACACCCTTCAACTGAGTTAATTTTAAAGGTCTTTCTGGATTTATTAAATGATTCGTGAATTGGGCAGCATCCCCTTGAGATAGAAAAGAGTTCCAAGGAGCTGTACAAGATGAGAGAGAGACTTTTATAGACAGAAGGGAGCGAGACAAGGCAGTTATTGTAGCAGAGAGCGACTGGTTGTGGCAAGATCACCTTCAGGTAGGGAAGGCAGATGACTTCAGTGGTGATGACCAGTCATTTCCAGATTGACTGGTTTGAGATTGCATTCCTGGGGAAGCCAAAGCTATCATTAGGTTAAGCATTACATCTCGGTCTGTTGATGTGGAACTTAGCATAAGTGACTCCATTTGGGGTCTGCTATATATATTTTTACCAGTATATTATATTTAATGTTTAAGCTAAAAGAAGCAGTTTGTGAGAGATTCCCTTCCACGCACATGAATCGTATTCATTCATTAAGGGAGAATTATTCGCCCTTGCTCTCGTGTGAATTTCACACAAAACATGCTTTCTTTTTTCTATGTGCCAGCTGATATTTCATAGAGAAAAAGGTTCAATAAAGAAGTTTAATTAAATAGTGACTCTTGGTCATATAATGTAAGACAGAGAATTCATCACGAGGGAAGGGTTCGTCAAGTGGAGGGTATGTGAAATTGAGTGTGGAAGTGGGAGAAATGCAAATTTTGACAGAGCAAGTGATTTTTCACGCAGAAGCCTCCCCCTACCTAGACCCTCATGAGTGCTATGGATGGGAGAAGAGACTGTCGGTGAACATTGAAGGGGCCTTTGGGGTAGAACACAACCAGCACTAGCTGTTGAACCACCTAAATATCGTTTGAATCGGTCTGTCTTCTCTAGATTTGGTGTCATCTTTTATCTTAATATAGTACATAGATAGTTTTAACGCCGTCCTAACTGCTCGCTGTTCTGTGTTAGCCCCATCGAACTTGGCCTTCACACACAGCCAGAAATACTCCTCTCAAATGCAGATCTTACCATGTTATGCCGCTAGCTCCCTATAGAGTGAATTTCTAATTCCCATGCCTGGCTCCCAGAGTCATTCACAGTCTGAACTCAACCCACCTTTCTGGTCGGCCTCCCACTGCTCCAGACGGATTGAGTCGTCAACAGTTTGGCGGACTGGAACCACCATAGTTCAGACATAGTGATGAGAAGTGAGAAAAAAAAAAGAGCCTTCCTTTAAACCCTGAGGCAGCCGGAGGGCAGGAGAAGAATAGCATCTACGTAAATGCTTCAGGACTTGGGGGTGGGAGGCATCCAGCAGTGCCAGGTCTCAATCAAGTCTGGAGAATTTCCTGGCAGATATTTAACCCTTTCAGAGGCTTTTCCCCAGACTTCAATGACACCCAAAGTCTTTGTGACTTTCTTAAACTCTACATTCGGAAAAGATTGCAAACGTCAAGTGGTTCTTCCCACGGGGAACAAAAAATCAGTGTTGACTGATCGGACTCGCATAAATTGCAGGCACTGACCCAGGAACTGAGACGAGTTGAGATGTCGTTCCTATACTTAGAACAGGACCTTTAAAAGCTTTGGCTTTTTAATGCGAAATTTACCTACTGCAGGAAACTGGGGCTCAATAGCTCCTCTCACTCTCCTGAAACCAAAACCCTGGCCAAGGAAAGGGAGAGAACGGGTCTGATGAAAGGTGAAGGAGACCCGGGAAGCAGAGGACACACAGGGCTGAGAGCTTGTAGGACACAGATGAAGGACAGGTGCACAGAGCAGGCAACCGGTGCTGGGTCTCAGCTGGAACGAAGGCAACCGCGGAGACCACGCACTGTCCTCTTTACCCCTCGGAGCCCTTCTCTACATGAGGTCCTGTTTCACAGAAGGAGGCAGTTCGAAGCATTGAACGGCCCTTCGTCTCTGAAACCCTGACAACCAGACTCACAGCTTAAGCCTCTCCATATCTGCCCCAAGTCTTAGGAGATAAGGGACAACCTGAAAGCTGTCATTGGAGCCTGCTGGCTCTCTGTGCGTGTTCTTAAGTGGATACTTTCTTATGAAGTGCACTTAAGAAGAAGCCAGGTGTTGTAGTCGGCTGTCAGCTGATGCCACCAAATAACCTACCCCCTCCCCCCCCCCCATGTGGCTTATGACACAGCGTTTACGCTTCTTGATCAGAGGCCCGGGGATGGCAGAAATGGCTTTGCTTTGAGCTGAGTTCAGCCGGCTTTGGCCTCAAATGGGAATCGTGTCTGTCTCACTCATCTCCTGCTGAGAATCAGGCTGCAAATCAGCGAGGAGCAGAGCTAAGCTCTTCTCAGAGGGATCTCAGGAGCACCGAAGCGAGAAACACCGCACCACTTACGTAATACCTCTGTTCACATCTCACCTGCTTACGTTCCATGGGCCAAAGCGAGACACATGGCTGAGCCCAAAGTCAGGGGTGGGGAGACAGGAAATTTCCTCCGTCCCACGGGACAGTATAGTGTAGGTGCCTGACATGACACTTTTTGATGGCCAAGGCGTTCACTTCAGAGACATTTTACCAGCTGGATGGCACAGCTTTTAGTAAAACAGCAAAAGAAACCAGGCTGCCCCGCCCCCCATGACGCGCCCCTCTTCGAAAGCCCTAGGTGAACCCAAATAACTAGCCACTTGAGTGACCCCGCTTTTCCCTTCCCGTGCCCTAATTCCTCTTCAAAAATTTTCATTTGCCAATAAAGAGTGAACCCGTGGGAACTCAGACACCCACCCTCGACCTCAGCAACGGCAGAATTCAAAGTCGTGCTCCCTCTCTCCCTCTCCCCCCCCCCCAACCCCCGCATGGCCCTGGGTATGTGTGTCACCTACCCTTGGTATGTCACCCCCTTGGCATGGCCCTTGGGTGTGTCACGTACCCTCCAGGACTTGGGAGTAATAGATCTTTTCCTTTTTTTCAAAGTTCTCTGAGAGTTGACCTACGGTGCATCTTGCAAACATAATGAGAAGCACAAGGGCTGATCTAACCGCAACATTGGTTCCCATCTGGGAAATGTCTGTCTGTGGGGGCAGCCAGAAGTGGAGGGCCCAGCTGAGTGCCCCAGGCATTCCTGGCCAATAGCATCACCATCAATAGGCTTAGACCAACACAAAACAGAGGGCGAAATTAGGGGAGAGGTATGGAACAATGGTCTATTCTTTCCTACCAGGGGAGACTACAACTTTGTGATTACTAGAGTGGCGGTAGTGACTAAAGGCCACAGACACTGGCTCTCCCTGTGTCCTGCCCTCCACCTGCCCTTTCTCTCATGCTACCTCTGGCCACGTGTATTACCACGATGCTACCACAGGCCATAGATTACCAGCGTCCGATCTACCCCCCCCCCCCCCCCAGCAACAAGGTTATTCAAGCCCTCATCCAATATTAAGGGTTACCGAAGCCCAGAAACACATTTTGAGGATCCGTTTCCTGAAACTACTCCTGGTACCAATTACACTGTCAGATACAGAAAATAACGTTATACCTGGTTTGTGTTCATAATGCTTTATGAGCGATCACACTGACTATCCGGCTTTTATAACATCCCATTGATAGGAAAAATTGATATCTTTAAAAAAACAATACACCTAACCCTTCCGTAAATCTCACTATTCAAAAACTACATTAAAAAATTCTTGGCATTATTCCCTTTTCGGGATCTTTGTAACTGATACTGAAAATCCCCAGGACGGTTAAGAGTTTGAAAGACACAAGGCTTCTATTATGCAAATTCTGTAGATTTAGTGCTGGTCAAAAATTGTGTCCACAAGGAGCCGCGAAATGGAATATCTGTAAAAGCATAGTAATAATTGAAAAAAATGGTCTATTAATGTCAGCGGTAATGGAGGCTCACAAATCTCCCAGGAAATGTTATCAATATATCATCTTTATGAAAGGAAACAATAGGAGATACAGGGGAATTTACTAGAGAAAATAAAGATTTAGGGGGAAAAATGTGCAAAAACACTAATGGAGATTTTAATCAGGCTTTGCTTCAGGGAAAAAAAAGTGAAAATAAAATCTAGGCCCCCAAAGGTCTTTTCAATTGTCAGCCAATTAGTTTTTTTATATTATACCTTAGACTTTTTAAGTATAAAATACAGGTGTCTCACACCTATAAACCTAAAGCATAAAAGTCCATGAAAAGTGTGCTTTCTCACATCAGGCAATTGCTAACCCGACGTATTTGTTTCCTACCCAAAGAGATGTACTTGGAGTGACAACAGAGAACATTTGCCAATGAAAGTGTGACGACCACGTTTGGTGATGAGGAGACACCGGTATCCGCCCGTGTTTAAGGCACCATCTGTTTGTGCTTACAGACTGGACACCTTGAACGTCTTCAAAACACACGTATGCAAACAAAAGATATTCTGGTATCATCTGCATGGTGAAAAAGTCATTATTTGCACCTGGTGCTGCAATCTGTCTCCTTTAGGCAAAGGATCTTAAAGGGCTTTGGAGCACAAATCCGGTTCTAACCAACACTGACAGGCAGGGAGAGCAGAAGCCTGTTCCACACGACTGTGCTGCCCGTGGACTCCTACACGGTCCTGTCCTGTCCTGACTCCACCTTCAGGTACAGATAGAAGAAACATACTTCCGGGGGGCCGGGTGAGCAAGGGCTCCACATTCAGGCATGATGCGGATGGAGATGGTCTCTCCATCTCCCTGGCAAGGGAGTAGGACTACAGACCATCTGTGATTATTGCCACACTTGCAACTTTCCTTGATGGCTTTTCCCTTTCCTCCCAACAAATATTTTTCTTGGGGGATCCCAAGCACTCGCAAGGGAAATGACTTATATAGCAGGTCTCTTTGCAGTCCGAAGTCTATTTCTTGTATCTCAACTCAGCTGCCATTTTGAACCTCCCTTCATTAGGAAGGGAGGAAACAAATCCATCTTCCTTCGGGTTAATCCGGGTGAGTCTGTGTTCTGGCTTCCCTGGGATAGTCCTGGCGTATGCTAGTTATTCCAGGGTAATTCTTGGTACTCTCAAGTGTGTGCGGCTGTCCACGTGTGGTTGCCCTGGTAAATCACCTCCCCAATTCCCAGGTCACCTCAACATTGCTACGGGCTTACGTGCTCCAGTGTAGGAGGAGGGGACAGGGGTCTGACCATTAAATGACGTAGTTTAATTGTGTAGGCAATCAGGTCTGGGAGCTGAGACTTTCTGCCACCCCTCTGCCATGGTAGGGGAGTGGCATCGTCTTCAATCTGTCCGTATTTTGATGCAGAGGTACTGAGCTTCT
Organism: Puma concolor; assembly: GCF_028749965.1. Lineage (NCBI taxonomy): Eukaryota > Metazoa > Chordata > Mammalia > Carnivora > Felidae > Puma > Puma concolor. The sequence continues at coordinate 12,522,959 of NC_141667.1, read as the reverse complement.
CCTCTAGGGTCTGAGTGCTTCCCTGACACAATGCCAGAAAGTTGAGCTCTTGTCCATATGGGAGGCAAATTGATAGTCATGCTCTCTCGACTGTAGGATAGACCTAGTAACATGCTTCGAATAGATACAACATGGCAAAAGTGATGGGATGCCGTCACTGATGTTAAGGTACAGATAATTCTGGCTTCCGTGTTGTTCACCCTCTCTCATGGAAGCCAGCTGCCATGTTGTGAGCTTCTCTATGGAGAAGCCCACCGGGCAAGGAAAACCCAGCAAAGACTTGAGGCCCTTAATCACCCAGAGGCCCAGTACCAGACAACTAGGGGCAGTCCCTATGCTCCAGAACCCAAGAAAATTATTCAAACTAGCCAATCCTTATCCTGCTCACCCTGCCTTACCTATTCTTCCACAGGAATGGTCCTTACCCTGTTTTTCTCCCACTCCCTCTGCCTTCCAACTGACCCCATGGTGTAGTGTGCCCCTTTCCCTTGGGAACTATGAGTAACAAACTGTCTTTTCAATGACAGTCATCTCTTGATCTATTGGTCCTACCATACGTCAGATTTTCTATTATTCACTAATTCCTCCTTTCTTCTTCCCTCCGATCAGGGGTCCCTTTTGTAGTTTTGTAGGTTTAAAGGAAACTCCACTTTCCTTCCTGCTTTTGGTCATTTTGTCTGAATATCAGACCACTTGTGTTTATTTAACACAACCACTAAATGTCAGAGGTCATAAGCCTTTCTTGCTCTTAGCCCTGTCTATGGGCCTCATCTTCTTTAATGTTGGCTGGGGGGTGGGGGGTGGGGCAGGGAATACTAGGTGAGAAATACAAAGGTTAATACCATAAAACATTGTATCCTGCTATGGCTGTGCATTTGCTTTCAGGACTGTGAAGCTTTTCCGAAGACACTCCTGGAAGGAGAAGCCCCCAGTAAATGGACAGAAGATGGATTTTTAGGGTCCATGACACATAAAATGATGACTTAAAGGAAGTAGGCTGTGGCTAAAGGTGATCTTAAGGATTTACGTGGCAAAGCAGGTCATTAAAAGTTCAGTGAACTGATCAAAATGCACAGTGGAAGTTTTACATGTAGACTATTGTTTTGAGAGGGGGTGTGCAAGTGAGCGAGGGACACAGAGAGAGAATCCCATGATGGCCAGGGAGAAAGAAAGAGAGAGAGAGAGAGAGAGAGTCAGGAAGGGAGAGAGAGAAGCGGGGCTCACCTGAAGTGGGGCTCATGCTCACCTGATGCAAGACTGGAGCTCAAGAACCTTGAGATCCTGACATGAGTCAAAGTCAGATGTTTCACTGACTGAGACTATTTTTTAAATCCTAGCTTCTCTAGGAGCACCTGGGTGGCTCAGTCAGTTAAGCTTCTGACTGCAGCTCAAGTCATGATCTCTCAGTCGGTGAGTTCGAGCCCTGAGTCCTGACTCTGTGCTGACAGCTTGGAGCCTGGAGCCTACTTCACATGCCGTGTCTACCTCTCTCTCTGCCCCTCCCCTGCTCATGCTCTATATCTCTAAGTCTCTCAAAAATGAATAAAATGTTTAAAAAAAAATTTTTTTTAAAGAACGAGCTTTTCCTATGATCCAGCTCTAGAAGTCTGTGATTAAAAGTAAATTCTGTCACTAATTTTGACTTCTAAATACCAAAAAGTTCTTTAAAAAGGGGCTTTACCTATAAAATTAGGAAAAAGAAACATAAAAAAGGCTGTTTTAAGTATATGTGTTTTTTTTCTGTCCCTACCTACCCCAGTAAACTTATATTGAGTAGTTCATTTATTAGAAGACTTCTTGAAAACCACAGTCCATGTACTAAGGTTTGTTTCACGTGGGTCACTAGTGTGGAAGGCTTTGATATCCTATGTTGAAAGTAGAGCAGTCAATTAATTCCATGAGTGTGAACTTGGCATCACAGTCCATGTACCCTTAGGGGAATGCCAGCTTTCCAAATACTGGTTTCTAAACAAAACACAATATTTTGTTGTCTGACTTGATGTCAAAGCATGTTGCTTTAATTCCTGAAGAATGAGCTGAAAATTCTATTTTTCATCCTCTTGTTTCCCCTAAGGGAATTCTTGGCAAGATTTGACTTCAGAAGCATAGGAATTCTGCTTCCAAACCTTCTGCAGAGACACATGCTCAACTTGCTCAGACATTGAGTTAGTCAGGATATGATAGTGTGTGCTACAATAACAAGTAATTCAAAACCTTGGTGGCCCAAAGCAAAAAAAAAAAAAAAAAGGCCTATCCAACAGAGATTGGCTGTAGTGTTCTATTCTGCACAACCTCTCAGTGATCCACGCTTATGGAACAGCCACATTTCAAATGTTGCTCATTTCTATGCTAGAGAGAAAGAACATTCTGGAGGATTTTGAATTTGTAAATAATGCCCCATTCCACATCTCACTGGTCAGGGATATTGCCATGGCCCTGCTAAAGTGTAATAGGGACAGAAAGTCAATCTATGAGCCCAGAAGGAGAGGACTACCAGATTTGGGGGAGTTGTCCCAAAGACCACCATAGGTGCCTTTAAGAAAACCAACTTGAACCATGCGAAGGTTCAAACCAGCCCTGCCATCTTGCCTATGCAGTGGATTCCATAGTCTTGCAAAGGCTCCAGGACACTTTTCCTTCATCGTCATCAGTTAATCCTTATTTCCTCTTTTCTTCATTTTGTAATCCTTTTAGTCAGCATTGATATTTGGACACTGCTATCCATCTCATCGACAGGTTTGCACACATGGATGGACATCCCAGTCTTTCAAAACTGGTAATACCCAAGTGCCACCCAAGATGAATGTCTCTAGAATATTTGGGAAATAGGAGCCATACACACTTATCAGTATTTTTTACAAATCCTTCAGGCGGGGGCGCCTGGGTGGCGCAGTCGGTTAAGCGTCCGACTTCAGCCAGGTCGCAATCTCGCGGTCCGTGTCAGGTTCTGGGCTGATGGCTCAGAGCCTGGAGCCTGTTTCCGATTCTGTGTCTCCCTCTCTCTCTGCCCCTCCCCCGTTCATGCTCTGTCTCTCTCTGTCCCAAAAATAAATAAAAAACGTTGAAAAAAAAATTAAAAAAAAAAACAAATCCTTCAGGCGGGTCAAATGTGCAACAGAGATGAAAAGCACTGCTCTAGCGCCGTGAATGAATGTCCTTTAAGTCTGTCTCCACATCAACCTTTCAGAGGCACCAAAGGTGAAACGCCAAGTCCCTGAACTCAGGTCTCTCCTGTCTGAACGAGAGGAACTCTACCCTCCGACCCTACAGTGAGGTCTCTGATGGAGGGAGATCACATATTCCACACCCATTTCATCAGATGACAAGACTTGTCCTTCTTCTCACCACCACCCCAAGTTGTCAGAAAACATCATTTATAGATATAAGAGAGACAATTACTTGAATTTAGAAACTTGGAGTTATCCTATTACTGTTAACTATTATTGTGTCAAATAACACCTCAAAGAATAGAAGCTGAAAATAACAACAATCACTTTGCTGCCAAATCTGCATATGACCCTGTTCCAGGTGGTGTCACCTAGAATGGCTCACCTGGGGCTGTTACTAACTACCCCTAAAATAGTTCTCTCACCTGGCTGGGAAGTTGGTCCTAGCCGGTGGGGCCTCTCTATGAGGCAGCATCGTGCTTCCTTACAACATGGCTGGATTCTGAGGGAGAGAATCTCAAGATCCAAAAATCGGTATTGCCTTTTTTGACTTAGAGGGCACTTATCAGTCACAAGTCCACCCAGATTCAAGTGGATGGAACAGAGATCCTACCGCTCAGTGGAAGGAGTTTCAAAATCACATTGTAAGCCTAGCACACAGATGGGTGATATTATTGCAGCCATTTCCGAAAATGCATTCTGCCATTTATTCTCAATCGTCCTCCACAGGAGAGGCAGAATTCTACAATGATTTAAAACACTAGCTCTAGGACCAAACTTATAAGCTCTTCTACTGAATTTTTCAACTTGGTTGAGTTTCTTACCCACTCACCCCCAACCCATGCTCAAGGCTTAATGTCCCATTGTAAAATGGGGATGAAGATAATAAGAATAGAAACTATCCCATATGCAAGTTGATTATAGAGTCTGGTTTGCCTGTTACATTCCCACTTCATACCTATTGTCTGACATCTTACATCTGCCCTGAGTTTTCATATTTTAATTAAATTTTCTCATTGACATTTATACCAAAATATCTATCTCAAAATATTTTTAGTAGCTCTCTACTTCCTACTTTCAACTTCCGCTATGATCTCGTCTAGTAGTGCAGGACACACATGTGTAATGAATACGATTCTCGCTATAATGTGTGTTTAAATCTATAAATCGACCACCAATATCCCGACTCTTTTTGCTAAGCCTTTCCTATAAGTAATACCTCCTTTTCAAATATTGCATTCAGGATATAACAGGCAAAATAATGGCCCACCAATGATATGCGTATCCTAATCCCCAGAACCTACAAACGTGTTATATCACATAGCAAAAAGAAATTAAGATTGTTAATAAGATGACCTTAAAATAGAGAGATTATCCTGGATTATCCAGACGGGTCCACTGTAATCACAAAGATTCTTAAAGGTGGAACCGGGAAGCCAAGAAAGAATCAGCATCAGAGTGATGCCATGTGAAAAAGACTCAACTGGTCATTACTACCTTTGAAAACGGAAGGAGGTCACCAGCCAAGAACAGTCCGCAGACTCCAGACGCTGGAGAAGACAAGGTACGGGTTCTCCTCTAGAGCCTGCAGAAGGAACATAGCCCTGCCAACATCTGATTGTAGCCCCATAAATCCGCATTGAACATCTGACCTTCAGAACCGTGAGATAATAAATTTGTGTTGTTATAAGGGAATAATTTTGTGTTAATTTTTTATAGCAGCAATAGGAAACTAATGCACTGTTTTACTTTTGATATTTTATAGTTGAACTGTGGAATAACTTGATTTTGGATTTTCCATGTTTTGATGGAACTCTTATTTTAGGTAAATGTATATTTGATGGGGTTCTTATTTTAGATAAATGTATATCCTGTATTGCCATGTAGTGAAATTGAGAGGGCCTATGATTTTACAGCATCTACATATAGCAAAACATTCAAAAGAATCCTAGAGAAAACGTAGGCATGTTTTGTCCTGTAAAAATACTGTCAAGTAAAAGTCCTTTGAATGGAAGTGAAAAGACAATACTCATGAAAATATTTGGGCTGAAATACTTATAGACTTCCATGTGGAAAAAGTGAAAATTGATCATTCATACTTTTACAACTTTGCCGGAATTACCAGATATCTTAACACACGACAGGAGAGAGTCCTTAAACTAACAATATTAAGGTCTGCAGAAAGCTGTCAATTGAATGTGTCAAGATTTATATATTTATTAATGGTAAAATGTAGCTATAAAGAAGATGGTAAGCAATGTTATGGAAAAAACACTGTATACACTGTAGGTTACCTAATGACAGTAAATTATATTCAAAAAGAAGACTGTATTGAAACGTAAAATGCTTTAGAAAAATACCATTAACATGGTATTATAAAGAGAAGTCTGAAAAACCTGATTGAGGGATGGAAATGTATTCCAGGACTGGCTATACTACTCATGTTTCTTTAAATCTTCAGATGACCGGGGCGCCTGGGTGGCGCAGTCGGTTAAGCGTCCGACTTCAGCCAGGTCATGATCTCGCGGTCCGTGAGTTCGAGCCCCGCGTCGGGCTCTGGGCTGATGGCTCAGAGCCTGGAGCCTGTTTCCGATTCTGTGTCTCCCTCTCTCTCTGCCCCTCGCCCGTTCATGCTCTGTCTCTCTCTGTCCCAAAAATAAATAAACGTTGAAAAAAAAAAATTAAAAAAAAAATCTTCAGATGACCAATATAAAATTTCCTTTTAGGGGCGCCTGGATGGCGCAGTCGGTTAAGCGTCTGACTTCAGCCAGGTCACGATCTCGCGGTCCGTGAGTTCGAGCCCCGCATCAGGCTCTGGGCTGATGGCTCGGAGCCTGGAGCCTGTTTCCGATTCTGTGTCTCCCTCTCTCTCTGCCCCTCCCCCCGTTCATGCTCTGTCTCTCTCTGTCCCCAAAAAAATAAATAAACGTTGAAAAAAAAAATTAAAAAAAAAATTTCCTTTTAATATAATGCACATGGTTCTGGAGGCACTTGGGTGGCTCAGTAAGTTCAGTACCCACATTTATTTTGAAAAAATGGTTTTGTAAGCATGGCCACCAATAAAAGAAAATCAACTGGTAGCTCAATAAATAAATACTTCAAAAAGTTGTGATAGAAATTATTTTAGCACCCCCTAGTACTCACATAGTGCCTCTGTTTGTATGGCGAGTTGTGTGACCACAGTTAGTAATTAGAAATTGTAATTTCTGATTTTTTTTTAAATTAGCGACCAAGTTCTGTTGATTGGAATTGGTGTGATACACACGTATTTCATAATTACACCCAAATACGCTGTGATATCCTATCATTCAAAAGGGAAGCTTAAATTGACAAAATGCCTACTTTATATTTTACAGTTGGAACGATTAAACTACCAGGATTTTTCCATTCTATTAAAAAAAAAAAAAATTCCAAATCTTTTCCTCTTCCTAATTTCAGACTTCTTTTTCACCTGGATCAACCCTCGGCCTCTGGTTCTTGAGTTTGGAAGGCATGGTGACCACGTGCCATTTTGGCAAGAAGGCCAATTCCTTGGGCCTTCTGTTCAGGAAGTTTGGGCTGGAACCTAGAAATCTGCATTTCCTGTGGTCCCCTTAGATGTAGTTCTAGCATAAGAGGACAAGGGAGCACAGTTTAAAGAGCTGGTTCAAATTCTGACTCCACGTGCTGCAGAGCGATTCTTGCAAAATCAAGGCGGCATCTCATTGCCTGCTGAATTTAGTCCGCCATACTTAGTGTTGTGTATAAGAAACTTCGACGAGGTGGCTAATGGCTGGCTCTCTCTGCCTCCTCTGCACCTGTGTTCAGCCTCCATCTGCCGGCCTGTGCGGCGCAGCGAAGGCCTGTTTGCATCTATGCTGTGCGTGCATCCGGTCCACCTGGGGTACAGCAGCGTTCAGCAAGCTCCCAAGGCTGTCTTCTGTTCTGAAAACCCCTTCGAAGTCCCTGACTGCTCTACCTGAACGTCGCTTGCCCGATGTGGGCCTGTTGGCTTGCCACCAAGCTGCCCCTTTACCTGGCAATATTCCACGTTAGGTGAACCCCTTCCTGTGGGGACGGTGAAGTTGGTGGGTTTCTGGCTGCTCTGCCTGCCCTCGATGCACTACCATGCTGGAGAACTGGGGAGTTAGCAACTGCCCCGAGGATGAGGCCAGAGACTCGCAGAGTTCTTGATCGAGTTGCAGTTGTTTTCCCGAGTGAGTCCTTCTCAATTTGTTGCATGCTTTCGATCAGGTTCTAGAGTGCGAAAAACGGTTGGTTGTGACCATTTTGCACGGCGCTAAAGCTGCTTTGGGGGAAAGGGTTTACACCGCCAGAGTCCGAACCATGCCCATTGGCAGAGTCAGAACCACCCCGATGGACTCTTCAGAACAGCTTTCACACACACACGTACACGTACCCACACCCTACGCTCCTGTGTGTATGACTATGCCGTACTCTTGTTCACCAGGGAAATACGTGTTTAGAATTGGTTTCCCCAGTTAGAAGGGATGGGCCACACAGGCACATTCCACCGTCTTCTCCTTGGGACCACCAGAACTCACTGCAAGGCGGCTCACCCGAGGGAGAAGCATTGTTCCGCTGGGCGTCTCATTTTCTAGTACAAAAGTCAAAGGCGCCTTATCCCTCTATCTCATTTTAATCAGTGACACGTTCTAAATGCTTGAGGTAAACAGTGCCTCCAGCTCACATAGGAGTCCAAGGGCATCGAAACTGGGCCCGCTCGAAGTGTAACGGAACCCACTGCAACACGGCTGGAGCCTCCAGAGTGCTTTAGAAATATTTTTTCCCTCCAGAAATTTTCACGAGCTCCCACTGAAAATATTCGGAGAAATTTCAACAGGAACAACAACAACAACAACAAAAGATAAAGGACTCTTTAGCTATAAAGTACTCAAGTCGTTCTCATGTGTTGTCTAAGCTGATGTGATTCGCTCATGAGAATAACTCCAAACCCTCACCAGCACATAACAGGCTTTCTACATAGGTCTAGTTGGAAAGAGAAAGAAAAACTACATACAGCTGTTCCAAGGCCGGGAAATGCTGTGCGGCCCTGACAGCAGCTGTTTGCATGCCAAATAGTTCCAGCAATTTCTAATTAAATCCAGCTCTGGAGAAATTTTACGAGCTGCATCACATGACTTCTGTCGGTCTCTGGGATGCTTTCTCTTCCCTGTTTTGAGAGCCCGCCCAGTAAAGTCTGCCTATTTTCATCTTCAAGGACTAATTAATCCAGAAGAGAAATACCATTTTCTTCTCTGAGGTTACACCCACAAGAGTCAACCACCAGTGCTGAGAATTCCCAACCTCTTCACGCTAAGGAATGAGCACTGGGGTGAAAGTTTCTGGTGAACCCCCTTTCCTGTCGCTCCTCTATAGGCTCTCCACATCGGCTAAAGGAAGGGCGTGCACATCTGTGCTTCCTTTTCGACTTTCGTTCGTGACTCTCTAAGAACCCTAAGTTAATTATAGCAATACATTGGTATAACACTTTGTAAAGCTCTTTCATGCATATTATCTTATTCATAACTTAAAACAGCCATGTGAAATAGGCCGGGTGCAAACGAGCACCTCCATGTTACAAATGAAAACACGGAGGCTCTCAGAGACTGAATGATTCCTGTTAAATGTTAAGGTCATAGCCGGCCATTGTCCGAAAAGAACCGGGCAGTAGTTTCTAGCCCCAAGGCCTTTGCTTCTCCCACTTGGCCCACCGCCTCCCTCACCTCATCAGCTGGACGGGCCTATCAATCTGTTCCCAAATTCAGAAGTGCCATTTTGCCCAAGAGCGTTTATTTATCTGGCAGGAAGATTGTCTATATTTCTGGTAACCGGTACTGATTACAATTACATGTTTTCATCTCTCAACAGAAATGCGACACCTAGATTAACTCTACAAGAGGCTGGCGGAAGTGGAGGCATGAGACAGATCTGAGTATTCATCGGTGAACAGTAAATATACTTACAATTACATATTATTGCCTGAATTGGACTGCATATTTATCTCTCTGGGACACGATTCCCAGAAATCAACCATAATGTGCATTTGCAAGATCCCTGAGGCCAAAGACTAAAAAGAATTTATTTCACACCGAACTGAAAATCTTGCTATGCATGAGACTTCCATTAAGGTCAACAAAAATAGCATCCTCTGGCCTTTTGACACGTTTGTTCTATTAATGCCTGTTTCCATGTGATACCACATTCTTAGACTATTGGTAAATGTTCGAAGTTTCTGCGAACATTTTGTCCCATTATTAATGAGATCAACCAGCACGAAGCTGTGTAATGGGACCAAATTTGATAGAAGTACTTGCCTGCCACCTTCTTTGGTTGTTTTCTGAGTTTATTAGTGAGAGTAATAATGCTAGCTGTTGCAACAGATAAACCCCAAAGCTGTGACATGATGCAAAAATGTCTATTTCTCATTCACCCAATGTGTGGTGGAGGTTGAACAGCTCTGGTTGGTTGGTTCTGGGAATTGTACCCCAGGGGTATGAAAATCTCATACAATGCAGGCAAGAATACTTAATTTCAAGTATACTTAGTATTCACTAATGCATTTAGTTGAACTGCTCTCATAGGATTGTTTTAAGCAACAGACTTGGAAATAGCAAACGTCACTCCCACGCACATTACATTGGCCAGGCCCATAGCCCCAACCCCACGCTAAGAGATTTGGAGGAATGTCTTTCTGTATTCATGTGAAAAGGCAATGTTATGGGAAACACAAATCATCACATCTGCCCCTATTAATAGATAAATTTTGCAACAAGGCTTTCTACGCAAACAGATCATTCCAGAAGTACCAAATATCTGTTTTGGAGAAATAATCTAAGAATAGGAACTTTATGATCCTATCAGCAAGTAAGACTACTAATTTAGAGGTGTTTCTCTGTTGAAGACTCACTCTGAAAGCGTCAAATGCTCCTAGTTACAAGGACTGGGGGGAGAGAGAAGACTTACAAGGCTGGAGGGTATATTGAGAAGCAGAGACTGAGCTGAGAGGGATTTAGCAATCCAGACCTGTCATTTCAATTTCATAATCCAATAAAGGTTTTCTGCTGAAGATTTTGTGTATGCAAGTGTGTGTGCAGGTGTGTAATTATCTCTACTATTTCTGCTGACCAGGGGAAGCTATAACATATAATTCAGATGACTACCTTGGGGATTCTGCATTCCCACAAATGACTCATCTCTGACATCATCCAAATGCATTAAATAGTCCAGGAAACTCTATCCCTTCTAGTGTTGTTCATGCTCTTTTGTAAAATAGTGACAGAGGACACTCATGTTCCCACAGCATATGCAGTTCTATATCTTTCAGTGCTTTTCTCAGGATTGAGCAGGAAAATTTATGAGCATGATAATGCCTGATTATTCTTGTCTTTTGATCCATTTTGATGCTTTTCCTTAGAGTCTATGCAGTCATCAGTCTACAGACATTAGAATCCACGGTCCGATGCATTTGGTTTCTCCAATGCCTAGAAAATCAAGCTGCACAGGTCAGTGCCAGACCTTCTTCAGTTGAATTATTTTGTATTTTTTTATTCTTAAAGAAGACACAGTCAGGCGTAGACATCCATATCCTGCCCTGTGTTATTCTTATTTCTGTAACAAAACTGAGACCTAAAATAGTTTTGCTAACCTCCCAGAACACATCTAAGGGAGAAGTATGGATAAAACATGGGACATTGAATTCCCAATCATACATATTATTCTGTTCTGCAGGTTAGCGGCTTAACTTTTCAATTTTGGATGCACTGCACTCTTTAGGAATACAGTATGCATCTAGATTTTGAAGTAAATTAAATGAGGCCCTTCAGTTCTCAACAGCTCTGTTCACATGTTTACTCTACATATTTCTTTCCCCAAGAGTGGAACAATGCAAGTGAACCTAACAGAAACAGGATTTTAGTTTCTTATAAAGCAGAGTCCAAACCATGTTGACACAGACAATATCAAATTTTCTCTCATCTCCAAAAGGTTTCATATTCTGGGGCATGTAAGCATGTCAAGACCCAATTTTCTGCCAATACCAGAGGGTTGTACATTTCATGTTCAAGGTACAGTGAGTTCACCATGAAGACAGTGCAGTGTACCCCTAGAAATTTTGAATTTATCACAGACAAAACGAAAGTGGCCACTAAAGTGGGTAGCTGTATCTGTTTCCCTCCTCTCCAAAAGTATCTAGTTTGGCTGAGAAAAATATACATTAGAAACCAAAAACTCTGTTAGGTCGTTTAAACACTCCTCATGTATTTTCACATACTTTAAAGGTTATTGTATATTTTAAAGAAATAAGAGAAGTCTAGCAAGCAGCAGAAAGAAAATAGATATCCAAATTTCTTTTTCATGTTTGTTCAGTTTGATTTAGAATAGATTAAGGATTAGCACAATTATATAAATACAGGGTAGGGCAGTGTTTTCTAAGCCATTTGTACGGAACACTTAATACCATTCGAAATAGATCTCATGGTCAAAAATAAATGGAAATGCTTGAATAAAGGACATGGAACAGATTTCTTTTAATGAAGGACTTTTCAGAGCTTTTAATAAACTAATATACATTGAGATTCTCCTAGATGTATGGTCTCCCAACGCTGTGTTTCCTAAACTTACTTGGCCACCATCAACTTTTTTTTGACAGATCTCTATTAACGTCTCAAGTCATATTAGTGCTCCACAGACTGGAGTTTGGGAAGTACAATGGGAAGGAACTACAGCCCCCTTTTGGATTTTCTAGGAAATATATCCTTGCTATGCCTATGCAACAAGTGTTGTGGGACTTCAGCAGCTAAGTGGAAAAAATCAGAACCAATCAGTTCAATGTGGAAAAGCAAGTCAACGTAACAGAAATTTACTGAAGTTACTGCAATGTGGTGTCAGTGCGTCTAAAGGTAGTACTTCATTATGAAAATAACCTAATGGAGGCAAAACCGAACTTGAAAAAGTAACAAAATGGTCCTATGCAAGCTAATGTCTCTCAGACACACCTCCCGCTTATTCATTTTACAAACAATTTAAGAGTCTTCGGTGTAATTGTCAAGCATCGGTCAAGCAAGGGTAAAGCAGTGAGCAGACACCTGAAATCCCACCTGCACAAAGGTTTTGGAGATCCTTGGTAGTATGATCCGGGCATTATTTTCCTGTTGATATATTTCCTGTTGATAAATTTCAGTCCTACTTGAGGTTTACCCCAATAGAGAGGCAATGATAATTACCCACAATAAGAAAATACCAGAAGTATGTTAAAACTGAACATTTCCTACTAAAAAGCTGCAGATATCATTTGATATGCAGATGATTAAATACTTTATTGTTAGATCTTTTTAAATATCAATGAGGTACTGTCTTAAGCAATCATTGCAGTTAGAGCCAAAAATGACATTTATATCTCAAGTTTCTGTTGAGTTTACAAGACAACTTTTTGTAGGTTTCCTCTAGACACTTTCCATCCCAAGAAACTGGGAGGCAATTATGTTTAGGAAATGTCACAATATTCCCCCCACACCATAAAGGAACTGCATTACTGTACTATCTCCAGGCAGAGTCGGGCATTTTCCAAACAAAACATGAGCTAATCTAAAAGTCTTTATTCAATATGTAAACTTTCCATGTTTTCCAGGCTTGCCAGGCTAAAGATGGGGCCAAGAAGATTATAACATTAATGGAATGTAACTTACTTGTGTAATATAGGAAACTGGAAACTGCCATCCTTTTCATCAAGTCTAAGGGTGGGGTACAGTGGAAAAAAAGGATGAAGTTGGACTGAGCGCTCTTGGTTACTTTCTAATTTGTCCATCCTACACTTCAAGCTTTGGTACCCAGGAATGGAGGAGGAGCAAAGTGTAGCGGTGGGAAGATGAGAAGATGCCCGGATGCGTGTGGAGTGGGTAGCATGTGCCAGAGTGCCTGGGCATGCCCGTGCCAGGGCAAGATGGAGACGGAAAAGAGAAGCACTCTTAGAAGATGAAAGATGACGTTGACGTTCTTCTTACCTTCACTGCTGTCTTCATTTGCAGTGAAAACTAAGTCAGACAGCTCATAGTCTATTGACCCCTGACCATGTGTCCCTTTCTATGTGTTTGCCTTACCGGTTCAGTGACTGATGCTTCCTTGACCAAACTCACATGACATCTGTTTTCTGTTACAGGACCTCTACTATTTCCAGGGCTTTCCTCTCCTCTCTCATTGGTAGAGGTTGCAGCCTAGTGGTTCTTGGGCCAATCCCGGCATGCAGATGGTGTTTTTCTTGGGCTTGGCTTTTCTCTCCCCCCTTAAATGTAGACCAAAATAAAATTCAGGATATTTCACATAAAGTCCAAGCTTCTGGCTTCTTTTGAAGAACTGGAACGTGTCACAATCCTGGCCTCAATATTTCTATAAGGTACAACCTGCTGGGGCTGAGGAGGCTGAGAGCTCCAACTCCATCTAAATCCCACCACTGATGTAACAACTGCAGATGTGCTCAAGGCAGGCCAACTTCATTCATGTAAACCATCTGCCTGACCCCCTGGAGGCAGTGACTACTCATCTCAGTGAAAAACTGAAACTCAGCATATACAGATGACCTAATCAAGATAATTCCTCCACCCTGCTGACGTAGGTTCTCTTCAAAGCTCATCCAGCTAGCATGCTCTGGTCCTGTGTCCCCAGCAGTCTTCTGGACCTCTTATCCATCAAGTATTATTTCTCCTTTCCTGCTTCTTCACCATTTTCCTCTGCATAGATTCTCTCCTATCCATCCCCATGGAAAACCGTTTTTACCATCACAAAGGAAAAGTAAAGCACAATCCTTTACACTTTGTCTCACTCAAGCTATTTCCCTTGTCTTTACAGCAAAAAAAGAAAAAAGAATCCTGCAAGAAAAAGTGTTCCTGGTTCTTTGCAATTCTTTACCCACCATTCACTTTTCAAATGACTGTGATCTAGCCCCAGCAGACCTTGGAAACTGCTTGCGTTCACATCACTATCAGCCTCCTATCTCCCAACCTGACAGTTTTCATTCCTCACGGTATTAACCTTGCTGCAGTCTTCACCACTCATGACTACTGACTCTCTCTCTTGAAATTCTTCTTCCCTCGATTCCATAGCAGGACAGTCTCTGTGCTTTTATTCTCGTCCTGAAACTCTCATTGTCCAAGTTCGTTGAAGATTGAAAACATTTTTCATTTTTTTTTGAACATAAAATGTTAAGCGTTTGGTAGCTCTCAAATATTATATCCCTAATTCTTTCAGTACCCCTCTGAGTCAGACTCAATTGCACCACACCCATATTTCAGATGATAAAATGTCCTTAAATACGGTGAATATGTTTTACAGGTTCATTCATCTGACAGAAGCAGAGTTGGAACCCAAATCCTGGTCTTTCTTGCAGTAAACCCAGCATGCTCTTAAGCACTGCTGTATAATCTCCTCTTTCTGAAGCTTCTAGATGATTCCCAGCTTCACACTTCAATGCTCTCCTCATTTTACATGGTTCCATATGCAATTCCCGTGATGCCCATGAGTTTGCCAATCTCTTTCGTGTTCACGTTCTCAGATAATAGGCCTCTCTTTCAGGCTTTCCCTCCAATAATTGAATTCATTTATTAGCCCCCATGTTCTATATTTACTTTCATCTTAACATTTACAATGGTTTCATTCAACTTTTATATGGCAATTTTCTTATGAGGCAATAAATTCCTTGAGGAAACTATGTCTTAGCATCTTATATCCCCTCTGCCCAATCCGGTTCCTGGTCCATAGGTGTTTAATGAGTGAATGAAACAGTTATCTACACATCTCTACTTAGAACAACCATAGTCCCCTCTTCTACCTTGTCTATATTTCCAACTCAGTATGTCTCAATCATTACTCTTGACTCCTCCAACTCTGACACCGTCTCCTCAATTTTCTTAGAGCATGCTACTAACCCCCACCCACTCATCTTAAGCCAAAAATCTGAATATCAATCAGTTTCTTCTCTTCCTCTTTATAATTAATCAAAATATTTCATTAATTTTCCTCCTAAATGTATTTCCACCCCACCCACCCACTCCCCCAGACATATTTATGGGGTAGGTTCTATCATCCCCTGTAGGACAATTGCAATGGCCTGTGTGCTGGCTTCTCACCCTCTTCCAGTTCATTCTGTACAATATAATAGGATCATTCACTTTCTCTTTCTTTTTTGGTACTCTCTGTTCTTTACCTTCCTCAAAGTTTTTCAACGCTCTTTATATCCTACACAACAAAATGTGCCTCCTTAATTAAGCATGTAAGGCTCTTTATGATCTGGCCTTTGCTTACTTGTCCACCCGTCCATCACACCTGTCCTAATATACTGAGTTAGGCAATTCTGAACCAACAGTAGTTCTTGGTTGTTCCCCTCCTCAAAATTCCCTCACATATCTTATCCTTCTAGAAGATGTTATATGTTTTTAAAAGTCTCAGTTCAGGGTTGCATTCTCTGAGCAGCTCCTCGTATTTTCTGACACAGATTTAGATCTCCTTATAACTGGTCTCTCACTTGGGTGTATACAGTTCCATTTTAGTGATGATCACATTAAAAAGTGATGATTTCTTTGCCAATTTCTCCATGAGATTGGTAGAATGCTGAATGTTAATTTTCTGTAAGTATGTGCAGTTTTATGGTGAACTTATTCTCATCCATTCTTACAACAATTATGCGGTGTGGGTAGTGATGTTCCCTTTGTTGTTTGGAGAGATAATAACATTGATGAGATTCATAGAAGCAAGCACTGGAATCCAGATCTTGTGGTCCTTAATCTGATACACTTTTCGTGACATAACACCACATTTGAAGCAGGACGCAGTGAGACTAGCATTGTATCTTAAACATTGAGCGTTAAGAGCTAAGTACACTAGAGTACATTAGATATAGTGGAGAATTTATTTATAGCTACTTTTGCCCATACAAAGAGTAGTCCATGGTGTAAGTTTATTAATTGACAATATACATTCCATTGTATGTAATTAAAACTGTGTGATGATTGTCAAGTAAATAGCATTGTAACTTGAGAACAGAAAGTAACCACATTGAACCCTTATTGAATCAATCTTGAGTTCTCTCTTCATTGTAAGAAAATATATATATATATGTATGTATATGTATGTATATGTATATGTATGTGTATTAGAACAAAGGCAATGAAAGGCACCTTGCTTTTGTTCTCAAGAGAACATCTCGCATGATTAAAATATAGAGCAAAGGAAACAGAGATTTCACTCAAAAACACACCTTTTCAGTTAATCTTTACATGCCCTCATTGAATTTTGTCTTATTTGCTTTTTATTATGATTGGGTGTTTTTTCTTAGCCCATGTTTCCTTCTCTCCAAGGCTTTATTTTTTTTCATAAGGACAAGATGGGTCATGACTATTTAGAATTTAACTATGTTAGTTTTCTCTACTGGAAAGGCTGAAAATACTCAACCCTTCATGGCTACTTATAGAAACAACCATGTAACATAGTTCTGGACTATTGCATGTTCATAGACATCAGCAGAGGGAATTTCCGAGAAGGATTTAAAAAGGAAAAGACTTAGTAGCTATGGCCCATTTTGCCTCTTTATCTTTTTCTTCCTTCCCCCTTTTGCTGTTTGCCTTAGAGACGCAATGCCCTGAGGTACAGCTGCCATCTCACAACAGTGAAAACAAATGCTTCTTACAATGACGGTAAAGCCAAAGGTAGAAGGGGCCTCAGCTCTCGGTGCCATGTAAGCAGCTACGCCCACTCCGAATTGATCTAAGATGTGTCATCGTGTGAGATGATAAGCCCCCTGCTGTTTAAGCCACCGAGTTGGTGTTCTGTCCTTGCAGAGAAGGTCATTCCTGATACAAATGTTCTTACTCAAGAAGTACTCTTCATCTTTGCAATTAGATAGGAGAGGGTGGATTTCAGAACTCATCACCAAGACATCCACTTTATACTGCTCTGAAAAAAATAAAAGCAGTAGAACTAGAAGAACCCAGAGAATCACTGAAACCATTATCTTAAAATTAGGAAATGAGAACCCAGAGTGGCTTAGGAATTTGTTCAAGGTCACCCTGCTGTTGAGCTTGACTGAGGCTCCTGGTGTCCTGAATCCCACTCTGGACGCTTCCCCGTATCTCTGAAATTAAAGAGATCACCGAAATCCTGACGAAAACCTTGCACAGACCATCATCAGCATTCTTCGACAGACTCAAGGTTGCGAAGCAGATGTCAAGGAGCCTTAGCAGAAAAATAATACTTGTTAAGGGGTGGAAAATTAACCACATGAGATAGACTGCAAAAGATCTCGGTATTTTTTAAAGCCGATGAATGAATGAGGCAGAAGCTAATTATCTGAAGTAGAAGATTAAGCTGTATTTGAATACGGGTCTCTGTGTTCTTTGCTCTCCATTGGCGGTACCTAGAGCAATTCCAGGCATGTGGAGGATGGCCAATAAATGCTAATGAAATGAAATAATTAATAAAGGAATGGGTAACAACCATATATAATACCATCTTCATAAGAATAAGACTGAGGAAAATGATCTTTTGAACACATAAAGGACTTAAGCTAGTTATAAAGGAAGGCATTTATGGCAGTGATAGCATATACTGATCATGAGAAGAGCATTTAAAAAACTCACGGAGAAAAGGGAGATTAATCACCAAGGAACAATAATTAGACAGGCAGTTGATTTCTCAACAGTGACAAGGGAAGTTAGAACAAAGTGGTCTCCTATCTTCAAAATGCTACGGGCGAATAACTATCGGCTGACAGTTTCACACGCGGCTAATTTATCATTCAAGAATGAAGGCAAAAATAAAGACATTTTCAAACAAAGAAAAGCAAAAACAAGAGAATATACAAGGGCATACGGTACAGTGAAAGAAGTACATAACGAACAAGTAAAAGTCTCTCCGGAGGGAGGGTGAACACCCACTGAGGAGAAGAGAGCAAAGAAAATGATAAATACATAGTTAGATCTAAACAAATGCTGATGGTTTCAAACAACAGTAATAATGTTTGCTATTAGACATTTTAAGAGACTGAAATAATCCATTGGGTAAAAATAGCTTTAAAAAAGAATTGCTTAGCTTAAAACCGTTCTAAGCTCCTTGCATTATGTGGGAAGAGAAAATTATTCATGTTAATGTATTAAGGTAACCACAAAAATGACGTAAGACAATAATACCGTGCATCATCTCCAGGAAAATAAAGATAAAAAATGAATTAAGAAGTCAATCAACTGAAAAGGGAAGAGGGGCAGCTGGATGTCTCAGTTGGCTAAGTGTCTGACTCTTGATTGCTGGTCAGGTCATGATCTCACTATCACGCGATCAAGTCCTGGGTCGGGCTCGGCGCAGAGCCTGCTTGGGATTGTCTCTCTCTCTCTCTCTCTCTCTCTCTCTCTCTCTCTCTGTCCCTCCCCTGCTCATGATTTCTCTTCCTCTCAAAATAAATACATTTTAAAAGAAAAGGGAAGAAAAGAGAAAAACAAAATGTATAAGGTATAATAGACAAACGATACATGAAGATGCAGGTAGGTTGAGGTCAAGTCATAGGAAAAAGATACGTCAGGCAAAACCAAGGAAAAGAAAGGCACTATGGCTATATTAGTAACAGGCAATATAGACTGGAGGCCACAAAGCACTATTAGTGAGAAGAGTTTACCACAAAGATATGATATAAAGATACATATATCATAGTATATACTTAATTATTTAAGCTCAACAAATACCCAAAAAATTGAGGGTCACATGGACAGTATGACACCATCAAGGTGGGAGAATTAAATAGATGTCTCAGTAATTAATAGATAAAACTGAATACAGATGTAGAAGAATTGAGCAATATAAGGAAACATCAATGAAAAGAAGAAACTTGAACCAAAGGGTAGCCCTTATTAGAGCATGCACACACTGCTCAAGCACACACAGAAGAATTTTTATGAAAATGGACCATGCATTTGGCCATAAATCAAGTGCTATTGAACAGAAGTTTCTTACTGATCACAGTCTTAGACAATGATGAGATTAATCTGGAAATTAATATGAAACACAAAATTAACATAATGCTACCTCTATATTTGGAAAATTTTAAAACACAATTCTGAGTGGCTCGTGACTCAGGGAAAAATATGATAATGGAAATGTCAAGATATGTAAAACTCTATAAATATGCCACACAAAAAAATTGTCGGATAGGGCTAAGCTGTAAGTAAAATATATATTCCTGATATTCATTTAAAAAAAAAAACTAAAGAAAGGAGCTATGCACTTCTAACTTGGAGATGTTGAGAAGTAGAATGAATCCATGGAACGTGGAAGGAAGGAAGCGATAAAGATAGGAGAAATCTGTGTAATAGTAAATAAAAATGTATAGAGTAATCAATAAAGCCATGGGTTCTCTGCAAAGACTAATAAAATAAATTTCTGGTAAGATTCACAAAAGAGACAGAAGGTTCAAATAAATAGTTCAAATAAAAGGTGGTACATAGTTACCATACAGTAGAATTTAAAGTATAGAAAATATTGTATATAACGGCTTATATATTTGAATGGTGGATGAAAATATCCAAATTGGAAAATACAACTTATCAAACCTGAACCAAGAGGAAAAGAAAACCTGAATGGCTTTATGACCATTAAAGAAATTGAATCGCTAGTAAGAAATACACCTGTCAAAATACCACCCAGCCCAGAAGGAAAGCAAGGTCTGTCCAACAGTCAACAAGGAAACAATTCCAACCTTAAAAAAACTCTTCCAAAGAACAGGAAATGAGAGAGCACTCCTCTTATTCAAACGAAATTTAGATGACCTTGCCACCAAAACTAGATAGGAAAAACATACGCTACAAAATTACAGACTGGGTGTCAAAATTATGACCACAGTACTGGAAACTTTATGGACCGTGTATTTACAAGCAAACCTCGGTAATTTCGGACCCAGCCAGGGGTTAGACAAGCAGGGAAGCAGCCAAGGCAGTCACCTGCGTCTGGGCAGAATGTGTGAGCAGAGAGGCTTAGAGAGCAGGGATGAGGAAGGCCGGTCAATTCATCTGCTTTATCTCAAGCTGCCCCTGTCCTTGTGATCTTGTGATAGGTTTACCCGCTCTTAAGGTTAAGGAAATGAAGACTTGGAATAATGAGATGATCTTCCCAAAGTAGAGACCTGGGAAGTAGTGGAGGGGGGATGCAAATTTAATCCTCTGCTTCCAAATTTAGTTTTGTGTCCCTTACAAAGTTTTGTACTCGTAAATGTTTAACTACCAGCTCTCTAGGGGGATAAAACCCCTCATTGGTAGCATTTGCGGATATCTGTGGTGTAAATGCTCCCATGGCTGATGTCAAGCTAGCACGTGATGTCATTGAGCATAGAGTTGGTAAGAGATGCCCACATTGGCTCTGCGAGCTGGTGCACACTGATTCCAGTACAGCACTGCCCCGATCGTACTGAGTCCTGGTACCTCAAGCCTTCATTTCCTGTTGGTGCATTCCTGTTTGTTTCCGGAACACAGCATTTTAGTGTCTTGCACGTAATAATACTATGAAAATTATTCATTTCATAGATATTGTAAAAAAAAAAAAGCCTTGCCCTCAGGGCACATACATAGTAGGGGGACATAGAGAAACTAAAATAAAAGTAATTTATATAATATATTACAAGATAGTATGTATTTTGCTATGTATTTGCTATGTAATACATATATGTACATAGTATGTATTTGCTATGGAAAAATCAAGGAGGAAAATTGGATAGCCTTGACATAAAGGAGAAAGGATACAAAGATCTTGAGACATTAGCATACCTTAGAGTTTTCAATGACAGCAAGGAAGCAAATGTGGCCAGTGTCGGGAGGTTGCTGCTAAAAATCAGTAGGAGATAAGATCAGTAAATGGTACACTCATGTAAGCCCTGGAGGCAACTGAAGGTCTTTGGCTTTTGTTTGGAGGGAGGTTTCCATATAAGTTCCTATTTATCAGTTTTTCTTTGTCTACCACACTCCATTTCAATGTGCAGTTTATTTCTTCGTTTATTTAGGGGAAAGTTTCCCATATTACATCTCTGTATGCTTCCCTCTCCCCGCACCGTGTCACCCGTTCCATTAGTTCAGTTCTCTAATTAAGGAAACCAATTATTCTTGTATGGTACAATTTCATAAGATCTTGTTAATTATCATTCTTTCTTTCTTTCTTTTTCTTTCTTTCTTTTCTTTTTTGTACTGCTTATGGCTGTTGGTCTGGCTGTCACTTAAACCTATGCAGAACCATTTTTAGGGAACACGTGGGTGGCTTAGTCAGCTAAGCATTGGACTTTTGATGTTTTTGGCTCAGGTCATGATCTCAGGGTTTGTGAGATCGAGCCATGGAGATCTGCACTGACAGCGTGGAGCCTGCTTGGGATTCTCTCTCTCTCTCTCTCTCTCTCTCTCTCTCAATAAGCATTTAAAAAAATAATAAGCATTTTTAGTTCTTTCCCTAGCTACCACTTTTAGAAATGTTTACCATAAAGTTACATATTTTCCCTGGTTTGATTGCTACCAGTAAATCTTAGCTGTTTTTTTTTTTTTAACTTTTTCAAATTTATTTTTACAGACATTAGAAGAATATTTGTGATCCTGAAATATTCTGTCAACCTTACCCATACACTTCTTCTGAATTAATTTTTACTAAAAATATTTAGCCCAGAAGTACTAACACCCCACAAAATAAGCAGCATGTGTATTCACCAGATAATTCAGTGATTATTGGAGATGGTACCTCACAAGTGCATTTACTGCCACAAGAGCAGAATTTGAGGGATAAATGAAGAAAGAAATACTTCCAAATGCTTGAAATTCAGAGGAGGGGAGGATCATGTTCTCCCAGAAGTTTCTATCATCTCTATTTGTTCAGAAGAATCAGTTTACCCCAGACCAAGGATGTGCATTTTCCGTACTCCTATAATTCACAAAAGAGTTAGCCCTTTAGCTACAGTCATGGCTCTACCTCTGTCTTCTCTCTCTCTCTCTCCCTCAATTGTAGCATTTTGACACCCAGGAGACACTTGTCATGACAATAACCCTCATTCTTAGGAAGTGTAATAATAAAACAGACATTGCCTATCTATCTTAGCTAGCTGATGGTCTCTAAGACCTATGGTCTAGAATACTGGTTGGTTCAGTTTCTCAAAGGTTTCTCTGAACAGTTTCTGAGAAGAGACAAAGGAAATAGGAATGTTTAGCAGGCTGCATCAAGGGGAAAAAAGTGTTTATTGAATTTCATTTATTAAATAATTTTGCTCAACATCACTCTAGAACAGTGAGGGATTTTTTCATAGGGTTTTGGACCGCATCTCCATTTGTCAGCCCTCTTGGTGAATAAGGGGTCTCTGGGTATCTTGTTCTGAGCACATTCATCTTGATTATGAGTCAGTTGAACTATATTATTTGGCAAGTGTCTATTTAGTATTCTTGGCATTATTGGGTGTCTCTCCAGGATAAGTGTTGCAAAATGGGCAATTTTCTATTCAGAAACATACTGCAATAACTCCAGTTCTAAATGCTCAGTATCGTTTCAAGTCGTATGCTAAGTGACAGAGCTAACACCTCTCCATAGCACATCTGATAGAGGGCTGGATGGAAATCAGAAGGCAAATCACACTAGGTTCCATAAGGCCCAAGACTGTGCCATTCAAGGTGGAAGGATTTGCTTCTCTGGTAAATGGTGGAAAGATCCTCTGTGGATTAAGACCTTTAGTTTCTCTTAAAGGATGAATGGATATTACAAGTCCCAAGGATTCAATAAAAGCTTTATAGCTTTCGTATAGCTGAGTGTCCATCAGCCAATTCTGTGATTTTACTGTGTTTGTCTTTTGCAGAAATCCATGTGAAACCTCAAATGTTCCTTTTATGAGTTCTTTTGTTACACACATATGTTTCTGGTTAAATTAGTGGTGGTTAAATCTGGAAAAGATATCTGTAATTAGAGTCTGATTTTTGAAGTTCAAAAAAAGGAGGGTTAGCACGTTCTCTATCAACTTTTCTCGCAAACAACTTGCTCTACCTTCAAGGACAGTGGCTCAACACAACAGCTCCCAGGATCCTCCAGAAAGAAAATTTGCGCTTACTGCCATATTGTTAGAAGAAGAGGAGACCTCCGGAAATTTTAAAGAGCTGTGTTATTTTCTCTTCAAGATTCAAGTGAAGACTCTATGTAATAATTCATATCACTTTTATTTATGGTGTGTTGGCTTTCAAAAAGCCACACACGTAACCAAATTTGATCCTCAAACCAGTAATTTCGCTCCTGAAGGGTAAGTGTTCTTATGACTATTTTCTTCATTCGTTTTACAAGAAAGAGAACTAGAAAAATGCCTTTTGTTGAACTAAGAGAGAGAAGGTGAAAAACCGCCTCCCTGTGTAGAAAAGTAATTCTTACTTCTTTTGTCCTGTGTGATCTGTGTCAAAAGACAGAACAGGACAATGTCTTAGCAGAGAGATGGCGGAAATCTCACAACAGACATGTCCTGAAGTAGAACTGGACTGCATTGCTCTGTTGTCCAAGTGAAGGATCCAGCTGCTTTATAGGCTGAGCCACACACTTAACCACTGAGCAGGAAGGTGATAGAGAAGAAGGAGAATAGAGGGAAATCCTTTCTCTAGTCTAATAGAGTCTTGCCATGGTTTCTTCTCAGATTCCCAGCCTGACCATCCTGCCATTTCTTCCCATGACCATAGTTTGCCTAAGATTGATGAAGTAGTAAATGGATATCTTGGGTCTTAAGCAAAAATAAAGAGTATTATTCCCTCCTTCTTTACCCTTAGTATGCCCTTTACATTTAATTCCTCAACTGCAAAGTAATATTTGAATAATAAAAAATTAAGTACACCCCTGGGAACATTTTATTCTATGATTATATTTCTGAAAGTTAAACATGGCTATTGAAAACATTGACACCGCTTTTTAAAAATATATCCAAAGTTGGGATCTCGTTGCCATTTTTTATGAAATTAAACCAAATTTTTAAAGCAAGTGAAATATTACTCTATTGAATTTATGCTGTAAGTTGAGATGAGCTATGAGGATAATAAAAATTCACACCAGGATAAATAAAAATCCTAGAAAATTTTGCAAAGCAAAGCTTTCAGAAATCCCCTAAGATGTCAGAGTTGTTTTCCTGATGAAATGCTGGACCTATTTAAGGACCTAATTTCATATTTCTTCTTATTTGTAGTAGCACAACTTTATATTGTTCTAAATAGGTATTCAGAGAGAGAGAGACAAAGATTCTCTTTTAAGCAATATATATATATATATATATATATATATATATATATATATATACAGCAATGAAAAATACTTTCCAATATTACCAAATGTCCCTTCGGGAACAAATATTACTCCTGGTTGAGAGTCACTGACTTAAAGTGTACAAAAATGCAGTAGTTGTAATATTTACTAATTGCAATAATTTAATATAGAGTTAAATATTCAATTCACCAACTCCTTTTTTTTTAAGTTTAGTTATTTATTTTGGGAGAGAGAGAATGAGCAGGGGAGGGGCAGAGAGAGAGAGAGAGAACCCCAAGCAGGCTCTACACTGTCAGCTCAGAGCCTGATGAGGGGCTCGAACTCACAAACCATGAGATCATGGCCTGAGCTGAAGGCAGATGCTTAACAGACTGAACTACCCAGGTGCCCCTAATTCACCACCTATTAAAGGAGCTTCTGATATATTTCAGGCAGCATAGGGCTTGCGGTGATGACTGTAATAATGTCTCCAGCCCTAGGAACATACAATTGAATAGGCAAGAAGAGTCAAGTATACGAACGACAGGAACAAAGGCAAAATATGGTAAATGACATAAACATATTTTTTTCTACCACTCCACAAAAATAAAGTAACTGTTCGTGGCTAGAAGGAGAATTGACCATATAAAGAAAAATTGTTCATCAATAGCAAACAATAGCATATTTATAAAATGCTGTGACCTACAAAATACTTTCACATACATTTTTCTCACATTTATTCTTCACAAACTTATTAGGTGATTACATCTCTTTTAAAGATAAGTTATTTGTCTCATCCAGGGTCACACAATAGCTAAGTGGTCAAGCCAGGAGTCTATGCCAGACCGGTTGATTGTAAATCCAGTCTTCCTGTGGTTACAAATGAGATAACCTCGGCATCTCCATAGTGTTATAAAGAGGTATGTACCCACACCTTTGGAACGAACGAAGATTGAGAGAAGGCAACACCAAGGTACATTGGGAGTTTTTGGACAGGTAGGCTTTAATCAGACTGAGAAAAGTGAGGTCTTTCTAAGTAAAAGAATTGGCAAGGAGTTAAAAACAATCTTGGCATGATGCCTGATGCAGAAGAAGAGCTTGTAGAAGACAAAGCTGGCCAAGCAGACTAGAGTCAGAACTGAAAGTTCTTGTATGACAAGACAAAAGTTTTAACTTTATCATAAGGTTTTAGGTGACTGTAAGCCACTCGGATTTTTAAGTATGATGGTAAGAACATTTCCATTTGAAAAAATAAGGCTGTTACCAGTTTGGAGGACATCTGGAGATGAAGCTAGAGAGAGGGGGCGTAGGTAAGAGATCATTTCGATGGCCTGATGACAGTTGGTGAGTGGTCGTGAGTATAAGAGAAAACGGACCAAGAAGCTGTTTAGGAAGCAGACCGGACAAGGGATTTGGGGAAGATTGAGCGTGGAGAATGAGGGTATGAAAGTAGACATTATGGCAACATGATCCCATTCTCCAGGGCAGTGTATGCATGAGGAAACACACATTTGGGAAGGGAAGGTGGAAGGGTAGCAAATGACTAGTTAGAACCTTTTAAGTATAAGGTGCCTGAGCGATGAGCAAGTTGAGGTTTCCATTGGAAAGACGGAAATGTGGGTCTTGAGCTCAGAGAAAGGACCAGGTGTGGACACAGTGACTGGGGGCAAGAGCATATGGGGAGTAGTTGAGGCATGAGAGTACATGTGCTGAGGCAGCGACAGCCCTGACACCAGGTTCTGGAGGATTCCATCACCGAAGGTGAGATGAGACCAGGTAAGCTGAGAAGGAGCAGGCAGAGAGCCACAGACCCTGCCATGAGGAAGTCAGTGAGGTGAGGTGGGATGGGAGAAGGGTGCCAGACAAAAAGGGGCAAGAGTGTAGGAAAATGCAGAAATGCCAAGTAAGATGGGGTCTCAGAACCTGCCATTAGATGTGATCACTCCCACTGTCTCTCTTCCACGCTTTGCCAAAAAGGTCTAAGATTCTTCTGTAAAGTTGTGTTGTTTTTCTGCAATAGCACTGCTGAATCTCTGGGACAGAGGGAGTCCAAGGCCTGGAACTTTCTCCATTTTGCGGAAGCTGTTTCCTTCCTCTTAAAAAAGGGAGAAAAAATTAAAAAGCCATTTTCTCTTTGAATGCCATGAGTGGGTAGGCATTTGTTCAAAAGTTAAAACTATGTAGCCACA
Source organism: Puma concolor (assembly GCF_028749965.1). Classification (NCBI taxonomy): domain Eukaryota; kingdom Metazoa; phylum Chordata; class Mammalia; order Carnivora; family Felidae; genus Puma; species Puma concolor. The sequence goes on along the minus strand of NC_141667.1, from coordinate 12,496,351 downwards.
AAGATCTATCTTCGAGGGAAATAAAATACAAACTTTTTAAAAACCTCTTTCTGGTTTTTGTTAGTCCCCCCCCCCCCCCCCGCCCAGAATTAATGTGTTGGTAGAAAAGTGAAAGCAGAAGTCAGACTATAACAGATTGAGGGTGAACAGAGGATGAGGAAGCAGACAGTTTTGAGAAATCTGTGAGTGAAAGGAAGGACCAGTAATAGAAGTAAGTAGCTATAAAATATGGCGGAATAGATGAGGTACGTGCTCATCAAGGCAAGGAGAAAACGTGGCAGAGTGATATAAATGGTCATGCCAAAAAAAGAGCCTTCTTAGAATGAGAAGCATCTCTAACACGCCTCAAAGCTCAGAGTTTGGGATTCCCCTCTGGAAGACCAGCTCTTATTTAACTTTACTAAATTTGCTGACCTACTTAGATGATTTTCTTTCACCTTCCACCTTCCCACAGCCAAAAGACTGACCACCTGATGTTTTCTGTACTTAACATTAACAAAAGAAAATACTGAAAAGAACCCCTTAAGCATTTTCTCTTGTCTAGATAACTGAATTTAAGCTTTTGGATTGAGATGTACTCTGTACACATAAAATAAATACAATCAGATCCCTAAGGCCACTCTAAGTACTCTAAAAAGAGTTGCTCCTTCTAGCGTGTGTCAATTGAGTGGCTTTTTGAAATGGATTTCAACAACCTTCTCCAAAGAACTATAGATGATCTTTTTTGCCAAGTCACAAACAGAACAGTGTTGAGGAAACAGGCAGCTTTATCTTATAAAATTAAAAAAAAAAAAAAATCCTTCTGTGAGGAACAGTAGAGAGAAATTTGGGCCCAAGACTGACTGAAGGAAATACACAGATTCAACAAATCCACTGAGAACAGTAGAGCTTGGTTTTCTCTGCTTACTTATTCAGAGATTCCCTAGCTTGCTCAAACTTTGGGTTTTGGTTTATTTGTGGGGCTACTTAAAAAATATTCATAAACTACATTACTGGTTGGTGTTTGTGTGTGTGTGAGAGAGAGAGAGAGAGAGAGAGAGAGATTTTTCCCCTCTGTTGTACCATCAACTTAGCTCCAAGTCTTGAAATTCAAAACCTCACTTACCCATTGTTGCTATATTTTTCTACTCGTATAATACAGAAGATTAAAGGCTGAACCTGTGGGAAATGTGAAAATTAATCTTACTTGAAAAACAGTGAATTAAGAAAACACTCTGCTGAGCATTTGTAACATGTAAAAACCTGTCTAGAACAATGAAACAAAAGCAGACAGAATTGAACTCTTGAGAGATGTGGGTAATGTAATGAAAATAGCTGAAAATAGATGGAGGGTGGAAACAGAAGAATCATATAGAGCTTAACCTTCTGTCAAAACATTCTGAATTCAATATGTCCCAACAACAAGCCTACAGGACAGCAGTTTATGGTCTATTGCCTTTTAACATTTTACTGTGTGGAGTTCATTCAACAAGCGTCAGTTGCCTACCCGGCAAACACACTCCAGTTGCTTTGGGGAATTCAAAATAAGAATATGGGGCAAAGAGAGGTTTGCCTTCAAAAAATCTTCCATTGCTAGCTGCACCTACTTCAGGATTCGTCTGCATTTTTATTTTCTTCCTTGATTTGCTATGCTAATTCTTTTGGCCTTAAGCGTGTATTTCAAATCTTTTGTTATTCATATACGTATTATAGAAAATCATTCATCAACAGACTTACAAGATGGCAGACTCCTCATCAACAGGGAAGGGATAGACTTCATTCTATCCAAGGGCATGTTTGATGACTGCATGAAAATCAAATGAATGAATGAATGAATGAATGAACGAACAATTGAATGAACATAGTATACAAAGTATTGAAGGGAATCAAAGACCATTCAAAAATTGATACAAGATATAATCCAACATCAAAAAAACAAACGAACAACCCAACTAAACAATAGGCAGAGGTCCTAAATAGACATTTTTCCAAAGAAGACATACAGATGGCCAGCAGGCGTATGAAAAGATGCTCAATATCACTAATCGTCAGGGAAATGCAAATCAAAACCACAAGGAAATATCACTTTACACCTATCAGAACGCCTAAAATCAAAAAGACAAGAAATAACAAGTGTTGGCAAGAACGAAGAGGAAAAGGAACCCTTGCGCACTGTCGGTGGCAATGCAAATTGGTACAGCTGCTGTGGAAAACAGTATAGAGGCTTCTTAAAAAGTTAAAAATAGAAATACCATGTATACCGTATGATCCAATAATTTCACTACTGAGTATTTACCCAAAAACCGCAAAAACACTAATTCAAAAGGATATATGCACCCTTATATTTATTGCAGCATTATTTACAGTAGCCAAGATATGGAAGTAAGCTAAGAGTCTATAAATAGATGAACCAAGAGGGAAGAAGTTGTGTGTGTGTGTGTGTGTGTGTGTGTGTGTGTGTGTGTGTGTGAATATTATGCCATCAGAAAAAAGAAGGAGATTGTGTCATTTGTCACAACATGGTATTATGCTAAGTGAAATAAGTCAAATTGAAAAATGGGATTTCACTCATTTAAAATCTACTAAATAGAATAGAGCAGTAAGTCATTAAATATAATCTATTAAAAAAAACCCAACAGCAACTGAATAAAGAAACAAAAAACAGAATCAGACCTGTAACACAGAACAAACTGATGGATGTCAGAGGGGGTGGGCAAAAGGGGTGAAGGGGAGTGGGAGATAGAGGCTTCCAGTTATGAAATGAGTAAGTCATGGGGATAAAATGCCCAACATAAGGAGTATAGTCAAAGATATTGTAATCATATTGTTGCATGGTGACACATGGTAGCTACCTTCGTGGTGAGCATAGAATAATGTTTAAACTTGTGGAATCAGAATGTTGTGCACCTGAAGCGAGTGTAACATTGTGTGTTAATGGCGCTCAAATAAAAGAATGAAGTTGATATTAGAAATTCTAAGACTGAACCTGAACGGCTAAGCATTTTATATTACACTTGAAAAAAACTCAAATTAGCTGGGTAAATACAATCTTGTTACCAATAAACTTCCCTTAAGCTAGACACTATATGTTTAACAAATAGTTTTGCCTGCATCATTCTTTCCGTATCATACTATCTAACCATCTAGAGGGTTCTCAGCTCTCCTTAGCACACATTTTCTTGTGTGGATGAATTTCCAGAGTTGTAAAATCAACAGAGCTGTGACTGTGTTTGAAAGACAGCTAACTGAAGCTATGGTTTCTGGAAATCACTGCAGTAGTATAGGACACTATTTTGAATAGTCTGGGAATATTATGTGACTCACACAAATGAAAGCAAAGAGAAGGTACCTTCTCTCTATTTCCAAGATACCATTCATCTTAATGTGAGGCAACCATCTCACCTTGACATCCACGGAAAGTAATAAAAACTTCTCCCCCTTTTCCCTTAGGCAAGATTTCTGTCTCCAGTTGGCCCCTTTTAATTTACTCAGATTGCAACACTGAAGAGAGCTCACTCCAAGTGAACCACCTATAAACAAGAGCTGAAGGTGTTACTTGACTTTCTGTAAGAAAAACTATCTCCGGGCACCTGGGTGGCTCAGTCAGTTAAGCATCCGACTTGGGCTCAGGTCATGATCTCACGGTTTGTGAGTTCGAACCCCGCCTCCTGCTCTGTGCTGACAGCTCAGAGCCCGAAGCCTGCTTCAGATTCTGGATCTCCCTCTCTCTCTGCCCCTCCCCTGTTCACACTCTGTCAATCTCTCTCTCAAAAAATAAACAAACATTTAAAAACAGATTTCCCAACACTATTTTGCGTGAGTTCAGGTAACTTAGCTATTACACTTGGATGATAGAGTCCTGAGACAAGTTT